>NW_027210713.1:0-717500 GCF_029030835.1 Brachyistius frenatus | reverse complement strand
GAGTTCCATTTGAACGCAGCATCACGCCAGGTTTGTTGTCAAATTTAATTCGATTTATAACAATGCAGTCAAAATACAAGTAAGTGTAAGTCTGAGGAACCAGAAGATTTATCTGCTTGACTGAAAACAATATTGACAGTTTGATGTGGCTAAACATAGATATATTAAATACTCTTCAGGTTTCATATTAAATAAATTCAGTTTTCCGATTCTTATCTATTTCAAAAGTATGTCGAGGTGCTCTATAAATACTACAAAAGTATTAAAACTCTCAAGAGAAATACGCACAGCCCGTATTCAGCAACTGTGCTGTTTGGACTCCCGTAAGTTTGTGATGTCACAAGGTCATGTCACATGTCCGCTCTCAGCACGGCCAACTATACAAACTTTTATGTTGAAGAAAAAAAACAGAGCTACAAGACCAAAGGAAACCTGTGGTTGGCCTGAGTCACCCAATCAGAAGAGGGGGTCACTGATGTCAATGTGCCTTAAAGACACACACACACACACACACACACACACAAACACACACACACACACACACACACACACACACACACACACACACACACACACACACACACACACACACACACACACACACACACACACACACACACACACACACAAAACAACCTGTTGTTGGTAACACTCCAGAGAGAAGATATAACGCTGTTGAGATGATTTTAAAAATTCCCCAAAATATATTTTTATGGATATCAAGTTTTCAAATAAAACACAAGGAAAATGCAAAATATGGGACATTTAAAGGTCCAGTACAATTAAAAATATGTTACTTAGTGCTTTAATGACAGGTAAAAGCTAAATTACTTAAAGACAAGCCGGTGCTGCAATTTTTCTTTTTTAAATACAAAATTTCTTCTTAACGGCCTCAAATTGAAATATTTTGATACTCACAGTTGTGTGAAGATTTGGGTTAATACACAACTCAGTCTCTGGAGGTGTTTGTTTCTACCTTCATTCCTCTGTTTATTGAGGATCTGATGGATTTCATTTGAGACCCTGAAATGTTCATAGTGCCAGTCTTTTGAGGAATTTTCTTTGAGGCAGCACCATACATGTTACCATGTTATCTTTCATCTGACTTTTACATTTCCTGATCAAATTTCAAACAGAGCACTGAATTTTTAAAATAATTAATTTAGTGTTTAACAACAACAAAAAAAGGATGTCTTTGCAGCAGTTTCCGATACTTATTTGAAAGCCGCTCTAGCAGAGTTCAACACCCTCAGTGGGAGCGCCTCCTCCACCCATTCGTTGGGGGCAGCCATCATGCGCTCCCACAGGGCCACCTCATACGGACTTGAGTCCATCCAGTCCACCGCCGCTCCATAACTTCTCCCTACAGAGAAAACAAAAAGTTGGACGCTGCCATTTCTCCATCGCTTTCACATTCCCTACAGTTTTCCGGTTCCTATCACTCGTCTCACTGCGTGTTGTCAGTTTTCTTCCTGCAGTACCTGTTCCAGCTCCGAGCCTCAGGCCCCCCAGCAGGTGGCTGGCGAGCCGGTCTCGGTCCCAGACCGTGAGCTCCACGCAGGCCTCCCGCAGATCCGCCTCGCTGATGCCGTCGTACACCATCGTGTGGTTGAACGCCGGATCCACCGTCCTCCGCAGCACGCGTGTCTTCTGGCGGCTTTTCCTGCTCGTGTCTGGCAGCACGAAGCTTCAGATGAGAAGGGGAGAGGAAACACGTGGCGTGACACCGCAGACAACGGAAACTGATGAGCTTCCTTCAGATGAGTTTGTTACTACGTACCACTTCACGTAAGGGTCGATGGAGGCCCTGAATAAAGGCAGGTTCTTGCATTCTTTCACCCAAATGTGAATCTCTCCGGTGTTGGGAACATCTTTAGCCACGTCTTCAAAGAAATGACACAAAACATGTTTAATGAACCTGGGATTACGCTGCCAAAACTAAGAACTACAAACTGCACAGTCGTATTGAGTTAACATCTAATCTATCATATTCATTTATCATATTAAATGTAGTGAGAACAGCATCGGAAGTACAGCCAGCAGAAAGTAGCTTTACTTTGTTTTGTTTATTAAATACGCTGGTTTGTAGCCTGGGTTGAACTTTCTGTTACTGAAACTTTACTTTCTGATCAGCCAGCTAGAAAAACCAGGCAACAATACTAACGAGCTAAATCCAGTCATGATGGAGAAAAACATTTAAGTTACCTCCTGCTAAAAGTAGCGTTATTGCCTGTTCTTAGCATTTGCCAAATTATCCTGAATCCACGTGATTTAGTGCGGATAGTCTTCCTTTTAATCAGATGTTTTAGGTTATACATGCATTCATCATTGTGATTTTACTGTAAATAACGATTGTCGACATCTACAAACATACAGCTCACAAAACAGTACAGCAGTAAATATTAGAAAGCAGAAAGAACAAATATTTGATGTTGTAAGTTCAAATCCGTTTTTTCTCAACACCACTGCTTCAGTTGTCATTTTTCTCAGCCTTTGTGGGACTTCATGTTTGAATAAACTTCCCAGAGAAACTATGTCACGTATCAAATTGTCTGTCCAGACCTTCGCTGTGGGGGATCTGTGGCAGGAAGCGAATGGCGAGTCTCATCTCTCCTCGCCCGTTGGATGGCGCTAGAGTGGGTGTTGTCTGAGAAAGAGGAGACATTACATGAACAGTACATCCAAAAATGAATCGTGACGCATTTGATATAACCAGCCCAAACAGGCTGGCCGACCGCACTCTCAGAAAAAAAACACACTGTTGTTTGATGAGAAAACATCTACAGCGGATAAAGCAGCCTTTGTGTGTGTGTGTGTGTGTGTGTGCGCGTCTCCTCACCCGAGCTTTCAGGGCTGAGTAATTCATCTGGGTGTGGTCGAAGTCCCACTTTGAGAGGTCTACGTCTACCTCGCCCAGGAAACTGTTCCTGCCAAAGGTGTCGTGATGCCAAACGGAGAGAATGAGCGTCTGGGTCCTGAGGTACTCCAAGCGAACACGATACTGTGAGGTGTCAGGAGGACAAGGGAGAGAGGAGCGAGCTGCTTTTGTTTGGTTGCCTGGCCAAAAGTTTTACGGTGTGGGAACATTTTCTGCACATTCTTACTCTGAGGATCTCGTTGAAAGACGGATTCAACGTCTTCTTTTTCACAGATGTTTTCCTCTTTCCGAGATTTGCCTTGTCAGGAGCCAGGTAGCTTTTGACATACCTGAAAATGCCAAAAAACAACAACAAAGGATACAGCTTACGTGGTACCATGTGGATGTCGATACGTGCTATCTGATACCAGAGAAACAGGCACAAACATGATCTAGGTTTGCCATCTCTGTTTTGTGGGCTGGTGCTTCCAGAGCTTGACTTATGTTCGTTTTGCTGACTGACTACCCGGTTCAGTGGCGGGTAGGTTCGAGGTACAAAAGTATAATCTTTGTCCTCGTCAAAACCACAAATGAAAAATTCAAGAAAAGGGCCCCAGATGATACTTTAGTACCCCGATCCAGGCGGCACAACAAGTACGGCACTCACGGATCGGAGCGGCTCCTCTTCGGGTCGACTGCAGCCAAGTCTCGGCACTCGGAGACGAAGATGTGGAACTCTCTGAGCTTCTGAATGTAGTTGATGGAGAACTGGATGCTTCCCTGAACCTCCACGTTCTCCCCGCTGTACACGGTCATCACACTTCCACTCAGCTGACAGCACACAAACAGTTATCTTATACACAGGCTACGCATGATGAGTTTTGTTAAGCGTCGACTGATACCGCTACTGATACTTCTGGTCAATGCTAAATGGATCTGACATCAAAGCAGACATTTTAGAAGACCGTGTGAAAAGCACAGGTGGAGTTAACAACATCGGTGGTGGCTCTGTTCTATTGAGTGTCCCAGTAAGCCCGAAGGCAAACAATTTAGCAAAGTGGATAACTTAATGCAGGAAATTCAAAGAGACCGACTCAAACAGAGACGATGAGGCCGCCGTCGATAATTGAGGAAATTATGAGGGGAAAACTCTAAAGGACTACAATTACAATAAATCAGCTTACAATTGAATAAAATATGAACTTTTTTTTTTTTTTTTTTTTTTTAGCTTCCGTCACTTCTGCAAATGTCAGCAAACATGTCTTTTAAGCTGCACGAAAAATCCGAGGTCCGAAGTCTTGAACACCTCGATAGGGCGTCGTTCATATGGACTCGTGAACATGACCCGTCTGAAGGCAGCACATCTCTGACAGTCACGAGCTAAACTTGAAGCCAACAGTGCAGTTTAAGAGAGCGGCGGCCGAGTGGGAAACGTGCTCATGCAAAAAGCGACACATGCTTGCTGTGTGTGAACGTACAGACGCCGTGCCAGACGGGCCGGTGAGGTTCGTCATCGAGCTGCCCATCGCCAGCCTTCCTCGGTGGAAACCGTCCTCGCAGACGGAGTCGGCGTCTCTACCGGCGTCCTGAAACACAGACGGAGAGCTCTGAGCTCGGGGAAGCAGAGCAGGCTTTCTTTGTCCTACTGGACTGAAGGAAGCAGGAGAAGTTTTACCTCCTCCTGTAAGAACGAGGGAACCGATTTGCTCATCTTCTTCAGGTGGTCCGGATCCGAAAATAAGGACGAGGACGGGGACTCGAGAGTCGAACCTGAAGCAGAAGATACAAATGAATCATTCGCCAGCATGATTGCAGAAATATCCACCACGGAAACATCAGGCAGTTTGTACCATCACTGATGCGTCTGAGGTCAGCGGCTGGGTCCGGTCGTCGCTCTTGTCCTTTAAGAAATATTAAAAAGAAACGAATGTCATTTTACAATTATCTGCGTGTGAGATGTTTTGACCGGAGAGTTGAGGAAGTGCTCACGTGGTGATGAGGACGCCGTGATGTCCTCCATACTTTTCGCCAGAATTTTAGGCCGCGTTTCCGCTCGCCGCAAAGCTTTCCTCACTGGGTTTAGGTCGTTGTCATTTTCACCTGCAGGTTGGAGGAAGCAGCTCTGATTAACTGGGTGTGTTGGCTGGTTTTAGAGAAAGTTTTTGTTTTACAGTAAGCAGAGGTACTGAACAGACAAGGTAAACTGGTCTTTGTTTTCACTTCTAACTGCTTTTAAAATTCAGAGTAAAGAGTTTTGATCCACGCCATTTGAATGCGGAGATTATTTTACTGAAACAAGTCTGTCGATATTTATTATTAAATTTGAAACTAAGAATTTTTTGGATGATTATTGCTCAATACAAGCCTCTAATTTGTGTTGTCATAACTTTAGATTTTTCACTAACCCGTCTACATTTTCTAACATAAAATACTATTTCTAATAACCATCAAAAGTGCATATCAGTAACCTTTTATGGCCTAAAATAAATATTGTGTTTGACTGCATTCGGGGACAGAAACCAAAACTGCTGTAAAAAGAAACTGCTGTAGTTGTAGGTTGGTGAAACTCTTGTGTCTTGCGTGTGGTTTCAGTAAAGTTACAACTATGTACCGTCCAGCCCACAAACCAAACACGGGCAGCTGACCGCAGGTACTCGCACTGTTTACAGAGATTTGCTTCTGCCAACACAGATAAACCGACACGGACGTGTTACCAAGGATACTGCTGGTGACGGTAAACTGAAGGAGTCTGCGAACAGGAGGAGATGTGACAGCTTGAAAAAAAAGATTTCTGATTACAATATAAAAGATCCACATGTTCATTAAGTCTTTACTCTTTATTAACATTTACTTTCTGGTATATGTAAATCTTTATTCTGCTTTGGTTTGATTTTTATACAAACTTAAAGAAGCAGCTTTACTGACTGCAAAAACTTTTATTTATTAGAGTGATCTTCTCTTTGACTAAAATAAATTTCAATTTCTGCTACTTGTGTGAATTTTTTTTCTATTTCAACAAATATTCTTTTATTTATTGAAATTTTCACAAAATGAGATTTTGGCTAAACATATTTAATAAATAAAGATAACTAATAAGATATTAATTTAGTTAAAAAATGATGTCATTTTACATTCAATGATGATCATTTATTGCTTTTTTGCATTCAGCAACTTCTTGTATTTGCAAGGAGTAAAATCGTTATTTCTTAAAATTATTTTTTTACGTTTTTTTAAATGTTATTTTTTACATTTATTTTTTATGTTATAAACAAACTCATATTTACATTTTTTTATATTTTAAAACATCTTTAAATGCACTGAAAAATACGATAAACATTTCTTATGATAAATCTTGTGATATTTATGTGATATTTTATGATAAATGTAAAAAAAAACACAACGTTAACTCACTTTATGTGTTTTCAGAAACAGACACATCTCAGTTTTAATGGCGGTTGGCGGAATAAATGTAGAAATATCCGCTGGCTAACAGGAACAGCATGTTGGGAGAATTTCTTGCTCCGCGCTAAAACCATTTTTGTATTTCACTGTAAAAATAAAGTTGGTGCTCACGAGTGGAACTGTTCCTGGAGGTGGACCAGCCTTCTGACGTGCTGCTCACAGAGGACTCCCGGCCGGTGTCCGAGCCGCTGTAGTTGGCCCACGGGGGGCGCTGGCTCGTCCGGCTGCCCTTCCTGATGTACCGCTCCTCTGAGCTCGCCGGGCCACTCGGGTTCAGCTCGTGTCCAGACTCGCCGTCTGACGCGTCGCCCTTCGGAGCCGGGCGGAGCGAGGCGTGGACGCTGGTGTTTTCCGTCATGCCGAGATAATGGCGGTAATCTCTGGGGACAAACGCCCGTGCGCGAAGAGTCAGGCCGTCGGTTTCCTCTGAGGATCTTCTCGACCCGGCGCCTTTATCAGTGCTCTGCCTTTGCTTTCTGCTCTGAGAGCGGACCGGGCTCACATCTATTTTGAGCTCCGCTTGGTCGTCTTGATCTGCGGGAGTCAGAGCGAACATGCTGGTGGCTCGACGCAAAGAGTTTCCACGACCGCTGGAGCAGCCGAGGCCGTCTTTCCTGCTCTTCGGAGAGCGGCTCTCTTTTCTCGGACTGATTTGTGGTTTTGTGGACTTCTCCTCTCTGCCGGGGTCCTTGGAGCTCCTCTTGGACTGCCTCTGCTGCCCCGACTCCGCTGGCGTATAATCAGACAGGTTGTTTTTGCCGTCGCTCGGAGGTCTTGACCCGGACGCCGTCTGTCTGTCATGTGGCGACTTCGATCGATTCTGAGGAGGAGATGATGATTTGGTGACAGGCGGTCTTGTTTTCTCGACAGCGGAGGATAAGCGGTAAATCTCTGGGTCAGCACTTTTTAACTCCTGAGGGGAAAGCTGGGTGTTCACTGGCTCTTTCTTTTTGGGGCTTTTGGGTTTGTCAAAGTGGAACAATCCCTTGGAGTCGGACGTGGCCTCGCCCCAGAACTCACGCAGGGTGTTGAACTGAGTCCGACTCGTGCCGAGGCTCGGAGACATCCTGTCTAGTTTTTGATTCATTGGGAGAACAGTAAAATTTGGATTTTTATCTTCCTCATCGCTGTCCGATTCTTTTCCGATCGACCTCAGGTCGTACTCTGACTTTGTAAATCTTTTGTTCAGTTTTGCCTGATTAGCTCCCCGAGACATCTTAGCATCTCCGAGAGGTTTGGGTTTGCCGGTATAAAACATGGGCTTGTTCCTCTCCTGCTCCCAGAAAGATTTGAGCTGCTTTATCCTCTCTGCTGTACTTTCTTGATGTGCTAACCCTTGCCTGTTTGAGTGAGCACTATTAGTTCTGTCTTTACCGGACGCATCCTCTTTTCTTTTCGGAGACGTACTTGAATGGACGCTTCTATCCTCACTGTCCTTCCTCTTCACGTCTTCATTTGAACCTTTTCCATTTTGTGTTTTTGTGGTGATGTGCACATCACCGCCACCTTGCTTGTAGTCCACATCTGGGCTGCTTCTGGATAAACCGAGCCCCTCGGAGTCTAGACTGCATCTCGTTTGGAGACATGTATCTGCTGGAACGGTCTTTGAAAGCTCATCTTGCCGTAGCGATTCTCTTGTGTCAGACATGCTGTCAGGTTGAGGATTTGGTTTGACTGAAGAGACGCTCTCGGACTCTGGACCGATGTCGGAACCTGTTCCGTCAGCTATCTGAGGACTGGATAGCAACTTTAAATAATCGGAGGTGTACTTTGAGTCGTTGTTGTTCCTTTTGTCTCGTGGCCGGTGATTATTTAAGTGAACACCGTCTGTCTGCAGCTCTCTTTCATCTGTTGGTTTTGAGGTATCGTGAATGTATCTTCCGGGAACAGAGGGATTATCGGACTCCGTCTCCACTGACAGGTGAGCAGGCTTCTGTCCTTTGTCGCCGACTGACTTGCTGACCAGTATTTTTGGGCCTGTGTTGCTTTTCTCCCAGAACGACTTCAGCTGAGAGATTTTCGGCAGTTGGCCTTCATCAACATCTTTGACATCTTGCGAATGCATTCTTCCTCCGTTCTCCACCTCCTCTCGTGTTTCGTTTGGTTCTTTGCTGATTCTGCCTGCTGCTCTAAACTCTTTATTGTCACCGGCCTGTATTTGTCGGTGGCTCCTCTTCGTTTCAGGCGTTTCCGTCTTTTTGTCGCTTGCCATAGCTCCAACGTTCCTTGCTGATAAATCTTCACCTCTTGATTTGCTGACATGTTTGTTGTCGTCTGCATTCAGCCAATCGCTGCTGTCCGTGCTGCGGCTGAACCAGTCCAGCACCTTTGCGATGGACTCCTCCTCATCACCGGTGGGGCTGGTGGCCTGAGTGGATAGTTTAAACACATGTGTCTGATTCGACTTCTGGGTTTGCTGATCAGACTTGTCGATGAAGTTGAGGTCGTACGATACCGGAGGATCTGCATCTGAAAAGAAAGGTGTGAGAGGAGAATTTTGGACTCACAACAGCTCACAGGAAAAGAGACGCACAATGCCGAAAACCTACGGTTTTTGCAAATTGCTTTAATCGTGTCCCGCAAAAAAAAAACACATGCAGAAGGAGGAAAATAAGTGCTAAAAGTCATGCATTTAAAAAAAAAAATTTATGTATGTTCTTCTGTTTCCGCTGGTAATAGTTCAGAGGTATGTCGTTACCAATGTCTGGCGTAATTACGGCAAGAGGTTATTAATTACATTATTAATGATTATTTTCTTTTTTTAGTTGCTACTCCAGTTGCAGCAATTAAAAATGCGCATCAAAAATAATTGGATGGAAGCGTCCATTTCAGTAGTTTATAGCGCTACTTACTTTGCGTTAATGAACTTACCCACAGTGCTTTGGTGCAAACTGAGCTCTTCCGGCCTCGCTGCTGTTCCCCTGCTGCTGTTTTGTTGCGTCTGAACGTCGCTGGTTTGCAGATCGACGAGGTTCAGAGCTGCAGGCTCTCTTCCGGTCTGATCGTCTCGCTCTCCGCTCCTCGGTGGTGTTTCTCTCTCAGTGGACTCGTCACTCCTGCTGTATGCAGCCGGTCTGCAAGTTCACAGCTTGTGATGAGAATGAGGTGGTTTATATAGAGATTTTGGGTCAAATCTGTCCACTGACCTGTCTCGTGTTGTAGAAGATGAACTTGTTCCTCTTTCCTGACTTGAATTGGAGGAAACCTGAGATGCATTACCCCTCAGCTGCAGGGAGGTTTTCTCTGCACATCTGGATGGTTGCACACACTGAGTTACCTCATTGGACACCATCACTGCACTTTCCTGAGGCGTCTCATCCGGGCTCTTCAAGCAGGACTGGTTGGAGATCCCGCTGGATCCCTGCTGGAGGCTCCGTCTCGGGGCAGGAACAATCCTCCCCGACCCTCCTTGAGTGTCTGACCCCGCACTGCTGCTCTCTGACTGACTGCAGGTCCGTCTTGAGAGGAATGTCCTCTTCTTCGGCACCGGCCTGAAACCTTCAGGGAGGCCCTCCGATGGGACGCAGCCCCCTGCCGAAGTCTGACTGACCTCGGCTGCTGGGTGGTTCTTCCACAGAGAGATGGGCTCTAAAAGGAACACAAAAGAAAGATAAGAGGGTCTCTGGGCCATTTCCTGTTTCACAGCCTTATACAAGGTGTAATCAGAAGGAGTGCAGCACAGTGAGGTGGTAAGCAGGAGTAAACAAAAACTTTCATGAGTGAATCTTCCAGGTTTCGTCTTTTGATCAACATCAGCACCTGAGTTCCACACGTTAACATTTGTGATTTCACCACAGACCTGAAACTGGAGGAGAGAAACATCAAATTTGGGGTCAAACTGTGTAAACAGTCAACAGAGACCCTTGAAATGCTTCAAAAAGTCTACGGCGATGAAGCAATGAGCCGGGCGAGGTGTTCTGAGTGACGTTCAACGTTTCGAGAGGGGCGGAGTTTTTCAACACTATCGTAGCTCCACACCCCTCCCACTCCTTGGATTTGGCCCCAAATCTGATGTTTCTCTGCTCCAGTTTCAGGTCCGTGGTGAAATCACAAATGTTCACGTACCAGTGGTCACGTTAACGTCTGGAATCAACAGATGCACCTTGGAAAACTTCCTTTTGAAGGTTTACTGCCTCCTGCTGCTCCGTGTGCATCACTGCGCTGCACTTCCCTCGTAAATGTGTTTATTCCAAGATTTATTTACAAACCTGTCTCCGAGGACTCCCAGTCCCGGCTAGATGACAAGTCGTGATCATGTTGAGGAGGCTCGGCCACAACAAGGGAAGCTCGGTTAAAAGGGTTGTGCCTCGGCTTGAAGGGAATTGAGCAGAATATGATTAACAGATTGCACCAAAAGAAGGAAAAACATATTCCAGACAAGGATACGTCTTTTTGTATCACTTACGCGTACCATTCTTGGGGAGTGAATTACAGAAGTTTGATTCTCTTGTTCTGCATCGCTGAAACAAAACAAAAACAAAAAAAACTCTTGAAATGTTTGGTTGGAAAATGCGAATTTCAAATAAATACAAACACTATAATGCATCAGTTCCTGCTGCAAAACGTCTCCGCAGCCACTTCTGTTTTTTTTCCTCAAACTTATACCATAGTGTGCATGACTGGGGATCACTGACTCGGAAATAACACAAATATCAAAGAGAAGGAAGTCCACCCAACAGAACCTACCAAAATACCAAAACAACTCCAAACACATGAGAGGACACTCGTTATATCTGCTGTTTCATGGCTGAAGAAATTGACTTAAAATCAAATGAATTAACTGCATTTAAAGCACGAGACGCAGTAATAAACTTAAAAACTGTCAGATGAAATACCCGAGAGGCTTCTACAACCGTCACACAAAACTCTGAATCTCAGCCAAGTCAAATATTAACACAAGAACTCTAACAGACGTGTTCAATATGTCTCAAAGTTACTCAATATGTTTTCTTCAGTGACCGTCAGTGGAGGAAAAAACACACTCAGAAAGTAACAAAAAACAAGTTTCTGTGAACATTTTCATTTAAAGACAAATCCAAAGCAGAGACAGTCACATTGTCACTCCAAAACAACAACAACTCAGTAATGGAGCTCTACGGAGTTAAACTCCTCTGTCATGTTGGGAATGTTACAGTAGCTGCTCTAAAACCGACATATTACCTGTCAGCACCACCTATGTTTACACAGGTGGAGTCACAAGACAGCACACTGAACACACACACCAGTTTATACCAACAGAGACAACAGAGAGAGCTGCTCCTGTGGTTCCACCTGAAGACATCTTGTGAAACCAGCTTTTATTTTGAAATTTAGAAACAAGAGTCAACTCGTGTCTTAGACCACACTGAACTGGAATAAGTAAATTAAAAGGTGACAGACAGGCAGGTAAAAATCCACAGATATGTTTTAGTTTGACCCCTTTTTAAGAAAAACACTGCTGAATTTGAATTTAAAAACTCTCAGACGGCGTTTTACTCTGAAAGAGTGGAAACAGAGACTTTTAAAAACGACAACACCCTGATTGGCTCTAATCAGTCACGACGTGTCCTCACTCCGCGGACGGGACTCGGCTGCCAGCGGCTGATTCAACATGTGAAACAGACAGGCATTACTGACCTGGTTGTCGACGTGAGTAGCTGTTGTGTGGTTAAATTCTTTAATTTTATTATACGTTTACTGCCTACATAACACCAGCAGCGTTTTCAGCCCGACATGGAGCCGGCGTTGAACTATATTTGGTGACGTGTCCTGATATTGTCACCCTCACTCCTCGTGCTCGAACCAAAACGACACCGCACTGCGTTGTATCACTGTTAGAGGAAGACGCGCCCGGTGAACGTGAACCGTCTTTAGATGTGTGTTATTAAAGACGGAGATTCATTCTGAGAAAACACTCGTACGGACAGAAATCGTTCTCGTTTTAAATCGCTGTACAAAACTTTCTAGCGCGGACGCAGCCTGTGAATGAGGACGGATGGTTTACTTTATCTCCTGCGGCTGTCGGGCCTCCAAACATCTGGCAGGTTTCAGAGGAGCCACGGTGTCTGAACCTCTGGGTGTCTTGGATCTGTCGAGCCTCGGAGATCCTTCTGCAGCAGAGGAGAGAGAGAAGTTTGTAGATGACAAGGAAACTACAATTATTGCCTCATGGTTGTATCCCTCCGCCGACCAGTACCATCCATGTCTGTCCAGATTCATACAGTATATGTTGTCAAGACTTTTCAGTAATTTGTCCAATGCATCTGATTCTGATTGAACACAAAGTTGTTGCCATGACAGCAGACGATGCTTCAAACTTGGATGTTGCTGCAAAGAAGCCACAGATTCTAAAAGGAGGATTCTTCACACACATCTTCAACCCGACACAGATCTCTACAATCAGCACAGTTTCAAGGTGGACAGCCACGAGTAGTGTCACACATTTAGGATCTGACCGCATCTGAAATATGGACACGATCTGCCCTTCTGTTCCTCTTTTTTGGTGTTAAATGATGGACAGAAAAGGGTTTTTGCAGAGCATTTTGATGTCACAGTTGACCTTTAACCTTTTGGATATGAAATGTCATCACTTCACCTTTACGTGTATCTTAATTTGCATATGAATTCTTGAGTTAAGACCAAAAACCAAGCGGCAACCAACAGCAAGTCAACCATCAGTTTGTAAAACGTTGTTCTAAAGCCTCAAGTTCAGCATTTCAGCAGTTGCCGTCTTGGTACTTTGGAGCAGAAGTGACCATATTTGGACGAGCAGGGGAGGAGCCAGCAGAGCAGCTGATTGGAAACCCAAGAACACGACACTCCGCCCCCAAACATACCGCTTTTTGAGTCCTAATATCTAGTTAATAATGGAATTATTTTCAGATGGACCGCCAGAAAACAAATAAGAAGGAGTTACTTCAGGAAATGACACCATAATGACTTGTGGAAAACATGTGTTGACTTTGTATTTGATGAGAGAAGTTGAATGGGAGTCTATGGAGCCGGAGGTTCTCTGGAGTCAACCCCTAGTGGCCATTGGTGGTATTGTACTATGGCATTGGCTTTATTTTTCAGACCCAGAAGTTACGTCCACTTTTACATAGTGTATGCCACAAACGGGTTTTTTGAGGTCACATTGACCTTTGACCTCTGGCCAATAAAACCTAATCAGTTTGTTGTTGAGTTCAAGGTTGTGGCAGATTTGAAGCAAGTCCCTGTTCCCGAGATATCGCGTTTACGAGAAGAGGACGAACAGTCGAATGAATTGATGCATTAAAACGAACGTACCCAAACTCGCCGCTCTCCCTTGTTTCATGGAGGCCAGAATGATCTCCGAGCCGTGGATCTTGTCCAGGTGTCTGTGGGACTTGGCCTCGTAAAACCACTCGCCCGTCAGGTACTTCAGCTCGGAGTCCGACTTGGAGGAGCCCCTGCTCAGTATCGTGTCCAGTTTCCTGTCGGGGGAAACACAGAAAAAATAAAGAGACATGTCAAGAGCGTCCTCTGTGAAGTGATTACAGCTCTTTTATGCGGCGTGTTAATCTCGGCTGAGTGGCGTTTCCTGCTGAATGGATACAGAAACAAAAAGAAGACAATGCTCGCTTTAGGCTGCACTGAAAGGAGAATCTGACACTGTTTTAATTCAGTTTGAGCTGCGCTAATCTCGGAATATGAGGTGAAACATAAAGCCAAGAGGACACAAAGGAGAGACGAGCCAGCAGCCGCCGTTTTCAAGTCATTCTCGTTTAGGTCAGAAATCTTTGCTTGTTTTTAACAAACGCAGCTTTTTTGGATCTCAGCTCAAGAGGATAAAAGATGTCTTATTTAATATCATTGTAATGACATCATCAGCTTGTCCTTCGTAGTGCAGTCTCAGCCTGGCTCAACAGCAGCACATGATCGATCTGAAGGAATTCAGAAAACATTTCCATCAAGTTCAAATCGAATCAACGAGGGAACAAAAAAAAGAAAATTCCTGCACTTTGAAACGACCACTTCAGACTCATCTCTGCACAGCAGTCATGTGAAACAAGGGTAGCACATTATTACAGGCTGCTGGACGTAATCCTTTTACAGCAGACCGGTCTGGACACAGCGAGCATTCAGCCTCCTGCTGAGGGGAAGAAAAAAAAGGAGCCGGCCAATTTCCATTAAAGTCAGAATGAAAGGAGGCTGTTTTTACTGCATTCTTGACTTTTAAAAAAAGGAAATTAAACCGATCTTCAAACAGGAAATATTTTGGAGTTATGATAACTGGTGGGAAACATTGACTGACTTTGTATTTCATGAGAGAAGTTGAATGGGAGTCTGTGGAGCCGGTGGCTAACCCCTAGAGGCCCTCGGTGGTATTGCAGTTTAAGCCACTTCCACATTTGCTAAATTTTTCAGGCCCGGTAGCTACATCCACTTTTATAAACAGGCTGTGGTCTTCATGCAGCTCATCGTTGGCGTTTTTACTCCGTTCTCTCTATGAGACAGGAGTCCGATTATCTGGGAAAAGAAAACGAGAAGGTGAAACACAATGTTAAACATTTTTATTTAAAGACAAAATGAGGCCAGATCAGAGGCTTTTATGATCCCGAGGCGTTGACGGGTTTCTATTCCTGCCCGTCCGACCAGCATGATCCTCTTCCGCGTGTGGACTTCGACTCGGCTGTAATCGAATTGCTCCTCTCACGCCGAGGTCTCTGAGCGATGCAGGCAGCGTCTGTATCCGACCAAGCTGTTATTGTGTTATTGCATTACGGGCAGACAAGTTTTATTCTGACTGTCTCTCAAAGGCCTCTTCTCACGAGGCGGCGGGTGGAGGCACTTATCGGATTGATGAAATGACATTAACTCGGCAACATGACATTAACTTAAATGTTAATTTGAGTAGAAACGAGCTCAACGGCAGCTCTGGAAGAAACGACCGTCTAAATATTTTATTCATTTTAATTTTTTTTAACGTGACGGAGACACTCGGCTTCACCTGATCCTCTCCTCCTCGGCCTTCTTCAGCTCGGCGTCCCTCCTCAGCACCGTCATGATCATCCCCTGCTCCTCCTCCGTCAGGTGGCTCAGGTCGATCATGGTTCCTCCTCCTCCTCCTCCTCCTGCGTCTCTCAGCGGACAAATGGAGAAGAGCTGCACGGATGACGTCACTGGCGAATCACATGGAGACAAATTTACACACCGAAAACTTTGCCGCTCGGTTAATTCACAAATTAAAACTTGCAGGACGGGATTTTATTTTGTTAGTTGTGTCTGAAATAAGTGCACCAAACAAGTGCTACACAACAAGTAAACTACACCTGACAGATTAAAGCAACAGATTAAAGCTAAAGAGCTCCATTTCAGCTCAATTCAAACCAGAAAGATCTGCAGCACTTGGAGATCCTAAACTAAGATCTGCAGTGTCTCTTGTCTTCTAGTTTACCAGATTATCTCCATGTTGTGTTACTTCATGGCACATTTCACTTCACTATTTTACTGGTATACTATTTATTTTACAGTGAGATTTTACAGATAAAAACAAATTAAAAAACGCCTCCTGTAGCTTGTGACGGCGACAAAAAAAACATTCAAATTAAAAGCTGAACATTAAATAGCCCCTCAGATTCCTCTTGTGATCCCAAACAGGGCCCAGACCCTCAGGTTGAACACCTTGACAAGCTGCAGTAGTAAAATGCTGCAAACACTTAATAATGGCAAAATATAACTTTTACCTGCCACAGAGTATTTTTAAATGTCTCTCTACTTTATTAAAGGATCTTCTTCCAGCTGTGGAAGCTGCTTAAATGAATCTTCCTTCTGCATGTGTATTTAGGGAGGAAGATGTTGGCACAACAGTAAAACTCTCAGGAACACTTGACTTTAAAACGATACTGGTCGAACATTACTATCAATACAAGTGAACAAACTGCAGAACAATTGGCGGAAACGTTTTTTCTGACTTGTTTGAGGATTGTGTTTCCTGGCGTTAAACTGGTTCCACAAGAGACAACTCTGACATTAAACTAGAAGAACATGAGTGGTGTAAGTCCTTCTTTCCTTTCTTCACACCTGACATTCAGAAACAGGGTTATTTGCCTACCTCACAGGTCTCCCGCCGGCTCGTCACACACTCCTGCAGCTCCCATCTTGCTGTGTTGGAGGAAACAAAGTGTACTGACAGGAGAAGGAAAGTTTTTTTAGCTCGTGCACGGATCTGCTGCAACTGGAGTCTCCGGACACCAGTGACCCAGAGAGAGAGAGAGAGAGAGAGAGAGAGAGAGAGAGAGAGAGAGAGAGAGAGAGAGAGAGAGGGGGGGGGGATCAGTAAGTGTGCGTGGACGGGGGAGGATCCGAGGGCCAGAGAGGAGGAACGAGGAGCTGCTTCTACTTTTTTTTTTTTTTTTTTTTAAGTATGTTTAGTTTAATCAAACTGATGGGAAACGAGCGTGTTGTTCCATGTAAGCTGCAGTGGCGGGCAGCGGCCAGCAGGGGGCCCACTGTTTGTTTAAAGGGTGTGAGCAGTAAATTACTGCTACTGGTTTCACATCCAGAAATCAAGAGCAGACTGAGAGACGCTGCAAACATCCTCTAAAATATTCTGCTGGAAAACGTCCCTCTAAATTCTTCCTATAAGAACCCATAATTAATGCTGGTCTTTTTAATTAATGTGCAATAATTCAAGAGAAGATCTAAAGTCAGAAAAATGAACCTAGCTGTGTGTAAAATAAATTATTTTGTATTTATCATGTAATTAAAGTCTCCTCAGTGAAGCTGGACTAACAAACCAAACAAAGCAGGCGACTTTCCTGCAGCATTTAAAATACTTTGACAGTAAGTTTGTGATAATTTGATTAAATCTAACTTTGTGAGAGAAGATAAAATCCTTCAGGTGTGCATATTCCTCACTATTTAATCAGACTGCCACATTAAACAGGGACCATATATGTTGTTTTTTAATCATCAACAGGCTAAACAGACAGCAGGAGATACTGGGTATTAATAAGGTTGTCTATAGATATCAGTTTCAGAAGGTCTAGACATATACAGGGTCAAAATTGCATCTTTTAAATTTATTTTAATACCTTAAATATTCTTAGTTGCTCAACAACTTTTCCATTTTGCTCCTGAAACTATAAAGAAATTGAGATACACATCATTAAATCCAAAGATCTACCCACTAACATCAGAACAGTTAACTCATTAAACCTCTTTAAGAACTAATGGTAATATCATTTATTTATTATTATTTAATACATTACATTTGCTACTTGTGGTTTTGTATTGAGGGCCTTCATGCGGCTCTCCATTCATAAACTTATTTAAAAAGGTTAGTATTTATTATGTGGAGTTGCTACATGCTGCGTGTTGTTTAATTTTGGGAAATATGAGGATTTATTCTCAGTCACATTTAGTGATTATGAACAAATTTACACATATTATGACCAAAATGAATGTGCCGGGGAATAATTATCAAAATATATCTGTAATAGACTTAATAGAATTAAGGTTTTTAAACTGTAATCCTTGAAGTCTGAGGAAGACGATCTACAAGAGGTGCAAGTAGTCAGTAAACCGATCTGGTCATGTGACATTTCACACCAGTCGAATGCCATTCACACATTTTTACTCAGGACTGTGTTTTCATTCAAAAGTTGGATTTCTCACCCAAAGCCAACAACAAGAGTGTCAGAGCTTCCAGAAACACACAGCGTCATCGTGACCAGCAAGATTGAACGCATTAATCACAGCTCATGTAGAACATGCCATTTCTTTTAGTTTTGTTTCATTGCTTAATTACTTTTTCAGTCTATCTGCTTTATTTTAATTCAGTCTGATGTTGAGCAGCAGTTTGGTCGACTTAAGTTTGGGTATAAATATTGTATACGTGGGTAAGAGTTCAAAGACTGCTCCTGCTGTGCTTTTTTTACAAGAACGTGTGTTCCTCAGGAACGGATGACGATCACGTGACGGACTTTCTGACACCAACTCATTATGGTGATACCTTCCTGCTGCTCCGTGCACGTCACCGGGCTGCGTACCGTTCACGCGCAGCAGGAGCAGTCTCTAAACTTACTCACCCGCCCTTGTATTAATAAACTACGTTTGCCGTATTTTTCCTTGAAATGAGTTCCACAGAAAAGGTGAACTTGCAGTTGAACAAAACAAACACGAACCTCAGTTTGTGGAAGCTGCTCTTTATTTGTAAAAGAAAGAAAAGACTTCAGTCGTCGTCTGCTACACGTTCTAATTACATAAAGAAAATATCTGCGGAGACAAACGCAGAGAAAATCCTGAATCAAACTTAGGTAGAGTCAAATTTGATTGAATTGCTTTCATATTTCATACATCTTTCACTTTAGCACTCGAAGAACAGTCAGTGTTTATGTACACAGAGCGCCGATCAACAGCGCTCCTCCGCTCCACCACCGGGCCCTCGGGATCTTTTATACAATTAATTTACATCAAATCTGCGACCCTCGTCCCGAGGCACACTCCAGCCTCCCACTTCGCCCCTCTCCTCATCCTCCTCCTCCTCCTCTTCCTCTTGCCGAGGAGTGTGGAAAGATGTGTGCAACATGAAGACAACTCGTTCACATTCAGAGTAAAGGCAGCCTTGATTACAGTCAGTGAGTCAACGGCATGCCAAGCTTAAAGCAAATGGAGCCCACCGCCCAGTGTGACGCGTCCGATTCAGTGGATGACGTGTTTCCTTTGCAAAATAAAACCCTAGGCACAGAACCGACTACAGGACTGACTCTAACCCCTGCACTTAAGCACAACGGAGACCGTTAAACTCTTTCATCTAGTAGAAAATCTTCTTAACACAAAACTCGGAGAATATTTAGTGCTCTATCATTCCGCTTAATAGGTGTAATTTATATAATAGCTATTTTTAACTCTACCTCTTAATGATAGTCTGAGATCCTTGTTTTAATGCTGACGCACTCCCACGTGTTCAACGTACTGTAGATTTTACATTATTTTGTTTTTTTTTCCCCCAATCTTAAACCAATAATCATAAATAAATACAAACAACACACGAGGAATGTCTACTGTAAACACGGTAAAAAAGACAAACTAAACAGGTGTAAACGTCATTAGCATCACTACTCAGTGACCGTTAAATAACGGTGGGGGAATGGACGACTGATGATCGGACCAAGAAAGGGATCCTCCTTTTTCCCTCCAAACATCGAGCCTCTACATCCGACCACAGCGTCTCCAAATACATAACATTAAAGTTTCTCAGCACCCCGAACTATCTTCACAGGTCACACTGTCACACGGAGAAGGGATCCTCTGCAGGGGGTTAGACAGCAGCAGCAGCACTCGACGTCTCGGACAGGTTACAGAGTAATGGGGTGGGAGCGAGCGCCAAACCTCATTTGGAGATGGTTACCATGGTTTCTGACAGTCAGCCGCTGCACCGTTGTGTTCTTGACATGTCTTGTGTGGGGGTGGGTTTTTTTTGTTGGTTTTTTTGGGAGGGGGAGGGTGGGCTGTGTGTGAACGTTTCTCTGAAGAGCTTTTTTGGACTGCAACGAGGACAAACGTTTTGCTGCTAAGTGCTTCGTCTTCCGAGAGACACTTCCTGTCAAATTACATGAACTGCATCTGAAAGACAGGCGACGGGACAGAGTCAGAGAGAGGTACCGGGGGGAGGGGCTGTTCGCGAGAGCTCCGCCCCAACGCAGCGTGGTGCGCAGCGACAGCAGCCGTAACGGGGAACGAGTGTTAGGAACGGATAGAGCAGAGTGTAAATCTGACCTAATTGATTATCAGGGTTAAAGGTTACATATAGTAAAGTCTCTTGGTTGTTCAGGTTAAAGTGGCTAAATCTTTAAAACACACGTCGGTTCTCAATTTAAAAGGTCCGATATTTTAGGGTGTTTTCACATTTGGTCTCTTTTTAGCCCTCAAAACAAAGTCGGAGCAATTAGTCAGCATTTTTTGCACAGATGTGAACACTCCAACCAAACCTCGGTTCTCTTTCCAGTCCGCGGTGCGGTTGACTTGAGGCTCGCTCCGCCTTTTGCCATCGTATTTTATCCCTCTAGGATTGCCGTAGAAAGATCGCATGCGCCTGCACTGTTGCTGCATTCAAATGGAGTCGTATTTACCTTGTGCACGAAGAAGAGTCCATATGACCGGCGCCCTCTTGTGGTATTCACGTTGTGGAACACAAAACTTTCTATAAACCTCGAGTTGTGACGTGTTTGCTAACGTTTACAAAAATGTCAGAGGTCATGGAAGTAAATTTTCCGTTGGATGTTCAGCTAATATGTTGTCATTTTAGTCATGTAGAGTTTGTCTTCATAACTTAGATAATATCCTACGTCTGAGGAAAATGTTGATCTTCCAACGGCCTCATCTTTTCCCTCTGTGTCTTTGAATTTCCTGCATTACGTTACCCTCCTGTTAGCTTGATAAACTGCTAGCCTCTGTGGCTTCTAGACGCCATCCACGTTGGTGTTGTTTGAAATATTTGTACAAAAAATGTTGAGAATTTTCTTGGAGAACATTATTCTACCTTTGGGAAGAACCTCTCAAGTTGTACTTTACATGTATATCTGTCCAAACCCATATAGATATTGAACTCTAAGTGAGCTTGACCTTTGACCTTTAAATCACAAAATCAAATCAGGTCATCATTGGTACCACGTGAATGTTTTTGCCAAATTTGAACAAATTGGCATTCTTGACATTTTGCATTGAGAAGAATGGGACGGACAGATGAGGACAATGTGAGGTCACAGAGACTTTGAACTTTGACCTTCAAATTTCATGCAGCCGTTCCCGAGATATACTTTTCATGTGAATGTGTTGAATTAAGGTCACAGTGATTTTGTCCTTTGCCCCCCAAACTCTTATCAGATCATCGTTGGCACGAAGTGAATGTTTTTGTCAAGTTTGACCCAATTCAAGAGGACTTAGGTCCCGTCAAGGGCTGAAGTGGACCAGAAAGAGAAGCCAGTCTCTTTTCTGTCGGACCACATGTGAAAACACCTTACGGACTCGACACTACAATACAAGAACAATTCTGTTCATCATTTTCTTTCAACATGCATCGTTAGGAGCATGAAGACTTTTGCAGAGACGATGTTTTCTGCCAAATCACAGATCTAACACTAATCTAATTAGGCAGCTAGCTACAGCAGATAACACATTTATTTCAGACAGTTAAAGATGAACAATTTAGTGAGGAAAAATAAGAAATTAGTCAGAATTTTGATGTTAAAAGTGCTGCGGTCATTAACAATAACTCGGGAGGGGCAGAGCTTAGCGAACAGGAAGTTATTTACATTCATCAGCAGCTACGAGGTTTAGAGACAACGGGTTGGAGCAATGTGTGATGGCAGAGGAAGAACGAAGGGTCGGAGGGAGGCTAAATCTGTCAAAACAGGCAAGCAGTCAGTAAAAGCTCCAGATAAAACTGAGGAAGACAGAATAAAACATGAAGAAGACATCCAGTGTGCAAAGATGAAACAGAAAGAAAATGGGACATGCGACGCATGCAGGTTCATCCGCAAGCAAAGAGCATGATGTACCTAAAGAGATGCTCTACAAGAAATCCTTGAGAGAGAGGTGTGCAAACGGGTCCTGTCCAGGGGCTCGGAGAGGACTCTGGCTGGAAGGACTAGAGGCTGCAGAGGGCTATTTCAGGAAGAAATACAGGAAGTAGGAGGACCAGAGGAGAAGTCAGAGTCAGCACGGAGACTGGAGGAGGGATGAGATTAGTCTGGAGAGGCTGTGATGTGTGAGAGACGGGTTAATCCAAAAAAAAAAAAAAAAAAAAAAAAAAAAAAGAATCACAGGGAGTCAAAATCAACGGAGATGATTCACAGTTTTGTTCCCTTTCAGCTCCGCAGAGTGAAGGACTCATTGTTCAAACTGTCATCATCTTCGGTGGTATCCACGCCGACCACAAAGCTCGCACACTGACTAACTACGGTGCACGTCACAGCACGATGGACACACCTCTCTACTCAGCCTGATCACTGTGTGCATAGATCGAGTGGGCAGCGGTCGGGCTGCTGGGGACCCACCTGAGCGCTGGACACCGAGCCGAAGGGGTTGGGAGGCCTCATGACGGGCTGGGAGTACATCATGGTGGGCGGGTTCATCATCCCCAACGAGCCCATCGGTGGAGGCTGCAGAGAACGGAGAAGTAAAACAATCGCACCTGAAGGTTCTTTCTGTTGGTTTATTTAAGGATGAAGCTGATTTTTCCTGCAACTGCGATAACATCAGTGCACCAGACTCAAAGAGGCTTTTTATTCATATGAACTTTAGCTGCACACCAGATTATTCGACTGTATAAGTAAATATGACACGAGTACAAATAATCTGCTTAAACTCTGTAATGTGAAATTAGACAAAATAATGAAAAACATCGTTTCTTATTTGGATTTACCAAGAAGAATCAAGAAGTAGAATGACCTCGCCTGCCAGTGAAATACGATTAATATTTATGAGCTGAATGTGCTTTAAATAAAAACTATCGAGAGTTCTTCGGCCTTCATTTTATTTATAAAACTTGAGAGATTGTTCACAGCAGCAAAAACATCGACTCGCTCGACCTACTTTGAGGAAACAGCTTTAATCTTCTGGATGATGAGGCATATCGAACACTCACCATGCCGTATCCCATCATGCCTGTGGGTGTGGTGGCGGGGAAGGCCATGATAGACGGAGGCTGAGGAGACACCAACAGGACGAGGAAGAATTTATAACAACAACAACAACAAAACAATGTAACGTTACAAAGAACAGCTGCAGTTATAGAGACTCATGGTAAACAACGTGTGTGTGTAAAACGCTTATAGTTTTGAGACATGGCCTATTTTATCATTATTTGTCTTCATTAAAATGTTCCAAAGCTGCATTTATTAAAATGTATCTAAAATAAAAACCATCACTGAGGTCTGTTTTATTTGGTAGCTTTAACCTCAAAAGGTACAAATGAAGAAGGCATGTTGGGAAATGACCTTTGTCCAATGACCTTTCTCCCTGTCATCTGTGATAACTTGCGTAGCAAGTTTGCAGCATAAATGTGTGTGTTTGCGTGTGTGTGTGCTGGATCGTGCGTGTGTGTGTTGGAGTGTGTGTGTGCTGGAGCGTGTGTGCGTGTGCTGGAGCGTGTGCTGGAGCGTGTACTGGTGTTAGCTGTGATGGGATAGTTGCTCGAAAAATATTTGAAGAATCATGGCTGTGTTCCAAATGACGTTCTTCCCTTTATATAGCGTCCATTTCCAGTTATTTATTTTTTTATTTCTAGTTGTGATCTCTGCTGTCTAAATACTCCCACAGCCTGTGAAGCTCAAGGGATTATGGGATATGATGTCCCCTAAAGACTCCCGAGCGACATAAATATTAAATAAACAAAGATAATATAAAGTAGTTAAGCTCCCATCGTTATCCAACACAAACTTCACCACATACTGTTGAAAACTGCTCTGTTCCCAGGTTTTAGTTACGAGTTATAAATGTCATTTTAAATGAGATTTTAATATTTCTATTTGTAATCTTTTAATTATTTGTAGTTCCTGGTTCTTTGTTTTTACTATACATTTTATTGCAAAGCACTTTGTAGCCTTGTTTTTGAAAGATAATAATTAAATAAAGTTTATCATTATTATTATTAGCCAGTAAAATAAGAGAGGAATAGAGCAGAAGTAGATATCTGGAGTACTACAGTGAAAGCTCTGTGTGTCACCATGGAGACGGGGTTCCAGGTCGTGGTCGGCGCCGCCTTGGGCTGCCAGTTGGTGCCGCCGGTCATCCTCTTCTCCCCCGGCTGGCTCCAGTGGATGTCACTGCAGATTAAAGACAGCGGATGTTAGCACCAGCTCGTGACTGCCCCGAGAGCACGGAGCAACGAGACGCCACTTACTTCTTCATCGTGCCGTTTCCAATGCCGAGATCTGAAAGGGAAAACCAACGAGCATGAAGTTAGTCTGCAATTAATGGACGAGCGCTTTAATTAGTGAGGATGAAAGCAGAGCGGCGCACTCACTGCCGACAAGGTTGGCCAGGGAGGAGTCAAGGTCGTCCGACACCAGCTTCTCTGGCTGCTGATTGGACGGCTGGCTGGAGCCGGCGAGAGTTGGTTTGAGGATGCCCCCGGTAATATCTGACAAGCCAAACATGTTGTTATACACAAATATGAATGTTAATAAGAAAGTATTGTCAATAAAACTAAATGCTAGACAGTTTTATTTTATTACTTTTATTATTCAGGAATTTTTTTCTTTTATGAGGAAACTGACAGCAGAGACATGACAGGAAATGAGTGAGACACATGGAGGACAAAGAGGGCTGAGGCCAGATGAGTTCCGGCGGATTCTGTCGTGGTCATAAGAACTGTAAATGCACATCAGTGCTGTGATCAGAACTGTTGTAATCAAAAACGCAAAAAATTAAATGGTCTCATATTCATTGTCTAAAACTTATTTTTCAATTAATAACAAAAGAAATCTGTGAGTTGGGGGAGATAATTCAACTCCAACGCAGGTTTCTCTGTTTGCTTCTTTTAGAGCATAAAATTATTGGATTTTCTTATATTCATACTCTTATCCAAAGAAATTGATAAAGTGCATTTAAACTTTTAGAGCAAGACGGCATCAAAAATTTGAGGTACAACATCTAAAAGCCTTTTGAGAGAGCAGCGGTGCTATAGATTTCTTTTTTTGGTCACTTCAGTGGAACAAGATCCCATTGAAATATCATCACTTTTAGTTCGTTACACAAACCTGTTAGCAAACAGTTATTTTAAATATTTATGAGAAAAAAATTAGGCCTAATATCTAATTAATGATGGAATTATTTTCAGATGGACCGCAAGAAAACTAATAAGAGGAGTGACTTTAGCTAACAATACGATAAAAACCTGTGGAAAAAAACACATTGACTTAGTATTTGATGAAAGAATTTGAATGGGAGTCTATGGAGCCAGAGCCTTTCTGTAGCCAACCTCTATAGGCCCTCGGTGGTATTGCAGCCTGAGGCACTTCCGCATTGACCACACTTGTCAGATCCTGAAGCTACGAACACTTTTGCTTTTCACAGCGTTTTCTAAATGTAGCCTCGAATTACTTGGTTTCAATGTTAAAACGCCTAATTTCACTGTTTCAAACTCATTTTGGGCCACATGCCTGTCTGAGTTCGCTGCAGTAACTGGAGGCTTTTAGCGAACATCAGTAAATTGTAGTAACACAAAACATGAATTTAATTATATTGGTATAGAAAAAAAAAAGTATTGTTTAGGAACTGGTACCCAAGTGAAAGTATATATATAGGAACATACTTGAACAATACTAATCCCTAATCAAGACTTTTCAGTTATTTCTTCAGTCGACTCCTACCAGTGTCGACTTGTTGAGGGTTTTCCTGAAGAATCACAAAATAATATGTTGAAAGATCAGTGGACCATCTCGGCTATGAGAGTTTCTCTTCCTTTTCCCTTCAAACTTGTGTTTGAATTTCTTCATACGAGTGATTTCTGTTTGATTGAGTTTTGTGCCAAAAACAACGTGGGGCTTTGTGCAAGACTGACCTGTTATTCATCAGCTACAAACTACAATTACGCTCGTCCACCGCACCAAAAGACAGAAACCCATTGCCCAGCTACTGCATGTCCACTTGTATGTGAATGTGAAATCCTCACCGTCAGGGTTGAGGCTGCTACTGCTGCCTGCGGCTTTGGCTCCAAAAACCGACTCAAAGTCCACTTGGAGTCCCGCCGCCGACTGCTGAGGAGGAGCCTGTGGCGTCGAGTATCCTTCAGAGGGAGACGAAGAAGAAGAAGGCAGCTGCAGTTACAACATGTGAAGACGCTCTGACAGCTTTTTCTGCATCAACAGTGTCCGAGCACAGATCACAAGATACTTGAGCAGAGAGCAGAACGCCACAGTTTTCATCTACAGAGCAGAGAACGAGCGTCGACCTGCTGCTGAATGAGCCTTCGGTACTCTACCTCTGAATAGACCTGCTACAGTAGAGGGCTCAGTGGGGAAGGGAGCCTGATGTGGGAGGTGCTGGGCAACGGACGCTGGACCACAGAAGGAGTCTGACACGCCGCAGGAAGAGGAAGACAAAGACAAAGAAGAGACAGAGAGGAAGAGAGAAGAGGCGTTTCAAGGTCAGACCAGAGAGACAGATGACAGCAGGAAGAAAACAGCTGACGTGCAACATCTTTAACAATGTAACATATGTTTTGAAGACAAATTTTAAGATTTGTAGGAGAATAAAATAGTGCAAAACAGGAGTGTAGCAACCAAGAGGGAGGGATTAAAGGAATAGTTTGACATTTTAGGAGAATAATTATATTTTTGTTGTTGTTATTTGATCAGATCGACGCCGGACTCGGCCGGTTAGCTTATCTTAACATAAAGACTCGAAAAAGGTGGAAACGGCGAGCCTGGCTCTGTCATAAGGTCACAAAATACACCAGTAAATCTCAGTATGGCAGAGGAGCAACATTAACTGCTTCTGCAAGATTTTATTGGCCGTTCGAAAACAAGATCTTCATCTTTAAAAATCACTATTTTGATTGCGTATATGACAATTGAGTAGTATCAATCTTTTAGACTACAACCCTGTTTCCCAAAAAGTTGGGACGCTGTGAAAAATGTAAATAAAAACAAAATGCAATGACTTACAAATCATGGACCAACAGTCCACCCTGAGAGAGACGTTGTCTGGATGGCAGCATATGTTGCTCCAAAACCTGAATATATCATTCAGCATTAAAGTTTCTTCCCAGATGTACAAGCTATCCACACCAGGTTTTCATTGAAATCTTTGAATCTTTTAACAATACTGTGAACCATAGACGATGAAATCCCCAAATTCTTTGCAATTTTACTTTGAGGAACATTATTCTTAGATTGTTGCACTATTTTCCCACACAGTCTTTCACAGAGTGGTGAACTTCTCCCCATCTTCACTGCTGAGTCTCTGCCTCTCTGAAATGCTCTTTTTATACCCAATAATATTTTCTGATCTGTTGCAAGATTTTTGACCAGGTGTTGTTGTTGTTTTTCTATTATTACACTACTTTCCAAGTCTTTTGTTCAGCCTGTCCCAACTTATTTGAAATGTACTGCTGCCATTAAATTCAAAATGAGCAGATATTTTGTATAAAACAATGGAATGTCTCAGTTTCAACATCTGATATGTTGTCTTTGGTTTATTTTCTATTAAATATTGGTTTAAATGATTTGCAAATCATCACATTCTGTTTTAATTTACATTTTACACAACGTCCCAACTTTTGGTAAGAAAATTTTAAGTATGTCCAAAATAATGTCAAACTCCTCCTTTAATACTACTTTATGTCTACATTTCTACCATATGTATAACAAATAATGGCTCAGGGGGGTTTTGCACAGGATCCTATGTTTGCCAGGAAACATAGGCTGAGATGGTGAGCCATCATAGTACCTGAGATGGAGTGTTCTATCCGCACTGTGCGTTTGTAATTGGTTGAAACGGATGAGTTTGTGTCAATAAAGGGATTGTAACGATCTGGAGAATCAAACATAGTGTTGGTAAAAGAAGAACAGGTTTAAACTTAAGAGCTCTACGGCATCTTTGCACCACAATGCAACACCAAACTGTTCATAAAATGAGGATGAACTGTATTGGTAGAGAAAAACGGGCCTCTACAGCGACACATGGAGGCTCCTGGTTGATACACGAGAGGCGAAAAAAAAAAACAGTCTGAGCTTGGCGTGAACAGCAACGACAAGGGAAGATCATTTAAACATTTGCACAGTGAAATAATCAACATTGAAAGTACAGAGAACATGCTCATGGTTCTAAGTAACTACAGAGAAATGAACAAGAGCGACGAGACTTTTGAGGAGAAACAAAATGAGTCGTTACCACCAAACATTTCATGACCAGATGTCCTAGAGGAAAAGCTAACACCGTCTGAAGACACGACAGGTAAGTGAGTGGCATCAACAACGAGTTTTGAGAGGAAAGGGTTAAGGTTTGGCATGGAATCATCTCCAGCTTCAGCAGAGGTGAAAGGATCTACGCAGGCAGAAAGAGACAGAGAACAGGAAAAGACAGAAGAGGAGAGGAAGAGGTAGACTGTCAGAATCAGACAACAACCAGAGAAGGAAGCATGCAGAACCAAAGTCCAGAAACACACGTTGATGAGGCAGCGGTTTACCTGCCCAGGCTGTCGCCACCGGAAGCCCCGTGGAGCCTGACTGCATGGAGGGCTGGAAAGTTGACTGCAGGTCAAAAAGGTCGCTCTCCATCTTCACCGCACTGCAGGCGGGGGAAGAAAAAAAAACACAGCAGCCTTTGAAAATCTTCTTCTAGTCTAAATCAGTCTTACAACATTTGGTTAAGTAGCTTTACAATCAAAATGTTCACAGACTGCTCCGTTAGAGGACTAAGAAACAGTCGCCAGATAAACTCAGAAACAGGATTGGGGACAGGAAAGTATTATCAAATATTTGAATAGTCGTTCAAATATTTTTTTTAAGTCGATTACGCGACTGTTGTTCTTCCTAATTTTCCCAGCGCCTGGTTGTAATACATTACTCCCGTTAGACGGTGGCAGTAATGTACCTGGAAGTCAAAACTATTCGATTAATAATAGATTAGTTCCAAGCTAAATTTCTAACAGTATTTTTGCTTGAAATGCCCGTCCCTAAACAGGATATAAAATAGGAGAGGAAGATCCCACAGCAGTATTCTTCACTTTTTTTCTCAAACTAATCTGTAGATGTGAGCAGTACCCGTTAGAGCAGCTGGGTGTAGAGAAGAGGTCGATGGCTGGTGCTGTGCTGATAGTGCCCCCGGTGGTGGAGATCGGTGACGTATCGGTGGTGGCGAAAGACGGCTTCTTGGACAGCTCTTTGAGTCGCTGTTCCTGAGTGAAGTGAGGGAGTCCAGCTCAGACACAGAGGCAACAGAAACACTGCCAAGATGTTCATTCAACCACGTGTTAAATCCATTTTTCAAACAGCTGGCTGACCTTGAGAGCTTTGAGTCGGGCCTGTTCCTCTTCGAGAGCTGCCTGCTTCTCCCGCTCATCCACTTTCGTGAAAGACATCCCCGTGCTGGCCAGCGATGACACCGCGTTGGATAGAGTGCTCGCCCTGCAGGGAAGCGACAGATTCACACCAGATGCAGCACAGATCAGTCGGCGTTACTGATCTAATACAGATGGCAGGGCAGTCTGATATTGAAGTGACAGAGTAAAGGGAGGATGAACGTACCTGCTGGCTGCAGTCGAGTCCTTGACCTTCTTGCCCTCTAAAGAGGCCAAGTGTTGCTCCAGAGCTTCGAGGAGGCTGCTGGGAGCCTGTCGTGACAGAAAACACACAGTCAGCGACTTCCTGACACACAGAAAATGTAGTCTGTGTGGACATGAAGACCATAACGGACAGTGGTGGGAAACCAAGGTGGAGAAGCCAATTCATATCTTTGATTGAGAGGTTTTCAGTTCCCCACCACTGATCGATGACTGCAGTCCAACTACAATAAATATACTTCGGATGAGAGAAACATCTGTGTGGGATGACGTACTGCACCACAGCACTTTCAACAACCCGGGCGTTGTTGAACTGGCCGTGTCTAAGCACAACAGGGGCAGCCATGTCACAGGAGATGAGCTACGCTGGTTCACACCTCAAAGAAACACGACTAACCAACCAACCAACCAACCAGAGTGAACAGGATTTACCACAGCGAGTGTTTTTTCCTTCAGCTGTGTTTCACCACGATGTGGGAGACAGAGTAGGAGCAGCGGCATGCAAAGAGACAACACTGAGGCAAGTCACGGACATAGAAGAAGAGTGAAATGATAGTACTTACACAAACTGTGAACTAAAGTGGAAAGATAAGGGGAAAATACAGAATATAAAGGTGGTGACAGTCAGAGGGAAATGCACTTTAGCTGCAGCTCTTCAGGGTGAAATATTTAGGTATAATTGGGCGAGCACAAGAGTGTGCAGTTAATTTCTTAATTAGGAGAACATGTAACTGTCACTGTGCAGATTCACTCAGTGGATTTCAACTACAGTGTGGACTTGACACCTTTATTTACTGTTGAAAGACTTAGAAGAAGAAAGTAGGGCTGGGTATCGTTCAAAAGTTCTCAATATCGTTTTTTAGACAATATTTGTATCCATATCTGTAGTCTTAATGCAGTTTAGAGGGGGAGAGTGTAACTCAGGTTGTTTTCTGTAGCTGCGATTCCCACGTCCCCTAAACACCTCAAATGTAAGCTGTTGCTAGACGCTACAATTTCCTGATATCCCAAAGTGTCACACAAGCAGGCTATCAGTAGATGTTACAATTTCCGAATGTCTCAAACACCTCGCACGCAGGATATCACTCGACGCTACAATTTACAGATGTCTCCTAAATGGCTCACACAAAGGTTATCACGAGATGCTACAATTTCCTGATGCCCCATAAATGCCTCACACAACAGACAGACAATTTACAGTCGTATCATTAATGCCTCAAATGCCAGCTATTGTTAGACACTACAAATTCCAGATGCCTCAAACGCCTCACATCCATATAATTGCTAGAAGTTGCAATTTACAAACATCACAAACACCTCAAATGCAAGCCATTGCAAGGTGGTACAATTTCCAGATGCCTCATTAAAGCCACACAAACAGGCTATCACTAGAAAGTACAATTTAGAGATGCCTACTGTACACCTCACGTCCAAGTTATCACTAGATGCTACAATTTACTGATGTCTCCTAAACACCTCATGTCAAAGTTACTGCTAGACACTACACGTTACAGATGTCCAGTAAAAGCTTCACACGAAGGCTATTGCTAGATGCTACAATTTACAGATGTCCCATAAATATCTCACGCAGGCTACTGGAAGACGCTACAGTTCACATATGTCCCCTGAACGCCTCACACAACGCAAGCTATAACTAGACGATGCTACTGGGACATTTTTCAATGCTCGTAATTCAGACTGACCATAAAAGCCACAAAGTTCAGTACCCAGCCCTAGAAAAAGGTCAAGGTCAGAAGAAAAGGAGGAGAAGCAGAAGCAGAAGAAGAAGAAAAAGGACAAGAACAAGAAACAGGGAAGACGACCGCCTTTTCTGGCAAACATGCACCCGAGAAAGAAAACATGCAAAGTGTCTTGTTTTTGAAGAACATCTGTGTCGGGGAGTTTTAAACTGTCGTCGGACAGACAGAGGGCTGATGAAAAAAGAGCAGTCAGAGCTGGAAATAAGAGAAATCAAAGCAGGACTTCCTGTTTAGAGCGTTCTCAGATCGATGCTCACCTGTGAAAGGTCGGGAATGTCTCCTCGATCGATGCCCACCTGCTGTTAGAAAGAAGACGAAGTTACACCGGCTTCTCTGCAGCGATGACACACATCTCTGAAGGTGTATCTGCAACTTACCTCTGCTACTTTGAGGAATTCTGATATCCGGGTCATCCGGGTGAGAAACTTCTTGTAGATGTCCAGACCTTCTTTACACTGAGTCTTCTTCATGTCAAAGTATTTCTCTGTTTCGTTAAAAAGATAAATAATTTATTTGGAACCACAAACACAGAGACAACATAAACCAAAGACAGAGAGAAAGGTTTGTGAACGTGGTCCTTGAAGGTCTCACCCAGCAGGTTGATAATGCCTTCATTATACGCTGCAAAGAGCCGGATGGAGTCTTTGAAGAGGAGCATGAAGGCTGCATTGATGACTCCATTAGTCAGCTCGTTGGCGTTGACCTGAGGGGAAGCAATCAGCCCCGACACTTATCTTACAGAAGGGTTGTTGGCACACAAAAACAAAATATCTGCGCACGTGAATTATTTCCGAGCTGCAGTCGAACAGGTGTTTATTACACGAGCTGCAGAGCCGACGGGAGGCGTCACCTTAAACTCACATTGAAATCGAGAAGGGCGTCCATCTGGTTCTGAATGATGGGGATGGTCTTGAGCAGCTTCTCTGTATTCATGGTCCTCATTACGCCGTCCACTCTGTGTGGACACATGCAGGGTCGGAGCCGGAGAGGAAAAGAGAAGCAAACAGACTGATTGAAGGGCTGCAAGTAATTATTTTAATTAATCTAACAGTTGGGTTTCAAAATGTCAGAAAAAAAGTGGATAAATGCCAAAATAAAATTTCCCGCAGCCCAAGGTGACATCTTTAAATGTCATGTTTTGTGTGGCCAACAGTCTGAAGCTCAAAGTTACTCAGTTTACAGTCATTCATGGGGAAGAAGCCCCCAAATGGAGCACAACACAGTGAAACGTACCCGCGTTTGACTTTTGTGAAGTCGAAGGCGACCTGTCTGTACGACACAGCTTTCTCGTTCAGGTATCGACTATACCTCCTGATAAACGTAGACATGTCATAGCCTGGAACGACAAACAGCAGGTGGAAAATTAGCTTTGAATTTATTTATTTTTTTAGATGAGATTAAATAGATTAAAAGTTTAAAAAAAATTACCTTGTAACCCACTTTTATCCAAAAAGTTACTGAGGTTGAAAAGTGTGTTCCTTGAAGCCAAGTACTGGACAAAACGCTGTGCGAGAAGAAACATGGTTTAAGGCAGCGAAGTTTGAATCAATGAAATACTAAAACAGTGAGCTGTAACGTGACGTCACGTTTACTGCAGGGCTGCACAATTAATCAAGATTAATTAAAATCAAGATCTCGTTTCTAAATGCCAACAATTCTGCTACATTTTCATTCGGGACATCAGCTGCATCAAAACAAGCGCTCCTCTGCAGCGTTTACATCACGTGATGCAGAGGAGCAGAAACCAGCAAAAATAAACCCAATAAACTCCTTGTTGAGAGTTTGTGTTTGATAAAAGAAGAGCGAATACTGAAATTAATTTTTGATGTTCAGTTTTAGATTCATGAAGCTTCTGCATTTAAAACAGGAGCGTTTCCTTTCTGGTGTCAAAGTTCTGCCCGCCCGCTGAGAACTGCATGCAGCTCGCAGCATCAGGTAAATGAAACTAAACTTTTATAGTGAAGAAATAAGTTGTGCTTCTCATTTCATTCTGAACCCTGCGGCCCGAGTTCACAGTGCTGTTGAGGCTCCGGGTGTAAACGGGTCCGGCTGCAGCGTCTCACCTCGTTGCCGTACACCATGAGGTGGTGCGTGGTGATGAGGGATTTGAACACCACCACCCAGCTGGTGTTGGTGGTCCTCTCGAACAACGAGTCGGCCAGTTGGGGAATGTTCACGTTCATCTCGTTGGTGCAGTGGATCAAATCTAAAACCAGGAGATAGTTCATGAGATCAGAAAGAATTTCTAATGAATCGTTGTCTCCTGCTGTGAACTACGCTTTATTCTGCAAATACGGTCAACGGTGCAGAAACAAAACACGTGCAAGGACTCAATACTGTATTCTTATTTTTTATGAAGGTGCATCTCTCCCGTTCGGCACCGGGACCGTCATATCAGAGAATCAAACGTTGTGAAAGACTCTCAGTGTTTCAGGCTTCTTCTGTCTGCAGCGCTGTGGAACAAACACCCCCTCACTGTCAGAACAGCTGAGTCAGTGCTTCAGTTTAAACAGCTATAAAAAATAAATAATTAAAAAACACCTGCACAGACCGGCACGGCTATAGTGTTTTATAATGCATTTCTCTAGCTCTCTGTGTATGATTTTAATATTAAGTGTAACTGGTTTTTAAACAGACGACGTAGACATGAAAACAGAGTTAAAGAGCTGTTACAAAAAAACAAAAAAAATGAATCGGCAAATATTCTGAAAAAAGTGGTGTTTGAAATTTTTTTCGGGTGTGTGGTTTTATAATTTATAGTCAAAACCATTAATCAGCTGATCAAACCAAAGGATGACAGATTGACAGCAGAAACGGCTGCGTTCCTCCACAGCACACCCGTGTTCTTACAAAGCAGTTATTCGATTGAAAAGAGTGAAATGTGGCAACAGTTCGTTAGCTGCGACTGTTTTCTACCCAATATTTGCACGACGAACAGTAAATCACGGCGCAATCAGAAGCTGAACCCGATCGTGTTCATTAGAATTGTTAATGACGACTAAATATCCTTCCAAACGGGTCTGAGTCAAAGTGCAGGAATTCAAATGTGAACCACATGTTCTGTCCCACTTCCTGCGCTCGCGTGTTGGTCCTGCAGCCGAGTGGCGGCTGAGCGATGCCGACGACCCTGCCGTTCACAGCGCTGATCAGACTGACGGGGTAATTGGGTCTCCCTTTCTGTCCTATATTTGACTTCTCAAAAGGCGGGGGACTCTTAAGTAGGACAGGATAACCTTCCAGAGAAGCAGCGGTTAGCATGGGTGGCTGAACTGCCCGGAGATGACGGCGACGGAGAGGAGGAGGAGGAGGAAGAGGCACTGACAGCATCGTCATGTTGTAATCAGCCCGCTAAATATCCACGGCCGTTGACATTTCTAACTGAATTAACTCACGAGACGCGCATGCATTCGTGCAGCAGTCATGACTGTGTGATGCCGTCAAACTGGGAGCTGCATTTATAAATAAATTCTCTTTAAAGCTGCATTAAAGGGCTGAAATCTATCTACATGGCAATCAATCAATTCAGGACGTCAGTGCAAACATGTTGAAGATGTGCATTTATTTACTTGTTGGAATATTTTATAGTTATATAATAATATTCTGATAGTGATTTGTTAAAAAACACAAACACGATTTAATGATTAAAGGGTCACAATAAATACTGTTATTGAGTATCTTCATAATATTGATTTATCTCCGTGCGGCACTGATCGTGTGCAGGGCTCTGTCAAACTGTCTGACAACCATTGAATATCAATATATCAATATTTTTTGATCATTTTGAGGTCACATTCTTCTCTTAATGCATGTTTCCAAAAGATGTTTAACATTTGAAGTTGTTGCTTTTTCTAAATGTACAAAGAGATTTTTGCAGTAGAGTTGGGGATATAAATCAGTCTAACAAAATATTGTGATATTTAGTGTATCGATGCACGGATGCCAAATATCAACATTTTATTCCATAAATGAACAAATGTGGCAGGTGCGTGAGGCTGGGTATCGTTATAAAATCCTACTGGTTTTTTTGGATTTGAAACAAATTTAATTAAATCCAAAAAAAAAATTAAGAAGAAAATGAGAAAAATCTCTCATTTTCATGCACTTTAGACGGGGAGAGCGTAACCCAGGTTGTTTTTCTGTGACTTCACTTTACGGACATCACCTGAACGCCTCACATGCAGGCTGTCAGTAGACCAGTCAGCCTCCAGTTACTGCAGTGAACGCAGCTCAGAGCTGAAATCAGGGAGGCCGACCAGACGAACGCTCACTGCTTCAGTTGTCTTCGCTGTGATTACAGTCTGGAAACCGTGTTCACGTGAAGGTTCGCTGAGCCGCTCTGAGACGGACCAATCGGCGACCAGTGTCGGTGGCTCAACGCGACGACGTTGAAGTCGAGTGTTTTTTTCTAAATGTAGATGCAGCGGAGTTTCAGTGCATAACGATTGGTTAAAGCTGCTCCCAACATTTTCATAATTAACCCGAGATCTACGTCCAGCAGGTAAGCAACTGTAACCGTTTCCCTCTGCAGCAAACACAGACTGATATATTAACACAGTGAAAATATTTCACTAATGGCTAATTTAGCTCGCAACACAGACTACATGCTAATCACTCATAGAAAAGACAACAAGGTTACATAACTACAGCTGCAGAAGTCTTTGTCCATGTCTAGGTATACATGCATTGATATCAAAAATACAATGATTAACTAATATAGAGAAATGTGTGCAGTGTTATAAACATGACCTAATGCTTTCATGTACATGTTGAACTGGGAAGAACGCAAGGGCAGTCATTGCCTGGAGTTCGCCACTAAAGTGATTTAAAGGTAGCATCAAAACACCCATATACACCTATGGATGTATTATCAGCTGTGTTACAGAATGTCAGATTTACCCGAGTCCCAAGGGGAGTGAGTGTATCTACCTGGTGTAAGAGTGGGTTAATGATGAGATTTACTGCTGCGTAAATGTGGGAGAAGTTTTAAAATAAAAACATGTTGGATGGAGGCGAGGTATTCAATATTTGGTACTGACTGCATTTTATTTATACTAGATGCCATCGAAGCAGCTCGATCGGTGCCGTGAACGAATCACAGTTTGGCCCTCAGGTGCATCAAACTTTCATGACAGCGTCAGCGTCACAATCTCATTGTACTGCTTAAAAGATGGCTGAAGTGAGATGACCTGTCAGATGTCGACCACAGACTAAATATAAAAGTGTTCGTAGCTTCCGGGTTGGAAAAATGAGGCCGACGCTGAAGTGCCTTAAGCTGCAATACCACCGAGTGCCACTAGAGGTTGTCCCCAAAAAGCCTCTGTCTCCATAGACTCCCATTCAGCTTCTCTCATCAAATACAAAGTCAATAAAATGTGTCCAGCAGTTATCTCGGTGTTGTTAGCTAAAGTCAATCCTTTTTATTAGTTTTCTGGTGGTCCATCTGAAAATAATCCCTCATTAATTATATATTAGGCCTCAAAAAGCTGTATGTTTTGGGGGCGTGTCTGTTTGATTGACAGGTTACAGCTATCGGTGGGCGGGACGTAGTATTGTCAGATTTCCAATCAGATCAGTCAGAGCCACCGCTTGTTTTGAGACATTTTTTAAATGAAACTGTTAAATTTCTCCGATTCCAGCTTCTTTAATGTGAATATTTTCTGCTTCATGTCATTCTCCCATGAAAATAAACTGAACTCTTTTGGTTCTGGACCGTTGGTCGGGACTTTGATCGACATTATTCACCATTTTCTGACGTTTTAAAGACCAAACAGCTGATTGATTGACCACGATAATAATCGACAGGTCAACTTGCTGTTTTCTAGAGCTGCAAATAATGATTGTTTTCATTATTGATTAACAGTGAGGCGATATAAAAAAAAAAAAGTGTTTTCATGAGCTCCAGCCCTGCTGCAACGATCAATCAATTGATCAGTTAGCCATAATTTTTAATAACTGAAGAACCTTTTTAGTAATTTTTTTAAGCAGAAATTCAAAACATTTACTGGCTGCAGATTCTCAAATGTAATGCTTTTCACAATGGTTGTCCACAATATTCCCCAAAACAAACATCTGATTTCTGTAATGTTCCTTCCACAAGGTCTAAAACAGTCCACACACACTCCTGCTGATGCCGCCGCATCGTCACACAAACTCTTATTTACTGCCGTCCGTCAATCCCATTTTCAAATCACAACACAGGTTATTTCAAGGCACTTAACACAGTAAAGTCCTTTCAACAGAAGTTTACAACGTTATATAGAGAAACCCAACAATACGACAATTCCCACATAAACTCGGAGGAACAAATACTCTCGTATAAGGGAGAAAAACCTCCGGCAGAGGAAAGGAAAAACTCCCCTTTAACAGGAAGAAACCTCTGACAGAACCAGGCTCAGTGGTGGAGAACATCTGCCTCGACCGGTCGGTGGTGAGAGGAGAGCAGAGAGAGAAAAGAACAGCATAGAGATCCAAGACGTCATGTATTTGCATGATAAGATGGTAAACTTGTTAAAATATTTGAGTTTTTTTGGCAGCTACTTTATGACAACTTATGGACAAAACTATAATTGGGGAAAAGAACTGAAGCTGAATTGATGGGTATAAACCAACTGCTGGTTCTTAAAGTTCTAAAAACTAAAAAGACGATTAAAGCCCGTCAGGTGTGTCGGCGTAAACCCTGCCGTGCGCTCCGTGGGTCACGTCAGTCACACCGGACCGCCGGCTGCCGGGCCAACACAGCATCGCTGGGCCAACTTTCGGGGAGCCACAACAGGTGCAGAACCTGCAAACCCAAATCCTCACGGCCAAGTCCAGACCACCACAGCACCGATGCCACGGGCTTGCGGCCTGACACATTTGGACCGGATCAGAAAACCACTTTCATTACTGTCCCTGTGCAGATCGATATGCAGTGAGTCCTCTGCCTGGGAGAGCATCACACCCAGGATTCAGGCTCCTCATGCTTACGTCAGGGTACATGCTGTATGTGGCCCGGTGTCAGTCCCAGTCCGGGAGTCACCTCAGTGGGGCTGAAGCATCAGGGCTCACATCACTCACCAGAGGAACATGTTAAATCAGGGCCTGGGAGTGCCTGGCACTGATGTGCCCTTTTTCAGGGTTTCTAGTAAAAAAAAAAATAAAAAAAATGAGTAAATGAAATGCAGTTTTGTTGCTATGCAAGCTGAACATTCAAGTCAGTGTGAGAAGCAGCAGGACAAGAGACAAACCCAGACAGCTAGAGAGGCTAGTTTATAGAGAGACTATTTTAGCAGCTACTCATGCAAGAGAGAATTAGAGAATTATTAGTAAGCATAAATAAAGGCTGCCACATCTTTACGAGCCTGTTAACCACGTAGAGCTGTGTGTCAACAAGGCCCGTCCTCGTTGTGGGAACAATATAATCTCCCTGACATGGAGCAGCAGTAGCACATAGCCTGTGCTGAGGCTTTGAGGCCTGGTGGCTCCACCACCGCCATGACCGTCTCGGAGGCAGCTTTCAGCCCGGCACCGGGTTAAACATACTCACAGTCCAAGTGCTTCTTCTTCGGGCCCATGATTTCGTGCGTGGTGGCCTTGCATACTGTTTTGGACACGGCGGAGCCCGTCACACTGTGCTGGGCTGCCGTTATCCGGTCCGTAATGCTCTGCCCCGACATCTTCGCTCACTTCAACGCGCAACAAAAGACGTTTTAAAAACGCGAGGCTCGTCTGGGTTCGTCTTTCGGATGGGAGATTTTTCTCTTTACAGATGAAATGAAACCTCCACCTCCTCCGCATGAAGCCTCGCCGGACCTCCCCCCCCCCCTGTCCCACCTTGGTTGAAATAAAAAAAATCCAAACTGGGCTATGGGCTATGTCAGACGCGGAGCAGCCGGGGGAGGGCGGAATAAAGAGGATCTGTCAACAACAACAACAACAATGTTCTGTTGTTTCTGTCTTGTCGGCTCCGTCCGGATTCATTCAGATTTCAGGGATGCCGTGATTGCAGGCTCCACTCGCTGACTCATCCGACCCGGGTCTCTGTGTCGCTCTCATCCCGATGTGGCACACCGGATCCCTGCGTCTCTCCTCCTCCTCCTCCTCCGCCTCCTCCTCCTCCTCCTGCCGCTGCCGCCGCTGCTCGGCTTTAACGCTATGAAAGAGAAAGACCACTGAGGAAGGGGGAAATGGCGGGCCTGCTATCCTCGGCTCGGCTCGGCTCGGCTCTGAGGGTGGGAAAAGGCTGCACACCGCCCTGCAGACTCCGGATCAGATCCTGCGCCGCGGAGTGTCCATCAGCTCCGCTGTGGCGCAGGTGTTCACGGACTGACTGCAGACCAGCTGGAGGCAGAAGTACGGCTGGATCCGGAGGCCTGGATGGGAGGATGAAGCCTGAATCGATTGAGGAGTGGACGCAGAGACAAACTGGCTGCAACAGGCCTGACTCAGTGCAGGAATGAACCGGAACACTGTCTGGATCATTAGTGAGACACTCTGATCAATCAGTGCGATTTAAAGAGGTGGAAAGTACTTTTACTCAAGTACTGTCATGACCATTTTGTATTTTATACAACTTTATACTTGTACTAAACCTCAGAGGCAGATCTTGTACTTGTCACTTCATTAAATTTGTCTGACAGCTTTAGTTACTTTTAAGATTTCACTTTTACGTCCCTTTCCTGTCCAGTGAAAAACACCTATCTTCAAATTTGTTTATTTTGGATTCGATTTTTTTTTTCTGCTAAATTGAAGGATTAAATGTTCCTTTATGTGTCGAGAAAATTCTCCTACTTTTCAAGCACAATCAACATTTTAAAACCCACTTGGATTCCATAATATTAATGCCATGAGGGTACTACTCAAGAAGCCAAGATGATATAGTGCAAGTCAAATGTGTGTATCTGCAGGAGTCAACGTCCTACTAAGAAATCTTATGTATACATTTATATGTCTGTAAAATGGCTCATTATTTTGGTTTTGACAAACGCGCGACTTGGTACTACACACCAGCCCCAGCTGTGAAGACATTGTTGTCTTTTGCAGGTTTTTAATTTATTCTTTAATTTATGTCAAGTTTTGTCTTTTACCTGGATACACAAGTCTGTAATAAATCTTTGATTGATTTGCTGAGAAATGAATTGTTTTCTAAGCTTTTCAAAAATTCAAAGTTTGTACAGAACAGAAACAATACAAAAATGATAAGCTTACAGAAAATAATACATTACTGTGGATTCAACTAAGCAAAAGTTCATAAAGTAGTTAATGTAGTACAGGGCTGTGTTTACCACTGTTTTGCATCACTTCTTTTAAAAACACTCTGTAAACGTTTGGGAACTGAGGTGACTAGTTGCTGGAGTTTTGAAAGTAAAATGTTGTCCCCTTCTTGACTTATACAGGATTTCAGCTGCCGAAGAGTTCAATCTCCTCTATCATATGTTTTGTCTCATGATGAGCCAAATCTAAGTCTAAAAAGTGACTAAAGAAGTGGATTTTGCAACTCTGCAATTTTTAGATTTTTTTTTTTTAAGGTGGACATGGGCGGGACCGAGTCCAGCAGATACAGCTGGATTAAAGAAAAACATGGATATACAGTATTTGAATGTGTGACCTATGGTTCAGGCGTTGACCTTTATTATAGCGCCCCCTAAAGGCTGACATGCATCAAATCTTAAAAAAAAAAAAAAGTTTCGGGGCTCACTATCTTCCATTACAATTTCACCTTTGCATGGCCTACGGTTTAGGTTCCCCAACTGTTTACAGAATAATAATCAGAATAATAATAATAATAAAAATCAGAGGAGAAATAGGTTTCCACCATCGTTGGTGCTGTAACCCCTGAATCAGGTCTGTAACAGTGTTTGTGTGTCTTTACAATTTTTGTTGCACATCTGCATCCTACTGGCGACTTCAGTGTACAGCAAGGTCGATCTCACCTGCAGAACAAAACCTAGTGTTAGTGTTAAAGAACAATTTTAATCCTAAAACCTTTTAGCAATGTTCAGACTGCCAGCCCTAATCAGGTTTTTCTCAAACCCAGATTGTATCCAGATGATTTTCTTAAAGTGTGGACAGTTTCAACCAGGTAATGGGCCGCAGAAAAGGACGGGGATGCAGCTGCAAAGTAAAGTTGTGATTTTCATTTCAAATATTCACATTTTTAAATCAGAGTTTACTTCCTTGACAAGAGCATGTCATTTTTCTTACATGAACACAGATGGATGGAAAGGCATGAAAGTTTATTATTTACTTATCTGCAGGTACTCACGGTAAGACAGGAAAAAGTGAATGGTGCTTTTAATGTGTCTTTTAGGAAGACCATACTACTACTGGGCGGGGCCTCCCTTTGCTCTTAAAACAACCGCAGAATTAAAAAACATAGTTAGGAACAGGTTGAGGCTCCTCTCACCTCTGACAGCCAGCTGTCTGATGCTTCTCCAGCTCCAGAGATGGTACACTTGTAAAGTCCTTCATCGGCTCTAGAAACACTGTGGATGGTCGTGTTTCCCCAAGGAGACGTCATTTTAAAAAACATCTCAGCCATGAGATCAGAGGAGGAGGTGCCCTTGTTTCTACAACGCCGTGTCACAGCTTCTCCCTCCATCGCAGGAAGGACGGGAGTCTCCGGGATCACAGAACCAGCTGAAGGACATACAAAGATGAGAGCATCATTTGGAGGCACGAGTTGCCTGAAACTTAGGACATTAGAGCGTCCTCTATCAGCCAAGATGACAATTCAACTGGAACAAAAAGCAGATTTAAAAATATGTATTAAAAAAATATATATTACTCATGTTCAGGGTGATGTGGGCTAGATTCCTGGTCCAGAAAGACAGACAACTATCCGAATTTACACATAGAGCCAATTTAGAAGTACCAATTAAAAGGAACATGTCTTCCACATCTGCACTGTCTTTGAACTGCTGGCTGTTAGCGGGTATAGATAGATGGATGGATGGATGGGTGGATGGATGGATGGATGGATACTTCATTAGTGTGCAGCTAAAAAACAACAACATTAATTTAATACATCCATTGACTAAAAATATGGTAAAATTGATAATCTGTAAATTAGAAGAACGCAGTACTTTGTATTACAGCTTCTGGTAAACATTTTCAGTAAAATGGTAACAGGTTTACATAGCATTTTTTTTGTCCGTTTGTTTTTAGAGGCACATTTTTTATTATGTTATTGACAATTGTTTGGTACCTTCCACCACCTACTTCTGAAAGTTGAAGTACTGTGACAGCAGCAATGTGAACAATACAGACTTTTCCAGCAGTGTTTACTTATTTTAGTCAAAAATAAACACGTTTTCCTCTGCTATATGCACACAACAAACATACTAATGGCTTCTATCTGACGTGGCGGTACTGAGAAACATGGCTTACATTTTTGTGTGGAGGGGCAAAACTTCAGCGTTCCTCAACATCAGCTATTTCCTCGCACGCCAAAATTCCGCCGCTTAAAAATACGTCTGTCCAGTAGTCCACGCTCGTTGAGGGACGGAAGTGACCCGAATTTCAAAGTAAAATTTTTTTTTTTTTTTTTTTTTTTGGACAGGTTTGAATGCACTATTCTGGTAGTCACAGACCACCGCATGTCGCCAAACTTGTGAATTGATTTATCAACACGAAATAGTGGTCATAAATGTAATGTAATGTAATAATGCAAGTTAGAATTGAGAGACAGTCATAGCTTGACTTTCTGTGAAAATGTTTTAATTTGAAATATGTACAGGAAGTCGTAGCATTCGCCGTAACTCAGCTTAACTTTACTGGCTTGTGGGGCGTCCGTAATCAGTAACGTACCTTTGGAGGGACTCGCTGATTGGCTAATTTGACTAAATTGAACGCAGGTGCGCTCGAGGACGTTCATAAGCGGCTGGACAGGCGCTTAATTTGTTTTCTGGCTCCCCGGTGCTCTGCGGCTCGGTGACCAGGTAAGATAATGTCCTAGGTTTTTAAACGTTTTAGTCATGTGCATTGTGGATTTGATGGTGTTTGTAGGAGGCAGGTTGTTTGTGGTTTCAGGGAAAGTGGTGGTTCTAATTGATGCCTGGGCTGGTTTGTTTGTAGCCCTCCACACACTATTTGATTTACAGTTGTGTTTTTACACTGTATGCCTAAAATGTTGTTTGCATTATAGGCTGGGACAAATTTTTTTTTTTTTTAGTTTTCATTTTGGTGACCAATTTAACATGTATAATTTAATGACACTTCTGCTCTATTTTCAATCTTGTATCTGAAATTGTGGAGTATAAAGTCGCATGTTGGGGCATTAGTCGAGAAGTCTGTGCTAAGTTTTGATTATTTTCTTACCGTGGGGGATGGTTTGGGGAAGGGTGGGTGGGTGGGGGGGGGGGAGTTCTTAGGTGGGCATAAGGTAAGCTTGGCAGACCAATGACTTGTAACTCGAATGATGCTAAAGAAGCAATTTTCATTCCCAGTTTTGTGTATATTTTTTAATTTTCCCTTAAATGAAGATGATGACAACAGTCACGGTGAAAACTTAATTGATAAGCGCAATGGGTTGAAACTAGTGATGGCGAGATGAAGCCTCATGAGGCATCGAACCACTTCAGCCAACTGGTTCGAGAAAGGGTTCATTACTCGAAGCTTCATGTGCACACGGAACCACCTACTGGCCAAGTGTATAATCACAGGCAGCTGGATCTGAACCACATGTGATGCATTGAATGTTTGTGTCTGTTATGGCTGTTGGGAATGACTGAATTACAAAAATGTATGACCAAATAATTTCTGTACATAAATTATCACATATGTGCATAATAACATATTTTTTGAATGTATTCTGTGTGTGTAAATGTTCCCAAAATGGTCATATCATATGATATGGCAGGTTGTGTAATCATGTTTTTCTGTCACTTTAGGAAAATGGCATGGGCTTAAGCAGGCAGAGGACAGTGGAAGTGCTTGTGGAACTAGGAAGAGGGGACTGAATATGCTTGTGTAACTTGGACAATGATGTACAGGACAGGGGACATTTTATTCATTTTTATTCAGAAATAACAGTTTCTCAACAGTTTTTGGTTTTAAACGATTCCTTTTTTTTGACACAACCTCTCCGGCCTTTGAAAACACCCTTTCACAGGGTACAGAAGATGCTGGCGTGCACAAAAACGCAAGAGCAAGTCTATATAAATTTGGATACAGAAACTTTTGCCTCTCCCAGTACTCCAGAGGGTTTTCCAGCCTGCTTATATTTGGCTCTGAAAGGTAGCGCTGGACCTCCACAGGGCATCTGCTGTCACATTTTGAGTCTTCCGTGCCTCCATGACGCTGGTGTCGAAACGATGCCACAGTTTGCTACCTAAAAGGAAACCACAGATCATGTTACTAAGTGTTCTCATAGGAATAATTGATCTCAAAATGTAAAATAATAGATTACCTCCTGTGACATCATGAGAGGTGGAAGCCTGGGGGATTTCCTCTCTGCTTTGTTTTGACCGTATAATGGTGGCACACTCGGAGGTCAGTCGTTTGATGGCTTCGGTGGCTTTTGTTTGGCTGAAAAATCCTATTGCTTTAAATCGGGGGTCCAGGAGGGTAGCAAGAGACATGATGCTCATCGACTGCAAAGTGTACAGCTTCTCCCGGAGTTGCCTGATGAGCTGGTCTCCCATTTCCAATGCTGCTGCAGGTGCCGGCTTTGTTATTCCCTCCTGAAGGGTGTGATCCAGCATCTTCACGAGGGGGACAACTTTGGAGACAGACACATTTTCCTCTGCCGACAGCTCTACAGTGGCATCATAGAAGGGAGACAGCAAAGAAAGGCACCCTCCAACAATGTTGAACTCTTCTGACGTTAGGAAGGGGATGTCATGTTGTAACCCAGCTAACGCTGCTCCTACTGGCTCCCTTTGCTCCACCAAACGTTGCAGCATCAAATATGTGCTGTTCCATCTGGTCTCCACTTCTTGCATGAGCTTAATGTTTGCCATCCCCAGATGAAGTTGCACTTGTGTAAGCTTCTCCTTTAAAGATACAGACGAGTAGGCCATTAAATCACTGCAGTAGGAACACAGACAAACTACTAGCGTTATTAGAAATTGAAATAAAGGGAAAGAGCATACCTTAGCAGTGGTGCTGCTTCTAAAGAAGCCAACCAGCTTCCGTGCTTTGGCCTGGATGCCAGAGAGCACAGGCTGCTGGTCAAGTGCCTTCTTCACTATCAGATTCAGTGTGTGTGCAATGCAAACATGGTGCCGAAGCTTCAGCTCTCTCACACAGGCAACCATAGTGGGAGCACCATCAGAGACCATACATGTCACCTTATTGGCGATTCCCCATTCCTCCATCAGGGAGGCTTTCACACGAGCTATATTTTCAGCAGTGTGTGATTGGGGGAATGCCTGCACTCCTAACAGCACTGAACTGAGTGTGGTTTTCTCACCCACAAAATGGCATGTTACAGCCAGGTAGGCATCCATATTGATGGATGTCCACATGTCAGAAGTAAGGCTAACAGCAGCCACCTTTTCCACTTTAGCCTTAGCCTTCTCCTTAGCTGACTCATACTTGGCCTCCACCATGGCCTTCAGAGCCTAAAGGGAAAAATATATAGTGTTGAACTGTGAGACACAATAAAGTACTCATTTGTTTCATGCATGCACCCATACATACCTGCCTTGTAGGGAGGACATAATTAGGATCCAGTTTGGACACAAATGCCCTGAATCCAACATCATCCACAATACTGAAGGGCTGTGTGTCCTTCACTATCATGGAGACGAGGGCTTCATCCAGCTCTTGTTTTCTGGTGGCTGGTTAAAAGAGAATAAATACAGTGTCTGTTACCTGTCTTTATTTGCACAATAAACAAAAGTGAACAGGGATAAATTGTGATGGTGCATTTGTAATATTGTAATGACTTACCTTGGCTGGGTGAAGCTCCAGTTTCCTCCTTATTCTCATGCAAGGCACGGTAACGCCTCAGCATGGATGAGGTGTTGTTATTGTACCCCAACTCCTTGGAGCACAATAAACACCTCACCTTTGAATAAAATAAGAAACTGTGAAAAATACAGTTCTTGATAAGCAAACCTAATGTGTCTGAAATAGAGTTAGATTTACCTTATTAGGAGTTATTAAATCAAAGTGTTCCCACAGGGGAAATCCTCCTCTTCCTAGCTGGCTCCATCTTATCACCTCCTTCTCTCCTCACTCTCCTAAATCTCCAAGCTATCTCTCTCTCTAAACTCCAAACTATATAAACGCTATCCAAACTATCTCTCTCTCTCTCTCTCTCTCCTAAATCTCCAAACTATCTCTCTCTCTAAACTCTCCAAACTATCCAAACTCTCAACTGACCGCAACTCTCCACCAACAACCCACATTTTGAATGAAGCCTGAGGGGTTTATATTGCCGCCAAACCTCCCGGCAACACCTGAACCACTTCCCGAAGCAGTCACGTGGTACAGCCGGCAGCGAGGCTTCGGACGTCATCATTTTTGGCTCCTCCCCTAAATGAAGCAAGCCTCGACACGCGCTTCGAGGAAACGCCCCCTCCATTACTTGACACACGCTTCGAAGCGTCGGCACACCTCGTAACATCACTAGTTGAAACCATTGAACTACTTGCTTATATTGATGTCCTCAAGAGAGCGGCAGTCCTGAATGCGTCAGCTTGCACACAGCTCAGTGGTGCCTTGAGCACACGGGTGAAGCTGACATGCTTGTTTGTATAATCTATTAAAACGTTACAGTCATAGTCTTGACAAATTGGGTTATACTGTGTCCCAGGATGAATTTTGGAGTGGCTATGAAGTTTTCTCGTGTAATCAGAGAAGCCCCTTCAATAGTAGGCCAATGCTGATGCTTAAATGTTCTTGATATGTGTAGTTGCTGTTCCCTTTAGTTTAATCATTGCAGGACACCATTATTGTGCAAGGACTTGGCCAAGAGTGGTGTCGTGGCTCAATATGGCGTCTCCAGTTGCTTCAGCTGTTTCCCATGCGAAGAGGCCAAGCTGTGCCAAGCCCTCATTGATTACCCTGCCTGTGACCCAGCGATGTCCTAAAGGTTGTGTACTATTCTTTGTATAGATATAGAGAAGTAAAGGCATCCTGAGCAGAGGATGAAGTCAAACCGTTTTAATCTAAGCTTTCCTGTTCTTTGCTTTGGTAGATGGTCCAGCTTGTGCATGAATGTTGGAGTCCCTCCCTGTGAAACTGCTGGCCCGCTCCAAGTTTCTAAAGGGACGAGACGGCGGCCACCGACACATCGGGAAAATGGCCCTCCAGATTATCCACCACTGAAGAAACGACACTGTGCAGCCAAGAAGGCCTCCAACAGAGTCAACATGGGTCTGGCTTTGAGCTGGAGAGCACAGAGAGCTGCTAAAGGACCAACTTCATGAGGAATGAGCTTCTCTTCCTCAATGTGCAAGTAAATGTATAGGTACACAACATTACATGTCTGTTCACTAGTGACCATTTACAATCGGTGATCAAAACGATTAACTTGCGGTTGATAAATTTGCGGCGACAAATGTCTCCATCGCGTTGTTGGCTTACTGCCAGCATTGCCATCGAACTCATCACAGCAATGCTAGCATTAGTTGATAGTTGTGGTTGTAGTGTTGTTGTTTTTTTTACTGTTGACTCGTGTTTAAAGACTGGTTGTAAATGAACAAGCCTCATCACATTCCTGTTTTAACTGTATTCTTCAACAAACACACTTTTCTATGTCTTGCAACACAACATTGCATTTTGGGTAGGTAGCGATTCAATTGGGCAAAATAGCTTGGAGTTCACTACCAACGACTGTCGGCTGTTTATTATATTCAAATGACAAATTACTAACGCTAAACTATATTGTAAAAACAGGGCAGTAATTGTAAATGCTTTCAATACAGTACAGCTAAATAGTCGTTGTCAAAACAGTAGCTAAGCATGGCTAACATTAGTGACAAGTATTACACAGAGGAATTAGAAATGGTACTGAGAGCTGACAACAAGGGCTGTGTGTTTTTCTTTTTTCCCTAATTTGTCCAGAGTGTTGGTGAGGCGTAGCAGATATTGGTTTGGTTGTGTAAGCCTTTGTAGGCCGAATACAGAGCTTGACCAGCATGTTTTCTTTTGACCCAGCATGAGGACCCACTTCTCAGACGACCCCTGAAGACTTGGCCCGCTGCCACCCGTCCACCCCGGCAAGCCGCTGAAGAACCTGCCAAGAATCAACTCTGAAGAGGTTGATCTGCCTCATTTCATCATGAAGTCCTCATCAGCAGCTTGCAGCTAAAGACTGAACAGAACTGTGTTCTGGGAACAACACCAACCAAACGACATATTCATGTGCACATATACACCATTTATAGCACAGACTTGAACACTGGCTTAAAGATGACCATGTTGTTGTATTTCATCAAAACCTAATAGTTGTAATCATTTATGCTGGCCAGTATGACCAAGAGTTTATCACAATATTTAAGATTCTGTCCCATCTGTTTAATATGTTATTTTTTTGTTTCTATGGCTCTGTAAAGCACTTTGACCCACCTTTTTGTTTTTATTGTACGCTGTTCTCTCCAAACGGTCGAGGCAAATGGCCGCCCACCTCTGAGCCGGATTCTTCCTGTTAAAACTGAGTTGTTGTTTTTTTCCTTCCCGCTGTTGCTTGTGGGACTTAAATTGTTGGGTTTGTCTTTAATGTAGTAAAGGACTGTACACTAAACTGCCCTGACATGACTTCTTTTGATTAAGGGCTATATAAACAGAATTCATATAATGGAATTAATACACACTTTAGTCTCCATTTATTTGGTTTTAAAATGCTATTAGAATTTTTTTTAATGTCTGCTGTTACTGATACTCTGAACACCTTGAAGGGGTCCTTGATATTGACTAGATGGCCACAAAAGCTACATTTGAATTAACTTGATTAAATGACGCTTTGTGATTAAAAGGTGGTATTCAATCAGTAATACGGTCTAAACTGCAGAGAGTGGCTGGAGTGGGGGATTTTAATTGGGGTCCAACAGCTTCATTTTTGCTCTGGGACCAAAGCAGGTTAATCCAGATGTTAAATATCTCTATTGCTAAGTGTATATTCTTCTTGAGTTGAATTGTTTTGTTTTTAATAGTTTCTTGGATTAATTTTAGATTTCACATTCCAAAGACGAGTTCATCTCTTCCTGCCTGTTAGTTTTAAGTTGTTTTTAGAACCAAGCTTTAGAGAGTTTGTTCAATCGCATTTTAATGGATAAACTGGTAAGGCTCTGTGCCTTCATTCCATATTAAGAAATAATAGGAAGGTAAAATACCAGTCTAAAGTAAAACAAATGGCCACAAAGAAGATTTGAGATTTTATTGCTTTGTGCAGTGAGAAGGTCACGCTCTGGTGCCCTGTAGTGGTCGAAACTTGCACTGGAAGATAAATGTAAATAACTTGCTGCTACTGAGAGGAATGATGAAACCAATTTATTTTTTTAAATTGTCACCAAAAAAATGGGGGAAAGGGGGGGCATATTTGGTTAAGAGTATGTCGCAAACTAGCTCATTTTCAAAGACCGCAATCGATATGGTCTTCTTGCACACTTTGACTTTCAGTTTGAGTTTGTCCACCAGCTCTTGAAGCACGTTTTTTTTTTTTTTGTCCTCATCCGACTGGGTTTTGGTAACAAGACAAAAACAAGCATCTTTGAATCTTTTACATTTGTAAAAAAAAAAAAAGGTTCTTCGATGGATTTAACTGATAGCTGAGCTCTTTAATCTTCCTCCAGTTTGCGCGCAGTTTTCACAGACTGAAGCGTCTTTGTTCCGCTTCCAGCTCGTTCTCAAGTTCTCTCACTTTTACAAGACAATTTGTTTGATTCTATAAAGGAAGTCAGTGGGTCACAATTACCTTTTTTTTGGTTTTGTTTAAATTTTGTTTTATTTTTTTGTGCACTGTTGGAATTTTATGATTACAGAACCCTAAAAAAATTCAGCAATTGTCCTGGTGATTTATGTTTGACATATTACCCTGGCGGTCAGTTTTTGGAGTTGCTGCTTCCTGCCTTTCATGGTCAGGTCCTCTGCCTCATCAAGCCTCTGCTGAAGGTCTTTCACCGTCACTTCAAGGTTCTTCTTCATCCTCTCCAGCTGAGCGCTGGTGTCTTGCTCTTTCTTCAACTCCTCAGCCATCATGGCAGCCGGAAAAATTCTGTAAAATGAAAGGTGTTTGGTCGACCCAAAAAAAAAAAAAAAATCCACTGACATCAGGGATGGCCTTCTTGGCTTTCTCTTCAGCACTCCTGGACGCTGTCATCCAGCTCAGGCATGGCGACTTGCTTTTTTGTGTCGTCGTGTTTCTCAGGGTTTCGTCGAGGTGAAGCTGAACCTCCTAAACATTTAAGGAAGCATGTTTGGATTTGATTTAATAAAGTGAACGCTGCTCACTCCGTACATGTACTTGTACACGTGGCCGACCTTGAGCAGAACTTGTATGTTCCTCAGCTGGATCTCCATCTCATTGAGGTCTCCCTCCGTTTTCTTCTGCTTCACTCTCAGGGCGTCGTTTCCTGCTTCGGACCTCGGCGTCCAAATTACTTTGCATCGTGTCGACGACTCTTTTGGCTTTTTCTCTTTAGCGGTTCGATTTCTTCGTCTTTCTCCGCTATCTTCTCATCCATCTCGGACTCCACCTGGTTCAGCTCCAGCTGGACTCGCAGGATCTTGGGTTCTTCGTGCTCCAGGGAGGCCTGAGCACATGCAGCCATAATGACCAGTGGTATGAGAGAGTGTTTACATTTATGATTTTGATATTTTTCTTCTGGTCACCTCTGCCTCCTCCAGCGCCGTCTGGGTCTCCAACTTCTCCTGCTCAGCCTGTTTCTTTGACTTTTCAAGCTTGTGAATGGTTTTTTTCCATCTCGCCCAGCTGCTCTGAGATACATTATTTCCCCTTTGGAGAAAATAAAATATGATAATCTGTTCTGACTGGCTACAGCATTGTAATCAATTTTTTTGTTGTTTGTTTTTGTTTTTTTAAAGGCCTTGACACACGTTGCAGATTTTAGTTTTCCTGTTTGAGGGTCTCCAGTTGTTCCATGCATCCTTCATGTTGAAGTTCTCCGTTCGCAAAGATCGCACCTCTTTTAGAGCCGACTTCAGCTCTGCTTTGACTGTCCTCATATTTCTGTTTCCACTCAGCCTCACCCAGGCAGAGACATTACAGAAATGCAGAAATGTTTAAGTTCAGTGTCGAAGCGTACGCTGTCTGCAGGGTCCGGCCTGATGGGGACTCAGAGACTCACTGCATTTTTAAAACTCCACCAGGAGTCTCATCCATTTAGCCGCCGTTGGTGCTTGGACCCCGAAAAAGTCAAAGAGTCTGCAGCTGTTTGCAGTGTGACACAGAGACCACAGGGGGGCGACACAGTTCAACGATTATCTCCAAACATAAAGTCCGTCATGCTGCACCCTCCTGGGTTTGGTATCAGTCATAAATTGTTTCAATGAAGCGGACTTTTTTGACTTACTAATCTGACTGTACTCCATAAATCTGAGATGTAAAATAATGTATTTCTCGGTGTCAATTTCACCACGATGTAAATCACAGGTTTTATTTGCTAATCAATTATTTTCAGGCAGGAGCACATCAGATAGTGACCCAATTCTTCAGTCTTATAAATGGATCATTTCAACTTTTATTTATTGACATATAGGAAACAGCCTTCTTCTGCATCTAATTCTGATGATACATGAATAAAAGAGACAAATAATCTCAGTTTCCTCCGAGTGACATTTTTGACAAGGTCACGGTATTGAAGTGTGCGCTGCTCCTTGCTCACATGTCGCTCTCTAAGTGTAGGGTTGGGTTTCATACATAAACAATAAGTCATCCTGTTGTTGTTTTTTTCCCTCCTCACCTGGGAAGTTTTCACATTTTCAGCACAACAAAGGGAATAGACTGAGGCCTGCTGCAAACAGACATGCGCACAAAAACCACACGCAAGTTCATTTATTTTCATTTTCACAGGAAATCCCCCCCGAGAAACCAAAACTCTTCTTCTTTTAATCATCTGCGTTAGCAGAGCGTTCCAAATAAAGTTATTATTCTTGCTATCTTCCCCTTTGTTGTCTGTTCTACAAGTCATCCGTGGCAACAAAACAAACAATCTTTTTACCCAGATACATTATAAATTTGTCTTTCTGCTGTGGTAGAAAAAAACCCCAGCAAAACAGAAGGTTTCTGGCTTTTGCAGAAGTTACTCAGAGGATCTAATCACAGCAGGGCCTTTGATGGAGGCTTCACTTTCCTGCCTGTGTTAAAACTGGAGCGTCAGATTACAGCCGCACTCTCACGGGTTTTGTACTGCAGCCCAGATTGTGTGATTAGGATGTCTGTTTGTTGAGTCTGGATGTTTCTGGTTGATCAGATAGAGACGGCTCTATTAGGCACATCTGAGTTCGGCGGTTGGTCCTGAGCCATTAAAAAGTCTCCGAGCACAACGACCTGCAGAAAACACCCGCAAAGTTCCGGAGGGTTGGAGATAACTCTGAGGCGGAGGATAAAGACAGTTTTTCTGCAAATAAAAAGTGGATGTGGTTGAGCAGAAGTTGAAATAATGTTGCTGCGGATGATTATTTTTATTATTTTAATGTAAAAGTAACACAATATGTGGGAAGAGACGCGACGAGACTGTTGTGTGTGTGTGTGGCTACATGTTTTTCACAGACTCGTGTAATTTCTACCTTGTGAAAATCTTGTGACTGAAACATGGTATTCTTGGGCTAAATGGGTCACCTGTTGGGTGGGATTTGTAAAGTATGCAGGATGATAATGGGTTCACAATCTGTATTCATTTTGTGTGTGTGTTGTGTGTGTGTGTGGGGGGGGGGGGGGGGGGCACCTGATCCCATTTACTCTGAGTGGCACTTAGTCTGTTTATGAGCATTTCATATTTTATTTCAGCCCTACCTCATTAGTGCGGCAGGTGAGCTGCGGTGAATACAAACCCCTGCGCACAGTTTCTCAGAGCTCAGCGGGCACTGGCTTTTTTTTAGATTGGAGCGGGATGGAAAACTTCAGTCGGAGCATTTAAAGTTCTCAGTGTGCTCTCACAGAAACACACTGAGTGTACAAAGTATTACTGATAATTGTTCTTCTTAAAGACCACAATGATGTGGATCCAAAATATCCAATCAAGCACTAGCCTGATGAAAAATATAACCTTGTAAGAATATCTCTGCAGGGCACCTTCAATAGCGAATCAGTTACCATGGCAACGCATGCCCAGGCAAGCCAGTTTGACTAAACACCGAGTAAACTGTCCATGTTTGTGTGCGTAGATGACTTAAAGTTTGTGCGTGTGTACCTGCTGCCTCCAACTTCAGTAAAGTTCTGTTGAAGAAATTCTGGTGTCCGGGTTCTGACCCGACACTCCATATTGGTTGAGACTCCTGAGCCGGCTAAATAGTTCACTTCAAACCTGATTGCTTTTATCGTAAAAAGCTCACCTTTTGTCAAAAATGTGTAAAAACCACAGACTGTATTTAAAAGTGGACGTGCCTTAAACTGTAATACCACTGAGGGCCGATAGGGGTTGGCTTCAAAAATCCTCCCGCTCCATAAACTCCCATTCAACTTGACTCATGAAAGTCAAAGTCAACACATTTTTTTCCACAAGTCATTTCAGTGTTATTCACGAAAGTCGCTCCTTCTTATTAGTTTTCTGGTGGTCTATCTGAAAGCGGTATGTTTGGTGGCGTGTCTCTTGGGCGGACAGGCCGGCCGTGTTTCAGCTGTAGGTGGACGGGGCATAGCATCCTCGGTTTCCCAGTCAGGTCGTGTCAGATCCACCGATTGCTCCTCCCGCAGCTCCTCCAAATATGGTCACTCCTGTCTCCAAACTAACAAGATGGCCACGGCTGAAATGCCAACTTCAGAACCGCAATACACAAACCAATGGGTGACGTCACTGTTGGTTACGGCTTGTTAAAAACCCATTGCTCTTTTACACAGTGAACATGTGTAGTTCCAAATACACCATTTTTTCTTATTTAATGGATTTCTTGTTATGTGGCCACAGACTCCCCTCAATGATTGTTGTACATGCAGGATAATGCAGGTAATCAGTAGGCCAGCGATGAAATCACCATAATTTTACCCCACGCACCAATAAATGGTGACTTTTTACTCGATGTCCAGTCAGTGTTGAGAGGGTAAATGCATTTATTTGAAGCAATTACCAGCTCCTAAATTCAGCTGTCCTGGTCACCATTGGGTGCTCCAGATGCTGCACCAGAACAAACCCTTGTTCTCTTCTCTCGCAGTTTGCGTTGGGTGCTGTTGAAAACAGCAACACGCGTGCATGATTACTTAATTACTTCAAAGTTTTACTCTTCACTTAGACAAAGGTGTGCAAGAGGCCTTCTTTGGAACTGGAAAAGAGAACTAAAACCAGCAGGACTGAGACGCCAGACGACCGCAGTCACCTGACGCAACGGTGGCTGAGCGCTTCTCCACATGGTGTGTTGTTTGTTTACAATCCCGTTTCCCCAAAAAAGTTGGAATGCTCTGTTAAAATGTAAATAAAAACAAAATGCAATGACATGCAAATCCTGTACACCCATAATTAACTGAAAGTACACCAAAGACAACGTATCAAAGGTTGAAACAAAACTTAATGAAAAAAATTTAGCCATTAATTAAAGGAGGAGCCATTAATGCTGAATTATATATACATGTTTTAGATCAAAATATGCTGCCATCAAGACAGCGTCTCTTTCAGGAAAAACTATTTCAAACCACATTCTGTACGTATTCCAACAGCATGGCTCCGTAGTAGAATAGTCCGGGTGAAAACTGGCCTCCTGCAGTCCAGACCTGTCTCCTCTTTAAAAAATGTTGTGCATCATGAAATTAAAAATACAACAAAGAAGATCCCGAACTGTCGAGCAGCTAAAATCCTATATCAGGCAAGAATGGGACAACATTTCACTTCCAAAACTCCAGAAACTGGTCTCCACAGTTCCCAAACGTTTCCAGTGTTTTAAAATGAAGATGTGATGAAAAACAGGGACATGTCCCTGTCCCAACCTTTTTGAGACATGTTGCTGCCATCAAATGCAAAATGAGACACACACTACCTGTACAAGTAAGCAGCATTCGATAAGATAGATTACTTACAATAAAGTAAAGATAGTAGAAATGGTAAAATTATATTTACAATTAATACTGCAAACAATGATATGCGGGCCCTCGCACGCTGCACGTCGGGGATCCAAAAATGGCAACAAAATTCTAAATGGCGGACTTCTTGTTTAGTTGAGGTAGTGATACACATGTCCTATGAATTTCGTGCATGTAGGTAAATGTAGCTGCCGGGGCATCTCTTTAGGGGGCGATAGCGAGCCATTTGGCCACGCCCTGTCGCGACTCCAATAGAATACGACATTTTTCGCCGGGAGAGACGTGTTTACCAATTTCCATGAGTTTTTGAACATGATAAAGCCTCCAAAAAGGCAATTCATTTGTAAGAATAAGGACCGAGAAAAATAATTCCTTGAATAACCGTAGGACTTTCGCACCATCGGTGCTCAGGCCCTAATAAAATAAAGGATTTATGTTTTCTGGGATGTTGTTACCACGGTGATAGGCTGTGGTTGTCATAGAAGCTATTGTACAAAGATAGGGAATACATTTTTTATTTTTTTTATCTCATATTTTACAGATCTTTTGATGATCCAGTATACTTGGATTTATGGCATTATTGAAGGCTTGAGCATGAATTACTTTAAACTTATTAATATTTTTCAAAATGTATAAGTCGCCCTCTCTTATTGACCCTGTTATTCACTTATAGTGAGACTGATGTTAATTGATCACAGCGTATTTATTTTCTGATTGATATTAATGGGACATGGCTGACTATAAATATGGGTCACACCTGCTCTCATTTACGTGGTTCAAATGTGCGTGGTGAAGTCAGACGAACAGGGAAACAGATTTAAAAAAAAAAAAAATGTTTTTATGGAAATCACTGGCAGTGAGAAATTTGAGCCGCCGGACTCCAACGCCGCTCTTTGCACCTCCTTCACTTTGTAGAGATCGGTTTAAAGGTCGAGAACTCACAATCTGCCGAGGAGGAAGAACTTCTTTGTTCTGCTACAAGTTCAACATAATAATGTAACTTCTTGTTTGAGATGGTGTGCGACAAAAGCTGAGTCGGTAATCTGGAGGCAGTGTATCAAAGTGTAAAACATACTGAAGTACTGAACGCTGTGCTGGAGCTGAAGCTTCCATTACTCCAAGTGATGCCTTGTGCATCGCAATTACTCACACACACAGCCCTGCGTCAGACTGTGAGCACACTTTTATATATTCATTTGAATGTGAGCTGCAGCAGCAGCCGATGACAGCCTAATTCCCCGGCCCCCGCCCCCCCACACCCCACCCCGAGGCCCGCTGCTTGTGTAATCTGACAGACAGAGATCAGACTGAGGAGAAGATGAGTGGGAACCCTCCGAGTACGCTCAGATTTCCCGACCCCGTGAAAAGATTTGTCGAGTCCATTCAGGCCTGTCGGAGTTTCCCATGTTCTGCGCTGCGACGGGGGGCCAAGGGGGCGGGGGGTGTTGAAATATCTCTCTCATCTGTGCGCACACAAGAGATACACGCAAGGCCGAGGATGTGTTGAGTTTAGATCCCCGGTGCCACCGGAGCTGCACACCTCGGTGTTGAACTTTCCTCTCGTCACAAAGCGGGGCGACGAGGGGTTCCAGACAATTGCTTTGGAAAGGCAGGAGACGGGTGAACAGGTGAGAGGGGGATGAAATGAGCTGGAAAGCCGGGCGAGCTCAGTTTTTTTTTTTTTTTTTTTTAAAGGAGGGGGGGGCTGGGTAATGGAGGTATTGGGCCAACATGAGTGGCTGAGGTAAAAGCAGAATAAGAAGGATTCGGGGACGTGGGGGAAGAAGGCTGAACTTGTCTCGGTCTCGGTCGGAACGCACAGCGGTCCAGGAAACGGCAGCGTTGCCTTTCCAACGTCTAACTCTGAGACCGTTTCTAGAAACCTGAGGAATGTGAAGTGCAGCTGTTGACCTTGTGAAGATGACAGCGGGCAAACCTCCATCAGGTGCCGAGATGACACGAGCGTGCTTCGTTCTCCTGCTGATGAGCGACGCCGCCTCGGTCTTCGCGCAGTTCAACGGATACAACTGCGACGCCAACCACCACAGCAGGTTTCCTGGTGAGAGCGTTTCCTCGTCGCACTCTTCTGCCTGCATGTGAGGAACACAGGAAACACGTGAACACACATTACAACAAACCACCAAATCAGCTCCACATGGGCAGCTTTTAAATATTATCACTGAGGGTATTGGGATTTTTACTTAAAATTATGTATTTTTCTGATTATGCTTTTAAATAATATACAAATATTGATTTTAACTGTCTATCTGCATAGAACAGATTTAGGTACCACTGAGGATGCAGAAAAAATGCTAACTTTACTTAAAAATAATTTAAAAAAAAACCTTTTGGACTTTATTTACTTTTTTTTTTTTATCACTTCTTGGCTGACAAATATGTAAAAGATCAAATTAAGGAATGATCACAATCGGCATGTTTCCACCAGAATATTATTCCAGAAAACATTTTCTAACACATTCCTTGTACCTTCTTCGGGCTGTTGCTGTAAAAAACAAAAAAAGATCAAATGTAAAACTTTAAATAATTTAAACATTTCAGAAACTTTCTTCTTGGTATCTAAAATCTTATAAACGTATATAAGAAGACAAAAAATGATTTACTGTGGGGGAAATTTCTCCTGATGCTCGGCTGATTTTGCCTCCGTGTAGCTCTGCAAGTGCTCATCATATTGATCTGAAAAGTGCTGTAGGCCTTTTAAAAGTGCTGGTTGCTTCACTTACAGCTGACGAATATGATCGCTTTTGTGAATCACCTTCGCCGCCATGTTTGGGATCGAGCTCCCTGTTTTTTTCCTCAGAGCAACAGTCCGAATGAATTTCAGTCTTAAAGGACTATTTTCTACATGTCATGTCTGCTGGATGCCGGTGGGAGGGGATAGCAGCCGTGCTTCAGGGACAAAGCCGTTTTTTTCATGCATCTTTTCACGTTAATTTTGATATATTTCACTAATAAAACCAAATTCGAGGCAGTAGCTGTTTAGGACTGAGACAGCGCAACTTTCTAGAGTGAGAAATCCTTTGTTAACCTTCCTCTCCGCTCTTTGAGGTGAGAGGGACGTCAGCGTCTACTGCGGGGTTCAAACCGTCACCCTGAAGGTCAACTTCTGCCCGGTGCTCTTCTCCGGCTACACCGGCAGAGATCTTGCCCTCAACGGTCGTCATAGCGATGCCCAGTGTCGCGGCTTCGTCAACAACAACACCTTCCCAACGGCGCTGCTGTTCAGCATCAGCCTCAGCACCCTGGAGGCCTGTGGCAACAGGCTGGTGGTAAAGAGAGCTCAGACATGGCAGCACGGTGTCATATAAGATCAATAAGCACTTTTTTCAGGTTGTCAAGAGAAAGCGACTGGCTGACGTGTTTCTGTCTCTGCAGGTCAGCACTGCCTATGGGGCCAACACCTACGGGAACATGTCTGTGGTGCAAATTGGGAACATCTCGGGTTACATCGACACCCCTGACCCGCCGACTATCATCAGCTACCTTCCCGGTTTGTTGTATAAATTCAGCTGCAGCTACCCGCTGGAGTACCTGGTCAATAACTCACAGCTGGCATCGTAAGTTGCTGCCAAGAAAACCACAAAACAGAGCTCCGCCTTTCAGGAGTTACTCTAGATTTGATATGAAGCTTTATTCATTTCATTACCAGCTTTATTTTTTGTTTTTCAAAACTGCGGTGACAGTCCATCGCCTGACTCACTGGGTTTGTATCGCGTGGTGTTCACTGAACCACTTATTTGCATGTTTTTCTAATGAGTCACATGCTAATTAAGACGCATAAAGTTCTCCAAACCTTTTTTGTCTTCCAGTCAGTAAATAATTAGAAATACAGTTGTTTTATCGTTGTGTGAAATCAAAAGCGCTGCTTCCAACATGTTGCTGAATAAGTAAACACCCTGAGAAGATGATTGGGAACAAACACGCTGTGTCTTTTCACAGCTCCTCTGCTGCCGTGTCTGTCAAGGACAGCAACGGCACGTTTGTGAGCACGCTCAGTATGATCCTTTATAACGTGAGTACAGAGCCGAGTTCAATCTATTACATATCAGAATTTCCATTTCAACTCATGAGGAAGTATTCTTACTAAATCAAAAGTGATTTCACGATATTTGAATCATATAAGCTTTCCATTCAATACATATTTTTAATGCCTTTTAAATAACTCTTTTACTTCTTGATATTTCATATTATCCTACTTTAAATGAATCCCATGAAAAGGACAGAACCAACCAGCGATGAAGTCAACTTAACATTTTTCAGAAGAACTTTGTTTTGTTTTGAGCGAATGGACAAACAACATCCAATTCACTATTTACTCCTGCTTGAGTTACGTTGGCTTAAAACTACAATTCCCAGCTAAATTACAATATTCTTTAACCTTTTTAAGAACTGAGAATAAATATGTGTATTGTTATCAAATAATATATGGCTCCTGTATGAACAGATGTAGTTTGTGAAGAGGACTAATGCATTGATGACATTATACAGAATGTCACCAGCCTCATCATTTAAATGCTCATTATTTCAGGACTGCAATACTGAATTAATTTTAAGTTTGTATTTTAATGTTTTGAGAGAAACATTTTTGTTTCCATTTGGACTTTTTCCTGCAGGACTCGACGTACAATCAACCTCTGTCCATCCCCATGGCTGGACTGTCTCTGAAAACCAGAGTGTTTGCTGCCGTCAAAACCACAAACTTGGACAAAAGGTACCAGATAACATCCGATTATTCACGGCTGAAGATAGATTTTCTTCTCCTAACGTTCAGATATGATAAATCTCTGAAAATGTTGCTCCTGTTGCAGATATTCTAGCATCACAATACCCACATCACTAAAGTAGAGATGTTATTTTGGATTTCAGCATCTTTCTCATCTCATTTTCACAGATGTAGTCCTTTCTTCTGTATTCATTAAGCCATTATGTTATCATTGTAAGTGAAGGCGCCAGTTGGCAGCACAGAAAGCCCGACAGGAGCTTTCCCATGTGCAGTTAGACTTCTATCGTCCATCCCATCTCACAGTTTTGTCCCTCTGCAGGTGGAACATCTTGATGGACTACTGTTACACAACCCCCTCAGGGAATCCTAATGACGAACTCCGCTATGACCTTTTCTTTGGGTAATCTTGGGGGGTCCCTTCAAGATCATGACTTGATAAAGCACAAAAGGGAGTTATTACCTTTTCATGCTCTCCACATTTCTTCCCATTGAGCTCTTAAAACATAAATCTAGACATCAAATCTGTCATTTTCAGTGTGCACACATGAACAGTGTCTGTGCGTGTCTGTGCCGCTTCACAGCTGCTACAAAGACCCGCAGACGACGGTGTTCGAGAACGGGAAGAGTCAGATAGGACGTTTTTCTTTTGAGGTTTTCCGTTTTGTTAAACACAAACACCAGAAGATGTCGACCGTTTTTCTGCACTGTGTCACCAAGCTGTGCCGGGCGGACGACTGCATCATGCTCATGCCGGTGAGAGTGAACATCTCAGTGTGTGTGACTCAACGTGTTTCTCCCTACCTCGAGGGCTGACATCTGATGATGTGATCGGCAGATTTGTGGGCGCCGGCGGGTGGGATGGAGAGGGGAGTATCAATTCCTCACCAGCAGAGTCCGGGAACGCCATCATCACCGCTGGTCCAATCATCACGAGGAGCGGTATGAACCACAAACGGACTCCTGCAGGGACAGTTTGATACTTTGAATATGTGCTGATTTGCTTTCTTGCTGTTAGACAGAAGAGAAGATTGATAACAGCCAGCTGACCAGCATGGTCCAAAGGCTGAAAGAAATCTTATTACACACTGACATGTTACATCTCATTTGTTAAATCTGCACAAAAACAAGTCTGTTTTAGTGTTTTCTGGAGATGGTTTCTCAAACTGAATAAATACAGAAACACTAAACTGCTCAGTGAGCTCAGTCTGGTTAGAACTAAGATTTCTGATGAACAAAGAAATCTGATGAACAAAGATATCCATGGACTCATGTGTTTTTCAGATTTTAGCACCGTGTCGCGTTAAAACCAAACCGGTCCAGCAAGCTGCCGCTAGGATTGTAAGTGCGTGACTATCCGTGGTGTTACGGTACGGGTGCTCGGAGCGACCAAAAAGGACCAAAAGAGACCCGATTTCACCAAATGGGTCACATTTAATACAACAAGTAAAAACCACATTATATTACATATTATATGAAATTCTATTCTTATTCTATATTCCCATTGAGGAAGCAGAGTTATATTTCTAGTAATGAGCAGGGTGTGATGTCATGATGACTTGAGCACGTTCCAAATGTTCAGTTGACCAATCAGATCTCTGGGTCAGAACTACTTGTTGTATAATAGGTAAAAGGAAAAAGAAAAAGTGTATGTAACCAAAATTGCAACCTGTTAATTTAATGCTAAATTGAATGAACATCAGTCTCAATGAAAATGATTCTACTGAATACTCTTCTTTTTTTTTTGTCAGATGAAACTCCTGTCAACAACTCCCAACTTGGTAAGGGCCATTGTTACGAAACATAAAAAGGTTTAAAATATCACCTGTGGCTCGGTCCTGGAAAGAGTGCAGAGACAGCAGATACTCATGGAGGATGACAAAAAGGTCCCACTTCACTCTGCGAGAAAAAGACATGAACCCAGGTCTTGTTAAACCCACGTCACAGAATGAGTCTGTTTTAAGTTTCTGTTTTTGTTCCCCTCTCCCTCCACCAGCGTTGGGCAGCCGCCCCCAGCCGATGAACCCGGTGACCAGTGCTCTGATCTCAGGCGTGGTCATCCTGGGCGGGGTCAGCGCAGGCTTCTTCCTGCTGTCGCTCCGCCTCCTGCAGAAGTCCCGCCTCCAAACGACGGCAGCCTCAGGTGTTTGGAACCCCAGCTTCAAATGAAATACATCTGGAAGTTATAACATCTTTGTATATTTACAAAACGTGTCACACAGACCTGTTTCCCGGCTGCTCAAAGGTACATGTGTAATTCAGTTTATGGACGCGTTACTAAATTTATGTATTGTTTTAGGTGTTGTATATTTATTGCCTGCAATACCTCAATATTTGTATCTGTTTTTCGACAGCAATTTTGTTTAGAAAAGCCTTATAAACTGTTGTGTTTAATGAAAATGACTCTTTTTAACCAATTTTTTGTTTTTTTTCCTTTTTATGAATTTTATTACGGTGAAAAACCTAAATATAAACCAATATATAATGTTAAAATCAACAAATAAGCATCATTCAGGGCTTTCAAATCTGGACTTATGGGTGAATGTTTGAATTCAGTTTCAAGCTTTCGTTTTCATTATCAAGTTTAAAAGATTGTGTGTGTTTGGGATGTAGATTATGTAATTTTTTTCATCTGTGGGAAATAAAAGTTTGTAATAAAAGTTTGTATTAAAAAATATTTCACAATGTTAGGAAAACAAATTTTCACATCGATGGATCGGGCGTAACTCGGTGTCCGGCGTTTTCGGCAAGGCTCAAAGTAGCAAAGATAAGTATGTTTCCATCTGTATTACTTTAAGGCTCGCAGTCGTTCCCTTTGTTGGTTTGCTTGGTTATGTTTAAGCATGAACAGTGAGATGGTTGGGGGTTTAGGGTAAGTATATCAGCTGTTAAAGTAATACTGGCTGGAAAAACAAAATAACGCAGCTTTTATACTGGTAACATTTTACGCATGTTGTCCAGCGAAACATATATAATTAAAACTGCAAGCAGTGATATACAGGCCCTCGCACTCTGCACGCCGCCTCCCCGAAGCCGGCTCCCCAACGTGCAACGCGCGAGGGACCGCATATCCCCGCTTAAAGTTGCTATTTTTTTTTGTCTCGTTTCCTGTCTCCAGCAGGGGGCGCTACGACTATGTCGAAATATTACTATCAGGTGTCTTCAGGACGGGACCGCTATCAAAGATGTAATGTTTGAGGAAGATCGGAATATGTACATAAAAGTTACAGTCAGTTGCAGGTTCATGGCGAGACGCTCAAAATGGCCACCACGACACGGTCACACCGATCGACGAAAACAAATTCATGATGCCGAGACACTTTTCGGTACATCTAAGTGTGATACACGTGTCCAACAAATTTGGCGCATGTAGGTGAAACTAGGTGCCGGGGCTGCTGTTTAGGGGGCGCTGGCGAGCCGTTTGGCCACGCCCACTCGCAAAACACATCAGATGTATCGTCTCACCACGCTGAATGTATGTGACACGTTTCGTGAGGTTTCAAGCATCTTTTGAAGTTCAAAATCGACTTATTGTGTCACGGCAAGACATCAAACTTTGACGCATCAGCACGGCGACGCCCATTGACACATTTTTCGCCGGGAGACATGTGTGTATCCACTTTCATGAGTTTTTGAGTATGATAAAGCCTCCAAAAAGGCAAATCACTTTATGTAAGAATAATAATAATAATAATAATAATAATAATAATAATAATAAGGAACGAGAAAAATAATTCCTTGAATAATAATAGGGCTTTCGCACCATCGGTGCTCGGGCCCTAATTATACGTTATTACACATTACGTGACATTACATTTCATTTGGCTGATGCTTTTATCCAAGGCGACTTAGAAAATACAATTTCTTCAAGAAAGCCAAACTACAAAGTGCTATCATTAAGTGCCATGTTAAGTGCTACTAAAGTGCTACCTATTCAAGGTAAAGTCGGAAGAGATGCGCTTTTAGTTTGCAGCGGAAAATGTACGGACTTTCTGCTGTCCTGATGTCGGTGGGGAGCTCATTCCACCATTTAGCAGCCACGACAGCAAACAGTCGTGATTTTGTAGAGTTTATCTCAGTGAGGGAGCAACAAGCTGATTAGTAGAAGCAGAGCGGAGGGAGGGGTGTAAGGTTGGACCATGTACACATATAAATACTATCTGTACCAAAGTGTAAAAAAAACGTATTGTGGTTTTCATGGTTTATAACATCAGTGAGCTTTGATAAATCCCCAAAAAAGGTCATGTGATGAAGTACAAAGGGGGAGGAGTCTGTGGAGGAGGAGGTTGGTGCCACATGGATGAAACACACAGGACTTAAAGTACGAGTCCATGAAAAGCAAAAGTCAACGTGGATTTCTTTTCCTCACCCGAACCCAGTCGTTTTTCAGCCTGGCCCCAACCAAATAGATGTTTTCCTAACCATAACTACGTAGTTTTGGTGCGCAAACCCAGCGCACCCTATGCGTCTACATGAGATACGAACAGCTTTGATAAAACGTCATTATTTAACGCCCTGGGAACGAGAATGTGTTCGACCAAAACAAACCGCTTTACTGTTCCCAAATCTTTGAAGCTTTGAGTTTGGATTATTTTGCATACTTCTGTTTCCTGAAATATTCATTGATAAATTGATGAATGATAAATTGAATGCATCACACCTTTGATAGGCAAATGTAGGCCTCTTAATATTAATATATAACTAGCGGTTGTGCCTGTATATGGACAGTCTGGTTCTGATAAATGTTTTTGTCGGCAGTAACCACATTTGTGACCGAAGGAAACGAAAAGTTCTTCGCACAGGTTTGATGTCATTTCCTCCCTAATCTATTTCACTACTATCAGTAAAGTTAGCTTCTTTAATATTGGCACACATCTTTGAAAGTTTTCCGAATGTCATGACCTCGCAGGTGTCCAGTCTCCAGGAAAATGAACAACACTGCCAGAATGAATCTTTCATTTTTTTTGCTGTATTGATTTTGTTTTTCTGATGACCTACCTGCTGGTGGCAGCTGAGTATCACGGGTTGTACTCCGGGGCTGTTTCCCCCATTTCAGCATCCATTTTGCGATGTATTCAGCCTCTACCACGTCCTCAGATACCTGAAATGAGAGGAAAGAATGCTATCGTTCCCCCTCGCTGTTTACTATCGGATAACAGATTAAACATTTCCCCTAAAATGGAAATGAGGCTCCGAATGTTGAAGCTAAGTTTGAGTGAGTCGACAGCAAATAAAACTTGTTCCGTAAAGACCTGAAGTACATTCGTGAGGATAAACGAGAGGACAGGAGGACTCTGGGCAGGTATAAGCGCACACGTTATGACAATGATAATGCGTCCTGCATTTGATGGTGTGGTTTTAAATAGTTGACAAAAAGAATGATGGAGACGCCCATCCTCCATCTGGACCTGGATCAGAGATTTCTCTTACCAGGTGGCCCTCAGCTTATCTGACTGCGGAGTTTACGTCAGACGGCCTGGTGAGATGATCATCACCTTCAATCTCACATTTCTATTTTAATCTAATAGACATTGTAATTAAAATATCTGAACTGCACATTTGAAAGAGTGTTGATTTGTTAACCTGTTATTGAAACATGACGATGAATGGTAGACTTATTCAAGTGATTAAGGGTATTGTGACTTTCTGCTGCCATGATTCTATTTTTCATCTAATTTCATGATTTAAAAGCTGTCTCCTTGTCCTGGCTTCTTGCAATATTTTCAAAGTAAATGCATTTAGTATTTCCATCTGATAATAAGTATATTGAACAGTGGTTTAGACCAGCACAGCTGACTAATTTAAATGAAAACAGTATCAGTATCTTTTGATAAACGTGCCATCTTTTCATCTCCAGAATACACTGACATCGCAGTGCTGTGTGGCACATCTGCCATTGACCTGGCGATTCAGATCTGCCCGGCCATCTACACGGATACAACGAGAGTTTACTGATCCTGAACCGCATCCAGAACAATCTGGACTGTCGGGGGACGCTGGACAACTCGGTGTCGCCCCCTGTGGTGAAATTCAGCTTCCCCATCCGAGAAGAAAACGCTTGGAAAACACTCACCAAGTAACTTCTTGGTGAGTGTTGCATCAGCGAAGTGTCCTGATTTCAGGTCTTGAGGGACGGTGATCACGGGGCTTCTCATCCTCTAGCCGAGGAGAGTTGGAGCAGATGTAGGAATCTGAACAAGTTTCTGAGTTTAGAAATAAAAGAAATTCAACCAGACATACATGATGTGAATCTGTCGGCTCTTGACTTAAAAGGACACACGATCCATCCGGCCTCCTGAAGTTAATAAAGTTGTTCCACTTTCTTGATGTGATTTCATCACAGCTGCCTGAAGCCCCAGACATGTTTGCCAACATCTATTTTTAACCCTTTTTAAAATAATCATGGTTCTCTTCAATAATTCCTCAGACCACGAGCGTACCGGGGACGGGACTATTCTCCGACTTCTCCAACGTCCAGACGGTGAACATGAGCGGTGTGGTCCGCTCCTTCGACCCCACCATCGGGACAGTCACCTACAACGCCGGGCTCAAGTACTGCTACTCATGCGCTTACCCACTGGAGTATCTGGTCAACAACACCAAGGTGGACGTGCGAGTGTGCAGTTATAGTTTTAGGCCATATTCTGTGAGAGGGTGTGTTTTAACGTCATTATTGGTCCGTAAACATCACTGTTGTGCCAGTAATGATGTCAAAGCACATTCTCTCGTGTAATATTGTGATTATACGACAAGTTACCAACTACATCAAATATGTAATCAAAATGTATTCATATTGTGGGACAATTTGATCTCAAACCTTTTTGTTAGTGTGATCTCCGTTTCCATGGTAACACATGGGGTATGACTAACAACTGGAACGCATTAAGTCTCGTCAGTAGACTCTAATGTAATGTATGTAATGTTTACAACTCCAGGAAGTAGTCCGACCCTTAGCAACCACTTAGCAACAGAGGGGATTTCTAGTCCGTTTTATTGCTTTCTAGAGATGTTTTCTCAAACTGAATAAGAATAGAAAACACTAAACTGCTCAGCTAGCTCAGTCTGATAAACAAAGATATCTGATGAACAAAGATATCCATGGAGTCTTGTGTTTTTAAGATTTTAGCACCGTGTCATGTGTTAAAACCAAACCGGTCCAGCTGGCCGCCGCTAGGGTTGGAAGTGCGTGACTATCCGTGGTGTTACGGTACGGGTGCTCGGAGCGACCAAAAAGGACCAAAAGAGACCCGATTTCACCAAATGGGTCTCAATTAATATAACACGTAAAAAACACATTATATAACATATCATATGAAATTCTATTCTTATTCTATATTCCCATTGAGGAGGCAGAGTGATATTTCTAGTGATGAGCGGGGTGTGATGTCATGATGATTTCAGCACCTTCCAAATGTTCAGTTGACCAATCAGATCTCTGGGTGAGAACTACTTGTTGTATTGTTGAATAATGTGGGTTAAAAAAAAAACACATTAACGCCTCTAACGTTTCACTTGAGTGCAAAGCGTGATCTCATATCTTTCTTCATCGTAGGTCATCCTCCTCCATTGTTTTGAAGGACAACAAAGGGAGCTTCATCAGCACCCTCATCATGGCCTTGTACCAGGTGCCACCTTACACATTTCCAGCCGGTATCGATATCAACTGTAACTGAGGATTAATCTTGTATAACAGTGTGTATAATCCTTCCTGTTCCAGGATATAAATTACACTTCACCCCTCGTCATTCCACCTCTGGGCATCGAACTGAGAACAGATGTCAGTGGTTGCATCCAACATGACGTCACAGTAAGAACCATTAACATTATTCTGCTGTTGGTATGGACCTTTACTTCAGTAGGATTTTGAATGCAGAACTTTAATTTTAAATTTATTGTTTATATTTACTTCAGCAAACAATTTGAGTTCTTGTTTCAGCTCAGAAGTAAAAAGTCTTTGCTCGGTTTGAGGAATAAGAAACAGTAAAAAAAAAAGATGATTTCCATCCCTCCTAGTCTCCAATCACATGATAAACTGTAAACTTGAGGATTCCACCTGTAACCTGAAGTCTCTGACTCGTTGCCTGGTGACAGGTACCTTGTTCTTCCGGACGCCTCGGTGTCTCCGCAGCCCTCCAACTCCACCTCCTTTAATCTATTTGTCTCGTAAGTCACACAAACCTCCCAAAAACATGCTGTGGAAAATCTGTGAGCTGCATCCTTTTGGTAAGAGCTGAATTATTCCAGCCCTTCCAGACTTGATATTGAGTTCTTGTCTCTGGGTCCAGCTGTTCAGCATTAAATTCAAATCTTTACACACGTCTGCAGGTTCACACCACAGCTACCCAAATCCAGAGGGGGCCCTAGTCTTAGTTTCCTTTCCTTTCCTTTCCATCATTAACACACTATCACTATGTGGTGTTCAATTGGGGCACCTGTGACATTTGCCTTTCATTGAAAGGTACTCCATAGATCAGCTGACCACCATGCTGGAGAACAAGGATAGCCAGAAGGCTGGCTTCTACTTCCCGGCGTTCCACTTCATCAAGCAGCAGAATGAGACAATCTACACCTACTATCTGCACTGCATCACTCAGCTGTGCAAGCGCAGCACCTGCAGCACCTTCAAGGTAGGAAGCCGTCTCGTGCATCTTAAGCAGAAAAATCTCTGATTCAGGCCAGATCCTCCCAACTCCCATTTCTCCATCACAGCAATGCAGCAGGAAGAGGAGGAGTGTGGAGACCACGGTCGTCCAGGACAGCATCACTGTGCTCACTGTGACTATAAAGGCCAAGACGGAGAACCGTATGTCCCCAATGTATCTTCTTTTTGTGAAAAAAAAGTCAAGTCAAGTCAAAGTCTGGCAAAAGACAAAAATCCCCCCCAAAAATTATCTTTAAAGACAAAACAATCGATCTCATTCAGGCAATAAAGTAAACAAGCGGAACAAGTGACATTCAGGTTGTGACCTTCATGATTTAGGAAATAGTTTGATGTTTTTTTTTTTTAACTTTTTTGAAGGCAAAAAAAGTACGTCTTCAAATAAATGCCTGAATTGACAAAAATAATACAGAATAATACATAGACATTTTTCACTAAAATCTAACACAAAAATCTCGAGGCCTGCAGTTTTCCTGATGGTGATTTGTTGTTTTCAAACTCGTTAGAATCATTTCTGTTCATCTGTGTAAGAACAGCTGAGTGAAACTAACAGATGTGTCACATTTCCATCACCGTTTCCACGTATACTCTTCCATCCATTTTACCCAGTTTGAGGTTTGACTGGCGCTCTATAATGATGTCATCTCATTGCGCCCACTTCTCCTGCTGTGGTTTATACACTGTGCACTCAAAGATATATTTTTAAGTTTATATTCCATGTTCAATACCCAAACATGACTTCTCTTCCTAATAAGGTGTATATACAGTATATCATTAAACTATTAGGCCAATAATAATGTCATCAAATGAACAGAAAATACAATTAAATAATTAGTTGCAATTGTTTATATGACAAATAATCTTCAACTAAAATTTAAACGATCATGGCAGACCTACAAATTACATTCATTATCAAAAATGAAACACCTAAAAGGTTGTCATAGAAACTAGGGCATGAAAAGACTCCTGCTGTGTCTCTTCTCTTTTTACACTCCTCATATTATTTGTTTCTCCAATATTTTGGGATACATTATATTTTATCCCTCATAATGAAATATTGACGTTTCCTTTCTTTCTTGCAGCCATTCTCTCCAAAGAAGAGGGTAAGTATGTTAGTTACGAACTCGCCTGCTATTCACAAAATGTTTTTCTAATTAGACTCCTCCATAAATGTAAAAGCATCTCTCATCTGCAGCGAGTCATAACGTCCTCTGTTGTGTGCTGGATTAAAGCATCCCATAATGGTGTCGCTCCCATTTGTGCGCAGCGCTGACTGGTGGCCAGCCCGATGGCAGGGGCCCATCTGTCGGCCTGGGGATCGCCGTGGCCGCCCTCATTGCGATAGGGCTGGCGGCCATTTTGATGGCAACAACATTTTATCAAAAGCTGAGGCGGCTAAGCTGATGTTGATGAACAGAGGTCAGCGCAGGCTCAACGACACGATGAGGTGGACAGGGTGACATTCACATACGGGTGGAGGTGCATTAGGTATCTATGCAGGACTCTGCTGTACTGAATCAAACTATTGATCGGAGCACTTAGTACTTCTTTCCAATCCTTCACAGACTGTTACAGGGTATGGAGGGTGAAGTCTGAATAAATCACCCATCATGATGCCCTGCATGGTAAAAGAGAGGGATTAAATCCAGCTGTCATCTTAAAGGAATAGTTCAACATTTTAGGGACTTGTATGTCTCCTCAAAGAAAGAGATAAGAGTAAAATAAGATATGACATGTTACTCAGCGAGCTTTAAAGGGGCTGGTGAATAAACTTGGTTACCTTTAGACAGAGCCCCACCAGCTGTTTGTCCAGCCTGTATGCTAAGCTAAGATAACCAGCTGTTGTCTCCAGCTAGATGTTAAGCGTACAGACATATGATTGGTCTTCATCTTCTCTTTCAATTCTCTGCAGGAAAGTGAATAAACATATTTTCTACAATGTGGAACTGTTCCTTTAATTTGCAGCTGGCATCCAAGCAAAAACAATTTTAAAATGTTTTGTCTCACAGCGTGTAAATATTCTGTGATTCAAGTACTCAGACTTCTTGTATATTTGACAGGCAGTTTATTAATACACATCTGCATCTGTGTATGAATCGTGAACAATAACACAGACGGTGGATTGTAACAGTTCATAATCTTCGTGTGCTGTTTTTTACGGGCGGCATATTGTTTAGTGGAGCTGACACGCTGCATCATGTTCTATGTAGAAACGCATGATGTCATTATGTAAATTATAGATGCAAATAAGTGTGGCATTACCCTGTTTTCTGTCGGTCATACACACATCCTGGATTCTTTTTTAAAAGTTGGACTGTCTATCACCAAATGCAACAACACCGAGAATAAGAGGGTCAGTTTAGTTATTTATTTGCAGAACTTGCTTGTTTGAATGATGCATTCAATCCTGCACAATATCAGGGTAACTTACTTAGTTGAAATACTTGTAATGTGATATTTACTGCGGCAACTGTTTTGAGAAATTTTGTATAGTTCCACAAAGTGATTGATTGCTGCTGTGTGTACCTTTGTGCATTATTTTCATGTCACGCATGCATTATGACTATTAAAACTTGCAGGATATGAAACGAGAGGTTGAGTCTTCCAAGCGCAGACACTCACCTGCAGCCAGGAGTAGACTCTGCCTTCCGCACACCCGGCGTTAGAGAGCATCTCACAGTCCACATGAAACAATCCCTGACATACAAGAAGCCTTTGGTTATCTCCAGTTCAGGGAAATGAAAATGATTAATTCATCAAACTGAGTGAAACTGGCACACACATACATATTCTGTTCTGTAACCGGGGGAATATAGATTGTACAAAAAGTGGAACCGTTCAATATGAATATCAGTATTTAGAATTAATGCTTTCAGGAGTTGAGGTTTGAAACCACAAAAAGATATGAGAGTTTGTGTGGTAATGTTTTTGTGAAGATCCTCTACTAGAGGGTGTCTAATCACCATCATTTATTTGAAAGCATTTTAGTTTACCTGTTACAATGCCATTAATTAATACACTTTTGTGAGGAATTTTACACTCAGGAACAACCAGAATCAAGATAAAGGTTTTCTTAAGCTTCAGATTCAGTCAGGATTAGTTTTGAGGCTCTTCCATCATCACAGGCTTACCTGTCTTCACCGCTGAGTTCTAGCAGCCCTCTGCAGGGCGGGAACGTCGGCAGGCAGCTTGTTTTTACAGTTCAAGAGGAGGTAAGATCAATGATTTTCAGAGTGAGAATGTCTTCTCCTGTAAACCAAGAAAAGAACAAGCAAAGCAATCAGTTGATTTGACAAATGGTCTAATTACCAGTTCCTGTGTTGTTAAGTAGGCCATGACAAAGTCCACGACGAGACGACCCACTTTAAAACATGAGGCGGATAAATCAGCAGAGCGGGTATGTAGTGCTCCATTAGGGCTCTAGTTACTGTATGTTCGGGATAAATCTCACTTTATGAGCTCCCTGTAATTTAATTAAACCAACAGGGATAACCGTGTGCTCTGTCGCTCTCTAATGGTGTGGACATTAACCTTTGGATCCAGCTGCTTTGCCCTCTAAAATGGTAATAGCCACTGGGGGACCGCAGTGAACAGTAGCTATAGAAATCTGTATTTCACTTGCCTATGTTGCTCCTGACAGTACATATTTTATCGCATCTTATCATATTCTAAGTCAAGTCATGTTGCCGTACTTCTTTGTAAGCAGTTTTCCCACTGCTGCAACTGTTTTTTTTTGTTCAGACTAAAATCTGCAAAACCAAGCTTTGTCCTCAGCTCAAAGAATAATTGTCCTGTCATTTCCATTCTAATTAATATGCACACGAGTCTGTCTGCAGGCTATGCATTAGGTTTAGTAGACAGCACAATCATGAAAAATTGATGAACCAGCTGTAATTCGGGGCGGGCACATGAACATGAAGACCCCTGGAATATGATGACTTTGAATAAATAGTGTCAGAGTCTTGTTAATAGGCAGATGTGATGCTCATGTGGTGAAGAAAAAAAGAGGGGATGGGTTCAAGGCAGGTAAATGTGAAAACTTTCACAAAGGTGGGACCGGTGGAAGGTCCAGGTGTTCTATTAACCTTTTGTAATGAAACAGTGACGCTGGGAAATGTGGCCAAATGTAATGTCATGTTCAAGTGATATCAGAGGAAGCAGAACAATAAAAGAACAGGACAGCAGTTCTTTACTAAATCCTGCAGACATTTTTCAAACTTTAGGAAATAATAATTTAACGTATCCTGCAGAGAGGTGTCTGTGCAAGTCAACATTAATGTCATACGTGTTAACTAAAATAAAAACTGGCTGATTGGAGCATAATTCACACAAGAGCACCTCTAAAACCCAATAATTAATCACTTATCTCATTTGGCTATTTTAATAAAGCAGTGTGACACAGTCCCTCCTCCAACCTCAGGTTCTTCAGATCGGTCTTCCCCTTTCATGTCTTTACGCATAGCAGTGGCTAACACATCGCTATGACGTTGCGCTATTGTTGATCTAACATTTAGCAAGAAATCAAATCAGTGAGGATCAGAAGCTTCTACAGCAGACAGGTTTTGTTACCTTTGGACAGAGGACATGGTTTTTCTCCCTTTTTGTCTCATTGGCTGTCACCATCTTTTTATTTTGGAGGCAGAAGTGACCATATTTGGATGAACTGGGAAGAAGTGAGCAGTGAATCTGACTTGTTCTGATTTGACCAGAGGACACTACGTCATCTCTTTTAGCAAAAACCTGACTGCACCGCCGGCCTGTCAACCAAAGAGGCACGCCCCCAAACACACCGCTGTTTGGGGCCTAATATGGAATTAATGATGGAATTATTTTCAGATAGACCGCCAGAAAACTAATAAGAAGGAGGGAGTTTAGTGAATGACACCATAATGACTCATGGAAAAAATTTATTGACTTTGTTTTTTGCTTTGGAGAATTTGAATAGGAGTTTATGGAGCCGGAGCCATTTTGAAGCCAACCTCAAGTGGCCCTCAGTGGTATTGCAATTTATAGCACTTCTGCATTGACCTCACTTGTCAGACCAGAAAGCTACATCAACTTTCGCGTACATTCAATGATATCAATATGTTGCTTTGTTGTTTGCATTGGAAAGTATTGTAATTTTCTGGGGTTTTAGAGGCAGGCACATTTTGTTTACCTCAGACAGAGCAAGCTAGTTGTCTTCCTGTTTCTATTTCCTGTATGAATGTTGCCAAATAACTGTCTCCTGGCTTCAGCTTAGCAATTAGCTTCTACTCACAGACAGATAAGAGAGTGGTGTCACCCTTTACTTCTCTCATCTAGAAAGTGAATGATATACGTCCAAGTTGTAATTACTAAATATGTCAGACTTGGCGTTTAATGATGTAAACCAAGCAAACATGGACCTCTTATACCAGAAAAAGTCTACTGTTCAGTGTAATTAAATTAAAATTTAAAGGGTAACTCCTTTTTGTTTCACAAGTCAAAGTATATTCACAGATTTTGTAAAGTGAATAAAGTTCAATGTGGAGATGTGGGGATGTGGAGTTAGAAAGCAGAGAGCTAACCAGACCTCTGTTGACTTCAACTTGCTCGAGGCTACTTCAGTGTAACACACGAGAATCTGCTTGTGATTTCAACAAGGATTTGGACAAGGTTTCGTCTGTTACAATAGGAATGAAGCATCATGTGGAGCGTGTCGGTCCAATTACTGCTGTGAGAGCGGGAGTAGATGAGAAATTTGCTTTCAAAACCGTTGTTTTTGCTTGCATAATAAAGACACAAAAATACCTTCATATGCTATCTATCTGTACTTGTGCTCATTTGTCTATATGTCTTACAAGATAAGATCATTTCCAATCATCTCTCACTTCAAAATGAAAGACAAAATGATAACAAGAAAAAGCAGAGAGAAATAGTAATCATGAAGACTGTTTGTTTAGCATGTAGCTTGAAACATTAAGTATGGGATTTGAAAGTGAGAGCTTCAGCCTTTGATTTGCATACATTTTTGAAATCACAACAGTTGCCGTGGAGATTCAGAGACAGACTATGTAGAGAAAACTTGACTGGTGTGGATAGAGATGGATGAAGTAAACTTGGAGCCAATCAGATTCTAGTGAGATCAGCTTAATAAAATGTCACCAATGAAATTAGATGTGGTAACCCATTCGAAACAGATCAAGAGAATTATGAGCATTGATAGAGTTAGCACCAAAATATGCTTTGAGAGTGTGTTTCCGTTTATGAATTTAACAAGCATCTTGGGTCCAAATGAATGCAATTAGGAACTGTGATTTCTGAAATAACCTGTGAAAATTGGCAAGAGAAAAACAAAATGACAGGACACATGACACGTGCTGATGATTGTTCTCTTTAGCAATGTCTCTTTTACGAGCTGAAGTTAATGCATGGATATGTTGTGTTATGCCCTTGAAAAACATTACAAAAATGGTTTTAATGTGAGGCCAAACTGCCTCACATTCATCTTCTGATTATAAATACTATAAAGTGATGTTAAAAGGTTTTTAAGGATAAATCTTTTGGTATTTCATATTCATTCTCATGTGCTAACACCCAAACCAAAGAGTATTGCTTGTGTATCCGTGGCCTTGACATGTTCCTTCATTATGATAGACAAGAGCAGAGACATTTTAAGTTAGACACATAAACACCTTCCTACTGCTCTAAGGAGTCACTACTGTCTCTGTTAATCACTAGTTCAACACACATTTGGATTAATTTGATTCATAACTAGTGTTTTTTTCAGAAAATATTTCGCACTCAGCGCAGAATAAACACTCAGCACCTCGTCACGCTGCTGACGTCCATTAAAATTAAAATAAAAACTCGCTGTGCTCAGGCACGGTAGGTAGTTGCAGCGGACTTCCACATTATCAGAGTGTGTATCCCTTACACCTGAAGAGAGCAAAAATACACTGGGACACCAGTGCCTGACCACTTCAGACTCTGTAAAACCATCTGCAAATTCCCTCTGAGTTCAGTTTATAGTTGAGAACCCATCCCCTACTTTGTTCCCCTCACAAATAAGATTTTTTTTTTAAATCGGGGTCATATCTTTGCCTGCATTGAGGATGGGCCGTTGTTTTGTCTTGAATAAATGGCCTGAAAAGTTTTTTAAAAAAAAGGCCAGCATCACCGTCCCACTTTATCTTGACTTATTTGTCAAGGTGTCCATCATCCTTTCAACGGGGAGCTCCTTGTTAATGATTGATGCTGCACCTCTTAATGTGATGGATGAATCGCATGCCGCATGATGGGACGGGGAGGGGGAGGAGGGAGAGTCACTGACCGCTGCCCCCCCTCTTCACCTCCCCTCCCCCTCTCCTCCCCTCCCATCCCCCACCACTCACCAACCACTCTTCATGTCGAGGACACGCATGCATTGTGTCCATTGATGGAGGAACAAAGAGAGATTCAATTTAAGCCTCATCAATAATGTAGAGCTGAGGAGGCCCTTCTGCTCGAGAAGCCCCGTAAAAGCCGGAGCATTATCGTGGTGAGCCGATAGTTTTTCACTGCCTTACTATCTTCGGATCTGTACGCTGAGTCGTGCGTGGTGTCGTTTTATTTATTGTAGCATGGCGGTGTCACTGGGACGTCTGAGAGCCTTCTGGAACTGCTTTGTTTTTTTGGAAGTTGAAGCCCGAGTGTTGTGAGAAAAATGTCAAAACAAAGATAAGAAGAGTGCCATGGTTTTTGATTTATCACCCATGTCATACATTTGCACCCGCTGTCTACAAAAAAGGAAATACCTTTGTTTTTAGTGGAAGTTGGACTTCACCAGGACTGTGCATAAAATGTGACAGTTTTTTCATATAGGCCATTTGCATAGATACTACATTTATATAAAAGCACAGTAATATAAGAGACAGGAGGAGATAATAGAAAAGAAAATGCAGCACAAAACCATCCAAAGTAAAAGAATAAAACTCACAGAAACACAGCGGTGTAAAAATGAGCCTTCAACGCGACAACAGAAGATACGATCTTCGAGCTTGCCATTGCAGAGATGAGTCAGACGGCTGGGAACGACCCACGTGAGGCTATGCAGAATATCTAATAGTCTAAAGGTAAGGGCCACAGCTCTGGGATTGACACAGATGTGTTTTAAAAATCAATCAATATCTATCCTGAAATGGAAAAAGAAACAGAGCCAGTGATCCACTGGTTGGGCATGATGTTTTGTACTGCATCCCTGCACAATAGAGAAGTGAAGAGCTGTGATATAAATCTATTATGATGGACGCTGGACTAACATTTCTCAAGTTTTAAGCAATAAAATGGCGCCGGCTTGATGACGACGGTGCTTCATCATGTGTCTTCATTGGTCTAAAACTCTCTAGTTTACAGTCACACACAGGTGAAGGATTCAGGAACTACTTTGCTGTGTTGGGATGACACGGATATGTACCGTAATGTTTCAGTTTGTAGTAGTAAAAATGAGTTTTACTACTTGCTCTTGTTTATAATAACCGTCTGCCATATTGTGCTTTTTACCAAAAGAGTGAGTTTCTTGTGAATAGGAGAGTTGAATAGATAATATTAGTACAATGCAGTAATTCCCAAATTCTTTGTTTTTATTGTAAATCTGATATTTTGATATTCATAGATTTACGTGATGAACGGGGGGGATCTTTATTTTTGTAATTATTAATATTTTATTTGCACTTGTTTGTATTTTTCTATTGTTTTGGAGAGAGATATTGGGAAGGAATTATAGAAAAATAATTTGATATTGTGTCAGAAATAAAATGGCACTGACTTGATGATAATTGATCGTTTGTCTCTTCCTTGATCCACAGTGAACCACAGATCCACAGTGCTGTTCAGCCTGTGTATCACATGTTGCCGGTCCAGATACCCTTCGGTCTGATGCCGGTTACCACGACGTGAAAAGTCTCAGTCGACCAAGTTTTCAGGGAAGAGAAAAACTTTGAAACTGCACTTGTTATTAATACACACAAAAGAAGGCTGAGGCTCCTTTTATGTACCTGCTGTCACCAATTGCTGAGTTCCACAGGAACAGAGGCTATTAAGCTCAATAGAAAATAATAAGTGGTTATTGAGTTAAAAAAAAAAAAAAAAAGATCAGCCCCCATTGGTCGCTATGAAACTTTCCAAGTTATAACTGCTTTTTCTCTTTGTGTCGTTGTTGAAAGAAAAATCACTTCATGTGTGCACTTGTGCAAGTTACATTTAAAAAGCCCGTTATGACAGTTTTGTATTTCTCTGTAATGTAACACGGTTTTACCAATGTTAACTTCATTCTTTATCAGTTGTGAAACTTAAACCACAAACACAAACAACAAAAACATTTCACTGACCTCAAAAACATGTGTTTTATGAAATGTGTTCGCCTTTTGGGAATTATTTTTCCATTTTAATGAATGTTTTTGAGTTTAGTGAAATGTTTTTGCGTTTATGAAATGTTTTTGATTTTAGTGAAATGTTTTTGTATTTATGAAATGTTTTTGAGTTTAGTGAAATGTTTTTGCGTTTATGAAATGTTTTTGCGTTTAGTGAAATGTTTTTGAGTTGAGTGAAATGTTTTTGAGTTTAGTGAAATGTTTTTGAGTTGAGTGAAATGTTTTTGCGTTTATGAAATGTTTTTGAGTTTAGTGAAATGTTTTTGTATTTATGAAATGTTTTTGAGTTTATGAAATGTTTTTGAGTTTAGTGAAATGTTTTTGTATTTATGAAATGTTTTTGAGTTTATGAAATGTTTTTGAGTTTAGTGAAATGTTTTTGCGTTTATGAAATGTTTTTGAGTTTAGTGAAATGTTTTTGTGTTGAGTGAAATGTTTTTGAGTTGAGTGAAATGTTTTTGTTTTTAGTGAAATGTTTTTGCGTTTAATGAAATGTTTTTGTATTTATGAAATGTTTTTGCGTTTAGTGAAATGTTTTTGCATTTATGAAATGTTTTTGAGTTTAGTGAAATGTTTTTGAGTTGAGTGAAATGTTTTTGTTTTTAGTGAAATGTTTTTGAGTTGAGTGAAATGTTTTTGTGTTTAGTGAAATGTTTTTGAGTTTAGTGAAATGTTTTTGTGTTTAGTGAAATGTTTTTGAGTTTAGTGAAATGTTTTGTTAAAAATGAGTTTTACTACTTGCTCTTATTTAGAATAACCGTCTGCCATATTGTGCTTTTTACCAAAAGAGTGAGTTTCTTGTGAATAGGAGAGTTGAATAGATAATATTAGTACAATGCAGTAATTCCCAAATTCTTTGTTTTTATTGTAAATCTGATATTTTGATCTTCATAGATTTACGTGATGAACGGGGGGGATCTTTATTTTTGTAATTATTAATATTTTATTTGCACTTGTTTGTATTTTTCTATTGTTTTGGAGAGAGATATTGGGAAGGAATTATAGAAAAATAATTTGATATTGTGTCAGAAATAAAATGGCACTGACTTGATGATAATTGATCGTTTGTCTCTTCCTTGATCCACAGTGAACCACAGATCCACAGTGCTGTTCAGCCTGTGTATCACATGTTGCCGGTCCAGATACCCTTCGGTCTGATGCCGGTTACCACGATGTGAAAAGTCTCAGTCGACCAAGTTTTCAGGGAAGAGAAAAACTTTGAAACTGCACTTGTTATTAATACACACAAAAGAAGGCTGAGGGTCCTCTTATGTACCTGCTGTCACCAATTGCTGAGTTCCACAGGAACAGAGGCTATTAAGCTCAATAGAAAATAATAAGTTGAAATTGATTTTAAAAATAAATCAGCCCCCATTGGTCGCTATGAAATTTTCCAAGTTATAACTGCTTTTTCTCTTTGTGTTGTTGTTGAAAGAAAAATCACTTCATGTGTGCAGTTGTGCAAGTTACATTTAAAAAGCCCGTTATGACAGTTTTGTATTTCTCCGTAATGTAACTCAGTTTTACCAATGTTAACTTCATTCTTTATCAGTTGTGAAACTTAAACCACAAACACAAACAACAAAAACATTTCACTGACCTCAAAAACATGTGTTTTATGAAATGTGTTCGCCTTTTGGGAATTATTTTTCAATGAATGTTTTTGAGTTTAGTGAAATGTTTTTGCGTTTATGTAGTTTAGTGAAATGTTTTTGAGTTTAGTGAAATGTTTTTGAGTTGTTTTTGCGTGAAATGTTTTTGCGTTTATGAAATGTTTTTGAGTTTAGTGAAATGTTTTTGTATTTATGAAATGTTTTTGAGTTGAGTTGTTTTTGCGTGAAATGTTTTTGCGTTTATGAAATGTTTTGAAATGTTTTTGAGTTTAGTGAAATGTTTTTGTGTTGAGTGAAATGTTTTTGAGTTGAGTGAAATGTTTTTGTTTTTAGTGAAATGTTTTTGCGTTTAATGAAATGTTTTTGTATTTATGAAATGTTTTTGCGTTTAGTGAAATGTTTTTGCATTTATGAAATGTTTTTGAGTTGAGTGAAATGTTTTTGTTTTTAGTGAAATGTTTTTGAGTTGAGTGAAATGTTTTTGTTTTTAGTGAAATGTTTTTGAGTTTAGTGAAATGTTTTTGAGTTTAGTGAAATGTTTTTGAGTTGAGTGAGATGTTTTGTTAAAAATGAGTTTTACTACTTGCTCTTGTTTATAATAACCGTCTACCATATTGTGCTTTTTACCAAAAGAGTGAGTTTCTTGTGAATAGGAGAGTTGAATAGATAATATTAGTACAATGCAGTAATTCCCAAATTCTTTGTTTTTATTGTAAATCTGATATTTTGATATTCATAGATTTACGTGATGAACGGGGGGGATCTTTATTTTTGTAATTATTAATGTTTTATTTGCACTTGTTTGTATTTTTCTATTGTTTTGGAGAGAGATATTGGGAAGGAATTATAGAAAAATAATTTGATATTGTGTCAGAAATAAAATGGCACTGACTTGATGATAATTGATCGTTTGTCTCTTCCTTGATCCACAGTGAACCACAGATCCACAGTGCTGTTCAGCCTGTGTATCACATGTTGCCGGTCCAGATACCCTTCGGTCTGATGCCGGTTACCACGACGTGAAAAGTCTCAGTCGACCAAGTTTTCAGGGAAGAGAAAAACTTTGAAACTGCACTTGTTATTAATACACACAAAAGAAGGTTGAGGGTCCTCTTATGTACCTGCTGTCACCAATTGCTGAGTTCCACAGGAACAGAGGCTATTAAGCTCAATAGAAAATAATAAGTGGTTATTGAGTTAAAAAAAAAAAAAAAGATCAGCCCCCATTGGTCGCTATGAAACTTTCCAAGTTATAACTGCTTTTTCTCTTTGTGTTGTTGTTGAAAGAAAAATCACTTCATGTGTGCACTTGTGCAAGTTACATTTAAAAAGCCCGTTATGACAGTTTTGTATTTCTCTGTAATGTAACACGGTTTTACCAATGTTAACTTCATTCTTTATCAGTTGTGAAACTTAAACCACAAACACAAACAACAAAAACATTTCACTGACCTCAAAAACATGTGTTTTATGAAATGTGTTCGCCTTTTGGGAATTATTTTTCCATTTTAATGAATGTTTTTGAGTTGAGTGAAATGTTTTTGTATTTATGAAATGATTTTGAGTTTAGTGAAATGTTTTTGCGTTTATGAAATGTTTTTGAGTTTAGTGAAATGTTTTTGCGTTTATGAAATGTTTTTGAGTTTAGTGAAATGTTTTTGCGTTTATGAAATGTTTTTGAGTTTAGTGAAATGTTTTTGCGTTTATGAAATGTTTTTGAGTTTAGTGAAATGTTTTTGCGTTTATGAAATGTTTTTGAGTTTAGTGAAATGTTTTTGTATTTATGAAATGTTTTTGAGTTGAGTGAAATGTTTTTGTGTTGAGTGAAATGTTTTTGAGTTGAGTGAAATGTTTTTGTTTTTAGTGAAATGTTTTTGCATTTAATGAAATGTTTTTGTATTTATGAAATGTTTTTGCGTTTAGTGAAATGTTTTTGCATTTATGAAATGTTTTTGAGTTGAGTGAAATGTTTTTGTTTTTAGTGAAATGTTTTTGAGTTGAGTGAAATGTTTTTGTTTTTAGTGAAATGTTTTTGAGTTGAGTGAAATGTTTTTGTGTTTAGTGAAATGTTTTTGAGTTTAGTGAAATGTTTTTGTGTTTAGTGAAATGTTTTTGAGTTTAGTGAAATGTTTTGTTAAAAATTAGTTTTACTACTTGCTCTTGTTTAGAATAACCGTCTGCCATATTGTGCTTTTTACCAAAAGAGTGAGTTTCTTGTGAATTGGAGAGTTGAATAGATAATATTAGTACAATGCAGTAATTCCCAAATTCTTTGTTTTTATTGTAAATCTGATATTTTGATATTCATAGATTTACATGAGTAACGGGGGATAAAAATATTTATTTTTGCAATTATTAATATTTTATTTGCACTTGTTTGTATTTTTCTATTGTTTTGGAGAGCGATATTGAGAAGAAATTATAGAAAAATATTTTGATATTGTGTCAGAAATAAAATGGCACTGGCTTGATGATAATTGATCATTTGTCTCTTCCTTGATCCACAGTGAACCGCAGATCCACAGTGCTGTTCATGTTTTTGTGTTGAGTGAAATGTTTTTGTGTTTCGCAAAATGTTTTTGCATTTATGAAATGTTTGTGTGTTCAGTGAAATGTTTTTGCGTTTGACCACGAGGGCCACCGTACTTTTGGCTCCAAACTGCTCCTCAGATGGCAACAGCCAAAATCCGAACTCGAGGCTTCATAATGGCTGTTCACAAACCAAGGGGTGGCGTCACTGTTGGTTACCGCTTGGTCTTTAATGTGGATAAACATGGGCGATAGCTTAGTGTGACGTCAGGCTTAGGCATATGACATTTGTAGCAATCATGTCACTGGCTCCTACAAGGAGAGGCTCACAGTTGCCTGTATTAAGCCTCGACATCATGAGGGAGCAAAAAGGGTGTTTCCCTGTTACTTGGATACAAGATACAGGTGAATCACCGGTGTAAGCGTTGAAGGCGATGTTATGTCAGACTCTCCTGGTCCAGGGGTAAACAAATTACAGGATAACAGAGATGCACGTAAAGGGGGAACCCTGCAGAGCTTTTTTAAACTAGAAAGGTTTTAAAATCTCCAGTACCAACAGAGAAAGCAGAACGGCTTCAAGTAGTTGTCTCATTCCGGCACTGGGTTTGAGCTCGTCAGAGAAGCTCACATGTGGTGTCACTGTAAGGTCTGGAAGGATCCAAACAGAGGCTTTCCTTCCATTGGCAGCTAAAAGGAACATAGTTAGTGCTTTCATAAGCTCTGAGAGCCATTCCAACACTTTTGAGAAATAATTCTTGGGCTCCTGAATGTGATCCGGTGATGAGTAAGTAAATTTGATGTTGGCTGTCTGGCTCTCTATAGACTGGTTGAATAGCTGCACGCTGGTCAGACATATGAATAGTGACCTGGAATCAAATTCATAATAGGTATCATGGTGGCCAAAAGCGGTTGGACACCTGAAGGCATGATGTTATGTTATTTCTCTGCCTGTGTTTTTTGTTATCCTTTCCAAAAGCCATAAAATAATTTGTAAAACTTAAAAAAAATAATTCTAGCTTAACAGCACTCACCTATTCCCACACAGGAATCTTCAGCCCATCTAGAGTGTCTCTTTACCTGAGACAATCGCGGTGCACAGAGGGCAAGGAGACAAGCAGCACTTACACAAAACAACTGCATCCCCTAAAAGAATAGAAGGCCCTGTAACGCTACAGGCTGAGATGGGCAGCTTTGCCCCCAATCCATCTGTGGCCACCAGGGAGCCTGTGGGATCATGGTTCATAATTCATGAAAAGAGCCAGACGCCCAGAGGAAGACAACCCCCAGCTTGCCGGGATGAATGAGCCCTTTTCATTATGCATTGGATATCTGACTTCAAGACTCAGAAGGCAAATGCTGAATGTTACGTGATGGTTTTTTTTGGTGTTTTTTATTTGTAGATCTGTGAATGTGGGTTATTCACTACTTTGGACATGAACACACGCAGTCATCGACTCTGCGCCAGCAGGATATACAGAATATGTAGCAATTGCATTACTTCCAGAGTTAATTGGACTCTGCTGTGTGTTCGCGTGGGTCAGTGAATAAGCTAAAAGAGCTCGAGCACTCCTGGGATGACAGCGGTGACCAACCCACTGCACAAAAGGTTTTGATAAATCCTCTCAGTAAAGTCAGACTCCAGACTTCTCAGTTAAATCCTGCTGCTTTCTCCAGAGCAGAGATGGATGAAGAATGCTAATAGTCGCGTCTTAGGTGAGGTTGCTATTGTTTTACATTGTGTTGTTGTCTTTAAAGTCACATGTTTTAATGTTGCGATATTTGATGTTTCTGAGGTGCATTCATAGACACATTTCCACCATTGTGGACAACAGACATAGCTCAGCAACTGAACCAGAACTAGACAGGCCCCAGTAGCACTTCTTTTGGGTTTCATTCAATTTTTTTTGCTCAAAGCTTCATTTTCGGTTTAGTCATTTTCACAAGTAACCCCGATATGAAGACGGGTCCGTCACGTCGCGTCTGCTCCGCAATTTTGTTACCTTCTAATAGCTAAAGCTAGTCTCTAGTTTTAGTCTGAAATTCAAAAATATACTTAAGTTCAAACATACTTTTGGAGGGCACTGCATAGACTGAATTATTTGCCTCAAAAAACTTGTGATTTTTAAAATGATTACTGTGTGAGTGCTGAACAATGCCACACTCCCCCTGAAAATAGCTACAACGATGGCAGCACGGGTTTTTATACAAAACTTGGTCTTCTACATTTCCATAAAACTCAGCAGCGCTCTGTAAACTTTTTTTCAACATTTTAGCTCTAATCTCTGCTCTCTAAAAACTGCATCCGGTCCTCTTCATCCTGCCTTTATGACTTGACATGTTTTAAGATTTTAAGACTTACTCAATGACTCGCCTCCTCGGTTGAGCTTTGTGTGAAGTCAATGAATGCCTGGGCTTAAGGGAAATATTTTTGTTATTGAGGGCAACTAAAAAACATACACTGAAAAACCAAGAATTATTTTTTGAAACTACCGTCTTTATCTAAACATATACAGTCTGCTACATAAGGTTGGCATTTCTGCAGAGGCCTCATTTGTCAGCCCCTGAAGCTACGAACACTTTTATAAACATCAGCAAAGACACAGACTCTGTCATCTCTAAAGGCGCCAATCTGGCGCTTACTTTGCACATTGACCTCCATGTGCACAAAGTCGAACACAAATGTTCTAGTGGGCCCAATGAAACAGCACATTATTACAGCTATTAATAATTGAAGGTAAAACTGATTGTATCTGGTTGGCATTTCCTGTAAGCTTTCAACTAACTGATTGGTGGAGAAAGATTTTAATACTATATTAGGAAGCACAGACACTATAAATGTATTAATGTCTTTCCAGAAATAAAAGTCAAGCAGCAGACATAACGGCTAATAACACTTTGTCATTACGGCCTGTTTAGATTGACAAAGTGGGACTGTTTACTTGTCCAGCAATGATACGCTAGGTAACTGTCTCTCGCCTTTAAATATTTGATTCTGTCAAGCAGGATGATTAATTGCATTATATGCTCTTCATTTGTCTCCTGTGTCTTTATCAGCATTTCTTCAAACACGCTCTCATTTTTCTCTCTGATAGAGTGTGAAAGAGTGATTTCCCACTTTAAGGTGTACACATTTTGTGACTTTCCTGCAGCATTCCTTTGTCTGCTGTTTAGTTTTTTATTAGTTTTAAATGAGGCTAATTATGCATCCGGACACTGATGCTGCATCTCTCGATTGTCTTTGTACTCCTGTAGAAAAAAAAATGACTGCTTGCTGAAAGAGTCATCTATATGATTTCTGCCCCAGTCTGCGTGCACCTCGGTGTGCGTGCACAGCTCATTGTGCTCACATTCATGTGCATGTTTGTTTAATTAGGGAAATTCAACTGCCTTTGTTTGCTGTTTATTTTCCCTTTTCATCTTCCTTATACGTACATGTCTGCTCCTGTGGGTGCATATGCATATGATTTTGAAAAAGTAAACACTCAGTGAGCTGGATGTAACCTCTTTGAAGTCATTGTTCACTTCTCAAAAGGGAACTCATGACATGTTGTAATGTGTGTGAGTGCGAGGCAGAAAGGTATTCCTCTTGGTTACATTAATGTGAGGATGTTTGGGGAAATATCTGCTTTTCACCGCATATGTTTTGTCATCTTTTTGTGCTTCAAGCTACATGAAGCCTGCGTGATGTGACTTAAAGGCCCGGCTTTGCTAAAATACTTTCCCGTGATGAATGAATCATTGTGCTGTTATTAACTCTTTACATGATTACAGTCTTAGAAATATCACTCAGGGATGCACTTATCACAGCAATACCGTACAAAACTCCATCTACAGTCTCATGTACCACGTGGTTATCACACTAAAACTTCCCTCTCTATTTGCCATCAATCTTTTTGATTCCTTAAAAACCACTTCTTCCTTTTACCACAGCTGTAATGCATGGTTTGCAAGCAGCACTTATCATAAAATCTATATACTGTCAACATAAAGTAAAACTTAAGTAGACACTCTGGTGATTAGCACTCCAAGTAGTAATCAATGAGCACTGGCAATTTATGGATTATTTATATCACAATTTTATATATGGCCTTTATTTTTTAATGAAAATACATTTCCAGGGTAATATTCTTATTCAGCTGGTGCTCAATCCGCTTTAAACTTAGTAAACAATCTCACTTCATGTTTATAAGGAAACTGTTTTGGATATTTAACTGCAGGCAAAAAGATTATGTATGTGCTTCCCCACCACTTGTTCCCTCGCCCTCTTTAAAATGCTGAAATAAGCAGAGCCCCTGTGGGAGTTTCTAAAGGAGGGAACCCAAAACACAGCAGCCTCGGCACATAGAGAGACGCTCCCATGACACATTTGTACTCGAGAAGGGGATTTATCCAGTTTTTTTAGGGGGGGGCAAGATCTGAGATGCCAGCATCTGCTCTCCAGCTTGGCACTGTGAGCGCTGGAGGCAAGGCACATCACCACTGTTTGATTAAAAATTTATACCCTTTCAGACATGTTTTCTCTCATTTTCAGCAAACCTCATCTTCTGCATCTTCCTGAGAGCTGTTTAAAGTGTAAGGAGTGGCTCCTGTCTCAATTGTTTTGCAAATAATTTTGTAGAGTGTAGATTTTGAATAAACTCATTCTGTTTGACTGAGTTAAATATGCTGTAATAAAGGACATAATAGGGCAATATTGAAAATATTCACATTTTGTCTTTTTTTTTTGTTAAAAGCCTTGAGTTCAGGAGTTGTCACGTTTACAGAAATGTCAGAGGACATGAAAGCTCATTTTCGTTGGATGTTAAGCTAATATATTGTAACTTTGGTCATTTAGAGTTTATCTTCATTTGTGCCTCTGTGCCTTTGTATTTCCTGCATTACGTTACCCACCTGTTAGCTTATTAAATTGTTAGCCTCTGTGGCTTCTAGACGCTGTCCATGTTGGTGATTTTACAACTTAACCACTTGAACAACAAGCTTACGCTGCACACGACTTTCCATGTCGGAACCAGGAGCTCACGAGTTCCATTTTAACGCAGCATTAGCTTACATTTACATCATATTGTTGGTCATAAGATTGATCTTGCATTGGACACCAAACTGCTAATTGTCAGGCGTCCTGTTTTCCTCTGTTTCCTCTGTTTTGCCCCCGATCACCTCTCCTCCTGTATCCCCTCAGTCCCCTGTCTGCTTGTTCTGTATCCTCCTCTCCTCACCTCCTGTGGCCATGCCCGTCACCGGTCCCAGCAGCTGCAGCCACTCACCCCAGATCACTACCTGCAGGTGTGCTGCATCTCCATGATCACCTCCCCAGACTATATGTACCCTGCCCCGGCACTCCTCTGGTGGTCGGTGCATTAGTATTACTACTACTAGCAACAACTAGATGATGGCGAGTTACTGCGAGTGCGAGTTGTGCACCGCAAGGACCGCCAGTCACCCGTCTGTCCTGTTCCCGTTCCCGTTCCTCCTGTTCCACCTGCAGAGCTACCTGTCGGAGTCACCAGTCGGTGGAGTTGCCCTCCTGACTCGAAGGATATAGACTCTGTTTTTTCCAGTGGTCCTGTCCGCTGGTCTGCCCGCTGGCCTGCCGGCTGGGTCTTCCGGGATCAGTCGGTTGAGTTGCCCTCCCGACTTGGAAGCAAGTGAACGCTGTAGGTGCCACCTTTTGTTTGTTTGTTTGTTTTTGTTTACTGGGATAAAGATGGTATTTTGGAGCTAAAACCCAAATCTGTGAGCCTGCATTTGGGTCCTGGTAAAACACCACCTCATAACACTAATGCCGTTTCATTATTTTAACTTAAATCTAGACAAAATTCTTACCTGACTTTTGCTCCCCATGAACAACAGTAATGCACACCGTTAATAATAGTAGTAGCAATGATATTTATAAACATGTTTTGATTTGCTTTACCAAAGGGGTTTGTAGAAAGACAAAATAAAAAAGATTATCCCATGATACATTTTATTACATTATTAGCACTATAGCAGGTGATGTTGGCCGGTTGATCAGTCCACACTTTGTCCAGATGAAATGTCTTACTTTTTGTGTGAATTTACCATTTAATGACATAAAAATATTAATGATGCCCGAAGGATGAATCCCAAGGAATGTGGTGATCACCTGACTTTTTATCCAAAAAACACCATTTAGTTAGTACAGTGGTTTATTATTTAAGACCTGCCAAAGCAATGACGCTCTCATTGGCCTCGGCTGTAATTACCAAATCTTAGCATGAGAATAAACATCAGTGGTACCTGCTCAACGGCAGCCTTAGCATAAAGAGTATGTTAGCATTTATCTCAAAGTGTAGCAATGCCCTATAAGAACAGCCTCTCGACGATGCTAGCACAGCTGTATGCTCTCAGTCTTGGTAAATACATGGCTTCCAAAAAAATCAGTATGCATTGGGGAGGTTTGCAGTCAAGTGTGAAGCGACTGAGAGTTAGCACCTCCTGAGGTAATGGTTCTCTGCTGGAAAACAGTGGATCGCTCTGACTGGGTCGGTGAGTGCCTGAAGTCAAAGGAGTATCTCACGGTCTTATTCAGGAGTAACTGTAAAATGGAGAATGAGATTGAAAGGTGGGTCGGCGCAGTGTTTGGCAGGAATGCGGGTGTAGCGATACACCGTGGTTAAGAGGAACCTGAGCCAGAAGGCAAAGCTTTCAATTTACCAGCGGAGGTTACAACCCTCACATGGTCATGAGCTGTGGATACTGACCGAAAGAAGGAAATTGTGAAAAGAAGAAGCTGAAATGGGTTTTCTTCTCCTTGCCTTGGGATCCCAGAGGAGAAGCTGGAAAAGGCCTGCTGCCCCCAATGACCCAAACTCAAAGAAGTGGCACACAATTAGATGGATGGACGGATGGACAGATGATTGGTGCTTTCGGTGAGCAGCTTCCTCCTGGCAATGTTGGTGTTCTGTGCTGTGATTCGGTGGCAGCAGGGTGCAGCATCGCTCTTGGACACCTCTGGTTCTGTTTCTGTTCCACCAGTATAAACTCATCAACTAGTGGCAACCCACCGTGATGTCACCCATTGGTTTGTGAACTGATCTTTTGAAGCCTCTAGTCTGGCATATTGGCCATCGCCATCTCGGTTTTAGAGCCAGAAGTGGCTACATTTGGACGAGCTGGGGAGGAGTTAAGGAGTGGATCTGACTGAGAACCATCGACTGTATAGAAAAGTGAATGTATAACTTCCGAATCTGAAAAATGAGGCCAATGCAAAAGTGCCTTAAGATGCAATAACACCGAGTGCCACAAGAGGTTGGCTCCAAAAAGCCTCCGGCTTCATAGATTTTCGAATTGTCTCATGTAAAACTCAATACATTTTTTACATAACATATTTTGGTGTTGTTAGCTTAAATACTCCTTATTAGTTTTCTGGAGGTCCATCTGAAAATAATCCCTCATTAATTAGAAAATAATATTTTTTTTTTGGGGGGGGGGGCGTGGCGTGTCTGTTTGATTGACAGGCCTGTGGTGCAGTCAGGTAGGCGGGGTGTAGTATCGTCAGGTTTCCAATCAGATCAGTCAGATCCACCGCTCGCTCATGGTCACTTCCTGTTCCAAACCGCTCCGAACTAGCAAGATGTCGATGGACAAAATCCAAACTCGAGGCTTCAAAATGTCCTTCACAAACCAACGGGTGATGTCACTGTTGGTTGCCACTGACTTAGAACCCGAGGACGCTATGCCCCGCCCACCTCTATCGGAAACCTGACTGCACCCTTGGCCTGTCAATCAAACAGACACGCTTCGAAGCATAGTTCTGTTTAAGTATCTAATCAAGGATGTAATTCTTTTCAGAAGGGCCAGCCTCTGTGGCACTTAAAGGCACTTCAGCAGTGGCTTCCCTTTTTAGACCCAGGGACCATGTCAGGTTTTACCGTATAAGCTCATTACACAGCCAAACACAGAGCATCTGACAAATTCACATGATCCATGTAAGCCATCAAGTTGTTTATTGTTGCTTCTGTCTTTTCTGTCTTAAGCCATTAACATCTTACTGCACTCTGTAAAAACTATTCTAATATCATAGTTCCTTTTGTGCAGTAAAATGTTAAAAACAGTTGTTGCCATGTTCCTCCCCAACATTCTTCACTTCTGCTGAGATATTCATTCGGAAAAAAAGGTGTGTACAAAATAATTACACTGTTATTTACAGGCTATAATCTAGTGTCTCTTGATACACCGCAACCATAAGTCCTATTGTGTTGAGGAAACAGGTGGCGGGTTAACCTACCTCACTGGAAAAACCAGTTCCCTTGCTCTTGCTATTCCTGTAAATATTCCTGTTGTTATCGCTCCAAATTTGCAAATAAGGTTGCATGCAAAAAACTCTGGGCGTATTCTGAGGGTAATGAAGTAAATATGACTTGGAAATGTAGGAGAGCATTAACTAAGGTTTAAATAAGAGAGGCATGTTGAAGGAAAGTGAAACATGATAACCTCCTTGAAAGTAGTAAAACAACACACACTAATGATACATGAGAAGAGTAATTTTCCTATAAAGATTATTGGTTCACATTCACCTGAGTGGGTGGTTTCCTACTGAGGAAGACAGTCTGTCTTTGCCCTGCAGCCTTGGACAACATGGGTGACATGTAATTGGTCTCACTGTAGGAGAATCAAAATACAAAACTTGCTCCCAGCCCTTTAATTCTCCACTGGTTTGCAGGAGTAAAATTCATTCAAAGAAATTCAGCTTTTTTATGAAGTCATAAGATGTAAATAAGCAAGAGCACTGTGAATGCGTGATTCTACACATTTCTTTATTAGGTCTTTTTAAATCAATTATTCTCGCTGATGTTTCTTAGACTTTATTAATCCCACAGTGGGGACATTTATTTGTCACAACAGCATAGAAACACAGTAAGGGGAGGGGGGGGGAAAGGTGCGCACAATAAGAACAAATTTTCAAATACGTACACAATAAAATATGTATAAAAATATTTTTTTTAGAAAAAGGCAGACCAATGAATAAATACACACACTTGAGAAATACACAGACGTTGCACTTCAGACTTGAGTGCGACCCTGGATGATTATTTTTATAAGATATGTTGACAGCTGATGACTCATCACAATTGAGTGAGGGACCAACGTGGAAGCGGCGGACGGTGATTCATTACTCAGGAAATTTGATGTACTTGCTCACAAGCACATCCTACAGGCTGTCATTTTGGCCATCGCCATCTTGGAATTTCAAGCCAGAAGTGACTGTATTTGGGTGAGCTGGGGAGGAACGACAGATGGATCTGACTAAGCAGTAACCAATGGTAACATATTGTCACACATTGGTTTGTCAACTGCCGCTCTGAAGCGTGTGAAGTGAGTTCAGTTTTCGGCCATCACCATCTTGCTATTTTGGAGCAGGTGGTGACGATATCTGGACGAGCTGGGGAGGAGCCAGCGGTGGATCTGATTGGAAACCAGAAGATACTACGCCCCGCCCACCTATAGCTGAAAGCTGACTGCACCACAGGCCTGTCAATGAAACAGACCCCAAACATACAACTTTTGATGCCTAATATATAAATAAAAAAATTCAGGAGGACCACCAGAAAACTAATAAGAAAGAGCGACTTTAGAGAATGACACAGTAATGAATGTTGTAAAAATATATCGACTTTTAAATTTTCTTGCAAGAAGTTGAATGGGAGTCTATGGAGCTACAGCCTTTTTGGAGCTGACCTCTAGTGGCCCTCAGTGGTATTTAAATGGTAAATGGTTTGCACTTATATAGTGCTTTATCACCTTAGCAGTCTCAAAGCGCTTTACACTGGTTCCCATTCACACTAATGGAGCTGAGCTGCCAGGAATACAATCATACACCAATGGTGCGCCATCAGGGGCCACTTGGGGTTAAGTGTTCTGCCCAAGGACACTTCAACCGGACGAGCCGAGGATCGAACCGCCAATCTTTTGATTTAGTGGGCAACCCCGCTCTACGATCTGAGCCACAGTTTAAGGCACTTTTGCACTGGCCTCACTTTTCAGACCTGGAGGCTATGTCCACTTTGATATACAGTCCATGGTTCTGACTGAAAACCGAGAGACACTAAGCCCCGCCCACCTATACCGGAAACCTGACCTCTCTTTGAGGCCTAATATCTAATGAATGCTGGAGTTATTTCCAGAAGGACCAGAATACTGATCAGAAGGAGTGAATTTAGCTCATGACACCACAATGACTTGTGGAAAACATTTACTGACTTTGTATTTCATGAGTTAATAATTTTTTAATGTGAGTCTGTTTGAGGTTTTTTGTAGCCAGACCCTAGTGGCCCTTAGTGGTATTGCACTGTAAAGCACGTCCACATTGGCTTCACTTTCCAAACCGGGAATTTTGTTCATTATTACATACAGTCCATGATCAGACTCCAAACACACTGGAACGTACACTTCTCTGTAGAAAGCTCCCTTCAAAACCACAGAAGATATCATACAATTGTTTTCACAGGCTGTGAAATGAATGAGGTGGTCCCTCCTGTGCTGTAAAACTACTAAATTATCCTCCCTCTTTCGGCATTGTATGAAATTTTGAAATGTGGAGCTGTTTACGAGCTGTGTTTGAGCAGTACCTCAGAAGCTTTAGCACAAACCCCCAAGCACAGATCTATAAATTGGTGAAATCACACTTTTAACTTAATACAGAATGAGGGGTCAGCTCAGATCAGCAGTGTATCCAGACCAACATGAATGAGACCAGCACTCAGCAAAATGAGAAATCACAGCAAGCAGCAGCCCTTGGAGATGTTTTGTGAATTTGAACAGGTCATTATGCTATCCACGCATGTAGAACAGATTCATATTTTGCCAGACCTCCTGGCAGTAGCCTAGGCTACTCGAAGATGACTGACATGGTACTTGCGTCTGCAGAAATGAAGAAGAGAGGGACATTTAAAGAGGTTGTCTATTTAGGTAGAGATAAAGCAGAGTGGCCCCTCTTATTATCAGTCCGTACAGACACCCAAAGTGAAAACAAAGTTGACATGGGTGAGTAATTGCATTACCGCTCAACCATTGGCAGCTGGTGATAAAAAATTTGATTATGTGAGACAAACAAACTGAAGCTGGACTTCAGCCAAGCCACAAACTAAACACTTGTCAGAGGCACTTCTTGAACATAAATTTGACATTCTCCTTCTGGCCTTCAGCTTTCTCAAAGACTTTCTGGTTTAAGTCAGTCATCTCTGTCACCAGCTTCTTTTCCACTGACAGCATGGCCAGTGTGTCCCAGTCGGTGTAGACGAGGAGGCGGGGCTCTGTGTGTAGCTGCCCCGATGTGTGCACACAGCTAGTGTCTGTTAGAAGCCTTCATCAGCATTTACTCCGATGATACTCGTACTTGTCAAAACCGAAACGATCCGTACCGGATACTCGGTTCAGCCGAGTACTTGTCTCATCCCGACAAATAACCCAATTTTCAACAGTTCCACTTTAAATTGTCGTTCCACTGCTGGTCAGATAGAAAGAAGCAGTGATTACGTCATGGCGGATGTGAGGCAAACCTGAGAGACGCCGGTGAGAGTTATTCAATCACCTGAGCAGGAAAAAAGGGCAAGCAGTTTTAATACAACTAAATAAAAATACGTACATATTTTAATATTATTGGACATTTATTGATAAGCATAGTTTAGTTTACTGCTAACAAATTTCCAAAGGACCGTTGAAGATGTTTTTATAATTTTTTTAGGCAATATTTGATTTCCATTTAACTGATGACTAATGTCTAGGCTGTAAAAAAAAAAAAAATAAAATAAAAGATTTCCAAGAATGAGCTGTGATGTTGGCAATTCAGTTCATATGACTTGTTCTTTAGTTTTTTTTTTAAATTATGATGTCACATATGGCTCCAACAAATGGTTATTTCTCTATTTTGGTTTATCTCCTGCAGCGTCTTAAAAATTATTGTTTATGTGACCAATAATCCACAACTTAAAACAGCAGTTCACAAATCAACCGGTGATGTCACTGTTGTCAGGTGGTGCTTTCGGCTAAGTGCTACCGGTAACATGATGTTTAGGTGTTTCAGTATTTAGTATGTTCATCCTTTTAGTTTATCCTGTTAGCATGCTAACATTTACTAATTAGCACCAATCACAAATCGCAGCTGAGGCTGATGTTTTGCCAAACAAAAGAGACAAATTAAAATCAGAGTTCATTAATCTTATTAATTCATCCTGAAGGGGGTCATTAATATCTGCAGCTGTCAAAACATGACACTCAAAACCACAAATATTCCATGGTACAGCACGGAAAGGTCACACATTCAAATTCAGAAGCATTCCCCTTACTGCGCACCATGAATGTACACAATTTTAAGGCAATTCGTCCAGTTGTTGTTAAAATATTTCTGTGTGGACCAACTATGCATCCCCAGAGCGGCATAGCTAAAAATAACCTCTGAAACCAGCAAATATTTGGCTATACTGCTTGAAAAATGACTTCAACAATGAATTGGCAGGTTGTTTCTCCATCAATCTACTTATCCATTAATGTCAGCTCTCGTTTAACGTGTCAAGATTCAGATATCAGTGTCCTTGAACGCCTCGATGGCCAGTTTTCAAGACAGCTGTTAGTACCATTCAATGTAAACGCATCATTGACAAAATCAAAGGCAGCAAGTGGTTTACGATGATGGATCACCTGTCTCGAGCAAGTTTCCAATCTCTCTCATTTTAATAGTGCACTGAAAGGAATGGAAAATAATGTCTGGCTAGAAAATGGGAAATCAATCTGCAGTCTGACGGTTTTCCCTGGAAAATAGCCAGCGATGCAAAGTACATGCGATTTGTAGCTAATGGGCTGGAAGTCGCAGAAGTGCTATTATCATACTGTAAAGCTCTCTGATAATATGTTATGAGCAGAGGAAAATTATTCGGCACCAGTGGCATTAGCCTCTGATGTTAAATACAGTGGGTACGGAAAGTATTCAGACCCCTTTAAATTTTTCACTTTGTTTCATTGCAGCCATTTGCTAAAATCAAAAAAGTTCATTTTATTTCTCATTAATGTACACTCAGCACCCCATCTTGACAGAAAAAACCAGAAATGTAGAAATTTGTGCAAATTTATTAAAAAAGAAAAACTAAAATATCACATGGTCATAAGTATTCAGACCATTTGCTCAGTATTGAGTAGAAGCACCCTTTTGAGCTAGTACAGCCATGAGTCTTCTTGGGAATGATGCAACAAGCTTTTCACACCTGGATTTGGGGATCCTCTGCCATTCTTCCTTGCAGATCCTCTCCAGCTCCGTCAGGTTGGATGGTGAACGTTGGTGGACAGCCATTTTCAGGTCTCTCCAGAGATGCTCAATTGGGTTTAGGTCAGGGCTCTGGCTGGGCCAGTCAAGAATGGTCACAGAGTTGTTCCGAAGCCACTCCTTTGTTATTTTAGCTGTGTGCTTCGGGTCATTGTCTTGTTGGAAGGTGAACCTTCGGCCCAGTCTGAGGTCCAGAGCACTCTGGAAGAGGTTTTCTTCCAGGATATCTCTGTACTTGGCCACATTCATCTTTCCTTCAATTGCAACCAGTCGTCCTGTCCCTGCAGCTGAAAAACACCCCCATAGCATGATGCTGCCACCACCATGTTTCACTGTTGGGATTGTATTGGGCAGGTGATGAGCAGTGCCTGGTTTTCTCCACACATACCGCTTAGAATTAACGCCAAAAAGTTCAATCTTGGTCTCATCAGACCAGAGAATCTTATTTCTCATAGTCTGGGAGTCCTTCATGTGTTTTTTGGCTAACTCTATGCGGGCTTTCATATGTCTTGCACTGAGGAGAGGCTTCCGTCGGGCCACTCTGCCATAAAGCCCCGACTGGTGGAGGGCTGCAGTGATAGTTGACTTTGTGGAACTTTCTCCCATCTCCCTACTGCATCTCTGGAGCTCAGCCACAGTGATCTTTGGGTTCTTCTTGACCTCTCTCACCAAGGCTCTTCTCCCACGATTGCTCAGTTTGGCTGGACGGCCAGGTCTAGGAAGAGTTCTGGTCGTCCCAAACTTCTTCCATTTCAGGATTATGGAGGCCACTGTGCTCTTAGGAACCTTGAGTGCTGCAGAAATTATTTTGTAACCTTGGCCAGATCTGTGCCTTGCCACAATTCTGTCTCTGAGCTCCTTGGACAGTTCCTTCGACCTCATGATTCTCATTTGCTCTGACATGCACTGTGAGCTGTAAGGTCTTATATAGACAGGTGTATGCCTTTCCTAATTAAGTCCAATCAGTTTAATTAAACACAGCTGGACTCCAATGAAGGAGTAGAACCATCTCAAGGAGGATCAGAAGAAATGGACAGCATGTGAGTTAAATATGAGTGCCACAGCAAAGGGTCTGAATACTTATGACCATGTGATATTTCAGTTTTTCTTTTTTAATAAATTTGCACAAATTTCTACATTTGTTTTTTTCTGTCAAGATGGGGTGCTGAGTGTACATTAATGAGAAATAAAATGAACTTTTTTGATTTTAGCAAATGGCTGCAATGAAACAAAGAGTGAAAAATTTAAAAGGGTCTGAATACTTTCCGTACCCACTGTATGTTGCTTGCTTGGAGGCAGGTTCACATGAGGTGTAAGCAGCCCATTATCGTGAGAGCAGCCCAGCCCTGCTGAAAGGTGCTAATCTGGTTTTACTTTGCAAATGCATTTTGCTTGCACTTAATTGCAGCAGCAAGCAGTCTCTGAGTGGATCAAAATACAAATGTGAGGGGTTGTTGTGAGCTGCTTTTGACCCTTCATGAATGTTAGGGTTAACCTGATTAGATTACCGACCAACACATTCAATTTTGAAGACGTGGTTAAGAAATACCAGTGAAGGTTTACATATAACAGGATGGTGCAAAATGTGTACAGAGCTTTTGATGTGTATCTCAAAATATTATGCATCACATTTTAAAATTAGGACTTTAGAGTCTGTTTTAGGACTCATTGGTTTGCTTTCTCCGACTCGTATTTTTGCATGGTTAACCCAGACGCTGCAGAAACTTTCTCTGCAATGCATGATAAGATACACCTCCTAATTCAGCCTGACAGCAGCCCGACCAGCTGATAATAGTTCAGAGAGACACTCAGGGTTTTCTATTTTCTATTTTAAAATAGCAGGAGGAAATCCGTTTAATAGAAGTTACTTGTTTCAACAGCATGGATGTCAAAGATAACATGAAATTGCTCACACTAAGCTATAATACAAGGGATGCAAAAGATTATTGTCAGTGAAAGACAATAACAATGATATTGAGCACTTTCGGTTTATATCGTTGGCAATATGTTAACTTTGAGGATGCCATTGACTTTACAGACGGCCAACTGACAGTTGAAGCAGAGGAGAAAGCTTGTTGTGCTGTGCTGTATCTCTATATTTAAACTTATCTTGTGCGCACAAATTAATAAAAATGTGAATTAATTAATTAATGGGAACGAAATGCAATTTTGCGCACACGATTAAAAAAAAAAAATTCTCTCTCTGGCCACTCCAGGGGTCCGTAGAAAGAAATCATTTTTGATCTTCGAGATTGTTAACTGCCTTTTAAAAAAAAAAAGAGAAAAAAAAAGCAGAAATGGATAGGTACTTATGATTCTGCACAGTGTATTTTTCCAGTTTTAGGTGGGCTTTTTTCTAAAAATGGAATGAAACATAAGGCTCAAATGTCTGACACTATGTTTAAAGGAGGACCACTGTGCATCTCAAATAAAGTAAGGGTTAAGAGGTCAGTTTTACTTTGTTCCAGTGCATTACATGAAAAGTTCTCACTTTGAAATTCGGACTTGATGGTACTAATGCAACATTCTGTTAAATGTGTAATTTAAACTTAGAATCTTCAAGATCTGTTTTGTTCTCTTTGGTGACACCTGTGGCGATAACCAGGGCTAATTGTTTTTGGACTTCCCAGAGATCCAACTGTGCCCCCTGTGTAACATCGGTGTTGCACGTAGACTGGATATAAAAGTGGACGTAGTTTCCGGACCTGAAAAATGAGGCTAATACGGAAGTGCCTTAAAGTGTAATACCACCGAGTGCCACTAGAGGTCGGCTCCAAAAGGCCTTCAGCTCCATAAATTCCCATTCAACTTCTGTCAGAAAATTCTCAGTCAATAAACTTCCTCCACATGTTTTCTGTATGTCATTTGTTAAAGTCACTCCTTCTTATTAGTTTTCTGGAGGTCCGTCTGAAAATAATCCCTCATCAATTAGAAAATAAGCTTCAAAAAGATGTGTTTTGGGGGCGTGTCTGTTTGATTGACAGGCCTGTGGTGCAGTCAGGTTACAACTATCGGTGGGTGGGACGTAGTATCGTCAGGTTTCCAATCAGATCATTCAGATCCACCGCTCGCCCCCAGCTCGTCCAAATATGGTCACTTCCTGCTCCAAACCGCTTCGAACTAGGTTAGGTTAGGTAGTTACTTTATTAATCCCCGAGGGGAAATTTTTTCGTGACAGCAGCATACAGAAGCAATAAGATAATAATAGAACAATAGAAAAGAAATAAAATAGCAGTAAAATAGCAGTAAAAATATAAAATGCACAGTATATACAGTACAGTATATATCTATATATATTATATACAAACAACCAAGAAACACAGTCAACAGTGTTATTGTCATGTGATGTATTTTGCCAGAGGTGAGTTATTGTACAGTCTTATTGCAGTGGGCAGGAATGATCTCCTGTATCTGTCCTTGTGACAGCGGAGCTGGAGAAATCTTTTGGAGAAAGTGCTCCGCTGTCCCTGCAGCAGGTGGTGGAGAGGGTGGTCAGGATTATCTAGCAAGATGGCACCATTGGTCTGTGAGCGGCCGGCGCCATCTTGCTAGTCCGAAGCGGTTGACGTCACTACTGGTTGCCGCTTGGTGTTGCATTACTCTCTCTGGTGGAACAACCACTGCTTGGCGATAGAAAATGCTTCACCTACTGTACGACGCTTGTGGTTTATCCTGTGAATGTCAGCATAGACGTCATACCTGTTCAGTTATCAGTTATCAGTGGACCACAAACTCAAACACCATCGTGTTACATCACTCACCAACAGATGGCCTACTGACTCACCTGATTTTTATTATAATCTTTGAGATTATTACTGTTAATTAACAGCTGAGAAATCACAGGCATGCATCACATCCTTGAAAAGTATTTCCGGGCAACACCATGTACAGTATGTCTAGTAGCATCAGGCTCTGCTGCCACTTTCCTATTTTAAAGGTTATTTAGTGCCCGTCAGGCTCAGTAATGAAAGTCATGAAATTCAGAGCAGTCTCACCAGAGCAGGTTTGGGCTGAATGGAGAAGCACGCTAATCTCCAAATGAAATACATAGAACAAAGAGGAAAATTAGCTGGAAAGAGTAATTGTTGAGAATTGAGTATGGAGAAAAGTAAGCATGAGAGTTGAGGCAGCAGAGCAGTAAGTCAGCTTTGACAATGAACTACACTGTAAAATCCCAATGAGTTCACAAAAGGAAGCTGTTGTTCCACAGAAATTTCATATTTCAGTGTGATGTCATGATGATTTGAGCATGTTTTAAATTCAGTTGACCAATCATATCTCTGGGTCGGAACTACTTGTTGCATAATATTTTAATCGCATACCAGTAAATACATCCACATGAATTAATGTAGAAAATAACCAAAACAACACGACCAAACAGAGCAAAGCGTGTCAACTCTAAACACCAGTGAGGTACACGAGGCCAGATTTTAGATATGTACTGACTCTACAATCCGTGACATGGCCTCAGGCTGCTTTCCGAGTCATTTGCATTCTTAAAACCATTCCAGAGCCAACAATGGAAATCAGCGAGCCCTGCTCTGCAGCAGCAGCAGCAGCAGCAGCCCGCTCAGCACCACCCAGCTCTCCCTCTGCACGCTGAGGCTGCATTGTCATGGACACGGCGTGAGGTGAGGGGAGAGCTGCTGGTTAGAAACAGGGCCAATTGTTATGGTAACATCTGTTTGTTTGGAGAGGTGGCGTAAATGTAGGTGGGGCTAATTGCACTGTGTCCTTGTAGGTCACCACCAGTGTGCATAAGCCTTATAGCTTGTTATTCAGAGCCTCAGGGTGTTGAAGAGATAATGTCAGCCCAGCTTGGGCCAACAAACAGACCAGTGCTCATGTCCCAGACTGGTATTAAGGCTTCAGGGCAAAGATGCTCCATTCCCTCCACATTCCAGAGTCGGGGGCTTCTGGCTGGCCGACTGGGTTTAAACAGTCTTAATCAGATCTGTGTGTCGGACGGTGCGGGCAGGTCTCCATCCGCATTGTTTCCCTAAACAATGGCCGGCTTTATGGCAGCTGAGTGAAGTGACACCTGTAAGGTGCTTCTTTCACACCCTGCAAACAAGGTATTAGGAAGTCAGTTAGTGAACAAACTTTATTTAGGTGTCATCTTCCAAACAGGAGACCCGAAGTGTGCTACAGGCAGGAAAGACAAGAAAATGTGCAAAAACAGGGAGGCCCTGACAGAAAAATACTGATTAAAGTGGATTGCTGTTTAATTGGGAATCATTTAGATAAATAAAACCTCTCATTAAATTGTATTTGTTGCCTTTCTGACATTACAATCCCCAGGTAATTCAAAATACTGCAATTCAGCTGTCTGAAAAATGAGGTTAGCCGCTTGGTTTCTGCCCCTGGCATTTAGTAGATGCAAGAGATTCTCTCAAAACATGTTATAAATATCAAGCAATCAGCAAAGTGGTGAGGAGGAATCAGCCTCATCTGCAGATATGTTTTGTGATGAAGTAACAGCAAGTGAAGGTCTAAAACAGGAAGGAGTAGAGCTTTCCGACCAAGCAACTAGATGCAATCAATAAATTCAGCAAATAAATGCGAGAGTGTCATGAATGCATGCAGTGTGTTTGCATTTGTGAGTGACAGTCACCAATGGGGACCAGAAGGATTGTGAGCAGCAGTGCATTCAGGAATCTGGCAGCTGCTCACAATCAAAACACAGACAAGCACAAAATTCAAAGAAGGTTCCTGAGCTGGTTCATCACCGGAGGCCTAAAGAAGAAAAAAGCATCCACCTTCGGATTTTAGGAAAATACTTCGGTAATAATTAGGTGTCTTTGTATTGTGCTATTCCCTTTTTCCAATTTGCCAAAACCATCCGTTTAGACTCATTAGTGACTTTCGCTCTTTTTTGCTGCAGACAGTATTAAACAGAATTATTCATTCTTCCACACGTCAAGCTGCTATATTCTATATTACTACATTAGCAGATGCTCAGAAATAACTTTTTTCAGCTTGTTTTTGTGGTTTGATGGCCCACAGATTTACTGTTTTGGTTCAACTTTCACCTACACTGAAATTGTGTTGTCAAAAAAAAACATCTGTAGTAAACCCCGCTGTGAACTCCCTCCCCAGCCCCATGAAGCAGACAGACATGTCATCGACTATCAGTGAACGGTAACGGGAAAGGTGCTCGCTTGGGGTTTACCGTTTTGCCGCAGGACTCCTCGGCACGTGGACTGGAGGATCCGGAGACTTAACCGCCAACCTTAAAATTAGCGGGCAAACTGCATTACCATATTTATCAGCTAAAAAAAACATATTGTATTTTGCTCAAGAGTCAGTGGAGACCAAAGACGGAGCTAAAAAAAAAAAAAAAAAAGAGTACAAATTCGAACCAGTGACACCAAATCAGGGATAATTCTAATGCATATCTGCTGGATGTGTTAATAAACAACCGTTTGCCAACGAACTCGCTACATCACCATAAAAACTTAATGTGAAAGTTGTAGCTTGTTTTTACTTCCGTCTCCCAAACAACAGGTAATGAATGTGAACTTCCTCAGCATCTCTTTAAATGTGTGTTCAAGTTTGGGATGTGGAACCGGTACCATCTCACATCATTAGTTTTAATACTAACAACCGGGCTCCTCAGGCTGTAAGTGACATGGGGAATCCTGTCGGGTTTTTTTTTTACAGCACAGTTACCTAAATCTATGGGGGATTGTGAGGCGCCGTAATGGAAAACATTTTTCTTGAGTCAGTTTGTAGGAGTGGCTGTTGCTCAGACGGTAGAGCGGGTTTGCTCCACTAATCGAAAGGTTGGTGGTTTGATCCCCTGCTCCTCCTGTACACATGCTGAAGTGTCCTTGGGCCATTGCAACTGCAGATGCGTGTGTTATTATATTCCTGATGGCAAAACGCCTTGCAAGCTCCATTAGCATGTACATGTGGATATGAATGGGTAACGGTGTAAAGTGTGAAGTGCTTCAAAACCGAAGGTGATATATTATTATTATTTTTATATATAACCGCCGTACAAGGGCAAACTCCTTTCCTCCTCACGAATGCTTTAACTGGAATTCTCATAATCGCACATTTGATTCTAAATGATCAGCCGGGAGCTAGCTTGAGCTGCTAATGCTGATACTGCATGTGGCATTTGGTCAAATATATTTCCTACAGTGAAGCCAATCAATAAATTTAGCTGTAAACCTCGTGTGCTGAGGTTTTCAGTCAGAGGAGAACAGGACTGTTATAATGAGGCTAAAAGCAGGAGTTCTTCTTATACATTCTTCTAATTTCTACCACAACTCTTCAGTCCTCCTTGTCACACCAGATTTGGCAGGAACGGTTGTCATGGATAAAAAAATAAATGTTCATCTTCTGCATTGAATGACTATCATTTGTTAGGTATTCCTGGCATGCCCTTTTCACAGTACACGGTTAGATGGTCTCTCACCTCAGCTGGTTTCTAGCTTTAAACTTGAACAGAATGTAAACCTGCTTTGACGACTGCAGTGTTAAAAGAAAAAAAAAAAAAAAGTCTGCAGCGATGACAAATTATTGCAAAAACCTTTTCCTTTGAAATCCCAACGCGGTGATAAGTTTGAACTTTTTTAATTCTAATAAGAGAATTGCCACAACATGACTTATCTTTTGTTTAAGAGTTAATTTCATGGAACATTTGGGAGTTGTGCGTCATAATGAGAGACGGCCGGAACATGTATATCTGAAATACTCAGCCGTCAAAGAGGGAAAAGAAGAACGTGCAAGTCGTGTTTATTCGAGGTTGTTGTTCAAAGCATCCGCCTGCAGCAGGCGGCGTTTTCAGTTCTGCAGATTCCACCGACGACAAACCCACAAATAGTTTGAGGCTTCGGTGACAGATAAACAATACTGGCAGCTGACAGATGTTAGCAGGCTGGTCTACATCTTCATGAATAAATTCTCTGCTTTTCATGTTGCCAATGAATTTACATGTTCACCGCCAGGTAATTTGGGAAAACCGACACAACCCGCAGCAGCGCCTGCCAGACTGGGTCGAGTATATCACACGGCAACAGCTGCATCCACAGCAGAATAGTAGACTGAGAATATTTCACCCGTAAACCCGACTGAACTTTTTTTTAGGTTTTTTTCCCCACTGGGCGGTTTCCACACCTTCTTATATGAATATCTCACTGATTGTTTCTTTCTTGATTCAATGTTCAGGCTTCATACTCCCTAAAATAACATGAGACAGCATGACTACCACATTTTTTTAAAAAAAATTTCCAGTCATCTCTTTTGAATGCCTTCTTAGGAGTCTCAATATCAAGATAAGCTTGTCTGCTTTGCGTTCATCTGAATGTGAGGATTGATTTTTATCTTCAGAAGGCCGTCTGTATACATTCACACAAACACACACGTAAGACCGGAGAGACTTCTCAGTGCCCCAAAGGTTTAGTCCTGTGCTAAAAACTGCATCCGTTTCTCTGCAGCCATCTTTCCATGAGGCTGGAGGCCAGCAGGAATCATTTTCTTTCACTGACCAGAATGGTTTCACAAGGAGCTTATCACGGGGAATTGCCGTTCACATGCAAGACAGCTTCACAATAGAGGATTAACTGACTGAAGGGAGAATAAAACCGTATAAATGGCGATAAGGCATTGAAATATCACAGTATGCACTCACCTCTTTTGAATTGCATGTAGCAAAAAGGTTAACAGCTAATTTTGCTGTGATTACGCCACTTTTAAAAAGAACATGCCATTTCTTCTGTGCTTTTAAACTTTTCTAAAGCTCCTAGGTCTGTTTTCCATGTATTTTCAGAACCAATTGTCAAGTTATGTTTAAACGACCTTTTGTTTCTATGCAGCAGTTAGCACCGTGTAGGCTTTCAGCTCGCTGCTTCTCCCTTTATCAAAAACACTCCTGCATCACTATAAATAGATGTGATTGATCAGAGACCCGACGACATAACGTCCCACCCACTGATGGCCATAAGCTGACTGCATACGAATAAGGAGTCAACCTCTAGTGGCGCTTGGTGGTACTGCAGTTATACACACTTTCACATCGGCCTCATTTTTCAGACCAGGAAGTTATGAACACTTTATCTACAGTCTGTGGTCGTCTCTGAAGGCAGCTGCTGGGCTGAAAGGAGGGTCAGCATTTGACATTTGCTGGGTGGATACGTGTCACCAGGTGCTGCACATGTGAAGAAGCAGCAGGCTGCTAACAGTCTGTAACTGTCAGCTTTACCTCTGTCAGAGTTGTGTTTACAGTTTGTTGTTACACAGGTTTAAAGATAATGCAGATTTTTGCTCCTGGTTTATGAGTACGCTAAAAACCTGTTTTAAACCATGAGAATCACAACAGTGCGGCAGCACAAGATGATGCATTCAAGAAACAGTTTCTATCAATCGGCTTGAATAGAAGACAGGTATGGACGTTGCGAGGAGCTCGAACAAACAGATCCATTCTCCTTTTTTTTGGTGTAAATGTTTGGATTAGTTGGGGAGGAAAAGTTTGGCTCCATAGAGAACAATGAAATCAATAAAACACAGACTCCTGGCAGATAGAGAGGTGAGTCCACGTCGACTACGGGTTGCTCACACACTCAATCAGATTAACTAATAAAGCAATTATCGATCCAAAGCGAGGGATGCTGGCTGGCACAGGACTAGCCATTAAGTGGATCTTCCCCTCCCTTGGCCCAAACTGCAAATGTCAGAGGTCACTGTGTTCACCGGTGGCGCCGTTTACCCAAGACCAATCTGTCGGAGACTAATCACCCGTCTTGCCTCCCACTGGATGGAGAAGAAATGACATTTTTCACAAAACTTGGAAAAGAGACAAATTAACCCCGTGCTACATTTGCTGCTTCATGTGTGAGACAATATAAAGAAACGCAGAAGAGTAAGCGACAGCAGGGCTGCAAATGAGTAGCAACCTGTTCGGAGCGTAATCCGGTGCTGCACTGCCACTTCTTGCATACTGCTGTTGTTGCAATCACTCTGACAAGGATGACTTTTATTATTTTTATACTTGAAACACAGCTGTGATAATTAGCGGGGGATCTACAGCATGAGGGGAGGAAAAAATAAAAGATTTCCTGTCTGCAGCATCCCTGAATGTCAGAGATGTTTACTTTCGTTGCCCGAGTCCATATCAACACAAGGCTGTTTGTTTCCATGCTCATAGCAGGAAGCGGTGTCACAAGATGTCAAAATAGAAGCACTCATTCTTTCATCAACTCAACTAAAAGACAGCAGGAGCGGGTACAGTTCCCCCACTATTACATGATATATTCAAATTCATTATTCTGTGTGTAATCTCTTTCTCCAGTCACAGGGACTGACTGAAAACGCTCTCCCGTGCATACAAAATCAACCTCAGCCTCGGCCGCAGTTATTCCAGTGAAGAATAAGCACGACAGGAAGCGTGTTTTTTCAACACTTACTCATGAAGCAGCCTTGCTTAAAATCCCAATTATGACCGAGATGCAATTGTTGGGTAATTGAGCACTCGGGCTCGGTCATCAGTCACTTTCACCCGCACAGGAGGAAAAAGAAAAAGAAGCACATTTTTTTTAATTTTTTTTTTTGTCTTGGCGCACTGAGACAGGGAAAAATATTGCTTTGTGGTTAGCTTCTAATCAAATTGCATTTGTTTTTTCACAGCCTGCGCCCCCACCCCATTTGCACAAACCATCACAGAACGACATGAATTTCACACCCAAGGTGAGACTCACGTCTCCACCCCAACAGACCCCCCCCCCCCCCCCCCCCGTGAGTGAGGTACGATGGAGGCCACAGCTCTACGTGGATAAAAGCTGTTGGCGCCGGACGAAATCCAAACTCGAGGCTTCATAACGTTCACAAACCGACGGGTGACGTCACCGCTGGATGCAGCTTTGTCGTCCCTGACGATGCTGCTCGCCTTCTTCGAGAGTGTGTCAGCATCCATCCCGGGAGCTCCATCCCGACGACGCGCTGGGCCGCCTTCACCACACGGTGCGGGTCTTCTCTCTTGGCGGCGGTGCAGCTGGAAACTCATCAGGATGGTCTCCAACGTGCTCTCGAAGAAGTTCGTTCGCAGTTTCAGAGGAAGTTTGGCTTCTGAGGCCTGTTAGATGTTTCTGAGGAAGAGCAGTCTTTGTTGGGCCTTACCAGCAGTGAGGTGTTGGTGGTCCATGTCAGCTGTTTCGACAGCCCATGAGCGTTACACTCTCCACACTCTCTACTTCCTCTCCATGTCTCCCGTCCTCGCTTCTTCTGAAGTCTGTGATCATCTCTTTTTTTCTCAGGCAGCGAGGCGTCATCATGTGGCAGCAGATTGTTGGTTTTGTGGTGCGTCAGTGTTGCGATGTCACACAATGCGGGGGGGGGTCGTTATTTTCAAATTGGTTCTCAATGCGCTGTTCCCCCGCGCTTCACTGTAGGCCGGTTTGACTCCCGACCCCAATGCTGCGTCCCGCTCCCTCAGTCGTGCCCTCAGATCGCTTACCGGCTTTTGGTTGAGGAACGCCTTTACTGTCCGACGTGTTGTCAAATCTTCTGCGCAGAAATGAATGTGTCCCGACACACATTCCTCGAGGTGTTTGAGCTCCCAAACCGTGTTATCGAAAGTGTCCTGCAGCGTCGAGGTGGCTTCGTCAGACCGCACCTGCACTGCTCTGACGGCTGGTTGGACTCTGCAGATCCTGGGTCCGTGAGATGGGGTCAAAGTGAGGGAGACATGATGTGATGGTCCGAGGTGTGCCGATGGCGTTTTGCTTTGAATGCTCCTGGTATGTTGGTGTAGACTCGGTCCAGTATGTTGTTTCCTCTTGTGGGGAAATTCGTGGAGTTTAGGCGTGAGCGTTTTCAGATCGTGATCATTGTCATTGATCACGCGTGTCCAATGCTAATTCAAGTGTTTGAATTATATGCGGAAACGTGTTCATTATAATGAACCTTGGACGTACATCTCGCAGCCTTGCTGTGCAATGGACCTCATGATCTCTGAGGCACAAAGCCGCGTCATTCCTACATGAGACTAGAGGGGGGGCTGATTGAAAATATACCTCAGCATGTGTGCGCGTGCTTCTGTACAAGTATGAGTGAGATAACATAGTGAGTGGCACAGAGAGGAAGTAACAAGTGCTCATTCAAGCTTGTAGCACTTTCCCTCCTGGGAGACATCCACGTTTCAGTGATATCAACCTTTACGCTGGATTTATAGGACTTTATAGCGCTTTAGAGAGGTTTTAATTATTCATGCTTTTAAATTTTATTTTGATAGTGCCAAATCAGAACAGTAGTCATTTAACATAGTGAGGTCCTCACAACAAATACAGAGAACAACCCCATCATTTCCAGCTGGGCTGCGCCGTCTGTCGCTCACAGCTCCAGTTTTCCTCACTGTGAATATAGTCTGGTAATTTGGCTCGTTTTAGCGTTTTCACAGCCAACTCTCGGTGACGGGAAATCAAAATCTCCAGACACCTTGTCATGATGCTGCCGTTCATAAAAACAATTTAAAAAAAAAATTCTGGACACAGGAAAAAAACACTTTGGTGTAGACGGGGCCGTAGGTAGTTGCAGCGGTTTCGGTGCATGCTGATTGGTTAAGATCAAGCCGAGGTCTACGCCCAGTCGGATGGAAGGACTCCCTGTGGAGGGAGGACAGAGCCACACGTTCACGGAGGGAAAATCAGGTGGTGAAAATGGGTTTGGTTCCCACCAGGCTGAATAATTCCAACATGAGCTGGGAGGAAAAACTGTTTTAACAGGAAAACGTCAAACAGAACCGGACTGAGGAGTGGACAGCCTCCCTCCTCCGAGCAGCTCTGAGCTTTCACTTGACACCTGAAACAAATCGACCGAAATAAATGATCTGCTTTCATTTTGATAATTGCAAAGGTGACAAATGTCATCTGGTTCCACCCTCTCCGATGTGATATATATATATTTTTTTGTATTTTGTTTTCTCTTCACTGTACACTGAGTATCTTCACTGTTTGGACAGCAGTCAGTCTGAATAAGACCAAACAAATCTCAGGGAAAATGCCATCTTGACATTTTTCGCCACAGTCAATATTCAACAGGCCAACGGAACAATCAGTTCAGAGGAAATCATTAGAGACTCAGACATGAATAGGTATAGTTATCCAGGCATTGCACAGGAACAGTAAATACACATTTTAACACTATGGATCAGAATTATGTATCCATAGAAAATAAACACAACACATAACTAAATAGATGTAAAAAAAAAAAAAAAAAAAATCAATATAGAGTGTGAGACTAGGAAATGTCGTATTAAATGCAGGTCAAGGCTTATTGCACAAGTCTGTAGTCCTGCTTCACAAAAAGTGTCCCATTTTGTGTGTGTGTGTGTGTGCGCGCAGAGTAAGGATGAGGGTGCGTGTTAGAAAGTGGGTGGGTAGAAAATAGGGAGTTGGAGATGAGAGGAGGAGGAAGAGGAAGAGGAGGACACCAGGGGGGTTTTAAAGAAAGAGGAGGAGTGGGGTATGTGTGGGAGGAGGAGGAAGGGCACTCCTGCTGGAGGGAGGGAGAGGGTTTGTGGGAGGGGCGGAGCTGCAGACCCCCCCCCCCCCCCTCCATCCCTCGCACACACACATCCCACCCACCCCGCCCTCACGCTCGCGCTCGTCTGAGCCCCATCGCAATTACCTGTTCCACCAGAGCTGACGTGAGCAAGAGTCGGCGAGCACGTGCCGCGTTGGGATAAGAGCCAGAACTGAAGTGAACTGTCTTTCACAGCAGCACCAGCACCACCACCACCACCACCAGCAGCAGCAGAGGCAGCAGGAAGAGGACTCGCCGAGGACAATTTAATCCAACACAAGTCCGAAATTTAAAAACCAAACAACTTTTCTTTTTTTTTTTTTACCAACCCTCTGACATATTCAGCCGACTGGGGAACCTGCCAGGATGCACTCGTTGTCCGCCCTCCTCATCTCCGCGCTCCTCTGCCAGGGTAAGCCATTGTCTTTTTAACCGGGAGCCGCAGGTATTAGCAGGTGTGTGTGTGTGGGACGGCTCTCACGCGCAGGTGCCACCAAAACTTCAGTCCGGGTGATCGAGCACATTTCCGGGGAGAAGCGAAGCAGGAATGTCGGTGATTTTATTTGAGTTTCTGATCGTGAATGCTTCAGTTATGCGGCTAGAAATGGTTGAAAACTATAAATAGTTGGTGTTGGCTGCTTATAAACCACGTATGACGCAGTGGTCACTTCTCTCCTGTTAAATTATGGAATCTAAAAAAATATCTAAAACTCTCCTTTCGTCAGGGAAAAGGTGCATTTTTTTCTGTCTGCAGTGACAAATTCTTTTTAAAGTGACTTTTTGTGTGTAAGTCCACTGTGGGGAAGAGTCATCATCACCAAATCTCCACATGTGCTCGTGCCATGATGTCATGATGAGCACGCTTCATCTTTTGTGAGACATCTTGTATGATTTACTGTAATTATGGGCTGCCTGTTTGGAGAAGAGAGGAGAGGGAGGGGGTGACTTTTAGGCTCCCTCTAGTAATTACAGTATCAGTGGGTAGCTGTAACTGCTTGCCTCAGTGAAAATCTTACTTTCAGCAAAGAAATGTGGATGAGGTGAGTGCAGAGATCACATATTAAGTGGTGATTTTAAATTAGAGTTTGAGCAGTAGATCGTTTTCCCCTTCCTGGTGTGCTCTGAAAGAAAAACAAACAAACAGACAAAGGGTGCTTTTCCTCAGTTTTATGTTTGCTTCTTAATGTGCAGATGGGCCTCCATGTGGATTTTCTACATTGTCCGGCCAACAGGTAGCTGCACCATGTGTTCACATCACTCAGCCAGGCCACAGGCACCTCCTCGGCTAGGGAAGAGGGGGGGAGCGGAGAGGTTGCTGTCTTTCACCCTATAACACTACGGTGCCGCCTGTTGTTGTAAATTGAGACCACGCAGCAGCCTATGGTTGGCCTCGGGTGGGTTGTTTGACAGGAAACGAATGGCCCTTTTGAAGTGCTTTTTTTACACTGCCGTGCCACTGCAGTGCCGTGTGCCTGAAAGTGCACGAAAAGTTGGTCGTCCTCGCTGCCGGATATGTTGCCTTAAGTGATGTACCAAACGTGTGTGTGTATGCTTACACACCAACACAAAGTTCAGTACGTCCCCTCCTGGTTTGTTCAAATATGGGCGAAACCAGTCTAAAAGCTGGTTTATTGAGTTTTGGAGTTGAAATAAAAACATGCACATCAATGCTTGTAATAAAAATTTTAAAAAAAAAAAGAGAGGCCTGTGTTTTATTGTCTTTGAGATGTAAAAAGCGACAGCAGGGTCCTGATTCAGTCCTGGAACAAAGTGTAGGAAGATGCATCTGTGTTTTTTTTTTTTTTTTGTTCACTCCCTCTTCTCAACCCTTCCCCCACCGACCCCACCCGCCACCGCTGCCTGTGCAGACAGACAGCGCTTGGTGTCACAGCTGGTATTACTTGTCAGGCGAGTGGGGCTCTCCCTTTTTGCTAATGGACTAATTTCCTTGTAGGGGTCACCCAATTTCACCTAAGAAGAATCCACTCCCCTCCCGTTCATCTTCTCCTCGGTATTTGTCAGGACTCGTCTTGCAAATGTTTTGATGTTAGTGCACAGGAAAAAGGGCTTTAATTGTATGTTTGAGGTTTCTTCTTAAGATCTTGTGGGCTTGTGCATGTCTGGTCTTGTTGAGTGACAGTTTCCTCTTGATGTCTGAAGACTGCTTGCGGTTGTTCCCTTTTGTTTGGAAGGGGGGGGGGGGGTGCTGCTGCAAAGTATTTCATCCCTTCATGCAAAATTCAGATGCATCCATGAGAAGTGTGGCAACTCAGCCAACTGGAAACTATGCGTCTGCACTTCACTTCCACACCTCACATCTTCCCAGGGGGTGTTTGTTGATGACTTTCTGCAGATGATTTGCCTGCCGTGAGGAAGCAATCAAGTTCTGAAATCAAGATTAAGTGAATAAATAAAACAGAAAGAAAGTAATTGGGGCTGCAAAACACATGTAATATGCCTAACAACATCTGAAACCAAGAAAGGGAACAAACATGTTATTCTACAGCCACTCTCAGTCTTATAATAGAAATGCTTGAAATGCTTCCTAATGGGAAGACCGTTAATGGCCTTGTCAGCAGCTCCTAATGTCTCTGTAGGACTCTGTGTTGTGAAGTGGAGCCTCTTCTGGTGTCACATGTACACTCATCCTCCGGATGAAAAAACATGAGACCGATGCCACGACTCGCCCAGGAAGCACAAAGAGAGTGAGATACAGATGTGCAGTGAGTAGAAGCTGTGTTTTTAGTTTTTTTTTTTAAAGTGTGCATCAGAATAAGAAAGAAGTGGAAGTCTGAGCAGAAGGTGCTGCTGCTGGAGAGAAAAGGGGGGGACAGCCGAGGTCGTACTGTAAATGAAAGCAGCGTTGTTGTCGCCTCCCATCAGGGGGTGCAGAATTCCTGCTGGCGTCCCTGGCAGCAGCGCTTCACAGCCGGGATGAGAGGATCCGTTCACAAACAGCTACCGATGTGGTAACTTCCACTTGAAAAGATAAAGGTGGGAAGTTTCACGGTGAAAAATGACCCCAGGTCGTGAGGAAATTAAAACAGCGCTGTTACACGGTCTTTGAAGCAGGGTGGTTTTTTTTGTGTGTCGTCATCGTCGTTGTTGTTGTTGTTGTTTTTACTGCGAGTCTAAAAGTGGAAAAGCTTGAAGTTGATTGTTAACCTGCTCCACTTCTGTGAGAGCAGAAGAAGATATTGCGGTTTCAAAGAAATCAGGCCGGTGCCTCAGCTCGTCCCCGGAGACGCAGCGCTTACAACATGTTTACCATATGGCGTGGTGCTTTCAGGCTGGCTCACAGACAGCAGACCCAAAACATTGAATTCAACATGGAGGGGCTTCTTCTGGTCTTTGTCTGCCCTGCACCCCTCACACACAGTGCAGTGGTCCACCCTCCACCCCCTGCAGGACGCTGAACAGGTGAAGGAGTGTTGGTTTTAGTGTCAGCGTTGGGGGGGTGTGTGTGTTCTTTTTATTAGTTCTGTTTGTGTGTTCAGTTGTTGGAAGCACAGTTTGTACCCATCACTCAAGTTTTTTCTCTCCTTATTCACCCGTTTAAGTTACCAGATCAGTTTGATATTTTTTTAATTTGCTCTAGAATCTAATCGCTAAAACAAAATTTTACTTTTCGCTAAGCTGAGGGACAGCGCTGGAGAAACATGAGCCACCTCTTGAACATGCCGAGTTACCAACACGTCAGGATAGCAATTATTTGTGTGTGTGTCTGTGTGTGCGTGTGTGTGTGTGTGTGTGTGTGTGTGTGTCCACGTGCGCCGGACTCACCGAGCCGGAAGATGTGAGTGGCTGTGCCTTGAGAAAATGAAAGGAGGCAGAAGTAATCACTCTCGGGCGATGACTCAATGAGAAGCTCTTTTGTTTGCTGCTGACAGTTTAACACACAGAATTATCAGTAAAACAGCAGCAATTGAGTCTTAATTACAGTTTGTTGATTGGGTCACTCCACTTTCAGAGCCAGGCTGTGAGAAAAATTCAATTTAAAACTCAAATTGTCTCTCTGGTTGTCTTTGTTTCTTGCTTCGATTTGCAGGTCAGGTTGTTGGAATTTAGCCGTTTTTATACACGCCGCTTTACAATTTACGTGCTTTAAAATGAGATGCGGTGGTTTTAAAGTTGGCGAAAGCTTCAATTATGTTTCTCCAAACAGACTTAACACCTCCGTTTTCCATCACTTTCCTCGCGGCACACAGGTTCTTCACTCTGCCGTGCGACAGAACGGTTTATCTGCTCTGCGAGGGGATGGACCAGAGTCCTATTGTTTTAGCCATGAAGACAGACTTTAACAACAGGAGAGAGAGAGAGAGAGGATGGTGCTATGCAGTAGTGCTTCTGTCTTTATGCAGAAATACCCCCATTGAAATGCATTAACCCAAATCGGGACAGCTCTTGTTTTCACGGACAAATAAAAAAAGAAAAAGTGAGGTTGTCTCTGTCTTTTGTCACTGAAGTATCCCCCCGGCTTTCACTGGATTCCTGTGGACTCCCGCCGACTGTATTGTGAGCCCAGCTCTTTTTAAACAAATGAGTGTATGGTAGCGACTTCTTGCTCCCGCTCCTCTCTTTGTCATTAATATGGAGCAGCACACACCCCTCGGAGAGGGCACAGAGAAGCTGCTGCTACCGGTCCCTGCTCTTCACATGTGCCACCTGACTGTGGGAGGAGAGGGGCTGGAGGGGGGAGGAAGATGGGGGTGGGGAGATATCTCTGCTCCATATGAAAACCCTGTGGCCACACCCATCTCTAACAGGGCCTGCATCTTTGTTCAAATTCTCCATCAGAGTCATGGCAGCGTATTAATGAATTCTTTGAGCGACCTCCATTGAGTGTTATGGTAATGACCAGACCTCTGAGAGGACTAAAGGATGTCACAAAGGGTCACCGGTGTATGAGAAGTGTGGGAGCTGATGTGGCCTTTTGTTTTTCCAACATAGATTTAATGGACTTCTTTTTTCCCTTTAAAATGAATCTTGTAGATGAAACAAAGAGACAGCAGCAGGAGGTCCCTCCGACCCTTAAAGGCGGTTGGTGGTGAATTCCTGATATTTACGCCTGCACTCCCATAAAGCCATTATTTCTGCCTATTTATGAGTCACTTGGCCGGACAGGAGGAAGCTATTGTCTCCAACCTTTCCTTTGACTTTGAGGTTCAGGGAAGACGAGTCAGGCAGGTTGACACAGCTTTTGTGCCAAAGATCAAACATTCATCTCTAGCCGCGGGCCAGCTAATAAAAATGACAGATTTTTGTCTTCCCATTCACATCTGAATCAGCCTCTGTTGGGTCCGAAGCTCTTTTTGCAACTCAGAGAAGTCGCTCTATTCACTCCGACGTTGCTCGTCAGTTTTTTTTCATTGATGCTGCTCGGCGTTACGCGAGTCCTCTGGGACCCAACAGAACGTCTCTGTGTCTGCGTCTGACCTCCGTCTTCGCATTCTTGCTGTTTTTAAAGCTGTTTCTTTGTGCCGGGCTCATGTCCGCCGTCCTCCCCTCGTAGACCGCAGCAGCCGTCTGCAGCGCCCGAAGCTATCTTGGATTATACGCTGCTCCGGCTGATCTTGTAGGAAACAGGAGTAGCTCTCTTTCAGGCAGAGTCTTTCTCAGGGGAGAGCAGGAGTGTATCTGCAGCTGGATTTGAAAGTCCAAGTAACAAGATGAAGGATTAAAAGGTTGGCCCACCATCGGGGTCATTAGTGTCTCACCACACTTATGACTTACTGCCTGTCAGAGTCTGAAACACGCCTCCAGAAATTCTTTGAATTTAAAACCCTGCTAAGTTTTCAGAGTGTTATTCTAACTGCTTACATATTGTTAATCAGGTAGTGCTTAAAAACATTCAATTAAAAAAAATAAAAATGTCTCCGCTTGCAATTTTCTAAAATTTCTGCAATTTTAATGGAAAAACTCTTAAAACATCAGAATTTTTTTTAGAAAATCCATCGCTGAATCAAACATTTTTTGATTGCAACAATCACAAAGAAACTCCTGGAAGGACTGAACAATGAACAAAAGGCGTATATTGTTTCTTAAGATAGACGTTTGGAATATTTATCTAAAATGATTAATTTGGTCCAATTAGCTGAAGGTAATATATAAACCGGTAAAATAATGAGACACATTTAGCTAGAAAAATTTGAAATAAAAAGTTTGAGCGCTCAGCGCCATAAATATCTCTATTTCCTTCTGGAGGCTTTTGACATTCCAGTCTATGAAGAGGTAAGACTTCCACTCAGGCCTCGGGGCATGTACTTCTTAATGTGCTACTAGAAAAACCGTGAAGAAGCCCGGAGAAACGTAATCCTCACAACAGATTACAGAATGTGTCTCATGAGCTAAAACAAAGTTCCCTCACATCTAATGTCAGTTTTTATTTAGAAGGGGAAAAAAAAAAAGGTCAAGTGGCGGCTTTTTTCCCAGCCATCACCCCACAAGCGATTCTTTGGCTGATGCCTGACTCGTGGATGTGTTTGATGTTTCGCGATAAAAACTCTCCACTTTGCTGCGACGCATTCAGCTGTTCCACTGGCAGACCGAACGTAAAAGGAGACGAGATGCTTGTCTGGTTTGGATGCAATACCTAATTTTCTAATGGGACATCTTAAGAGGTCAAGTGGCCTCGTGTTCCCCGGGGAGACTCCAAGCATTACACATCCCGCTGGTGCAATTTAAACCTGGGTTTCTGTCCTTCTAATGCAAAATAAACCTTCACATGCAGGCCTCAGATTTTTACTACAGATGGAGACTGCAGGATGCTCATAAAAGAACATAGCAGGAGTGTTAAATGGTCTGTACTTGTATAGAGCTTTATCACCTTTCAGTCTCAAAGTGCTTTAACATGATTTTTCCATTCACACACACTAATGAGACAGATCACCATGCAAGGTGCTGCCATCAGGAGCACATTCACAGCGATGGTACACCATCGGGAGTAACTTGGGGTTCAGTGTCTTGCTCAAGGACACTTAGGCATGTGGACAGGAGGAGCTGGGAATTGAACCACCAGCCTTCTGATTGGTGTGCAACCCACTCTACCGTCTGAGCCACAGCCTCCCAGTGTTTAGTGGTAAACTCAAAAAGGCAGGCGCCTGTCTCATAAAACATGCTTTAACACCACGTCTGATCTATAGCATGAGGATCTTGTTAAATGAAGTTTGAAGTGTATAATTTTGAGTGATGAAGATGCCATAACCCATAATGCTGCCATTCATTTCCCCCCCATACAAGCAGGAGACACGGAAGAGAGGATGCATCATTTCCTCACGTAATGATGCTGAGTTCATTCGATCCTTCGGGGTCGGACAGAGAAAAAAAAAGAAGTGAAGTAGCAGTCTTTTTTGTTGTTGTGAGTGTTACAGTCAGGACTTTTACTGTGAAGCTGCCTGGATTTTTCTACTCTTTTGTGAGGATATCCCAGGATTAGCTGTCTAACACTGGTCTGTGAACAGAAAACACCAACAGCTTGTTCCAACCGGCGAGTTCAGACAATTGCTTTTTCCCAATAGGTTTGTAACACCTGGAAGACTATGTTGCCTTCCTCCCTTCAGATATCACGCTTGAATAGATTCATTTCTTATTGTCATGTGTTTGTGTTTTTATATCTCCCGTCATTACATCTGCTAATATGTTCTTTATGTTAACAACAGTCAAAACTCCCCGATAGAAACTCCTGGCATCTCCATCAGTGCAGGTCCCGCCCATTGCGTCCAACTCAACTTTAAAACCCAAGGTTTTGGACTCACAACTGTTTACTGTCTATAAAAGTGTTCGTAGAAAAAGGTGGCCGATGCCGAAGTGCCTTAAATTGCAATACCACCAAGTGCCACTAGAGGTTGTCTCCAAAAGGCCTCCGGCTCCATAAACTCCCTTTCAACTCTGATCCACCGCTCGCTCCTCACCAGCTCGTCCAAATATGGGCTCTTCCGGCTCCAAATTGCTCTGATCTAGAAAAATGCAATAACAATGTAAGAAACAGCAGAAATAATAACATTTTTTTTTTTATAATTTATTTTGAATAAAATAATAAATTAACTCCACACCCCAAAAGAAAAGCAGTTGGTGTATAAAGTAAGCATGAGGACATACTGCAGTAACACCGTGTACACTCTAACTCAAAATAGTTGCAGTCCTGTATGTCAGTTTTTTACCTATGTGCTTCAGATAAGGTTGCCAAATTTTCAGAAAAGTATTATATCTGAATTTTGTTTTTTCACTGAAATTTTGTCAATTTTTCAATGAGGGGAGGGGAATTAGGCTGCTGCGCATTTCCTGGCCACACACACAAAGCAATTTCTGAAAAATTTAATTTGGGACTAAAGATTTGGGAGCTGCAGATGTAACAAAGGTAGTAACACATGATGTACACCAAGGCTTTGTGCTATATGGTTTCTGAACAGCGTGTAACTTCTACAGCTTTATATCAGTTTTTGTTTTGCACACGCAGGAGATTGCAGGTTGTCTATTTTCCTGCCTGTTGAAAACGTGTTGTTAGCTGAGACTGATGATGGTGTCGGTGTCTCAGCTGACATGACCCACTGTGTGAAACGAATTGAATCAACCCCGCTGGTTGTTCCGACAAAATCTAAGTCATTATGCTTTTGTCGTTACAAGGCAGTTCGCTTTATGCACGTCTCTCTGTCAAAACTTAATTGTTACAGCTTTTTCTTTTTCTCTGCGATGCAGATCCGTGTCCACAATGAGACTTTTTACATTCTTTGTCAGCCCTGAAACTCAAACTATTACCTGATATATATAAATGTCTGAATAACTATACTTGCATCAACTAGTCGACTTCTGTCTTGAACTATTGACTGTCATTCGACTTGGAGAATCGTCAGTCGTTTCATGGAAGAATGAAAAGTTACTGATTGATCCACAGTTGTACGCAGAGTTGTCTGATTGATCTAAACTTTAACATTTTGCTGAACCATCTTTGCAGCACAGGCTCGAAAAACAGCCAATTACCTAAGCCACTCCTCACCTGTTGACTCGGACAGTAGAGTGCCTGATAGTATAGGTCGATGGCAGGTCGAGAAAATCTCCGTCTCCTCTCTAAAACTCTGTGCACAATTTGATTGGAACAACTTCTATCTAACTACAAGCTTCACTGAATACATATTAGACCAAGTTGATTACCTGAACATCAGTTTCCTTCAACGTTAACCGTCTTAGCATGCTAGCATTTTCTAATTAGTACTTTGCACAAATACTTAGCAGGCATTTGGTCATAAGCTGAAGCATTAGCCAACCTGACCTGATAATAAGTAAAGAGAACTGCAACTAATGATTATTTTCATTGTTGGTTATTCTAATGATTGTTTTCTAAATAACATTTTTATTTCCTGTCGGGTTAATAGTTCAGAAGAAGCTGGCGCCATCAAATGTTCACTCGCCACAGTATCGGTTAAGACATGCCACTCAAAACGTATCAGACGAATTATAATTTTGACCTCAGTGACGTCAAACATTCAATGTTTGGGAACCATAAATATTTGCGGCTGTCCATCCAATAATTGTTATGGCTAGGTCATAGTTTCTGAATATTGGAGTTGTTACATTTTTTTGAAATGAAATAGTTTATACTTTTTTTTTTTTACCAGTGCCTGGTAGTAACGCATCAATACCACCAGTAGGTGGCGGTACTGTACCTAAAATATGCTGCTTTTAAACAACAAAAGGACCAACGGTTAAGTGCCTTAAACTGCAACACTACCAAGGATCCACTGCTCACTCCTCTCCAGATCATCCAAATACTGTATCGACACTTCCGCCTCCAAAATAGCAAGATGGCGACGGTCGAAATAACGAACACGAGGCTTCTTGGCGGCTGTTCACAAACCGATGGGGGACGTCGCTGTTGGTTGCTGTGAGATTAGATGTGATGGTACCAACAGCAGAAACTTGAGAAGGCCGTCAAAGAGCCCTTTGTGGAACTCCATAATAGTTTCCAAAAATGAGCTGCAGTACAAACTCTGCCGGCTGAAGCTAGCGTGTCGTCCTATGCACAGTCTTCGAAGAGCACAGCATCGAGCAGATGATCCATTTACAGATCAATAATCAGTGGCTAGCTTTGTCCCCGGACAAAGTAGGTTTGATGTTCAGCCTGCAGGGCAAACAGTTTCCCTCCTCTTAAAGCCAAAGCCATACTTCTCATTAGCTTTGTACAAGGCGAGGGCTTTCAGAGGTTGATGGCATTTGTTGAGCACAAGTTTAATGCATGAGTTAGGGTTTGTGTTTGTGTGTGCGTGTGTGTGCATATGTGTGTGTGTGTGTGTGTGTGTGTGTGTGTGTGTGTGTGTGTGTGTGTGTGTGTGTGTGTGTGTGTGTGTGTGTGTGCATGCATTTCATGGGCCCGGAGGGGGTTGAGTGGTTCCCAGTAGATATTGAATAGTGTTTTTGCTGTAGATAACCATCCCATGTAACTTTCTGGACCAACCGACAGACAAACTTTGACTTCCTTACAGCTGCGAGCACGCCTGAAAATACCCTCACGTTGCATACTTGCAGATGAAGTCCGCGCTGGGATTTTGTTTTTTCTATAAGTAGCTGAGGTACTCCTAATTATCCGAGGTGTTTTTGTTCTCTTCCTGGACTTTCAGGGGAGCTTTATTTTTTGAGCCCCGGCTTTTGTGCGACCCCGCAGCAGAAGCAGCCCGTTGCTTCAGAGGACGCTCTGAACAGCGTGTTGACTCAGTTCGCTTGAAGGAGGATATTCTGTGCAGAACATTCCCGTGGAGACTTTTACCAGCGAGCTCTTCAGGCCACCCTGCAGATATTTCGAACCTCTCTCGGTGGTAGTAAAGGTGTTGGCACAGTTTTTTGTTTATTGACAGTTTTTTTTTTGTAAAGCGTTGCTTCCAGTACGTATCAGTATCAGACAGATCTGCAGGGTGTTTTCTGCTTTTGTTCGGGATGTACCAGTAGCAGAGGGGGGCGGTGAACGAGTACGCCTGCTGGCTGGATGGTTAAAAGCACTTACTGTGATGTATAGCTCCTCATCAATGTCATGATGGAAGAAGAACATGTAATAGCCCCCAATAATGAAATTATTATGCCTTAAAGGTCCCATGTAGCCCAGATGACTGTGACATATGCTGAATGGCATAAACTGAGAGGGGTTATCTCATCTCCCAGAAACAAAAGACACACACAAAAGAGCAGGTTGGGTCTGTTGTGGCAGTTTTATCTGCTATGTGTCTTTGGAAAAAGGAGGATAACACAAAGGATAAATCGTCTGTTGGATGTCAGTGACATTTTTTTTTGCACACAAGCGAATAATTCCCCCTTTATAGAATTAACAAAACCCTGCTTGGCTCTAATGGAGTTCACACAAGTAAAACCTTGCAGCATCATGTTAGCAGTCGTCCCACCGTGTGAAATCTACAAGTCCTGGAGTCGTAGGAGGACCCAGCGGCGTCAGGGCGCACGTTAATCTGCAGCCCTTTCACAGCGCTCCATCAAAGCAGATGTCGGTCCGTGGGTATTAAATGTGAAACCACACAGATTTGATGTGCGAGCAGGTACATAATCCTTTGTATGTATTATCTGCATTCCACGTATTCCTCCCACCGTTCGCTGCTCTGTTCAGGCAGCGGAGGCTTTAGGACCCCCCCGGAGCCAAGAGCCAAAGCAGGACACAATTTGAAACCGTCATGCCCTCTTTAATACCAACCAGGCTTGCTGGGCTTATTGGAGAAGGGGGAGCGGAGCCTGGCTGTGAAGGGTTAGAAGGTCAGCTCTGTCATCACGAGCGCACAACAGCATGCACATCCTCGGCCAAGTGATGCAAAAGTATCGGCCTCGCCGCGGCAATTACCAGAGATGAAGTCTACACCAGATCATGTATTTGGTTTGCAGCGTAACGAGGAGGACTTTATTCATAACTATGGGACAATATAATATATTATAAGACAATAATAAAACTATTGCACATATTTCCAGTTATGTTTCAGTCTTGTTTTTCCCACGTCGAAAACTGATGAACCTCGGACTGATTCTTCGGGTGAAAGCTGTGTTTGTTTTTTGTTACCTGAATCTCTTTACCTTCAGCGGGCGTGCATTGTTGGGTTTCATTAGTATCCTCAGGCCACTGCTGTACACGTATGGTATGGTAGAAAACACTACTGCTCCTTCAGGACCAATGAGCTCCAGTTGTTGAAAGGGAAGCGTGTGGGCGGGCACCGGGATCAGGTGCGGACGCTTTCACAGGAGTGATTCAGACACACGGGCAGGGCACTTCAACAAAAGCTTGCTGCAGTTGTGTAAACACTGCAATATTTAGCTGCAAGCTCGGCTACCATTTTCAAATAACAGTAATAATACACTGAATTTGCTGCCAATAGGAAGAGGCTTTCAGTCTGATGCTTCAATGGATGTTTCCCTCTCGATCTTCCTGGATGTTTGTGTGATTGCAGAATTTAGGATGCAGCTGAATGTTATTTTCATCTCTTAACATGTGATCTCATTTCGGACAAAAACAAAACTAAAATTTTTAATATTTTAATTACCAACTGCTTTGATAATTGGTGTTTATTTTACATAAAAATGCCGAGCTGACTCTCGTTTCAGCTTCTCAAATGAGAATTCACAGATTTTTTTTCTCTTTGATAATTCAAATCTTTGGGACTTCTGTTTACATCATTTCATAGGACAAATATGTGTTAAACTAAAGAATCTAATAGAAAATAAACATTTTAAAGTTATTATGAAAATAATCATTAGCCGCAGCCTTATTTTTGTGCAGGATTTGTAATCAGTCTCAACTCCAACAAGCTTACTACTTTCTTTTTGTTTTATTGTAGGCTGTGAAATGTCACAAAATTGTGAAAAGTGTATCTCAGTTTTAGGAGCTCAGGGGGAAATCTCTGTCTCTCTGACAAGCAGCCCCAAAAATATTAAAGTTATAGTCACATAAAACAGAAAAAATGTTGGAAGCAGTGTTATGTTTGACATTTATGCCTGATGAATGGGCAAACTATTTACTTTCTGTTGATGTATTGATCAGTGAAATGGCCTGTTCCAGCACCAGTTCATCTCTCTTCCTGTTGCCGCGTGGCACTAATGCTGAGGACCCTTTTGGTTATTAATAAAACTGATTTTGAAGTAGGTTCGGTCTTTAATCCACAGAGCAGACACCCTACAAATCAGTCGTTCTCCAGTTGGCTGGAGGCGGGCGAGGCTGGCAGGTTTACGGCCTGTATGCAAAAAAAGCCCACCCCTGATATCTCCTGTCTGATGTGAAACCTCTTGAAGAGACCTGATGAAACGACGAGCACTTTGATGTCAAGAAGGTTGTTTTGAATGTGTCAGGAATATTTTAAAGCTGCCTGTGAACTCCTCTGACCGGACAGGGGTGAAGAAAGAAGAGCGGTTGAGGTTTCATCTCTGGCGCTCAGATTTACGGATATCGGTTCAAACTCCTCTGGAATTCAGAAGGCGCCGGATTCATTAGTGTGAAACGTTCTCCACCGCTGGCTTCACGTCGAGCATCACACCATCTGCTGCACCTCTTCCAGCCTCATTTAAACTTTTTATTAGCAGTGCAACTGTGTTTTTAAGCCTTAATTAGGCGGATCCTTCTTCCCTATGATTGCTGGAGGTAAGAGGTCTGTAATTATAATTACTTTGGCTAAAAATAGAGAGTTTTGAAACGGCGAGTCCTGCTCTGCGAGAAACGGTGTGCATTTATCTGAGCCAACATCTGAAATAAACTCAAGTGCATTTAATAGACGTCTTTTTGTAGTGCTTTGAAATGAGTGAGTTTTAAATGACAGTTCTCTTTTAAAACCGAGGCCTCAAGGTTTTCTAAACACTTATAAAGATCGATGGTCCTTACTCTTACTTTCTGAGTTTTTCTAATGTAGACCGCTCTTTCAGAAACAAAGATGCTGAGATGATAATTTCCACGTGTACAATTATACAGGCTTTCTCTGTGCGGCAGACGGATTCAGGCTGAGAATCAAAGAGGTTGTTTCCACCTGGCATTAAAATCTGGGGCCTCACTGTCATTCAGCGCTTAAAGAATATTTCTCTGACCTCGCTGTACTTCTGCAGTTTTCACCGTTGCTTCAGAAATTCTTAAGCCTCTTAAAAGTCCTCCTCAGTTTTTCTACTTAGCAGCTCTTTTAAGGGTTAAAAATCTTTGTGAATAACTTTTATCTTTACAAGGAACTACTCCTAACTTTAAGGGGAAATTCTTAAAAAAGTCACATCTCTAAGAGTTTTCTTAGAGTTTCACCACTAGGAGGAACTTTTAATCCGAGGAACTTTTGTGGCCCGCTTTAAGCCGTCTGTTCACACCTGCCATTATCATGCGTCTCCATTGGCCACTTGTGATCAGATCTCAGTTCTTTGCTCTGTATACAAATGAACACGTGCACCACGGTAATATAAAAAAAAAGATAATAAGCACAAGAACAAGAACATAAGCTGACTTCTGTCAGTTTTATTATTTTATTTTTAGATATTTTTAGATTATATTTATTTCATGTTTGTCAATGTTTGAACACTTTTAGTGAATTTGTAATTTACAACCTGAACCGTCAGGACCCAATCAGTTTGAGTCATATTACTTAATTGTTCCGTCGCGTCTCTGCTGTTGTGAATGAATGAACTGCTGTGTCAGATATTACAAACAATAAACTGAAAGTAAAAAAAGTTCAACCCAAAAGAGGCTTTAGTAAAACAGGTGCTTTTGTGTTTTAAATCACAAAATGGCTGCTTTGTAGTCGGTAATCGATTTTTTTTTTTTCTCGTAACAAAAGACTAAATAAGAGCAGACAGAGATCTTCAGGTGTAAGATTGAATGGAGGAAAAAAGTATTGCGAACTAACAAATTTTGGCCACGCTCAAACCCAAACCGCCTCCGAGTCTGGCCTGAGAGGATCGGATGTCACGCCTACTTTTAGCTGACCACTTGTGATCCAATCACGTCAGGATGTATCCGATTGGCTCTTGATCTCAGGTGTGTACAGCCTCTCAGGAACACGGTCGTCAACATCCATTTGCTTCGGATGGCGTCTGCTTCGGTCAGGAAATTTAAAACCCAATTTTTTTTTTACGTATAAAGCAAACACTCGGGTGGGCTAATGTCAGCTTTTCCGGAAACGGAGGAATGAAGTCATTGGCAAGACGTGAGGTAACGATTAGCATTAGGACGGGCTAATGAACGAAGAGGAAGTGTGTGTGTGGGGGGGGGGGGCGTTGCCAATTCTTTCTTAATGGCCTAAGATTGCCTTTAAGCATAGTGGATGTGACTTCTGAGTGCACTTATAAGCCGAACTCCCGCTGCCGCCTTAAGAGCGCTCTCTCTGCCCAGCGGCTCATTAGCGGAAGAAATTTAATACCTTTTTTTTTAACACTCGGATACGGCCAATAGTACAAACTCACGTACAGTATATACCATATAGAGGTTTCTTCCCTGATAGCACAGAAGCATATAATCTGAAGACTTGTTGAAACATTTATGCTTCTTTCTTAACTCCAAACAGAAACTTTTTCATCTCTGATATGTTATGTGATAGTTCTCTGCTTAGCAAATTAAGTTAAATCAAAGCTGAATCGTCTGCTTTGTTTGTGCTGTCATTATCTTTGGAGTGAGGAATTTCTTTCAAATAACTTCAACGTCAAGTTATTCAAACACTTGACAATGGTTCCCTTTTACATTCTCACATTTAACCCGCTAATCAAAGGGGAAAATGCAAAAGGTTCTCATTAAAAATGAAGAAAATCAAACTGCTCTTACATATTGATGCGTTCGCCCTCCAGTTTGGTAGATATTATTTTTTAGAGATAATGTCTCTGTCAAATGGACTATGTTGTGACTGACACTTGTACAGTTTATCTCTTCCCAAGTAGATTGATCTTGGGTATGAGCAGGTTAAATCCTGCAGCATCACATTCATATTTTACATTTGATGTATGCTCATTCATATTGTGACAGGCAGGTCTCCCCACCTTGTAAACCTATGGTTAAAAGTCACTGTTTATTTTATGTAGGCTTTCTTTGAATTTCTCTTTTAAATGTTCAAAAACTGCAGCAAAAATAAATATAATTTCTCCTAATTACTAACACCTATTTGTTAACCTCAATTCTTAAAATGTACAAAGGCAGAGGGCATGTTGGGAAATTGGAGAGAAGGCGCTCAAGATGCACTAATCACAGTTGTTAGTGTGAAGTTGAAAGTCAACTAAGGTTACCAAAAAATAGACCCCCATTAAACTCTGAAGATCCTGTTTGCAGCATAATTTTCGTGTGTAAATGGATGCATCAAAGAAATAAAACCAGTCTCCGTGAAATTAAATGAAAAACTGTACCATCGGAAACATCAGCCGGACATGTTTTCTCCCGTCCATTAGAAACCCTTTTCTTCATTATTTTACAAAGAGAAACGGAGTGAAACCATTCATCCTTCATGGACCACAGTGCAACGCAGCATCCTGTGTGCTGAACTGCAGAGTACCACTCAAGGCCTCCTTTGGGCTTAATATTTGCTCCTGCTGTTATTCTCGCCAGATACATGAATGTTGCAAAATCTTTCTCTAAAAGAACAAAAACACAGATGTAGGAAATTATGTCTGAAAACCTGGTTACCTCTGAAGGTTCAGTGTGAAGGATTTAAGAGGAACACGTGTTGTCATTTTTGGTTGCTGGTTGGATGCCACAAAATCGTACCCATCGCTTCTTTAATGATTGAAATGATTCAAGTTCGAGGTTTTTTTTTTTAAGAGTTGAACAGCTCAGCTGATCTGCTCCATCACGATCACATTTTATTGGTAGTAGCCTCGGCGCATAAGCAGCGACCCCACCACTGTGTTCACATATAATTCAAACTTTGCTAAAACCCCGATTGGTGCGTGGAAATATGTGACATCATCCTCTGCCAGTTGAGACCTCGCCCACTTTGAGTCAGTGGGGAAGAGCGAACAAAAGACAAAACAAATACCAAAACCTGTCATTTAAATTGAACCAAAACTAAATTAAATTTGGCAGAATATCTTTTTAATGTCAGAGCCCGTCTGTCACAGTAAGAAGTTAATTAAAAATAAATATTTCTTTAACAGCATGATGTTTATTAAGGGAAACAGCCATTAGTGTCACCTGAAAACAAAACAAATCTTTCCCTCCTTCTTGAGCATTTCCTGCCTTTCTTTGTCCCTTCGTCTCAGTCCCTGACAAGAGGCGGAAGCAGCAACCTGATCTCCAGCAGCAGGTCTGCACAATTACGCCGGGCCTCCTTAACCCTCATGTCAAACCACACAACCTGTTTTAGCCACGGCCACAATAGGAGTTCGACCGGTGAGACTGCAGGCGTTGCATTGGCCTCGTTCGTGCACGCTGGGATCCATAAGTGTCTTGATGATCACACGGGATGCTGCAAATTAACATTTGTTTTCTTTGCTGGAAGGGCGAGAGAGCTATCGATACGTCTCTATGGAATATATTTCACATATATTGTGTTTTACAGCTTGCAACCGGTTTGTGAAGTGTAAAGATGCAGGAGAGGTTTTTTTTCCTGGAGCTTAACTCCTCTGTGACTTTTACATTCTTACATTGTGTCTGCTTCCATTTTTTTTTTTGCTGAATAACATGCAGTTGTGTTTGCCAGGCATGAATGTTTTTGTTGGTTTGGAACACAGTGCTCTGAAATCGTGTCGGTACTTGCAGGGTGAAGGAGGGTACTATCCATCATGCTCAATAAGCTCAGACTAATAATGCTGCGTGTCGTAGCATCTACATAATTTTCCATTTGCTGTCCATCCTCCTCCTTAGCAGAACACCGGTTTGTTGTGGCCTGAGGTAACAAATCTGGCTCTGCTCAGTGCAGGCTGGGAAAATGTGAGTATTTTTTGTTCTACTTGGCTTTATATGCTCCTGTTTTATTTTACCAGAAAGGTTGTAAAACTAAAAAAACATCCATCAATTAGCTTGTCAACAGAAATTTTGTGACTGTTTTGACAATTGATTATTTGATTTTTGTCATTCTGTCATTTTTAGCAGATTTTATTTGGATTTAGGCAACTGAACAAATTCAGCACATTCGAGGAGAACCACCAAATGCTTGGAAAAATGGCTGAAATGCAAATTGTGCTGATTATTTCCTCAGTTAGTCAATAATGTGTTCATAAAATGTTTAGAAAAAATAATGTAAAAATACAACATTTATATCAACGCATGTGTGTCAACTGCGACTGCAACAGAAAGACATGAGGAAGTGGCGCTGCAACAGGAGCAGGATGAAGATGAACCGGTACGGGAGCCGCCAAGTACAGAGCAGCCTTTCATTTGAAAGAAAGATGTTTCCGGGCAGCACCGTGACGTGTTGCCGGGCGCCGCTAGTGTGGAAGTCGTACATAGGAAATAGAAGGAGCGTCTGTTTTGAGGCTGTGTTTTGGCCTTTAGAGCTCTCTGCAATGCTTTCATTTTACATCGTCCTAAAACTTTTAATATTCAACTGACTTTTACAAATAATAACAAAAACATATTTCCATGTAAAGAGTCTGGAACCAGGAGTCTTGGTAAAAAAAAAAAAAAAAGTACATTAATTTTCAAAATGGCTACAGATTAATTTGAATGACTTCATTTGTTCAAGAAGTTGTTATAGTAAAATTATATTTTATCAAACATAATGCACTTTTTCAGTTCTCTGAAGCATAGAAGAACATAAATTAATTTAAACTTTCAAAAAGTGATTTATTGTTTAAAGAAACTTTAGCATTTGATAAATGTGAAAATAAATTGACCAGCTGTGCTTGCGACTAATTTCTCATTACAATATTTTTTCATTGCATGGTCATGCATTAATGCAGTGTAATATTAATGCCAAACAACACCACACACTCCTTCCCGACATGAAACTAGTAAATGGGTTTGACTTTGGCTGATGTTTCTTATGGAGCTTGTAGATAAGAATCCATCAGGAGAGGATAATTTATTAAAAACAAGAAAAGACCAGACGGGCTGAGTTCAACTGAGCGGCAGATAGAGCCTTCGGGGGACCGCTGTCAGAAAATGAAACCTTTGTTGGTATCTGTCCATAAATGGACTTTCTTTTATGATTCGTTCTCTCTGACCGACCTCGTCGCCCCTCTGAAGGTCAGAGGGACGCAGTGCTGTGGAGATTTCTGTGCCCTGAAACAGCTGGTGTGGCAAAAATGGGGGAAACGTGCTCGTCACAAACACTGCGATGTTCATTTCACACAATTACGCTTTTGTCAAGCCCAACGTATACTTGAACACAGTGACGGCTAGTGATGAATTTTTTTTTGGAGGGGGCGCAGTGTATGGGGGGGACAAACAAACTGGAGCCAGACTTATGGCAAGCCACACAAAAAAGGAAACTACAGCCAAAAAAACTTTTTGAAGCCAACCTCTAGTGGCAGTCGGTGGTATTGCAGCTTAAGGCACTTCAGCATCAGTCTCATCTTTCAGACCTGGAAGGTATGAACACTTTTACATAAAATCTGAGTGAATCTGACTGGGAACCCGAGGACACTATGCCCCGCCCACATATACAGGAAACCTGACTGCACCACAGGCCTGTCAATCAAACCAGACACATCCCCAAACGTAGCTCTGTTTGAGTCCTAATATCTAATCAGTGCTGGAATTATTATCAGTGGACCCCCAGAACACTGATCAGAAGGAGTGAACTCATCCAACGACACCACAATGACTCGTGGAAAACATTTACTGACTTTGTATTTCATGAGAGAAGTTGATGTTTATTGAATGGGATTCTTTGGTTGTTTTTTTTTTTGTGTTTTTTAAGCCAGCCCCTAGTGGCCGCCAGTGGTATTGCATTTTAAGGCACACCCGCATGGACTTCACTTTTCAGACCCAGAGTCTTCGTCCATTTTTATAAACATCTTTGGTCTGAAATGGAGTTACATTTAGTGTGTTAGCTTGTTAACATGAGCGTAGACACACAGTTACAGTTGAGGCTGATGGGAGTGTTGTTAGTTTTGAAGGTTTTTGGTCAGGAACCAAAAACACTGGATTGATTAACCTTTTGACCTCTTAATGGTTGTCTGTTAAGCTTTTTAGGGATCACCTGGGATTACAAATTCCTGAGGGGGGTATTAATGTATGTACCAAACTGAAAACCGCAAATGTCATCCTGCTGGTGGAGCTACAGGAAAAGTCATGGGATCATCAAAGTCAGCAGAATACAGAATTCGGGGGTCATGAAGACAAAAAAAGGCAGTCCATCTAATAGTTGTTGAAACACTTGAATGTGAACCCCAGTGGTGGACGAACTGACCATGCTGGTAGCATGGCTAAAGAGTTAGCAGCCATCCCTGCTTCCTTGTTACATGTTTAAAAATGTTAGTCACTTAGTCGTGGACATGAGCATGTTTGGCCAAGTGACTCCTGGCAGTCTGGTGACTCAAACACAACTCAAACACAAGCCGCTGCCTTTGCTTTTATGCCATGAAGAAACGAACAGGCAATTACATCGGGACGAAAAAAGGACAAATTATAGAGCGCACAATGGAGACTTGTTGGACCGGTTCAGCCTGCAACAAAAAAAGAGAAGCTGAGTGCGAGGGATGTTGTGCAAGCTGTTCTGTCAGTTATCCATCAGTGACATGATTACACCGCTTCCCCTCGAGGGAGACAGACGGAGATAGTGAGAATGCAGAGTTTTTTATTTTTCAATCCTCGGCTAGCTGGTCTGGAACACTTCCTCAGCACGAGCCGACGCTGGAGCAGAATTCAAATAAAGTCATGTGCTTGTCATAGTAACATCTGAGCTGAGTGAGAGGGCTGAACGAGAGCTCGTATATCACCAAACAGCTCGGGGAGGATTTTAGGAACCCTGCTGGTCCACGGAAACTTTCCCGTATAACAGCAGACGTTGATGACACACTGAGCTCATTAAATCCCCGATCTCTCCCATTTGAGGTACTTTATGTGGCTGATCGAAATTATACAACCAGTAGTTCTGACCCAGAGATCTGATTGGTCAACTGAACATTTGGAAGATGCTGAAATCATCATGACATCACACCCTGCTCATCACTAGAAATATCACTCCGCCTCCTCAATGGGAATATAGAATAAGAATAGAATTTCATATAATATGTAATATAATGTGGTTTCTATGTGTTATATTAAATGGGACCCATTTGGTGAAATCGGGTCTCTTTTGGTCCTTTTTGGTCGCTCCGAACACCCGTACCGTAACACCACGGATAGTCACGCACTTTGAAGCCTAGTGGCGGCTAGCTGGACCGGTTTAGTTTAAACACATGACATGGTGCTAAAATCTTAAAAACACACGAGTCTAAGGATATCTTTGTTCAGCAGATATCTTTCATCATCAGAAATCTTTGTTCATCAGATATCTCAGTTCCAACCAGACTGAGCTCGCTGAGCAGTTTATTGTTTCTATATTTATTCAGTTTGAGAAAACATCTCTAGAAAGCAATAAAACAAATTAGAAATCCTCTCTCTTGCTAGGTGGTTGCTAAGGGTCAAACTGTTTCCTGGATTGGTAAACATTACATACATTACATTCGAGTCTACTGACGCAAATGAATGTTTTCCTGTTGTCAGTCATACCCCATCTATTGCCATGGAAATGGAGATCACAAAAAGCCATTTATATTTTGAGAGCAAATTGCCACAAGGTATGAATTCATTTTAATTACATATTTTATTTAGTTGGTAACTTTTTGTATAATCTCAATATTACACAATATTATATTTCAATATTACATTATATTGCTGAAATCGAAATTCAGCATGTGTTGAATTAATGAAGGGAAAGACGAGAATGTCCCGGAAAGTTAGGTTTTCTTTACCTTCTGTGTCCTCAGGTGAGCAGCGTCCACTGCAGAGCTTTGTCCTCTTTCTCAAGCATTATGGATCCATCTGAGGACGTTGAGACCAGGCTATTTACCATCAAATCCTTGTGGCCGTGCGCCATGGGATCTCCCTTCACTGCACAATCCTCATTTTCAGCGCTTATTAACTCCGGCCCTCCGCTTTTTTTTTTAGATGTTGCCGCTGAAAGGCACACACTCACACACACACACACACACACACACACACACACACACACACACACACACACACACACACTCACACACATGCACACAAATGGGAGCCCGTGAGGTAGCAAAACGGATATAGAGACGAGTGTGTGGAGGTAGCTGATTTCCCCAGGGTGCTTGTATATCTGAGCTGTCGTCACCTGCCTGTTCTCGGGGATAAAGCCGCCCTAATCGGGAACATGACAGTATCTCCGCTGCTGCTGCCTCCTGTCTTTCGTCATTCACTGTTTCAACTTTTAATGTCCACTATGAGGGACGATTGATTTCTGGGATTCAGGGGACTAAATGATTTGTCAAAGCACACTTGAATGTTTTATTTAACCCCAATTTTTTTAGACCCTCAATCCCTTTCAACACCTTAAAAAAACCCACACTTTTTCTGTATATCTTACCAGTGTCTTGTAGGGACGGACGCGTTACACGTGTTCGGCGTCTCAAAGATGACAGCTGTACGAGTCAAAAACAAAGGATTTTCATTTCCTCGCTAATCCGTGATTGTTGTTGACATTTCTTTTTTACTTCCCACAATCCAAATCCAAGTCTATTTGTTTTGCTGTTAGTGAAACTTTAATGCCATCGGCTGCTCATAATTATCAGGGTAACGCTGTACATTTGTTTTTCTGTGAAGAAGTTAGTGGCAAACAAAAGAAATAAATTACTTCTTCCACGTAGCACGTATGAAATGTAATATTTCCCTTTTTGTTGTAGTTAATTACTGTAAGTCCAGTCAGGCTCTTTGCTTAACAAAATAAAACAAAAGTACATTTTGTATGTGTTAAAGTGAAACAAACAGGGAGTAAAGCCGATCTCTGCAAAACAATTAAATGTGTTATCACTTTCTAGCATCGCACCGCCTGTTTGGAGATGTGCTTTTCGGTTTGTAACTTGTGCATGTGTTTGTCAACGTGAAGTCACAACTTTCACCTACTTTTTGTTGCGCAGGATTACTTTATCTCAGCGAGCAGCAGGAGCTTTGTCTTCTCTAACTCAACATGTGCAATTAGTTCTCATTGGGTAACAGTGTAATCTGCGCAGATAAAAGCTTCGTCCTTAATGCAGAACCCTTCAAAGTTCTCCGAGACGCCCGACACAGCTTGATTTGAATATTCAAAAATGTCTTTTGGAATTTGAAATGTATGGAGTCTATTACACATGTATTCACAATGTCTCCATTTTCCTTTTTCATTCACGCCGTGTGCAATCTTTTGTGCCCGGATCAGAAACCTGCACGTTCCAATAGATTTACATCAGAGACACGAAATGGCGTGTGATTGTGGCTTCATTACCGCGCTGTGTTTGCACCGGCGACCTTCATTACGGTTTCCGGTGGATGGGAAGGTGTGTTAGTGAGACTCAGGAACATGTTTCCCCTCCATCACACTGCATCTTTTGTGCACTGGTGTAGAACCTGATCACATGCTTGAGAAAATAAGCAGTCAAGCCTTTTTGTTATGATTTCAGGACAAAATGTGCTAATACCTGAAGTTGCAATGCACTAAATCACATTTTCACCAAAGACAATTGATTATTTAGACCAAAGACGGCATGACTTGCTTCTAAAACAGCTTTATATTGACATTGTAATGTGACAGGAACAGATTGTAGGTGTGGCAAATCACGAACAAGGGGAGGAATCAATGCAGGAAATAGTTGTAATTGTGCTTCACTTGATAAGTGACAGAGATCATTCCTGCGTCTGCTGGAGATTTCCCGGTGAAACTGTCAGCGGCTGAAATGCGGCGAGGTCTGTTTTGTCCCGTGCTGTCACTATAAAAGGCCGCCAAGCCGGATTTAAATGCAGGGATGGTATCTCTGTGGGTGAAGTGCTGTGGTCGTGCGATGTGTCTGCTGCTGCTTGGTGGGTGCAGCTGGAAGCACTGATTACAGATATTCTGCAGCGCACACCTTTTCACAGACCCTTTGCTCTCCTCTGTGTTTATTCCGTTTTTTTTTTGTTGTTGTTTTTTTTTATCTTTAGTGGAAATTCCTGAAGCTTTTACATCCATCAGTTGTTTTATTACGGTGTAATGACTAATATGGAGTGGTCTTTAGTTCAGTCTGCTCACAACATCTGAGGTTATTTTCACACTTACTGAACGAATAAAAACATTAAAGCATCAGAAATCCATTAAAATACACTGAAACTACACTCTAAGGGTGGATCCAAAAGTTCAGAGACTGTTCCTGTTGCACATGAACAGTGTGCAGCAAGGAGGAAGCAAGAGGAAGCTCTAACCTTCATGAGTAAAGGTCACAAAGTGCTGTACGGTGCTTCTTACCGTTCACGTGCAACAGTAGCAGTTTATCAACCTTTCGATCGACTCGTGCCACAAACAAGACATTTCACTTGGGTTCAGGATGTTATGCATGAAGCAGCAATTGTTAAGTTGAGCTCTTATACCAGCTAACAAAAGAGTTTTTAGAGAAGGTTAATAGAAATAGTTAGCTACAGCCAGGGCACTGTTAGCTTAGCTTAGCACAAACAATGAAAACGGGGATGCAGTCCGCATGGCTCGGTCCTCCTGACACTCACAACATGCCACAAGATCAAACATTTTTCATCAAAACTATCATAAAAAACCTTCATGAAATCCTAGAGGGACTGTTTATTGATGTGGAGGAATTTGTTTAAAGATATTGTGATGTTCGTCGTGTTTGTTTTAGAGGTACACGCCGTTTTTATGTCCTCTGACTCTGCAGGAGAAGTTGGCGTATTTCCCAAATGTCCAACTATTCTTTTAAAGTGACACGAGTGGCCACGAGGCAGCCAAGTCACGCCGGTAATGAAAACCGACAGGAAGCAGCTTAAACAGCAGCAGCGGAGCTCTGAGGCAGACAGGCCCTGTTCACAACCCTATCTGCTCTTTGTCATCGTCAGAGACTTCACAGACGGCGCTTAGCTCAGCATTAGACTCAACGTCGTCTCTGAGCTGACAGCTCGTAGCGATGAGTGACAAGTGTCGGAGCCTCTCCAGCCGAGTGTTGGCACTAACGGCACACTATGTTGACTCGAGGCGAACCGTTGGATAGTCGTCGCGTCTTCGTGCTGCGTCGCGGCGGTACATAACTCCATGTGCTGGTTCTAATAGTCCAGCTGTGAAGGTGACGCTTGGGTTTTAAATGTGAGGGAAACAGAACCGGCAGAGCAGGACGCCAACATTTGTGCAGCTCTGAGCTTTCCCGCTCCGCCTGACGTTATGTTCAACTACGCAAACAGGCCCTCAGGATCCCATTTTGTTACCCAGCCTTAACGTAGACAATGGTAACCATAGTAAAAGTATTTACTCTCATTCAAACCGGATTCAAATGAGCATCATGCACCAAGCAAATGAATTCCCTCGGCCTCTGCAGCAGGAAACCTTTAAAAGTCTGAAGAATGAGGAGGGAAAGTGAAACTTGAAATGACATTAAAATGTGCTGCCGTTCTTTCTGCACACAGAATATTCAAGCATCTTTATTGTGTCTCTCTTTCCCTGTAAACGCAACATTTCAACAGGTAGAAACTGGCCGCGCGCTTCTTTGTTCGTTCTAACTGGCTCTCTGGTGAGCTGTTTTGGGGATTTCAGCTGTCACATTTATGCTTTCCGAGCGCACCACCGCGCGTCTCCCTCCGCCTGAACTGCGGGGGGTCTGAATTGTAAATGTGAATGCCAGACATTCGGAGCCACTCCTTATCTTAACTTCGGGCCGCGGCAGCCCTCTGGCTCCAAAGCCCTCATCACAGCCCATTGAGACGCTCCTGCCCGCACTCTCCTCCTCCCATCCCCCTCTCAAGCATTTTGTCTCCATGGCTACGTTTTGAATGAAATTCAGTCCAGGAAAGGTTGTTTTTTTGTTATTGGCTCTTTTTTTTTTACCAAGCAGGCTGTAAAGTTAGCTGAAGTCTATAGAAACCGCTGTCCTTGAGCGTACGCTAAGCGGTATTGATGAAGAAGAATGCCGAACAGGGGGGGCAATTTGAAGTTTCCCAAAATAATAACCGATTCCATTAGTCCCACCAGATTATCCCTTTTTAGACAGTGATTGGAAAATGTGGTCTTCCTTTTGTCTCTCCTGCAGTCACCGGTGGGGAGACCATTATCGGCCTGTACGGCGAAACACTGGAGATCCCCTGCAACAATGGAGTTATTAAAGCCGAAGAAGTCTTCATCACTCAATGGAAATATGTAAGTATTTTCAATGGCTTGAAAATGGCGAGCGTCTGTCGGACACCCACTCAGCGTGTCTGAACCACGCCCAGTCTGAGTGCATGTGCGGTGCATCGGAGCGTGAACCTGCCCCTCCGTGTGGCACGGCATGAGCGGAGGGTGTGGCACGCAACCCGCCGTGCTTTAATATGAACCGTATGTGTAACGAACCCGTTCTGCTCTGCTCTCCAGGACAAAGCAGACGGACTTTCAGGAGACCTGCTGGTCTGGCGGAAGAACCAGAACGTCTCCATCAGCGCCACCGATGATTACAAGGGCCGCGTGAGCATGGCCGCAAACTTCAGCCTGCTGCTCTCTGCAGCCAAGCTGAGCGACCAGTGCACCTTCACCTGCCTGGTGGCCATTGGCGACATCAAGGAGTACCCCGTCAACGTGGTGATCTACAGTGAGTGCTGGAGCTTGGGTGTCATGTCGCCTTGATTATGCTGGCAGCTTTTGGTACCACAACCACTTCCACAACTCCAGAGGAAGTCGAACATATATTATTCCGCTGAGATTCAAATCATGTTTTGGGAGAAACACCTTTTATTTTTATATCCAGCTGAACGAGTTTTAAATCAGATCTGAAGAGATGGTTGTTGGAGACCTTTTAGTTGTACATATATTTCACGTGTTTGGTTTGGTCTCTTGCTTGACACGCTGCTCATTAACACGTCTTCTTCTGTTGCAGAGTCGCCGGCCGGCCTGCAGGTCTCCGACAAAGCAGAGTCGCTGGCGATCGGCAAACGTACAAAGGTGGAGTTTCTTAATGACAAATGATGCCCATGAGTACATTATTAAATCAGTGAATCATTAAGGAGCTGAAGAATCTCCAGCCCTTTACACAGACCCTGCATGTTACTACAGTAATGAGTTCTTTGAAGGGTTTCTCATGAATGTGTAAAGAGCAGAGCCCCCCCCCCCCCCCCACACACACACACACACACACACACACACACACACGCAACTGCAATTAAAACACCCAACGGATCAGAGAAAGGCTTTGGGCATTTCGTGGTCTGCTGCATAGAAAAGTCCTCAAATGCCGACAAGACACAAAAAAATTATTTCTTCATAGGTTATTTAAAAAGATTACTGATCGGCAGATTTTTATGTCAATATTTTGTCATGGATTGCAGTTTTTTTTATTTTATTTTTTTATGTTGGTTTCTCATGTTTTAATGTTTTTTCGTCCACAGCTGGGAACATGTGTCGCACATGATGCCAATCCAGCTGCAAACATCACGTGGTGGAAGAACAGGCAGCCCCTGATGTCCGACGGGAACGGTGCGCCCTCCTCATCCTGTTGCCCGTCTTTAATTCTCTCACAAAATTTGACATTTATAAATATTACATACTGTGATGTTTTTCATTCTCATTCAACAGTCCCAGTAAATTATTCTGCTGTGATGAGCTGCTCTCGCCGACAGCACGTCTGCTGTGTTTTGGTCATCACGCAGTCCTTCCCTCGTTCAGAGATTTCAGACCGTGTTTGTCTGTGTTCTGTGCAGCGATTTACATCCAGACCTCGGTGCTGGTCGACCCGGATACCGGCCTCTCCTCCACTTCCGCCATGCTGGAGTACTCTGCAAAGAAGGAGGACACGGACGCCGAGTTCAGCTGCAGCACTCAGCCCACTGTGGGAGCACAGCTGGTGTCGTCTCTGCTGACCTTCACCATCACCTGTGAGTCACTCAACACACCTCCGTCTGTTTGTAGAGGAGCTGCTTTCACACTGCTGGCAGTTTTGAAATAAACTTTACACAGATGTTCTCTAAATCTCGTGTGGTTTAAAAAGTGTCAAAAAAAACAAACGTTGAAATAAAAGATTTAACAGGAAAATCCAGTGTTCCCCCTTCGATCAGGACTTCCTGTTGCGGTCTAAACCTAGTGTATGACTGGACCCTGTGTGAAACTGGAGGGCTTTTAATTTGAAATATCACCCGACCTGGTGTAACTTTGTTCTCTCACTCCCTAAGTAATTGACTCTTTTCATAGCTGCGCCCTGTCGGTTGCACTCCAGCAAAAAATATTCTTAATATGTTATTTATCTAATTTATGAACAGCCGGGCTATGTTTCTGTTGTTTTTTTACAATTCACATTTAAAACGAAAAGTTGTGACACAAATTAAACATTGGGACTGTTTTCATTTAATTATTAAAGCGTTTTTATTGATGGGATGTGATTTTGGTGCATTTATAATTGTAATGACACAATAAGAATGTGAAAACACAGTCTAAAGGAGCACTAGTCTGTTTAATTAAAGCTTTTTCAACATCATATAACACAGCAGCGGCTCCTGAGAAGACGGACGCTGTGTTTTTGAGACGATATTATCCTTTCATCTTTGGTAGTTTGGGTAACGGACACGTTGATGGTCAGAGTTGAAAGATGAGGTGTGGATTCCGTGACTTGAGACGGATTTATGTCAAATGCAACATTAAATATTGAAGCGTCCTGCTCAAGGTGGCCCAAAGTAAAACTTGGAACAATTCCTTCCAAGAACTTCTGAGAAGAGTTGGCGTCAGACGGAGCAGAAACATCGAGCTCTGAAAAGATTGTTTGGTCGAGCGCCTCCGATTACGACTGAAATTCAGCCACCGCCTGGGCGGCATTTGGAAGTCGGTCGCGAGGCAGGAAGTTGGAGCTCACACAGTCGGCCCTGCAGCGCGCCGGTGGGCAACACGCTCTACTTGGCGCACCCTCCACGCGCTCTGACTTTTTTATCTCCTGTCTCTCTGCACAGACTCCACAGAGAACGTCGTCCTTCAGGTCATGGCCCCGGAGCCTCTGGTGGAAGGAGACAACGTGACTCTGAAGTGTTTGGCGGACGGAAACCCGGCTCCCACCAGCTTCAACTTCTACCTCAAGGTACTCATCAGCATCTCCTCCAACCCTATTACCTTTGCATCTGATTGTGTTGTGCAGTAAAGTATCACAGGTGAACTCACCAGCCGTCGTTTGATGTCTTTGAAGGGGGAACTGGTGAAAGTGGAGAACGGCGACTCGTACACCATCACCAACGTCTCCCGCGACTTCTCAGGCGAATACAACTGCTCCCTGATTCACAACTCGACGCTGGGATCATCTGAGAACATTACAGTCAGCTGTACGACAAGTAGAAATTACCGCAATTTAGCCGCTCACCTGCAACCGGTGTAGTATCCACCGTTCTCTGCCTGCAATCTTGTTGGTTACAATAAGCGAAACGCCTTTTCATTGGAGAAAAGAAGGTTTTAATACCTATATTTGTCACACGGTGTTCCTGTAATTTGTGGAGAGAAAAAAAGCGTTGTAATTAATCTGCAGGGCTGTGAGCCGAGCTGAGCGGTTAACAACAGGAACGCTTCGACCCCTCAGCAGGCCTCTGAACCCACTTTTTCACCTGTTTTCTCCTCCTTGTAGACCTGGACATCAATTTAAGCCCCTCTGGGATCATTGTGAGGCTGGCCGGCGAGACCTTAGATCTCTCTCTCCAGATTGATTCTTCGGTGGTAGCAAAGGTCTCCTGGACAAAGGTAGAAGAAACCTTTCATACAGCAAAGCTCAAAACTTTGAAGAAATGTTTGTGCTGGTTACTGAAGGTGGTGATATTCTCTCCCTTTAATGCAGGATGGAGTTAAACTGGACAAAGAGCCCAAGTTCGCTAAGGTTGTATACTCGGACTCCGGCAGCTACGAGTGCGAGGTGACGATGGGGCTCCTCACCCGGAGAGATTCTTTTGAGCTGGTTGTCGAAGGTAAAAGCTTTAAAAGGAAACTCTGGGAAGATTTCTACCTCTCTGGCGTCTGTATGAAGCTGAAGAAAGATTGAAACAGCCTGGCGCTGTCTACAGATTAAACAAAAACGTTCACAAACTAAGTATTTATATCTTGTTTAATTCAGTCCAAAAAAAAATCAAAGTATAAAACTAGCTTCAGATAGTTATTCACGGTCACACACATTGTTTTTGCAATTCATTTCTGCACAGATTAGTCAAATGAGGTATAATGTGTTAATTGGTTAGCTGCGGCGGTACCCGCAGGATTGTTCCTTCCTGCATTTAGCTTATTTGTTTTGCAGTTCTGCATTTTACAGTCACATGTGACATGTTTCCTCTCATCTTTCTCCTGGCAGGACAGCTAGTGTGATTTTTTTTCCCCCCGAACTATCAAACCGTTCCTTCCGGTAAAGAAGTTGTTCAGTCCTTTTAGTGTGCGCGCGACGAATCTCGCTGTAATTATGATACCTGAAGCGTTGCGTCTTCTTTCAGGTGCTCCGATCATCAGGCAGCTCTCCAAACAACGCGGTGAAGACGGGCGACACAAAGTTTTAACCTGCGAGGCCGAAGGTTCCCCGAAGCCGGTTGTTTCCTGGAGCATCAACGGCACCTCGGTATGAACGCTCACACGCTCCTCGCAGCTCGCCTCCTCATCGGGATTGCAGGAAATTCGGACATAGGTTAATGGTTGCAACTTCTGAGCATCTTATCCATCAATTTGAAAGAAGTGCACCCACATTTATTCATTGGAGATTTTCTCCTCCGTGACCGTCAGTCAGGCCTGACCAAACCACGAAAAGAAACACATCAGCAGGGACATTTATATACGGAGAGATAGCGTTAATAAGACCGAAGGCTGAATGCAGAACGACGTTGTTCTAGCTGAGAGTTGGTTCACTGCGTCTGCACCGGAGCTCTCGGTGAGGTGTGTTTGTTTTCACGCAGTCAGAGTAGAAAGCAAACAGACCGTCTTCTTCCTCTGATGAGCTGGAGTGTGTTTGCTGGACGTGGCTCTCTTAACAGCTGCAACTATCAGTCCATAACATTTCAAGTTTACAGTGCTGTTGGATGTGGCACCACCTGTGATGACCGTGGAGCCGATCGTGTGCTTTCATTCTGTAGTAATTCTGCACCGAGCAGCTTCTGGGTCAGAAATACAACAAAAGAGCAATGCGTTGTTGTTTTTTAAGCACTCCTGTGGTGCAAATTCTATTTTTGTTAGGAAAACTGGAAACAACAGAATTTATCATCACTGTCATCGAAGACTGTTTCAAGCCATCGGGTCAGGACAGGCCGATCTGTGAGTGGCAGATTACAGAGGAAGACTTTTCCCCAGTGTGCTTGTAACTCGAGTGTTTTCCGACAGTCGAGTGGAACCATTTATTCAAATAACCGGACGGGTGTAATCTTTAATAAGTGATCCCTTCATCTCAGTTACTCCTCCTCTTCCTCTTAACCTTCCCACGAAGTTGAAACAGAAATAAAGTTTCTCAGCATGAGTCAGAGGAAGCTTTTAGTGTTGCTCTTTCGTTGGTGAATCATACTAGTTTTCATTGCAATTTGGTCTGAAAATGACTTCTTCTGTGAGGTTTGTCCTGCAGTGAGAGCTGCAGCCACAACCTCAGATACGAGCATCAAAATGTCACCCACAGAGAAGCCGACGCCTAATGCGGAGCGATTGTTGCAGTTAAAAGGAAGACAAACGTGGCTTCATTGAGGCCCAATCCATTTTGCCCCCACAGCCGTCACACTTTTGAACTTATCTGGTCTGGACATTTCCAGGGCGATACTACTCAGTGTTTCCAAAGAGTTAATTTCCTTCTGAGGCTCCAGCGTCCGTGTTTCTTTTTTAATGTAGCTTTTTCTCCTTTGTTTCTGCAGTGCACCTGTGTGCACGCTGATAGCAGAGGTGCTCCTTGAAGCAGTGTCAATTACTTGTGAACGTACACGTGTTTTTTTTAAACCACACAAATAATCTTAAAAGCTGAACCTGTGTGTTGTAATAACTGACTCCTAAAGGTGCGCAAAAACTCCTTTCACTGGACGACAAAGTCTTTTAGAGATAACACACGTTTCAGTCATGTTTTTATTCTCCAGGCTGAGTAATGGCTGTTTAGAAGATTGGCAGCTCCTCTTGTATGCGTAGAGGATGTAAAATAAAAAGGGTGTTGGCAGTTTGTCTTTGTGTCTGGGGTTTTCCTCTGGAGACCCAGGAGTGTATATATCCCAGAAGCAACACACGCTGTTTCTTTGTCATGCGAAGGCTGCATGCAACATCGCCCCCCAGTGGTGCAAATAATCCCTACCTGAAATATCACACGTGTAAATAAATACTAACTTCTGTTTTGTTTTTTTCAGCTCGACGAGAGCCCCTTCATCAACGGAAAGATAACACACAGGATCACAGTCGTGCCCGCCACCAACCTCACCGTCTCTTGTACAGTGCTCAATGACTTTGGCTTTGATACCAGAGCTATAAATGTGTCCTCTTGTAAGTACGCAGCGACAGCGCGTCCCTCTCACCTCTGTCCACTCTTTTAGTTCTCCTGAATCCTTCCTCAGCGATCCGTCTTTCTGAATGTTTCTCTGCTCACTAAGTCCGTCTGTCTGCATGTTGACTCGACTTAATGTTCAAGAGAATGACAGCAACCTAGCGGGTATGTACTTAACGAGCTATTTCTCATTCTTTTTCGGTTGCACATTCAACCAGTCGATAGTTCCTAAAGATAAGAAAGGAGAAAAACCCTGTTAAATACCGGATGTGTAAAGTAGCAGAAGAAATGAAAGCTGCTTTTAAGATATGAGGAGGTTTTTGTAGTGCAGCTTTTTACCGTGAAGCCTTCCTGTCCTCGGTATGAATGGAGCCGATGCATGCGTTTATCTCTGTGTCCACACTGCTGTCTGAAAGCGTGCAGTGTTTCCATCCTCTGCTCTCTCCTGCCTCCTCATCCCCGTGTGTTTGGGACCACAGTTCTCAGTGTGGTGATGTTGGGATGCTGGATTTAATCTGTTCCCCTCTTTCAACTATCTGCATGCAAAAAGTAGCGTAGAAGTAGAGTAGTAACTCTTTCTAAACGTCAGGCTTGTTTTTAACTTTTTTCTTTTCGGTTGGACGTTAATTTTTATTTCATATCTGATTTCAGTATTTGAGGAGGTGAGAATGGATAAACAAGGTAAGTTCTTGCTTGTAAGATTCGGTGGGAGGGGGCTGAGTAAAGACCATGGGGGATTCAAATGTTGCTCGCTAAAAAAAAAAACAAGCTCTTGATCAAATATTTATTTTTAACAGCACCTTGGCCTGTACAGCTGGAAAATCAATGTTTAGACAGAGTGTTTCTTTAGATATAACACAGATATGAAGGAGTCAGAGGAATGGAGCTGCCAGCATCCTGACCAGATGTCGACATTGTTCATAGTCTCATTGGCTGAATTTGTACTGGGCTTGTCTGTCATGAACATCCAGGTGCCTCATTTATAATCGTCGCGTACGCACAAAACGGGCCCTGAAAGAGGCGTCCGTCGCCCCCCGCGCAAAAGTCGGGATTTATAAAAACCAACTTGACGGGAAAATGTGCGCACCCGTAAGAAAACTGTGACCCATCCAACCGGTGAGGTGGTGAACCGAAGCCAGATTGTAGACGGTAAATGTGACAGACAGCTTGATGTGTAAAACGAAGCTTCTCACACATTTAATGTCACTTCTACTGTATAATTTGCATTCTAACCAGCAGTGTCATTTTTGACCTGTGATTATTCCATAAGCAACTTTCATTTGTAAATGATAGAAACAAATTTAAATCTCACGTTTAATTCCGCTCATTATTTCATGCGCGCAGTTTCTCCCCCGGAGCTCAGAGCAGCAGGCCGGACTCTCTCTGGTCAGTCGTGGAGCTCCGTAGCCGATGAAATGCACGATGATGTCGGGATGTTGCAGATTCTGGAAAGTCTGACGGTCTTTAACCGCTATTAAGCTCTTTTATAAAGTTCTTTATAACACGCCAAACTAATCATCGTCCTTTATGAAAAATACAAGATGACGTCAAATAGCATCAGGCTGAAGAGCTGCAGAACAGAGCGTCAGTTGCACGTAGTTCACTGCAGTTGTTGTGTGTAGAAGTGCTTTCACTTTTAGTTTGGATCCTACGCCATGTTTTATAAATGAGGCCCCAGATCAATAAGTCATAATCATGTACAGTACAGCTGTGTCCATCCATTAATGCTTTTATGGCCATGATTGTTGTTTTTTGGGGTTTTTTTTTTTTAGTCCCTACGTGCATCCAGGCTGGAGTTTCATACATGTTCCTCTCGGGCGTCTGATTTTCCTGTTTTCTCTTCGTTACAGACCAGTCGGACGGCAGCGACCAAACCAAGCTGGTGGTTGGAGTCGTCGTCGGCCTCCTCGTCGCCTCTCTGGTCATCGGGCTGGCCTACTGGGTCTACGTGAAGAAATCCAAGTAAGACGTCAACATGCCCCTGTGTAATATTGATCGACTTCATCAGCTCACTTTTCCCAGTGGTCCAGTGAGCTGATGTGTGCGTGTTCTGTCAGTAGTGTTGCAGATGACTGTGGTTGTTTGTGTGAGCAGGAAGGATGGACCGCTACGCACACAAATGGATGCGCGCCTCCATTTTCTTGGAAAATCCCTCAAACAGGCCAAAACGAATGTTATTCTCCGAGACCTTTTATTGCTATACAGTATGTCACCTGCTATCTGCAGCCAATCAGAGAGGTTCTCTGCTAATTAGTGCCAACTTAAATCCACACGGGATAGATCAGAGCGGGCTCTCATCGCCACGCCCCTAAATGCTGTGGTTATTAATTGCAAGTTGTTTATGTTTCATTATACAAATCCAACTGCAGACATGTTTGTAAAGTAAACAGGAACTTGAAGCTTTGCATTACAGCCTGTGTAGTCAGCACCAGGTCCCCATCAGCTGCACACTGAGCACACAGCAGGCCCAGACACCTGTTCTCCACCTGGCAGCAGCTTTCCTCTCTGTAGGTTTATGTCAACTTTATTAAACCCAACCTTAAAAACATAAAATATGAGTCACGTGATCACCTTAAAAAGTAAAGCAACTCGCATAGAAATACATACATCAATGCAGCGAGCGCCTCAGCTGATGATGTGACACAGAACTGTAACATTTGCAATGAATGTACAGTTTATTCAATAGTTTAACGTTCTTTCACAAATTGGGTAAACAGGTTTACGCTCCCTCCCAAAGTGGATGCATAAATGTCACTGTTTCTTCTGTCTGACATTTCCAACATAAATTATTGTTATTATTATTATTATTATTTTCTTCTATTCATAAGGAGAGGCGCATGAATCATCCTTGAAAACTTTAAAAACACTTCGCCCGAATAAAGCTTTCCTGATGGCAGCTCGGTGTTCAGGAGGAGAGGTGGTGTACAGACTGCAGGCAAATTCAATTTGTTTCTCAAACCAGATGTTCAGGACAGAGTGTCTGCGCTGCGTCTCTCTCCGATGGGATTTGCTGGGTCTAAAAATCACCAACCTGTCTCCATGGGTTGCTGTGGTAACGACGTGCGCCTAGCTGCGCCGGTGTCACAGCTTCCCAACGCGAAAGCAAAGTGCAATCAGACAGTACACATCTGCGTCCCTCCACGGACTGTTGATCTCGTTGTCTTCCGCAGCAACAAAACCTCACTGAAAAAAATCATTCGGATCTGATGTAAATATTAAAAAAAAAAAAAAAACGTGTTTGAGCTGGCATCCTGAACTGGACCGTAGTGACCTCATGAGCTCGGGAAACTGATCCAAAGCAGACGGCAGATTGATGAGACCCAATGAGGAAAGACAATTCCTTCGCATCTCCTTCATACGTGTCCCAGTATTGGAAAGTGGTTTCAACCTTTCCTCGCCACTCATATATGTAATCTTACATGTGAACACGTTTGAATTCAAACAGGCACGGGAGCTGGAAGACCGGCGAGATAGAGAACGGCTCTTCTGAGGAGGAGAAAAGGCTGGGGGAGAGCAGCCAAAAAGCAGAGGTGTAAAGAAAAGAGCAACCGTTCCAGAAGTGGAGAAGTGACAGGTAGAAGACGAACCAGTTTCATCCCGTGGCAAAGTCATTGTTCTTCTCAATTAAAATTAAAACTGCTTCATTTCATCTCTTCTTTGCAGTGAAAATGTGGAGCTATTGCAGATTTCTCTCCACCGCTGTCTGGAAAAACGAGGAAAAGAATCGACATTAACGTGAAGACAGTTTGGATTTAGTTTCAGGGATAATTTTACTAAAAAACATATCCAAACACCCCCCCCCCCCCCCAAAAAAAAAAAACAAGAAAAAAAAACAAGAAAAGAATCGACATTAACGTGAAGACAGTTTGGATTTAGTTTCAGGGATAATTTTACTAAAAAAACATATCTAAACACCCCCCCCCCCCAAAAAAAACAAAACAAAAAAAAACAAGAAAAAGAATCGACATTAACGTGAAGACAGTTTGGATTTAGTTTCAGGGATAATTTTACTAAAAAACATATCCAAACACCCCCCCCAAAAAAAAAAAAAAACCAAGAAAAATAATCAACATTAACGTGAAGACAGCTTGGATTTAGTTTCAGGGATAATTTTACTAAAAAACATATCCAAACACCCCCCCACCCCCCAAAAAAAACAAAAAAAAAAACTCACCCCTCCATCAACCACCCACCCCAACCCCCAAAAAAACAAGAATGGAAACTATGTGATTTACATAACTCGTCTGCACTACTGATACACGTGTAAACTTGTCTGCTTTTAGGATTCATGTTTATTAAAAAAATGCAATTTGGGAAACTGCAAAAAATGCAGGTGTGTTTTCGCTTTCGCTTTCCAATGTGATGGAAGTTACTACTAGACCAGTTGCCTTTGCTCTAAGGACGTGTCAGTCCTGCAATTGTTTGTGTTTCAATCTTCGGCCACCTCTGCCTTCAACATCCATCATGATAAATTATTTTGTTTCAGTTTGTTATTTAAAAAAAAGAAAAAAATTGATGTTGAAATTGAGATGACATTGCAGGAAGGGCTACGGGTTTCTTGTGATACTCTGCATTAGTTATAGATGGCGATATGATTTTACATTGCAGGAGGTATGTCATGTCTCAGAGTTCTTTTGTGTTGCAGGATATATATATTTTTTTTTTTTTATTTTTTTTGCTCTATGATTGTGTCTTTTTCTTTGTAAGTGTACTGTACGTTCAACAAAACCACTGCACAACACAAGCAGGTAGATTGTTGGGAGAATGTACAGCACAGTTCAGCTCACTACTGGCTTTATTTCGCTGCGCACAAAGATTACTTTCAACGATTCTCACAAGAAAAAGTCCCGCAGCCCCGTAGGAACGGAATCAGATGCTCAGCTTGCCTGCAGGTTGTGTGCTTCATCAGTGTTGAGGTCTATTTGGTGTATTTGGTCTATTTGGTCTATTCTATTTGTTCATCATGTAGCTGTGATCCTCACCGAGCAGACGGGATGCTTGTCTCCGTCCAGCTTTTATGATATGTTTGCCTTCTTTATTGAGAATCTACCTGTAAAAGCTTCAGTTCGTGATGTGCACTAGCTTTCATGTTTCATGTCAACATTTGTGTAGCATACGCGCAGCTGTACATGTCACAAAGTTTGGTCCTTTAAGTGCATTTATTAAATTTGAAAATGTAGCCAGACCAGGAAGTAGTTGTGAAGTATGTGATTTTTTTTTTTTTTCGTTGCTATTTATATCGTATAAGATTTAACATCTTAGCAGGCAAATTTAATAACTGTCCCATAACTCATATCTTGGATTTAAATAAATTGCTTGCAGATTTTACAGAAAGGTGATTAATTTCTAAATCATCGGCAGTTTGCTCAGCGTCTGGTTGAATATTCTATTCTGCATGTTCTAATCTCAGACCTCCAAACTGCTGTTTTTTTGCAAGCCACGTAGGAAACCATCAAATTGGAAGAATGACCAAAGACAGTGAACATTGCCATGCAAGTATTGTAAATATCTGATGTTTGCTTTTTGTACTTTTGTTGAAAATAAAGTGTACATTTGGAAAAGTGACGTCCACTGAATGTTAATGTTGGTTTCCTTGTAGTTTTTTTTTAACAAAAAGAAACACGGCTCACATCTTTGATTTGTATTTTTCTCGTTTCGTCCCACCAGAGCGTTCGATAAGCTCCTGTTATTTTGTGCGGCTAAAAGTTCATAATATGAGTTTGGCAGTAATGTACAGCATCGTGCTGTTAAGTGTAAATACCATTGGCCTCTACGCTATGTGCACAAGTATTAGGCAAGTGAGTATTTTGACCATATCATCATTTTTATGCATATTTTCCAACTCCAAGCTATATAAACTTGAATGCCTATTGGATTGAAGCAGATCAGGTGATGTGTATTTGTGTAATGAGGGAGGGTGCGGCCTAAGGAGATTAACGCCCTATATCAAGGTGTGCATAATTGTTAGGCAGCTTCTTTTCCTCAGGCAAAATGGGCCAAAAAAGAGATTTAACGGACTCTGAAAAGTCACACATTTTAAAAAGTCTTTCAGAGGGATGCAGCACTCTTGAAATTTCTAAGATTTTGGGGCGTGATCACAGAACCATCAAACGTTTTGTTGCAAATAATCAACAGGGTCGCAAGAAACGTGTTGAGAAAAAAAGACACAAATTACATTACGTTACATTACATTTCATTTAGCTGACGCTTTTATCCAAAGCGACTTACCATAAATGCATTTCAAACATGAACCCAGAACAACAAAAATCAAGAAAATACAATTTCTTCAAGAAAGCCAAACTACAAAGTGCCATCAGTAAGTGCCATTTTAAGCGCTACTAAAGTTCTACTGTTCAAGGTAAAGTCGGAAGAGGTGTGTTTTTAGTTTGCAAATGAACTGCCAAAGATTTGAGAAGAATGAAACGTGAAGCTACCAGGAAGCCGTTATCCTCCAGTGCTGTCATATTCCAGAGCTGCAACCTACCTGGAGCCCCCAGAAGTACAAGGTGTTCAGTGCTCAGAGACATGGCCGAGGTAAGCAAGGCTGAAACCCGACCACCACTGAACAAGACACGTACGTTGAAACGTCAAGACTGGGCCAAGAAATATCTGAAGACAGATTTTTCAAAGGTTTTCTGGACTGATGAGAGACTCTTGCCGGACCAGATGGACGGGCCCGTGGCTGGATCAGTAACGAGCACAGAGCAGACGCCAGCAAGGTGGAGGTGGGGTACTAGTGTGGGCTGGTATTATTAGAGATGAGCTAGTTGGATCTTTTTCGGGTTGAAGATGGACTCAAAATCAACTCCCAAACCTACTGCCAGTTTTTAGAAGACACTCTCTTCAAGCAGTGGTTCAGGAAAAAGTCTGCATCTTTTAAGAAGACCATGATTTTTATGCAGGACGATGCTCCATCGCATGCACTGAAGTGCTCCACTGCGTGGTTAGCCAGTAAAGGCCTTAAAGATGAAAGAATAATGACATGCCCCCCCCCCCCCCCTCTCCTCACCTGGAAAACAGTCCACCTCTCTGAACAGTGTCTGGGAGGCTGTGGTTGCTGCTGCACAACAAGCTGATTGTCAACAGATCAAGAAACTGACAGAATCCATGAATGGAAGGCTTATTACTGTTATTGAAAAGAAGGGTGGATATATTGGTCACTGATTTTTTTTTTTTTTTTAATGTCAAATGTTTATTTGTCAATTTTGAGTTGTTTGTTTATTATTCTCACTTTAACAGATGAAAATAAACAAGTGAGATGGGAAAATTTTCGTTTTTAATTTAGTTGCATAATAATTGTGCACACTAATCTAAAAACATGCATCTCAGGTCAGGTTACCTGGCGCCGCGCTAGTGGCAGCCTGCTGCAGCAGCTCCCCCCTGAGAGCCCCCCTGCTGTAGTGAAGAAATTTCCCCTCGGGGATTAATAAAGTGTATAAAATCTAAAACAAAAAATCTAAATCTAATAGTTGCCCAATAATTGTGCACACATAGATATTCTCCTAAGAAAGTCAAACCACTAAACCATTTTTGTTGTTGTTGTTGTTGCAGAAATTGTTCTGAAAAACAGTTGTGTGCCAGTGGTTATCAGAACAATTTCTGCAACAACAACAACAACAACAAAAAACCACCAATGAAATTATACCATCATTGTAAAGTTTATAGAGTGTTTTAAATATTCTAACATTTTATTTTAGATGTAGAATGTTAAGTTTATGTCAAATATTTACATTTTTATGACGACTTCAGGTAACAGGAACATTTATTTTTGGCCCGCTGTCCTCCATCCACATATGTTTTTGGCTCTTTATGGAAAAGTATTTTGGGCATGCCTCTGGCATCGAGTGACTGTAGTTGCGGAGTCATTTTATTCTGGAAAATATGTCATTCAGTAATTAAATAATACATTTTTGTAGAACTATATTTGTTAGAACCAATTTTTAAATTTGACTCAAATATTTCAAATATATTAAAGTATAATCTTTATCATTATAGAAATATTTGCAGTATTTTTATGCCTCTTTCAACAAACACCTGGATTACTTAAAATTCAATTTAATCATAATTTTGGATTTATTTCAAACCTCATGAAAACTTCTGTGACTTTTCTGTGGGCAGGATGTAACAAGACATTATGGCTGCAACATATTCCTCGTCTCCAACATCAGGTTTTTATCTCTGCAGAAATTGACTGTGACGTTTGAACAGCGGTGTTATGTCAGCATGGATATATTACAGTACCGTGAAAATGATCGGATCCCCTCGAACCTCCTGCTCCTGAAGAAGATCTGTCTGTAGTCATGATTTGATTGAAGAGGGCAGCTTGTAATCACATCTGGGTGTTTCTGTCCAGCTGCAGTGAGTTAATGCGGTTTGGTCCAGGTCAGCACTGAATAACCGAGGCGGGGAGGTTTTTCTCACGTGCCCAGTTGGGGCTAGATCTCATTTTTTCAACAGTTATCAGTTACTTTGTGTCGACTCAGGGTTGCATACAGTTATTAGTTGTGGCTTTAGTTTCTAGTAAGATTTGATGTGCAAAACATGAAGCGTGATTTTTATGGAGCAAGCTACGTGATGATATATTTACTGTTATCAAGTAAATAAGTAGATCTTAATAATGTTTTTGTTTATTTGCAGTGATAAAACATTTAAATAGTAAATCTATAAAACGTGCTCATCACATAGAGTTCATTGATTACATGAAGAAAATAGATATATATGTTTGCTTTAAAAATTCTAGTTCTTATTAGTTCTTATTGATTTTAAATACTCCAATGTAGAAATTAGAAACCACCAAAAAGTCCAAGAAGTGCAGTCTTAAAACACAAATCACATGTAATGGACAGTCGTTTAAAGCAGTAACTCAGATCTATGATCACAAACCTGTAACTGTTTAAACTGATTTTATTGGTGCCTATTGTCTGTATAGATTCTGTCAGATTCTGTTATGATTATTACATATCCTACTGCCGTAATGTTTTTATTTTTGTTCAACCTATTAGGTTGAATGAATGACAATGAAAGAACCAGCTTCTACTCATTGATTGATTGATTGATTGATTGATTGATTGATTGATTGATTGATTGATTGATTGATTGATTGATTGATTGATTGATTGATCGATCACTGTGCCAAATCTACAGCTGTAATTTAGGCTTCATAGATTTCCTCATCAGAGCTGCATTAAACCAACCAAAATGATATGCTGCTGCCCTCCGGTGGCCAAATAATAAACTGTTATGAGTGAAGAACCTATTAGATTAGTCTCTTCCTGCACAGAGATTGTTCTGACAACTAAAATCCGAATGAAGACGCTACACAATGGTCTTTTATCGGTCTTATTATTTATATTTTAAATTAAATGTCAAAGCTTTATTTGACTCAAAAACAATTTAAAGTGAGTTTTTACTTCAATAGTTTTGTATTCATCCATTGTCACAAGAAAATATTGCTGCAGTTAATTACATTTTTGAAGTACTTTAAACACACTGTCCTGCTGACCTGCAGGCTGTCCTGTCCGACTCTGGAGGGCAGTTGGCTGGTTCTACCAGGCCTTCAGCATCTGGGGGCCCATTTCAAGAGCTAATATTGGTGCCTTATTCCCCATAAAAACCATCAAAGTGAAAAAAAAAATAGCAAGGATTCAAGTTCAATTGCATCATTCTTTTGTGGTTGTTTTTTTTTTCTGAACTTTAATTATGTTCACTTTTAGCATCATGAAAAGCTGCATAAAAAATAATCCAAACAATTTCCCTTTTTGCTTTGGAATCAGGACGATCATTTCAATGCCTCTCTGCAGCAAGGATCTTGCAGTAAAGAGCACAATGTGTTATTAGCTGATCAGCAAGCGATGGCATAAATAGTTCGGGAGATGGTGGCAGAAGTCATCGTTGCTTTGTTCACTAGTATTTTGTGTTTTACAGCTCAGTTAGGATAGACGAGTATCATTTTCCTCCAAATGGCAACCAGCAGTGACCTTACCCGTTGGTTTGTGAACATTATGAAGCCTCCAGTTCAGATTCATTCCGTCACCATCTTGCTAGTTCGGAGCAGTTTGGAGCAGGAAGTGACCATATTTGGACGAGCTGGGGGAGGAGCCAGCGGTGGATCTGACTGACCTGATTGGAAACCTGACGATACTACGTCCCGCCCACCAAAAGCTGTAACCTGACTGCACCACAGGCCTGTCAATCAAACAGACACACCTCCAGAAACACTGATTTTTGAGGCCTAAGATTTAAATAATGACAGGATTATTTTCAGATGGACCTCCAGAAAATTAATTAGAAGGAGTGACTTATGCTAACAACAATTAAATATCTTGTGGAAAAAATTTACTGACTTTGTATTTGATGAGAGAAGTTGAATAGGAGTCTATGGAGCCGGAGGCTTTTTACAGACAACCTCTAGTGGCCTTCGATGGTATTGCAGCTTAAAGCACTTCCGCATCGGCCTCATTTTTCCGACCTGGAAGCTACGTCCATCACATACAATCTGTGTTTCCCTCACAAGGTCGATCTCTAGCTGCTGTGCTATGTATTGGTCAGGTTAAGTTCAGTGAGCATTGCTCGGATGTCAGCTGAGTGCCCTCTGGTGGTTGAAGTGGTGTACAGTGTACCATCTTCAAATGAAATAACCTCTGTAGCTCGCGATTTAAAAATGGGTGGATTTTTGGATTCTTGCATGTCGTCGAGGGCCCCCGAGATCGCGGGGCCCGTTTCATCTGGAACAGGTCAAACATAGCAACGGTGCCTTGGTACCGCTTCCACCGTTTATCATTTCATTGACCTCCGTGCTGTTCTTTTTCTTTTTTCGAGGCAGATGAACGTCCACCTCTGGCTCTGTTTGAGACTTCTTCCTGTTAAAAGGCAGTTTTTCCTTCCAACTGCCGCTCAGGTGGGAATTGTTAAATTGTTGGGTTCCTCTCTATAATGTTGAGAACTTTAAGATGTCATGTGCCTTGAGATGAGTTTTGCTGTTATGTGGCACTGTATGAATACAACTGAGTTGAAACTGGCTTATAAAAAGGAAGCGGAAACACTTCATGACACATTCTTAAATTGGTTGACGGATAAATGAGAACCAGCCGGGACACTATCAAATCTACAGAAACACTTAACAATAAAACAATCATCAGAATGATGAGGATGGTTCCCCAGCCTAAGTCGGGCGGTGGGGGTATGTAGTGGCGGGGCGTGGTTAGCTCGGCTGCGGGGGGGAGTGAGGGAGTGGCTCAAGGAACGGTGCCGGGAGGAGGATAATTGGCGCAGCTGAACGGAATCGGGGGGAATTGGCTTCTTCCCTTATATAAGTGAGCAGGACCTGGTGAGGGGAGAAGAGGAAGCAGCCTGGAGACGGACGCTCGGAGGCTGGGCAGGAGAGCGCCGACACCGGGTGTAACAGAGTGTGTGCCGCAGTGTGGATCACCCAATAAAACGAAACCATAGACCAAACTTGGTGGCTCAGCGTGTGTCATCTGTCTCAAAGGAACCCCCACGGTAGCTCAGACGTGCTACAATGACCTGTTGGTCATCTGGTTCAGCAATATCGGCAGACAAAAGGAGGGAAAATTACAAGGAAGCAACAGGAAAAGAGAGAATGATTTAAACAGCAATAAAAAATAAAGAGGGAATGAAGGGAAGATGCCAGGAGACAACCATGTATCATGGCAGAGTGTGAAAGAGACACGCCCGTCCACTAAAGCAAAATGTGACATAGCTACGCTTGGTGATATCTGGACATGACAGTTACATGTTTTACGCATGTGTCTATTGCACGCTTTGGCCTGTTGCAATAGGAAAATGAAACCATGAGCAGAAAAACATGTTTCTAAAAGAACAACTTTGTCACCTCAAGGATTTTAACCTTGTCGTCCTGCATTTCCTTTCTACTTGTTCTCAGGACATCTGTTGCGGCACCACAGCCACTTGATCCTTTGTCAGGTGACATTGTACACGTGCATGTAAGTTTCACGCCTACAAAACGTGAAATAGACACGACGGTCCACTGCAGCACAACGTGTAACTCTGACACCTAGAAGGCCCCAAGCGTAACTATCTCACGTTTTGCCTTCGTGGACGAGCGTGTCTATTTAACGTGATACTGGGTTGGAAGAGAAGTGCTGTTTTTGAAATGCAGTGCAGGCAAATAAAGATCCTTCGTCAAACAGAAAGTTTCATGAATAACCAGGAATATGTTTTATAACATCACCAAACCGAGACAAATGTTTTCCAAATTAAATGTAAATAAAATCAACTTAGTTGTATGAACCTGTCTACAAACACTGAACATATCCTCGAGATATATTCTCTGAGTGTCTGTCTCCACCCTGTGTTACTCCCTCTACCCACCAGATGTCCTTAGTCTGTCTCCTTCTCCGTGCCTCAGTCACCACACCGACCTCACCTGCTTGTAGCTTCCCAATGAACCCCAGCTGCAGTAACTTACCCATCACCCCAGGTACTATACCTACTCCCTGTTTGTAATAACACATTACTGGATTCTATCTCAGAAGGTGAATGCCGTATGTTTGTACCAGTGCTTGTTTCTTTGTGGGTTTTTTTTACTTTTCTTTTTCTTTTTTTTCTTTTTTTTTACTTTTCTGTTTCCTGGTGTTTTGCACTTTTCTCCTCCCTCTTCAGGTTTTGCACTTTTTTGCTCCCTCCTTGTGTTTTTCACAACGGATGCAACACGCAGGACTGTGTTTGCTGCTGCACCGTGGTCAGGCATCCAACTGTCTCCCTGAATTTTACTGAGATGGAACTCTTTGGACGCAGACTTTGGAAGCTGCATTTATGGGCCTTAACTGTCCTAACTGCTGTCTAAAAGGCAATAAAACTTACAAACACAGTGTGACAAGAAAACCGGACTGAGACGTATCTGCAGAAATCCGATTGGAATTACATTTCAAACTATCTCCGAATGTGGTTCGGATCCAGATTTCAAAAATCGCATTTCATGTGGTTTTTAGCTGTTCAGACTTTCAAAACTCAATCTGGGTATGACAAAATTTGGTTATGTTTTGCCTCAAAGAGGTGTGAAAAGTTCACGGGTGTTTGACCAGTATTGAATGAGACAGAGTTCAAGTGATCAAGCACAAAGAGAGATAAATGCTGCATTAAAATGGGAGTCGTTTTTACCGTGTACACGAGAAGAGTCCATATAAAATGGCGCCCTCTTGTGGTATTCACAATGTCGTAACTCAAAATTTTCTATAAACCCAGAGTTCACGAGTTGTGACGCATTCGTTTATGTTTTCAGAAATGGCGGAGCCCATTGAAGTTCATTTGTCATTGAATGTTAGGCTAACATATTGTAATTTTAGTCATATAGAGTTTTGCTTCATAACTTAAAAATGAATCTGTGGAAAATGTAGCAATGCAGCTAAAGTCAGAGTAGAGGGGAAGTCGAGGTGGTTCAATGGAATAAACACAGGACTTCCACAGGGATGACAGGATAATGTACATAACATATTTAACTTAGGTAACTAGGCTATGTTAAGGGATTCAGAGGTTAGCACTGTGTCCATTCAACAAGAAGGTTCTGGGTTCAAACCTCGCCGGGGGCCTTTCTGGGTGGAGTTTGCATGTTCTTCCTGTACTGTGTTGGTTTTCTCTGGGCCCTGCAGCTTCCTCCCTCCTCCCATTCAACTTACTTTTATGAGAAACAGAGTCAATAATTTTTATGGTGTTGTTAGCATAAGTCGCTAAGTTTTCTGGTGGTCCATCTGAAAATAATCCTGTCATTAATTAGAAAAAGGGCCTCAAAAAGTGGTACATTTGGGGGCGTGTCTGTTTGATTGACAGGCCTGTAGTGCAGTCAGGTTACGGCTATCGGTGGGCGGGACGTAGTATCGTCAGGTTTCCATTCAGATCAGTCAGATCCACCGCCTGCTCCTCCCCCAGCTTGTCCAAATATGGTCACTTCCTGCTCCAAACTGCTCCGAACTAGCAAGAAGGCGCCGGACAAAATCCAAACTCGAGGCTTCATAACGGCCGTTCACAAACCAAGCTTGGTTCAAAGACCAAGGTCCATTGGTAACTTTAAATTGCCCCTAGGCGTGAATGTTTGTCTGTCTGGATGGATGATCTTTTCCTACGTCAACACCTGTTTTTTTGGTGCCTAAACCGAAGGCACCTCACATTTCACGCCGAAGCGAGGTGACACAGTATCCTCTAGTGGACAGATGGGTTAATTACAGGCTTTGACGTGGTACTGGATATAAATGGATCCCTGGAAACATTTGTGCAAAGCATGAACTCCTTCACAGTGTTAAGGAGTCAACACTGGAAAGTATTTGGACACTTATGGAGTTATAATTTCATCACTCTGTAGAGATTTTATATGAAAATTACTATAGATGAATTACTTACTCATCATCAAATTGTATTTATGAAAATGTGTGCAACAATAAATGCATCATGAATAATTACCTTGTATCGCAAGTTTCATGTTGACCAATGATCAAGCGTGATAATTATATATATCACGTTCCTATACCTTACACACTTGTGTTTTTTAAATCATAGCTCCATTTTATGTATCATTATGTTTTCATTGAAATGTTCCAAAATCATTTCTGCCCGTCACTTAGATTTAATTTTGTTGCTTTCTTCTCAAAAGTTACAAAACAAATAACGAGGACATGCTGGGAAATGCTAACACGGCAACAAAGCCGTACAGTAAACACCAGGAGAAGAGTTAAATCATGATCCTCAACACCCAGCGAATGAACACCGAGATATTACTACACCAAAGAGTCTCCCTGAACACAAGCTGTAGTCTAATTTAGAAAATAAACTCCCCAAATCAAACGGTTTCACTCTGTTTTGTTTAACTCCAGGATATTCCACTCCAGAAATTTGATGTGAACAATCAAAAGCTTGTGAATACAATGAGCAGATGGCATGTGTTTCACCCTCCAGATTACAGTCACGAACCTCTTAAATAACGTCCACCGGTGTATGCAACCCAACTATGGAAATAAGAGGTGTATTAAGAAAGCAACAGAGTTTATGTTAAAATGCTTGTGACGGATATAAATGTGACCTGTCAGCGTAGTTGTTTTCACTGGTCGTTTTGCTGTAATCTTTCCTCCTGTTCACTAAAATATCCCTGACGCATTTTTATTTTAAGTGATGGGACACAAAATCCACAGTTCTCTCTTGGTGCAAAAATATCTCCCAAGTTTATCTGAGGCTTATGTGCAGCTTCAGCCGTCCAAGTTAGACAAGCACAGTGGATATCTTCCAAATATCACTGCTTTTGTTTCTACTTTTTCAATGCAGCTCAAAGGGAAACACTTTCTATCGTTAAAAAGTTCGTGAGAGTGGAGTTTAACCACTTGATGTGTTTACATCGGACTGCTGAAACTTTATATTACCAAAGGAGGACCAGTGTAATGTATTTTAACAAAGACTGTGGATTTTGTCCTCCATTGAAAACAATTAAAAAGGGATGTGTTAGTGGAAAGAAACAGGAGAAAGAGTTACAGCAAGCAAAACCTGACCCTGTTTAAAGAAAGATGGAAAGAACATGAACCGATACTACAAAGTTAATACATAACTGGATGCATCAGGTCATTTGGATTTAAAAAAAAAAAAAAAAAAAAAGAAGCCCACACTCCTTTTTTAACTACATTGAAATTATAGATGCAGACAATTTCTTGCAAAAACTTAAATAAATTAATTAAATAAAAAATAAGCATGTTTAATCGCTTACCAGTGGTATTTACTTGTGCAGTTTGTTCTGGCTCAATTTTCTCAGGTTTCAGATATCATTGAATGAAATTTCAGGTGCTGTAAATACTTTAAAACATATATATATATATATATAAACAACTCCATATAGTTCAGAGCTCATATGCCCCAATTACTCTGACTTATTCACTGAAAACACTGTCAACGTTTATGGGAACTTATTCTTTGGTAGAAAGTGGTCCTAAAAAGACATTGTTTGGCTTTGGTGTGTTTACATGAGTCTGTGTTTCATCATGTAACACTTTTCAGCAAGACTTGAACCTGAAAATGAATAAACAGAGCCAGCACACAAAATTAAAACACTCTATTGCAACGCAGCAAAACATGAACGTGTTTAATGTGAACATTAACAGCGACAAGATACATCAAAAACCTTTCTGCTTCTTTGTTTTGATCTATATTCAGTATTTCTTCTTTTATATCTATAACTCATTTGTTTACATTTGGATTATTGGATCTGCTGTATGTTTATCATTCTATAAGATCCCGAGAGTGTTTATGGTTTGATATTATCCCTGGTACAGTTAACCGTGGGGTTTCTCTGCTCATGAACACAACATATTTCTCAAGGGCCAGAGATTTCTGTCTCTTAAAATGTTTTTTATCTTATTCATAAGTCAAACAAGTCTTGCAAGTGTTATCCACCTGCGAGACTTGACTAACTCGTGTGACAGCCTGCGGATGTTTAATAGCAAAAGCTTCACAAACTCCCTTTCTTCTATACTCAACTCAACAAATGGGTGTAAATGTCTTCATTTCGACTAGGTCAGGATGCACATTTGATGCAATGTCTTTTTTCTAGGGCCGTCCCTCTGGATGTAAAAATGAGAGTATAGATGGTTACTCCATTTGAAAGGGAAAAAAAAAGAGAGAAAACAAAAAGAGGAGCTCTCCAAATCACCTTTTTGGACATTGTTTGATGTTTCATTGTTTGCATTGATATATATTGATTTAAATAACTTTTTTTAAAGAAAAAAATTAGGCAAAGATCTGTAAAGTCTTTAGCATTAAGCTATCTATTTTGGGAATTTGAGAATTCAAACAACTTCAGCAACCTAAAAATTCGCATAATGGATATTTTACAGTATTTTATTTTTAGTATGTTTACATTTTAATAATTTTAGGAGCAATATATCATGATGATGATGATGATTATGATTACAATTATTATTGAGAATGGGCTGTTATGGAAGCTCACATGACAAGTAAGATCTCCCAAAGCCACACTCATAAATGTAGTGGTAGCTCCACGTTATAAAAATAAGCACAGTCGACGATATATAAATCTCCGCCGGCTGGTAGCAACAGGCCAAACGCGGTCGAAAAGACAGACAGGGACACCTCTGAAGTTATGTGTCCTGTAACTCTGGCCAGTTAGATTTTATTCGTCATTGATACATCCGGGTACTTTTTTTTTTTTTTTTGATTGACAGTTGCCATGGCAACAAGCTAGAGCATCGCCATTTTGTCAGGAGGGTTTTTTTTTTCCTCCCCCCCAGCTCAGTCCTTTCAAATGTTCTCCCTTCCCGCCGGAATAATGCTGTCAGTGGATATATGTTTGACGTTTTTGGATATCGAAACGCGTCGAGCGGATCGGATTAAGGAGACGGAAGAGGCCGACGTTTTAACATTTAGCTGGGAATAATTTTTGGCGGCGCCGCACTAACTCGGTTGTCCGCGTCTCTGGTCCACCGGGCCGGTTCACTGCGCAGGTTTGGACCGCGCGCCATTTTGTGAAAATTGACACAAAATTCCTAAACCAAAATTATCAGAGGACACGGATTTTGTTTCACGTCTAAAAAATATATATATATTTATATATATATATATATTTACTCTGGATCTAACTACACTTGTCGTATAATCGAAGTGACCGACGCGACATTTGCGAAAGACAACGTTAAAAAACAACCAAAAAAAAATCTAGATTTTTTTTTTTTTTTTTTTTTTAGCGTGACGTTTATTTAGCGGCGGCGGCTAACAAGCGTTAGCTCGGGGGTTAGCCGAAGAAGCTACAGCTAGCGGGCAGCTAACGTTAGCTGCCGTTCGTTTCTGGTCGAGCAGCTAGCGCGTCCGCTAAGCTTAAGCTAGTAGGTTCTGCGTGCTAGTCAACGTTAGCATGTCGCTTGTCATCAGCTGATCGTTAACGTTTTAAGTCAAACATCGGTGATCTTGAGCGCTTCGGGACATGAAGAGCGTGTTGAACCCGACTGGCGGATTATTGTAGAGGGTTTTTTTTTTGGTTTTTTTTTTTTTTTTGGGGGGGGGAGAGAGAGAGAGAGAGAGAGAGAGGAGGAGAGGAGAGGAGGAGAGGAGGAGGCCGGTCAGAGGACGGAAAGGGTTTGTGGATTTAACGTTACTCGCTTTAGCCGCGCAGGGAGGAGAGAAATCAAGCTGGATAAGTTTCCTCATCATACAGGTTATTGGACTTTAAATGAAGATCGTGCCATCAGAGGTGAGCAAGCGGGTACACTTATTATCTTTTTTTTTTTTTTTGACATCAGCCTTCGTTGGATTCCCAGTTTCATGTCAACGCCTTCGCAGATGCAGGTTTTTCTCTCTTCTTCCCTGTGAATGGTTAACAATGACGGACGCGACGGTGAAGTTGAGCTCACGGCGGCGGCTAGCTTAACGTTTCGGCGGCGGTGCCGACTCCGCCGGAGCCCGCCTCGCTCGCTTTCAGTCAGTCAGTAGGTCACCGGACGCGGGTTTTTTTTTTTTTTTTTTTTTTTTTTTTCTCTATAATGTCAGGGACCGAGAGCCCCCTTCGTCCAAGCCCCGGCTGCTGCGGGACTATAACCGAGAGGACGCGGCGGATTTGTGTGTGTGTTCAGGACTGGCATCGTTATTAAACTATGTCATCGCACAGTGGAAGGAAAATAATAATAAAAAAAAAAGGTTTCCTTGTTAGCTCACTAGCCCCCTCCCTCCCCCCCTACTCGATTTGATTTACTGCCAATATTAATATCAGGGTTGTTTTTTTTTATATTTATTTATTTTAAACAGCAGTACTGGAGCTAACCAGGCTAACGCCTCGAAGCTAACTGCGCTAACCTGGCTAATGGTTAACGTTGACTTGTTGACGACCCAGCTGAACGGGCCTCACAGCCCCGCTGGCTGCAACACAGCGTCACCAGCTAACGTTGGATTGGCGAGAGAGAAGATATATATATATATATATATAATATATATATATATATATATATGTGCTCGCTTGTCCCGCAGTTTTCAGGGTAACGTTAACCACGGCAACGTTAGCTAGTTAGGCTGCTAACGGCAACGTTAATACGTTTTGTCATTTTATACGAGGAGCCCGCAGACACACACACACACACACACACACACACACACACACACACACAGAGAGAGAGAGAGGACGCGAATTAACACTGAATATGCTTCCTAAATTCCCACCATGACGAGACCTACCCCATCATCTGTAAGTACAGAGCTGCTCGGGATCGGACGTCAGGCTTTTTTTTTTATTTTTGCTTTTTTTTTTATTTTTTAAATTGTTTTGGATGGGTTACGTTTGATTCAGCTTCGGGATGGATCTGATCGGTTTGGGCGTGAGAAGATGACACTCGGGTTTTTTTGTGGTTTTTGTTTTTTTTGTTTTGTTCCAGAGGTCTTTTAGCCCATCACTTATGATGATAATGATGCGGATACTAATAGTAAGCTAGCTGTCGTTGTATTTACCCCTAAAAAAAAAAAGGAAAAAAAAAAAAGGCCCTTCGATGCCGTAATGACTCCGAGCCAGGAAAAGGAACTGTTCATATGTCAGTACTGAAAATTTAAGAATAATCAGACGGTTTTTTTTTTTTTTTTTTTTTTAGGAGAGACTGAAGAGCTACAAGTGCGCTTTCAAAATGGCTTTGTGGTCAAATATAGCTTGGATTTTCCCAGTAGGGTTTGTGATTTTCAAGATGTCAAATTCACCCTATAGCTGTGTTAGTCTAATACCAGCTATTGGGTTTGTGAATTGGGCTCAAACCAAACTTTTTTTTAAAGTTCTTTTAAATTTGCACTATCCTTTACAGTAATTGTAGTTGGGCCAGTTGGGTTCTGACTATCAATTGCCTATTTAAAAAATTAAAACCAAAAAAAACAGATTTCAGATCTTAAAATCCACTTTAGGTATCATTTAAATATCATATTGACTATAGACATGCTGAGAGGAGATAAATAACTCCTATAGGCCCACAACAATATTAACCCTGACTTGTTTAAATGTTTTGTAGTCTGGGCCTATCTGAGTAAACTATTTTATCCTTTAACAGTTTCACAAGAGCTTCATATATATTTCACAGTTGATCTACAAGCAGTTCATATTTTCTGAATTGGAGCTTTATTCTTAAATTCCTCCTAAAATCATACCTCAACACACTTTTTTAGGGGATGTCCTGTGATTTTTGGGGTCCCTTGTCCCTTCCTCGTACCAAAAGTTTAGCTAATTTTAAAGGCAAATCCCACCAAAGATGTACAATAATAATAATCTGTTTTTATTCTTTGTAGTGGGTTGTGGTTTGCTGCTGGACTCTCCTCCCAGGATGATATGAAATGTTACAGGAGAAGATGCATCCAGGTTAGCTGCTATACATTAAGCCTTGACCCTTTGGTGGGGGAAGTAGTACACCTAAGATATTCTCTTTCCCTTATGTTGCTGTTTTGAATTTGGCATCCAGGTGCACAAATGTTAGGATACTCTCAAGTGGGAAAAAGGCAAACAATGCTGAATCATTAGTAAGACTGCTCAGTACGGTATATAACATTTCATTCAATGCAGTTTAACTTTTTATTTGAAGACAGAGCTCAAATCGATTAAAATAAGTTTGACATAGATTGTCTTCAGGTACAGGCTTTAGAATACATAAAACAGACATACTAGTCATCATGACAAAGCAGTCTTATTATTTTAGTGCATTAAACATGTGTATTATAAAGACAATTTTCCAGTGAAAATTAACATTAACCTAAATTGTAAAATATCTATATATAGATATAGATATTTATCTATATATATATATCTATATCTATATATATATATACATATATATCTATACATATATAGATATATATACACACATATATATATATATATACACATATATATAAAGAAATATGTGTGTGTGTATATATTGAAAATAAGATACAATAAAACATCTTAGTTTTCCCTTCAAGTACAGTGCTTGTCTGTGCTCTATCATCTTACAGTTCCTCTTATTTCTGTCAGTGAATGTGTATTTTTTGCTTTTCCAAAGCTGGGTCAGCTTTCTAACGCTCTCAGATGGAGTGCAGGTTTTGGGCTGTGCAGCTATTTTGCTGTCAGGCTCTTGTGTTGAAAGCAACGTCTAAGTGTGCCAAAGTTCAATTTTATTTCTTGTTTATTTCTTGTTTTCTCATTGGAAAATGGGAGCAGCTCTGCCCTGGCAACAAAAGTAGGCTATTTGCATACTGCGTTGTGATTGGTCTGTGCATTGATGGGCTTGCCAAATCACGCTGTATCTCTGTGGTGATAGGCTATGCTAATTAGGTGCTGTTGCTGGGATTCTGAATAGTGGTTACTGTGTAGCACTGGTGAATTGTGTTGTCTGGTGAGAGATGCTGATAGCTGAACATGCTATTTAATAATTTTTTGATTCCTTCTGGCTTAAAATGAAGGATGATTCACTGTACAGTGTGGAGATGCTGTCTTTTCACCCTTTTTCACTGTTAAACCTGCTCTTTTTCTCCTTGTTCTTCACAAAGGTTGATATATTACTGTTAAGTTTTATTTTGTGCTTATCCTTTGATGCATTTTTCGACTTTACATATTTAACAAAAGACAGTATGCATTAACCTGACATTTCTCTTAACAATGTAAAAATTATTGCTGTTCTCAACATGTAATGATCATTTTGTTTTTTGTTGTATGGCGTATGCTTTATTATTTCAACATACATGTAAATAGTAAAAATGCTTAATTTGCATTTTGAAAATATTATCCTTTCTCAAAGGTAGGGTTAGACATTTTTGTCAAAGGAATTGTTACTGGTTACATTAAGCAGAAAATGCTGCCTATTTCTATTATATTTGTACAGTAAGTAGAAAATATATATAACAGTTTTACTTTAGGCCACAAATCTATTGTGTGAAGGAGAAAATTCAGCCACTTCAGATCAAGATTATCACCCGTTTCGTTACATATCATTTTGAATCAAGTGAAAATGCAACTCAGAGCTGTGTTCATTTCTTCCAGGAGGAGAGACTTCAGCATGCAAACCTTCGTCCGTCCGGCTTGCGCCCTCTTTTTCTTTACACACTGCTGGTCTTCAGATGGCTGCTCCAATGCCCCATACGCACCAGCAGTACAGTGACCGCCACCAGCCAAGCACTGACCAATCTGTTACGGTCTTACCGTACAGCGACCAGACACCACAGCTCACTGCCAATCAGGTACATTAACCCTACCCTTCTCCAGTGCCTGGATTCCTTTTAGTCTTCATCTGAATTGCAATACTTAGAGATATAAAAGTCTACTTCTCTTTTTTTTCTGCTGTCACCAGGCAGAATAGCTGCTTGTCAAATGTTTCAGTCTAGCCATTTCATATTGTGCAAAACTAACTGTATTAAAATGTTAAGGGTAGGCCTTTAACATTAAGGCTGTAAATCAATCACAAAGGTGCCGTGCATATTTTTTGTTTATGAGATGTTGTGATTTTCCTTTTGATACTACAGAGGCACATGCCCCAGTGCTTTCGTGACCCAACTTCAGCTCCCCTGAGGAAGCTCTCCATTGACCTTATCAAAACATACAAACACATCAATGAGGTCAGTTTCCTTTTTTTATTCATTAAATGTATCTGGAGCTGCAATAATTAATCAATATTCTTATTGAATGGAAATTAATCTGCTACTGTTTTGATAATCATAATCATTCAGTTGTGTTTTAAAGCAAAAATGTTAAATATTTACCATTTCAACTTTCTCAAATATGAAGATTATTTTTTTGTTTTCTATTGTTTTTAGTTGTTTTTTTTGTAACACTTGATTCTGCCCAGATATCTTACAATTCTGGATTGAAACAACACATTTAAAGGTGGCACCTATTTGCAATGGCAAATCATGTGTACTTTTTACTCTTTTTGTAAATAAAAAAAAGATGTTTTTTTTTTTTTTTAACCAAAAATACATTTCAGATGATTCCATAAAAAACTAAATAGATACGTATATGCAGCCCAAAAAGCATTTATCTGTATCAGCAATTTGATAAATCGGAAGGATGTGTGAAACTTGATGGCAATATATGGTGTGTGATCGTGAGAACTGTTCTGTTGATTTACAGGTGTATTATGCAAAAAAGAAGAGACGGCACCAACAGGGTCAAGGTGAAGACTCCAGTCACAAAAAAGAAAGGAAGGTCTTTAATGATGGCTATGACGATGATAACTATGACTACATCGTCAAGAATGGGGAGAAGTGGATGGACCGCTATGAGATTGATTCCTTAATAGGAAAAGGATCATTTGGACAGGTGCTTGTTTATAGGCTGCAGACACACACACACACACACACACACACACTTGGTTTGAGTGCACGTGATGGATAATTTGTAGATAAAAATGGTTTCATTTTGCTCTGTATTGATGACCTCAACCCTTTTTATGCCACCCTTTTCATATGTTAGCATTTGCATTGTTGATGTCTAATATTGAATGAACAGTTCTGTGTTACGGACACATTAAACCCGACATTGTTCTCGTCGGCCTCTTTAGGTTGTGAAGGCATACGACCGAGCAGAGCAGGAATGGGTTGCCATTAAGATCATCAAGAACAAGAAAGCTTTCCTCAATCAAGCCCAGATTGAAGTGCGCCTCCTAGAGCTCATGAACAAACATGATACCGAGATGAAATACTACATTGGTAATCCACTCTTGAAATTTACATCTCATCTGACGAGACATATTAAAGAAATTTTAAAGGATTTTTCCGGTATTTGACTAACTTTGGTACGTTTTGGTCTCCTGCAGTTCACCTAAAGCGTCACTTCATGTTTCGGAACCACCTCTGCCTCGTGTTTGAGATGCTGTCCTACAACCTATACGACCTGCTCCGAAACACCAATTTCCGCGGCGTCTCGCTCAACCTCACCCGGAAGTTTGCCCAGCAGCTATGCACGGCGCTACTTTTCCTGGCCACGCCTGAGCTCAGCATCATCCACTGTGACCTGAAGCCCGAGAACATCCTCCTCTGCAACCCCAAGAGGAGTGCCATCAAAATAGTGGACTTTGGCAGCTCATGCCAGCTGGGACAAAGGGTATCTAAAGCTGCAGTTTTTCCTTATCAGCAATAAAATGAAAGGAGGCAAAAAAATGTCCCTGAGAATTGTGCAATGGGTGTTTCCTCTCATCATTACCATGAAGAGGTAATTCGAGGCAAATGGTGAGTTTCACTCTGTGCTTTTTTTCTTTTTCCTCTAGATATACCAATATATCCAGAGTCGCTTCTACCGCTCCCCAGAGGTGCTGCTGGGAATGCCCTATGACCTGGCCATCGACATGTGGTCCTTAGGCTGCATCTTGGTGGAGATGCACACTGGAGAACCTCTCTTCAGTGGAGCCAATGAGGTAGAACAATCTGAAACTGATTTGTTCAACGCTCTGCTTTGAAATAGAACTAAGAATGATTATTATTATGTCCAACATAAAAATAATGTCACGTAAACCTCACGAATTGAGGGAAATGGAGTTCATAATCCTAAAACATCCCTCCCCTCCCTGTCAAGTTGTCTGCAGTAACTGCGGCCACTTAATCTCAACAGTTAATGGCATTAACTTCCATAATAACGGATGTAAAAGTGTATTCATTGTGTAGATAGTCCTAATGTCCCAGAGGAGTCAGACAGAATTGGAAACCTTTACAGTGTGTCTGACTGACTTGATTGAATACCTTTTCTCCCCCAGGTGGACCAGATGAACAAAATAGTTGAGGTTCTTGGTATCCCGCCTAATCACATAATGGACCTGGCCCCAAAAGCCAGGAAGTTCTTCGAGAAGCTTTCAGACGGTACATGGAGTGTTAAGAAGACCAAAGATGGCAAAAGGGTGAGCTCAGTTCTTTGATGCAGTCCGACTCTGACAACAATCAGTGATGGTGATTACTGAGAAAAAATAAGGTGGCATTCAAGTACATTTTTTAATCTTGGTGTACTCTGCTTTAAACAGTATAAGCCTCCTGCTTCACGGAAGCTCCACTCCATCCTGGGTGTGGAGACTGGGGGTCCGGGTGGCCGGCGGGCGGGGGAGTCCGGCCACGCTGTTGCTGACTACTTGAAGTTCAAGGACCTGATCCTGCGGATGTTGGACTATGACCCGAAGAGCCGCATCCAGCCCTACTATGCCCTGCAGCACAGCTTCTTCAAGAAGACTGCGGACGAGGGGACCAATACGAGCAGTAGTGTGTCTACAAGCCCCGCGTTAGAGCAGTCCCAGTCGTCAGGAACCACCTCCAGCACCTCCTCTAGTTCAGGTAAGGGCCACCTGAACGCTCTGGGCAGCACAAGATGTCGTTATTTACAGTACAGGTTATTAACCAGAAGCAACAACATTAAACATCATTTTTCAACGCCGTTGTGGAACCTTGAGACACTAAACATCCTGTTGTAGCGTTGACGTTGTTGCGACTGTACTCGTGACGCTTCTGTTTCACACGTAGGAGGCTCATCTGGGACGAGTACCAGTGGCAGAGCAAGATCAGACCCTACCCATCACCACCTGCACAGTGGAGGACACTTCGGCACGGCCCTGCCTGCCATCGATGGTGACAGCCTCTGCCCACAGGTCAGTCGGTTACCCTGGAAACATCCTAAAGTATATCTGGTCAGGAGTGGAGGTATTGACGTGGTGGTGAATGAAGACGGTTGATATTCTGATTGTCTAATAAAAGACGTTGAGTCTCGGAGTCGGTTTTATGAGAAGTGTGTAATATTCTGGAAAGCAAACTTGTCGTGTTTTACAAATTGTGAACTTTAGAGCTTTATCTCTTGAAGCGTACTAAACATGAAGCTCCTTACGTTGCTGTGATACAAAGCAGATCCGCTCAGTGTGACCTTCATGTGGATCAAAATGAGTGCCGCCGTATTCCACCGCTAACTCTTCTTTTGCTTGACGTTGACAGGCAAGACAGCCTTACCCACCCCCGCTGGTGTGGGGAGGTGGTGTTGGACCAGAGTCAGTCACTGGAGAGACCCACCCAGTCCAGGAGACCACCTTCCATGTTCCCCCCCAGCACCCTAAGGCCCTGCATCCCCACTCCCATTCTCATCACCACCACGGCCCGATGATGGCGACACGCCCGCGCCCGCGCCACTACACCTCCCCAACACACAGCTCCTCGACACAGGACTCCATGGAGGTGGTTCATGGCCACCTGTCCATGACCTCCCTGTCTTCCTCTGCCTCCTCTTCCTCGACATCATCCTCTTCCACTGGGAACCATGGGAACCAGGCCTACCAGCTCCGCCATTTGCCCGCCGGAGCCCTTGACTTTGGTCAGAATGGTGGGCTGAGCATGGGGCTAGGTGCCTTCTCGAACCCACGGCAGGAGACTGGCATGGCAGCGCACCCTGCGTTCTCCATGGGCACGAACACGGGGCCTGGCCACTACCTAGCCGAAGGCCACCTGGGCATGAGGCAGGGCATGGACCGGGAGGAGTCTCCGATGACCGGAGTGTGTGTGCAGCAGAGTTCTATGGCCAGCTCGTGACTGCACTGACATTTGGCTGTGTGTTCCCCCCCTGTGCGTCATTTTTAAGGTGGTGTTTTTTACTACAAGGTGTGTTGAGAACAAAAGCTGCTCACGTCAGAAGGGAGATATCACTGAACCGCTACTACAGAGAAAAACCTTTGTTAAAAAGTATATATGTAATTTTCATCCATTTTTCTTTCGCAATCATTAGGCACAAAATAATACTGCGGAATAACCATAGTGAGATTGAGACATCCATTACCATTTCACCAGTTTCATGTAACCACCAAGTAATCACCATATGGTATTTATGTGGCAAAATCTTCTAAGGAGCATTTCAAAGCCGAGTCGGAAGCTGTTTTTGCAGGTAGCTGTCGGTGATAAAATGCTCGGCACCCTCCTTCGGTTCAGACCGTGGACTGCCTGACATTACTCTTCCACTGGTTCTTCATTATTTTTTGCCCTTTTTTTTTTTTTTTTTTTTTTTTTTTTTAAAGTGAAATTTCACGTAAAAGCTGCTTGTATATCCTGTAGCTTGACAATGAGGGGAAGTGTTTGCAGTGATATTTCTTGTTGTCGGTCGGTATTGTGTAACTCTGTTCAAGGGGAGCACATAGCAGTGGAGTCCCTAAAGCGTGTGCTGGCCAGGGGGGAGAGGAGACACCCCCCCATCCCGCCCCGACCCCCCCACCCCCACCGCCCCCACCCCCGCCCCGCAGGTGGATGCTCACACCAACCGGGTCAAAGGAGAGGGAGGCACCACCCATCACGCCGAGAGGCCCCCTGTAGTCCTGCAAGCTGCGACCGGGCCCCGGCACAGGCGAGAGCAGCGACGGGCATGGGAGACGAAAGGATCCAGCCCAGCGAGAGGAAGACGGTCAGCGGCTGGTTCTCGATAACCCTTTGGCCTTATGACTCATGGACTTGGACTGGGATGGAGCTGGACATTATCATTTGAATTAAGATGGCTTTTCTCTATTTTTCTCTCTAGACAGCCCTTAATTCTTTAAGGAAATTAAAACAACTTAGAAAAGGTAAATAAGAATGGTAATCTGAGGCCTTTCTTGACAAAGATTTCGTCTTCAGCAGGGCCCCACATAACAGGGTCTTATTGTACACAACAACCTCCTAAACATTACTTCCTTGAAACTGGTTAAGGATTTTGCAGTGGAAAGAACTATCTATTCCAGAGTCTACCCTTTTATGTTTTGTTATTTTTTTCCCTTTTGCATGTAGTTCCTCATCAGAACCACCTGCACAAGTCTCTCCATCCAAAACATGGAAACTGAAGAAAAAAACGAGTTAAGTGACTGCCTTTTTTCTCCTCAAATTATGCTGTGAATTTTACAAGAATTTATTTTCCCTTTGGATATGTTTTTATACCAAAGCAGTTGTTTTATAGCATATAGGTGTCTGTAACCAATAATGTAGCAGTTCACCACTTTGACGCAAAGTTTATCAAGATCTTATTTTAACGTCAACACAAACAGCTGCAATATATTACTTTAGCAAAACTGGAGACCGTTGTCAAGACCGTTGGCTATTGTGTATTCTGGCCAGATTTGTTTGCAACGTTTTACCAAAACTGTTTCCATATTAATTGGTAGATTATTTTGGGAGTCTTTTAAAACTTTGGTATGTTAGAGAATTTGGTAGTTACTCTGCAGGCTCCGGAGTAGCAAGATAGAAGCTGATGGTTTAAAAAAAAAAAAGAAGAAAAAAAAGAAAAAAAGAAGAAAAAAAAAGGAAAAAAAAAAAAAAGGAGACTAATGCGTTCTATTTCTGTGTCGTCGTTTTTCTTTTGCCCCCATCATACTATTTCAAAGGGTGTTGCTGCCTTTCATACATCATTTGGTCAACTTGGCTAGTTTCTGCCATGAAGCAAGACTTTGTCCTGGCAGGGTGAGGATAGTTGTGGAAAATCAGTTTGTGTTGAATGGTATTGTTCTGATTTGGTAGGGCAGATCCCCATGATTGTTGTCCTATTAAAAGGGAAAGGGTGTCTGTCAGACCACAATCACATGCTTTGCAGAAGCAGACATGCAAGTCCTCAAAACATTACAGTCAATTACCAGATTTTTTTTTTTTTTTTTTTATATCAGGGATTTTGAAGTGCTTTCTTTCTTCTGTTACTCATTTTACCAGCTTTCAAATTAGACAAAAACAAACAAACAAACAAACAAACAAACAAACCCTGCCCACAGCCACCACTCAAATTCAGGGCAGGCCACTGGTCATGCTGTTGTCATTTTAAAGGAGAAACCATCATTAGAAACCACGCTTGGTATTTCCACAAACAAATGTAAAGCTACCTATATTGAGATTGGGGTTTTATCTGGATGTCAAGGTTAATTGCAAATTTGCAATCATTTTTCATACCCCGCAGAATTTGAGACGTTTAGAAAATTGCCGGCGGTTTTATTACTGGCACTCATACTGGTACTAAACATTCCAAAAATAAAGACTGAAAAAGAAAAAAAATTGACTGCAGTGACTCGTAAGTGTGCGCCTATTTCAGATCATGCTGATTGACCTCTTATTTAGAGCAGTTGTCATGAAATGCAGCCCCTTTTTAATAGTTGAAATAGAATTTATGTATATATTTATATTTTTTTAATAAAGGAAGTATAGAACTCACTACCTTGCTCCTGCTGGTATGTTGATTATGTTTGTCAATTTGGTGACCATTCAGTGGGCAGGAACTCCTGTTTTCTTAGTGGCAAAACCTTGCCTTTTGGCAAAGGTACTTGACTACATCAGGACAACACTATGAGGTAGGGTTTGAATCAAACAGGGAAAGCTAGATCTTCAAACCTTAATAATTTTCACAGGGTATATTGTAAGTGCATGTACATCACAAACCTTACTTTTTGGTTATATGAGAAGCACATGGTTGAAAAAAGGTTCCATCTTTCATAAGCCTGTTCAGTTTGTGGGTTATACACAAACACGTATACTTGTTGACATATCTGAACACCCAACAGAAGTTGAAATCCTCTTTATTTAATTTGGATTTATCCTTTTCATTTTTGATTTCACATTTTTTTCACTTTTTTTGTACATGCAACATGCACTATAGAATTGAACAGCATGGGGGAAAGGATAAGTCCATGTATCCACAGATTGTAAGATCTAGTCAAGACTTTGCTGTGTTTATGACAATGCCCTTTGTATTATATTAAGACAGTCTTATGTATGATATATAAAAAGAAGTTAATTGAAAAACTGCGTGTCTTTATTGTTCGCTGACCAATTTACATGACGTTCACTTTTTTTTTTTTTTTTTTTTAACCCCACGTAATCTACAAAAACACATTAACATGAAGAACAGTAATCAAGTGATAAAGCCCGTGTAATGGTACGAATTTAAGCAACAGTACAGGGCAAATAGTGACGTCCTGGCTCGTTGGTCTAGGGGTATGATTCTCGCTTCGGGTGCGAGAGGTCCCGGGTTCAAATCCCGGACGAGCCCTGAGAACCTTTTGCTCCACAGGTCCAAAACGCTATAAAAAAAAAAAAAAAAAAAAAACCCGACAAACTGACAAAGAAAGAATTTAGTGAAAAGTGTTCAAAAATGTCATTGGAGCCTTTGTCATTCGCCGGTATCTCCTTTTGTTTTATGGTTGAGAAGGATTTGTCTCTGAGGTTTTCAGACGCTCGACGACATCAGCTTGTTGGACGAGGTGACTGTGCTGGTTGTTGCCGTTTCGGTAATACAGAAGAACCCCTTCGATCATACCTACGATGATCAAAAAAAGGTGGGCTCGTCCGGGATTTGAACCCGGGACCTCTCGCACCCTAAGCGAGAATCATACCCCTAGACCAACGAGCCATGTTCCGACATGGCGGATTCTTCAGCATTTAGACGTTGACAAGAGCACATTATGTCATTCATTGAACATTTCTATTGTCATCGTTCAATTAAGGAACCGTATTTAATCTCGATAATACATCCGTTACCGTCCTGAGCGCGAAGAGTTAGTAATAGGCGCTGATAGTAACACACAAGCTACCGATTACGGGTAGGTTTGATGTCTACAGCAGCGGGAACAGACGAAAATATGCTTCTTTTTTTGTTGTTTTTGTTTACATCGGCCAGTTGGTGGCCGAACTTAAACAGGGGACAACACACAATAGCTGCCGTACATTACCCAGCTCAGTAAATGGCAGTCACAGTCAAACTGGTCGCCCTACCCACTGTCGCTAGTTGTTAGCGTGTTCTATCCATAGCCAGCCAGCAGGTGGAAGCAGTGCGCGTTGAATATCGGCTGTCAGTGCTTTAAGAACGAAGAAGAAAATCAGCCTACTGTTTTTTTCATTGGTCAACATGACAAATCGCGCGACCAATAGTTATGCCTGAAATTTTGGCTCCGGCCAATCAGGTGCCTCATGGGCGGGACATCTTAATTTGCAAATCGGTCGACCTACTAATATTCAACCGTTGTGTTTGTGTCGCGTGTTTCCAGTTCGTAAAGTTTAAGAGTTGTTTATGGACACTATTTGAGGCCGCGCGCGTCATCTGTTGGTGTTAAACCGCACCGACTTCTTAAAATAAAAAATAAAAAAAAATTTTTTTTAAAAGTTACCAGATGATAATACCTCGCTAAGTTAGCTAAGCTAACCACCTAGCCGAAAACATGCCGAATTTTTGCGCGGCCCCGAACTGCACACGGAAGAGCACCCAGTCCGATCTGGCGTTTTTTCGGTTTCCACGGGACCCAGAGAGGTAAGACACACACACACAAAAAAAGGGCCGTATTTATTTAAGTACGGGGATACGTGTGCGGTTTTCCAGTTGAAGGTGTAATAAAATGACTGAGAAACAGTAGCACTATTAACCTCGTTAAACGCGGTGTTGTGTTTTCCTGCTGAATGTACGATTGTCATAATACTTAAATGAATATGTCAACATGTCTGGAAGAAAGTAATTATTTCTGTTCTGTAAATGTTTATTTTAAACGACTGAAGTCTATTTTAACATGTGTTTATCAGGCTCATCCATGAACCTGTCAGTTAAAGCTGCTACAAACCCTCTTTCGTCGTTTCCCCTTCAGTCAAAAGCAAATTATGTATCGCTTAATTCCTTTTTTTTCATGTAATATTAGTAATTATAAACGCTATTTATGCAGGGGTTTTCAAAACAAATTTGACAAAGTGCTTTACATGGTATTCCCAGGATTAAATCCTCACCATAAAGAAAGTGGTGACTGAGACGTGGTTGTTTTTCTTGACAGGTGTTTGAAAAGCTAGTTATATTGTGTAACTGCATTTTGGTATGTTTGTGAGCTTGTTATAAATCTGTACATACACGACGGCTGCCTCGTGCGTTACGGTTTCCCAAATGTCAAATGAAGCTGACGTGTGCCTTTTATCTTCCTTAGATGCAGGATCTGGGTGGAGAACTGCCGCCGGGCCGATCTGGAGGCCAAAACGTCCGACCAGTTGAACAAGCACTACAGATTATGTGCCAAACACTTCGACCCAGCGATGGTGTGCAAAACGGTGAGTGGCACGTTGATGGTTGTCCTCCGTCCTCGCGTGTCCGTCTCCCAAATGTTGCTCATGTGGGTTCGCTGCTTTCCAGAGCCCCTACAGGACGGTGCTGAAGGACACCGCCATCCCGACCATATTCGATCTAACGAGCCATCTGAAAAACCCTCATGCCAGACATCGCAAGCGGATCAAAGAACTCGTAAGAATAACTCTTTTTTTTTTCCGGCTCTTCGGTTGCTTTTCAGAGTTATTTTAGGTTCGGTGATTCAATAATTTGACAGACTTCTGTCTGATTTTTGTACATTAACATCAGTTGTTCTAATTCCAGACTGATGAGGACATAAAGAAAATCAAAGAAAGGAGATGTGAGTAATTAGGAAGTTTGCTTGTGGTCATAAATACTTGTAAATACCATGTTCATGTATTCAGTGAATCGTCGTCGCTGTCTTGTGTCTCCTCAGTGGCCTCTTCCATCGAACAGCTGTCCAACAAAAAGGAAGAGGCGGCTCAGGACAGCAAAGGCTCCGGCGAGGACGAACCTCAGCTGTCCACGGAGGAGAAGGAGCTTCGGGAATACTTGAGGTCTTTGTTCGAGGTTGTGGTGATGTTGGGAAAACAGTGCATCCCGCTGACGGCGAACAAAGCGTCCGCGGCCGAGCTGGAGTCCGACAACTTCCAGGCCCTCCTCGACTACCGCATGAACGCCGGAGACGAGGCTCTGAGGAAGCGGTTTGAGACGACGGCCGTGAACACTCAGTACGTGTCGGCCACCCAGCAGAGCCAGCTGCTGGACGTGTGTGAGAACACGGTGAGAGAGGAGATGCTGATGGAGGTGAGAGAGAGTCGCTTCTTCTCCCTGGTGACTGGCGAACTCGTCGACTTCCACAGCGAGAGACACCTGCCTCTGTTTCTGCGCTTCGTCAATCAGCACAACGTCCTCCGAGAGGAGTTCTTGGACTTTGTGGCGTTTGACGGTGAGGAGTCGGCTCTGGTCGAGAGGCTGGAGGCCCAGCTGACGGAGCGCTGGGGGCTCAGCATGGACGACTGCCGCGGTCAGGCCCACAAGGCCTCGGGGACCTCCTCCATCAAGATGAAGGCCGTGGCGGTGCTGCTGATGGAGAAGTATCCCCTGGCTTTGCACATGCCCTGCTCCCACACGGCGCTGAACATCCACCTGGCCAACAGCCTGCCTTTCCCCAGCGTCCAGGTTGTCATGGAGACGCTGAGGAGGGTCGGCGTCTTCTTTAGAGTGCCGTTAACTCGGGAGGAGCTCGAGAAAGCGATCTCGGCTCACTACCTGAAGAACGAAGACAAAGCAGCTGCGCTGAAACAAGCCTGCGTCTCCGGCTGGACGGAGCAACACAACGCCTTCGACGTGCTGCTGGAGGTTCTGCCGCCTCTGCTGCTGTGCATGGACAGCGTCCACGACAACGACGAGGGAAAGTTTGCCGCTTCCGTCGCACAGAGCGCTTATTCAATAATAGAAACTCTCGCGGACTTTGAGATCCTCGTCACTGTCGTCATCTTAAAGAACGTTCTGACGTTCACCAGAGCCTTCGGGAGGAACCTCCAAGGGGAAACGCTCGACGTCTTCTTCGCTGCCAACAGTCTCACCGCCGTCCTGCATTCGTTAAACGAGGTCAACGATAACATCGAGGTCTACCACGAGTTCTGGTTCGAGGAGGCCATGAGCGTGGCCACCGTGATGGAGATCCCCGTGACGGTGCCGCGGCTGTTCCTACGGAAACAGCGAGCAGCCGACGTGGGCGAAATCCACGTGGAGACGTATTTCAAGGAGTACGTGACGGTGCCCGTCATCCGGGGCATCATGCAGGAGGTGGAGGACATGTTCTCCGACACCAACCTCAAGGCTCTCAAGTGCCTGTCGCTGGTGCCGGCCGTCATGGGCCAAATGAAGTTCAACACCACCGAGGAGAACTACGCCGACGTTTACCGCAACGACCTCCCGAACCCCGACACGCTTCCCGCAGAGCTCCACTGCTGGAGGATCAAGTGGAAGCACAGAGGCAAAGAGGTGCGTCTGCCCACCACCATCCACGAAACGCTGCAGCTCCCCGACGTCAAGTTCTTCCCCAACGTGAACGCCTTTCTCAAGGTGCTCTCCACGCTGCCGGCGATGAAGCTGGAGGACAGCAAGGGCGACACGGCGAGCGAGCGGCTGCAGGTCTGTCTGGACAGCACGGCGGCCAAGCAGTGGAACAAAAGCCTCGCCATGCTGAACGTCAACACTCGCGTCAAACACGACCTGGATGTCATGGTGGATAAATACTGCAGACTGTATCCGGAGGACGATCCTGAAACTGAGGAGGCGGGACTTGAGGAGACGGGGCCTGAGGGGGCGGGGCTTGAGGAGACGGGGCCTGAGGGGGCGGGGCCTGAGGGGGCACAGCCTGAGGAGACGGGGCCTGAGGAGGCACAGCCTGAGGGGGCGCAGCCTGAGGAGGCGCAGCCTGAGGAGGCGGCAGGGCAAGACGTGGTGATGAAATGATGCGACGGTGAGCCGTCAGTCATGAACGCGTTGTCATGACAATGGCTGCAGCCCCTGAACAGAATCGTCTGGATCACTCCGTGTATGTTTTTGGACACGTGGATGTTAGCGGTGATGATTTTAATGGACATTAAAACAACAACTAATGATTTTTACAATCAGTCCCCGGAGCTTTTCGAGTTCTCTTTTTTTTTCTTTTTTCTTTTTTATGTACATAATTCATGTTTTTAAATGTACCGCAGCTTAATCCTGCATCGTAGATATATTCACAAGTTTAGCTGGAAGTCAATAATCACTCGGCACATCTCGAAGAACTTGATCCGTGAACGTTCACGCTTCCGTGTTTTTTATGAGATCAGCTTCTTCGGTGATGATGCCGTGATCACGAAAGGACAACAACAACAAAAAAATCACAACTTTTTATGTGTCCGTGCAGTGTTGATGATAAGTTGAGCCAGTCGAAGTAATAAATTCCTCAGTTCAGCTGGATTTACTGTGAAAGTGGAGTTCTTGCAGTGCCTCCACGTACCGGGGATGCGTGTTTTTTTTTAGAGAGCAGTGAAGAAGGTGGTTCTTCATCAGGAAGTTACCGGCACTGATCACAAACTGTAACGGTATCAGTTGTCATAAACACAAACAACACGACATGTTGAGAAACTGATTCCGAGAAGTCTTGATTCTTTTCATCGGTACCTTGAAGAAGGTGAAGACTCACACTTCCTGCTTAATAACACACACACGGTTGGGCTCGTGCGACAACGTTGGAAGTTCGTGGGAGCCGAATGAATCCGGCTGATGAAGCCGCGTTCTTCTTCATCTTCTCCGCCTCCATTCAATACGTCTGAATATCCGAGTCAGACAAAACTCCCATCAGCTGTTTCCTATTTTCAGATGATAATTTTGGAGACGGAAACGTAGCTCTTTGCAGCTCCAGTGAAAAGGGAACAAGCTTTCCTTCCGGTTTAGCATGTAGAGCGCCCCCTGGTTACCCAGACAGCTCAATCAGCCTTGTCGTTCTTCTGGCCACCAACTACATCACCCTGCGTGCCAAATGACGCCGCCGATGTCGGACGGACAACAGATCTTGTAGCTGCTTCTCGGAGACAGAGTTTATAGATAAATGCATTGCTTCAGTTGATTATATTCATCATCAGTGTTTGGAAGTCCACATAAAAACTGGCCTTTTTTTTTTTTCTTCTCTGTAATTATTTCGACCATTTTGTTTTGCTTTATTTATTTATGCTACATTTGCTAGATGAGGTGTTTTGTGTTCAAATTAACAGCTATCTTGTTTTTTTAGTGTGCTTTTAACTGAAACACGATGGAGGCAGGTGTTGGTTCTCAGTGCAGAGTCGACTCGCTGTGAGGCAGGAAGACCACCAGAGGGCGCAGTGACACTGGCATCAGCAGGCCTCAAGGCCTTTATTTAGTCGAGTTAAAAGGAGGAATATGGTCAAAGTGCACCTCTTTAAACCATGTAATTAAATGTGTTCTGGATCAAATAAATGACGTTTAATGGGGGGGGGGGATAAATTATGAATTGTAGTTATATGATACCGGAAATTAGATACAACTCCGGATGTAGCAGTAGTTTTTTAATTTTATTGATAGTCATGAAAAAAATGGTTCAAATAGGAACTTGTTAGGTTTCACCGACTTGGGTTTATTTGACTTGAAGAAACCCTTAAGTACAGAATGTACACGGTATCATTTTCCAATCCATCTCCTTAATATTACATTCAAACACGGAGAGGAAATATTTAATAAATTGTAAATATTTGACTTGGTTTGATGATGGAGCTCGATTTTTATTTGTCCCCGTTTCCTGCCACACTCTCGGCCATTTCCTCAAACTGGAACAATAAGGCCTCTGTCACCGGAGTTTTAAGTCGGTGACATGGCAGCGCGGGGTTAACGGCGTCTCCTCCCTCCTCGCTGGCGGCCAGACGGTGACGAGCGCAGGTGATAGTTCACCGTGCAGACTCGCAGCGCAGACCTCCGAGCATCACACCAACGTGGGTGGGGTCGCTTTGATGCGCAACTAGCCGGCAATGTGCTTTCCACAGCCCCAAAGTCTTAAAGTTCAGTGAGAACAAATATCCAGCAGGAGGAGAGAGAGGCAGCCTCTTTTCCTCCGGCAGAGATTACATCTCTACAGAATTGCATAATCCTGACAGGACAGTCTGAGGGCGCTCGAGCCGTGAGTAGGACGTTTATTATCACGTTTATCCCAGATTTTTTTTTTCCGTGCATCTTTTTTTTTTTATAGTCAGCCTCCTAGACTTGAACAGTATGGCATGGCCGTGCATCACGCGTGCTTGCTGCATCAACCGCTTCTGGACCGAGCTGGATAAAGGGGACATCGCGGTGCCTTTGGTTTTCACCAAATACTCGGATGTGGCCGAGGTGCAGCATCTGCCCCATCACCCGCAGCCGAGGCTGAAGAAGGCCGGTGCCATTGCCATAGAAACCCAGCCCCATCCCGGCGAGCAGGAGGCTGGGAAGGCACCGCCCGCGACGGGTGCCGCAGCGGGTAAAGATGGCTCGACTTCATCCGTCATGCGCCAAGACTTCAAGGCGTGGAAAGTGCGCCCCGAGCCCAGCTGCAAACCCAGGAACGAGTACCAGCCTTCTCAGGGCCCGTTCAACAACGAAACCCAGTATCAGAAGGACTACAAGCCCTGGCCTATACCGAAGAAGAACGACCACCCCTGGATCCCCAAACCCAGCCCCACCGCCGCCGCTGCTACCACCACCACCTCCTCCTCCTCCGGCGGGCCAGAGAAGAGCGCAGGCGGCAGCAAGGTGGAGCGCGCCGCCGAGGCCGAGTGCGGCGTGGAGAAGAGCGAGATCGAGGAGAAGATGCAGGAGAAAGAGTCGAAGGAGGTGACGAAGAAGAGGGAGAAGTCGGTGGAGAGGAAAACGGGCGAAAAGACGGAGGGACAGGTGGCTGCAGATGTGAGCGCGGAGCAGAGCAAAGGCAGAGCAGCTGCTGACGCCGTCAACCGGCAAATAAAGGAGGTCATGTTCACTTCCAGCAGCTACAAGTAAGTGTGAGTCACGCACCGTGAGAGGTAACTGGATTCTTAAGTTATTCTAAATAATAATTTTCATTTGCTTTACTGTGACCTTACAATGAGTCTAATCTGCTTTCAAGTATCCAGTTGACACCTCATCTCTGCAAACATTTAGCCAGATAAGCAGCCTCTGAATGCCACACTGCTTCAAGCATCATTTAAAGGTCCTCAGTGATGTTTGGTGCTGCAGGGTCTCTTGTTACAACCTCCACTGATATTCCAGGGAACCTGATATTGCCACAGATAAAGGTTGCTGTATTGATTTGTATTTTTTTCCTGCTTTGTTCTTCCTGGGAGTACTACCAAATCAATGCTGTACGCCCATGAATGAGTAAAGCCAGTAAAAAGGGTCTGAATGTAATCATGTGCGTCTTAACGTGGTTTCTTTGTACAGCAGGCTTCCTCCAAATTAGATTGGCGATGCGTGTGTGGGATGCGTGTGGGAGTCGCAAGGACTAAAGGCTTCCTTCTGGTTCCACTGAAATGAAATTAATCAACAACGGCAGCTCCAGGATCTTCAGATAGATACTTACTTTCATGAAGAAACGTATCAAAAATAAATGTATCGTGCTGTTTTTAAAGCTAAGATCATGACACGTGATTAGATTTTAAAAAGGCCCCCACATCCTCCTCCAAGACACTCAGACTGAAAGAGACAGAAGCAACATGGATGTGTTTTGAGTGTTTGCTGTTGTTGTGTCCATGTTCATTCTGAGTCTATTTGCTGTGGTTCTGTAAAAATGTGTTTGTCTATTGTGGGTTTGTGATTGTTATGAGTCTTATTGAAGCTGTTTTGGGTAATTTTAAGTGTCTTTGCAGTTGTGTTGAGTCATTTTGAGTCTCTGTGTTGAATTTGAGTCATTTTGAGTCTCTGTGGTTGTTTGAGTCATTTTGAGGTTGCACTTGTTTTGAGTCATTTTGAGTCTATTTGTGGTTGTTTTGGGTAGTTTTGAGTCTGTGCTTGTTTTGAGTCTCTTTGTGGTCATTTTGAGTCTGCATTTGTTTTGAGTCTCTTTGTGTTTGTTTTGAGTCATTTTGAGCCTCTTTGTGGTTGTTTTGAGTAGTTTTGAGTGTGCTTGCTTTGAGTCTCTTTGTGTTTGTTTTGAGTCGTGTTGAGTCTCTTGGTTGTTGTTTTGAGACATTTCATCTGTCACCGTGGTTGTTTCGAATTGTTTGTTTTGAGTCTTTGTTTGTTGTTTAGTCCCATTGTCATTGTGTCCTTGTGGTGGTTTGATTAAATAAACTAAAAATGTTCACAGTCACTTCAGACAAAGCCTCTGGGCCCGGGGCCGCCTGACTCATTGGGCCTTTGGCCTGTTCAGTAATCCTTCCATGGTTTGGTTACAGCGTGCTTTTATTTTTTAGCACATGCTAATAATTAGAAGCAGAGGAATAGACATGTATACAAGAGTAAACAAATACATGTTCCACAGTTGCAGAAAAGGCTTTTATCCTTGACCCAGAATTATTTTCAATGTCTAAATCACCGAGTGGGAAACCTTTGACTTAAGCAAACAGTAAAATTAGAGTTCACTATACTACAATAAGAGTTTCCTTCAGGATATACCAATAACAATACACTCATCTCTTCATAGTTGCAGGTTTTTATAAATAATCAATTTTCCCAAAGTGGAGCATTAAATAGCCTTTAACTACAAAAGAAAAATGTGTCATCTTTTGAAATATCTCTAGTGAAGGTGGTGGTGTTGGTTCACTGAACATCTGATGTGGTGTGCACATTTAAACACTGGATGCGAAAGCCGTTCCAACCGTTTATTTTGGTGGTCCAGGATTAACAAAGGAGGGATGTTTTCTAAACATGAAAGCATCAAAAACAAAGACAAAATAAATACATTAAATATCAAATCAAATGTCAGCTTTAACAAATCGCTGAATGAGTAAGTAAATAAGATTAACAATGTTTAACTTACGTAGTTAATACATCGCCAAATGTGTTTTTTTTCCCATCCTTTTAAGGTAACAAACATAGAGGTCTAAAGTCATAATAAAGACATTTAGTAGACATAAAACACACATGAAATATTAAACAAATACAATGAAATAATAGGTGGAATTAAAGGTTCATTTTCACGTACAGAGCCTCTCTTTGTTCTTGTGTGTTTGGAGGGACAGAGGCTCTGCAGGCCAAAGGGGCGGGGTTATATTGTTTCCTGGGAGTGCCCCATGAAATTGACACACCCAGGATGCGGCACAGATGTGAGGATGTCAGGTGTAGTCAGGTCTCTTCAACTTGTGATTTAACATCTTTATTATCCATGAAAGGTGCGTTTAAACGTCCAGAGGCAAAGATATCAGCTCCAGTCTGGTCCACTTCATGTCCTCGCGTCCCTGGAGAAACAAACAGGCTGGGCCCTACAGAGCTCTGAAGATCAGATTTTGACATCAGTGCTGAAAAAAAGCAAATATGGAGAAATGAGCGGGTGAATATGATCCTGTGATAAAGAAAGAAGTGTTCAGCAACAAACTGGCAGCGTAGCTCTGCACAACCTGCTGTTTACTGTCAGTATGTGACCGATCCAATTCAACCCTGCAATGTTTCTACGTGCAAGAGGACAGCAGAGTGTTAAACCACATTCCCCCTCCAATGTGAGGATTTTATCCAAATTTGTTTTTTTCAGTAATTGATATTAAAAATAATAAAATCTTGGCTTTTATTTTTATTTCTTTTTTAGGACTGAGTTCAAAGCATATAAGGATGTGAAAACAGTGAAAGCCATCAAAGCTCCGTCTCAGTACAAGCCCCCGGTGGAGGAGACCAGTCTGGAGACCAGCTACAGCGCCACCTTCAAGGGGGAGCAGGTGAAGGCTCACCCGACCGACAACAAGCTGCAGGACCGCAGGAGGATACGTAGCCTGTACAACGAGCCGAGCAGGGAGGCTGCCAAGGTGCGAAGTCGTCCACACACTGAGGTTAGTTCACGTCTGAGAAACACCGTTACCATTCCCACTCAGAGTTGTGTTTCTTCTAAGTACGTAGGATGACATATAGGAAGCTCCCTCCTGATAGACATCTAAATGAACCCTTCTGTATTATAGATTCAGTATTTTGTTCCTGAGTTCTGAGTCAATTAAAAACCCCACTGCATGAATTGTATTTCATTTTGTCAGGCCATCTAATATAGCAGGTGATTTATTATATACACCAACTAAAACATCTCAATTTAAATCATTTTTTAAACAGTAAAATATGCATTTGTCATTGTTATATGATTTCGTTGGCCAGTATCACACCAAAGCGTGTAATGCACCCGTCAGTCCACTAGAGGAGACCGTGTCAGTGTCACGTTTTGACTCACCCAGGTGTGAAAAGTACACACTGGTATGGCCAGGGTCAAAGAGGAGATCATGTGACGGAGTACAAATGACAAAATCCACGTCTATATATATATTTAACTAATGTCACCTATGTTAACTAACTTACTTAACGGCCATCACATTAGCTACGTAAAATAACTTTTTTAACTATACACTTTATATAAAATTTGACATAGCTTCCAGGTCTGAACAATGAGTTCAATGCAGAAGTGCCATAAACTGCAATACCACCGAGGGCCACTAGAGGTTGGCTCCAAAAAGCTCCGGCTCAAAAGACTCCCATTCAACTCGTCTCATGAAATACGAAAGTCAATCAATTTTAATAAGTCATTATGATGTTATGATGTTATTCGGTAATGTCACTCCTTCTTATTAGCAGCCATCTGAAAACAATCCCGTCATTAATGAAAAATTAGGCCTCAAAAAGCAGTATGTCCGTTAGATTGACAGGCCTATGGTGCAGATAGGTAGTGTCCAATCAGATCCACCGCTCGCTCCTCCCCAGTTTGTCCAAATACGGTCACTTCCGGCTCCAAAATAGCAAGATGGTGACAGCCCAAAATCTGAACTTGAAGCTTCGCAAGCCAACGGGTGATGTCACTGTTGGTTGCCAGGTAAAATACAACACTGACATGGTGTCCCCTAGTGGACTAATGGGTGTATTACACATGTTTGCTTGATACTGGGTTGGATTCCATCATGTAGATATGTTAGAAAGTAAAATGTTTAATGCAACCAAAAATGTATATGATGTAAATTTCACAAACTGTACTAAAAAAAATGTGAAATGAATATTCAATCTTTGGACAATAGCTTATAAATGACTTGATCTTGGCCTTTATTTGATGATAACATACATCGGTATCTACGTGCATGTAATCAACAGTTTAGACAACGACTGGTGTTGATTGGATGATAATGTGTGTCTACAGTAGTGTGTTCATGTGGCCACTCCCTCTCTCGTTCCTGTAGGACTTCTCAGAGACTGAGAGCAGCTCTGTTCTAAATCTGCTGTAGTCAGGTGTGTTCTCTGTTTCTTCTAGAAGGCATGGAGGCTGATCAGACGCCAAACATGCATATTGTACACACACCTACGCACACAGTATGCATCTTGTTCAGTGCGAGCCTCAGTCACATTTACCACCCTGCCCACCGCTCAGCCTGCACCAGCCACTTCCTTCTGTGGAGTAATTTAGCTTCAATTAATTGACTTTGAGGGTGTGCGGGAAAGTGGATGAATACATGAACAGAAGAAGTAATGAAGCAGAGATGCTGTCGATATCCATCACGTTAGAATCAAGAGTAAAACCGATCAAACAAGGTAAACAAGACAAACACTCTTCACATTTGTTTCAGGCTCTATTTTAGTGACACTGTGGTGCAGGTTACATGGGACAAAATTGAAGTTTGTATTTCTCTGTCTGCTGACTTGTGCTGTTCCAAATGGCGTACTTACATACTAAAACTCACTATTTTGAGTGCAGAAGTGCGTTAACACGGTCAAAGTATGGAAACATGGAGTGTACTACAAGTACCCGGACAAATAAGTGTACTAACCATAGACTGTATATACAATTTTTACATAGCTTTTGGGTCTGAAAAATGGGGTTGATGTGGAGGTGCCTTAAACTACAATACCACCGAGTGCCACTAGAGGTTGGCTCCAAAAAGCCTCCATAGACTCCCATTCAAATTCTCTCATGAAATATAAAGTCAATACATTTTTTCCACCAGTCAATTTGGTGTCATTCGATAAAGTCACTCCTTCTTATTAGTTTTCTGGCGGTCCATCTGAAAATAATTGTATCATTAATTACATATTAGACGTCAAAAAGCGGTATTTTTGGGGCCGTGGCAGTTTGAATGACAGGTTTGTGGTGCAGTCAGGTTTCAACTATACGTGGGCAGGGCATAGTGTCCTCCCTAGCTCCTCCAAATATGGTCACGGCCAAAATAGGCTTTCAGAACGGCATCTTACAAACGGATGACATCACTGTTGGTTGCTGCTTGGTTCTAACATATAAGAGTACTATATGTGAGTCTACGAAGGGAAGTACGTCATTTTGAACCGCTTCTGTCTGCGTAGAAGCAACACAGAAGCACAACAGAGTGTGTGCCAGTGTCGGTTGCACTTTTGGTATTCCCATTGGCACAACTTGTTTGCAGATGATGTTATCCTTTTGGCTTTTGTCTGATTTCTATAAGCTCAGTACGATACATCTAATTTCATACTTCAAAGTCCACAGCGTCAAGAATGTGTTCTGAAAATAAGTAAATGTATTGAATCTAATCTGGACAGCAGGGTAAAAATGGCTGGGCACTGCGATACAGAGTTGCAGTGCTTTCCGGTCTTTTCACTGGTAATATCATAACATATTCGTCTTAATGCCACATTGACTAACCGTGGCAACAAAATCCATCAACATATTTGCCATGCCTTACACTCCACTTACTTTGCAGCACCTTTTTATTCACATAAATAGAGCCCTTCATTTTTACGGTCAAAAACAGCCTTTCACAGACATCTGTCATTTGTTACAATGTTTATAAGGTTTATTTAATCAGCAATTTAGGATTTGAACCAGCGACCCTCACATTTGTAAGCCTGCTTGTCAAGCCTGTAGGTTTTACCCCCGCTATTAATGTTTGAACCAAAATATTTCATTCTTGAAAGTGTAAGACTAACATCATATACTAATATAAACTATGTACAACCCCGTTTCCAAAGAAGTTGGGACACTGTGTAAAAGGTAAATAAAACAGAATGACATGATTTGCAAATCATGTAAACCCACATTTAATGGAGAATAGACCCAAGACAACGTCTCAAATATTGAAACTGAGTATTATTTTTGCTTTATGAAAAATATATGCTAATTTTGAATTTGATGCCAAAAACAGGTTTCAAAAAAGTTGGGACAGGGGCAACAAAAGGGATGCCGGGTCACTGCCGTCTCTGAGCTCGAGCTCATTTAAGATGGACTGACGGGAAGTGGAAAACTGTCCTGTGGTCTGATGATTAAAAATGTGAAATTCTTTTTTGAAATCATAGATGCCGCATTCTTCGGACTAAAGAGGAGAGGGACCATCCAGCTTGTTATCAGCGCACAGTTCTAAAGCCAGCATCTGTGACGGTACAGGGATGATTTAGTAAACATAAAATGGGTATCTTGCACATCTGAGAAGAAACCATTAATGCTGAATGATATTTTACAGGTTTTGGAGCAACATATGCTACCACTCACCCAGACAACATCTTTTTCAGGGAACGCCTTGTTTATTTCAGTAGAACAATGTCAAACCACAGAAGAATCCGAGTGCTAAACTGGCCTCCTGCAGTTCAGACCTGTCACCCATAAAAACATTTGTAGCATTATGAAACAAAAAATACAACAAAGGAGACCCTGAACTGTTGAGGCAACATGTTTCTGGCATCAAAATGAGCATATATTTTTCATAAAACAATCAAATTTCTCTGTTTCAACATTTGATGTTGTCTTTCTTCAGTTTTCATTTAAATATGGATTTACATGATCCTAACTTTTTTAGAAATGGGATTATACTTCGTATGCCTTTTTAAAAAGTTGATTTTAATGAGAAACTGCACGCACCACTGTTCTATTGAAGGAAAGGCACAAACACACCTTTTGTGCTATTTTTGGGTCTTTTATCATCATTGCACTAACCACATCATGCAAATATCACCTGTACCACACGGTGTCATTTGCCTGTCATTATTTGAAGTAACAGGATTATAAAAAAGAAAGTATGTATTGCATGCATGCAAAAATAAGATTTGACTTGATTTAGAGTCTCCATCGGTTAGAAGAACATTTAAAAGAATAGTTTGAAATTTTGGGAAATACACTTTGTTTTCTTGCTAAGAGTTTGACATAATCATATCCTTTGTTAAATATAAACCTGTAGCCAGCAGTTGTTAAGGTTAGGTTAACAGAAAGACCGGAAACTTCCCCTTGTCCTGTCATCATGCAGACACCCGGAAGTCACTGCTCTGGGCGAAGAAATAGTCCGTAACATTTTTTTTTTTACCCTTTGAACAGAACCAGGCGGGCTTTTTATCCTTATTCCCAGCCTTTATGCTAAGCTAAACTATCTTATGGCTGCAGCGTTATATGTACAGAAAGAAGAGCGGTACTCATCTTCCCCTCCTCTCAGCAAGAAAGCAAATTAAAACCGCTCACATTTCAAATTGTTGCTTTCAGATCTCTCGTCTCTTTCAGGTGGATAAACCAGTGTCTCGCACCAAACCAAAAAAGGCACCGACAACAAAAGCAGCAGCGAAGACAGTGAAAAAAGTTAAAGAGAAGCAAATTTCTAGTTCCCAGTCAGCCAAGAAGAAACCTTCTCTGAGCGCCTCCGAACCAGATGGAGCGGTCACAAAGAAGAGCAAAGAGATCAGCAACAGACTGGCTGAAGCGAAACAGTAGAAGTAGCCTCACTTCGACGTGCGCGTTAAGAGGCTACGTGATGAATTAGGCCAATCTCTTCCCTTTGGTTTATTTCCTTACCTGTTGTTTTTGCTGTCCTGCCATTTATTGTTCACCTTTGAATGGGCACTGACGTTGGGCTTTTAGAATAATACAAATAATTTCACTGTAAACTATGCGTGTGAGCGTGTGGATGCGTGAGAGTGTGTGATTTCTTGTTTTTTGGTGCACAGAACCGCTTTATATTATCAAGCACATAATTTGCACATTGTTTATATGAGTTGTGTTTGACATCAGACTTTAAAAGGAGCCATCGGTGCACGTGCAGTGTGTGCACGAAAGGGCCTTTTTTATTTTATTTTTTTTACCTTTGAGTGGATGACAATTGAGATCGATATTAAAATGATTGTAAAAATGTCGTGTAGGGCCTTGTTCTCCACGACGGCGTCACATGAAGGGTTTTTGACAAAGTGCAAAAATCTGCTTCACGGTTGTGTTTCCTAATTACAGTGCCTCCGCTGTATGGTCCTGGTTTTCATTTCATTGTTCTGGATGATATCTGGTTTCATCAGTTTGGTTGCTAAGAAACCAAATTAACTGTAATATAAGTGCTACGGCTTGCATGCGAGGGCCCCAATTTCTTTGGTTGAGTAGCAGCGTTTTAGCAGACTATGTGTCACAGTCACACTCTAGCTTGTAAATTGAGCCATTAAAAGGTAAATGTATAAGGGGAAGACCTTTCCAGATATATTGCATGTGTAGAAATAGATTTTGATCTCACCAAAAGGTACATAAAGTGAGTAAAATCATAGTCTAGTGACTGTTAAAGCTGTAAAATAAACACACCAGCAATATGGTTCCACCCCAAAACACATTTCCTGCAATCTAAATGGAGAATCTTTAATTTAATAGGAATACTGCAGTTTTTATGACGACTCAGTATCTCGTGGCGTTGTATTCCACCCTCTCCTCTGAGCTGTTACGCTGTAGTTGTGCTAAATAATTTAAAAAAAATGATGCATACAGGCCTAAAAAAAAAAAAGGAGAAACGGTTCCTACTCCGAGTGGGCTGATCTCTCCAGGTGTTGACGGACAAGGAATGGGCCAGGACTTCAAGTTCAGCTTTTTAACAATGCTGCTGTCTGAAAATGAACAAATCACACGTGTTCATCATGAGGTGTTTTTACCTGAAGCATGGTCACAGCCCAGCCTTCCCTCTCTGGTTGTAAAAACAGTCGTCCTCAGCGTGGCCGCAACGTGCGAGGGCCACGTTACTGAGTGAATGAACGAGTGGCTGAGTGAGTTTTTATTTTCATGTGTGTCTGACCTCTTCAACCTGCTAGCGTCAAATCCGACCCGACCACAAGAAGTGCTGCTCTGCACTCCCAACACCCTGGTGCTATATCTCTCATCGTATATGCTGTCTGTTTGGGACCGCGTGCGCCGTCAGACCAGAGTGAAGTGATGATATGACGATGTCATGCCGCTGCAGATATGTTGTGATATTGTGCTTGTATTCTCAGCTTGCTCCGAATGAACTCTTGATTAAAGTGATGATACTGAATCCGACCTAGTGACTCGTTGCATCTTTTACTTTTAGACATTATTTCTTTTGCAATTTGAAAATCTGAGAGGAAATGTTTAATAATGATATGATAAGCTTTATTTATTTAGCACGCTTTACACATAAAATCCAACACACAGCTTGAGCAGGTCATTTATATTTTACAGTATATATTTACATCACATTCATTATATTATAATAAAGCAATGAGGCCAAAAGTCTGAAAGTTAAAAAAAATAAGAAAAAAGATCTGAATCTGAAAGCACAATCTACAATTAAAAAGACTTAAGACCTGAATTATCAAAATGTAAAAGAAAAAGAAAATGTATTATTTTTCAAAAAGAATTTCAGAATTGAATCAATATTATATTCAAGCTTTTTTTGTTCAAATAATTGTTGTATTTTTCAATCTTTTAAAGATCAAAACTGTAACTTTAGGTTTCAAATTTTTAATTTCAACTTCAGCAAAACCTTTGGCCCTGATTTGATTCCATAGAAAATAATGTTGTGTTAAAACAGAAGGATAAGAAAAGATTTGTAATAAGCCATCGGGTGAAATCACTTCAGGAGAACGTATTGGTAAAAAAAAAAAACATGTGTCTTATGATTTTGTGTAAACAGATTCAAAGCCACTGAGAAAGACTCCAGGCAGAAAAAAAAAAATCCATATTGATAATGTAGTTTAAAAAAAAAGAAGCTTAATTCCCCCTGTGGTTAAAGGGTACTTAATTCCCTCCTTAAAAGCATTTGTAAAAGTAGCATGCTCACTGTGATGTTTTTGTTTTTGTTCTTAAAAATCAATGTATACACTTAAATATAAAAAGCACTGAAGAATATATTCATGAGTTTCTAAAAACTTTATGGAATTTGTTTCTTTGTTTCTAATCTGGACTATATTCCAGGAATATATTTCTAAAGTTCATGATAAATGGTTTGTTCTGTTTCTTCCCTGGATTTGATTGATTTCTATTTCATTCTATTCGCCTTACATTATGTATCCTGCAGATGTTTTTAAATCCTCAAATCTCTGCTGACATTTAGAGCCATTTAAAGGGTGTTTTTAATATCAGGTGTGCATCTTTCTCTCACTTTTCTTGCAGTTCAATTTGAATACAAGATGCAGAAACTTCTCTTCTGAAAACAAAAAGGGGCAACTGTAAGATGCGTGCAGATGCTGATGGTCATTTTCCTGTGAATCAGTCATCCCGACACAAATCTGCATGAATAATTCAGTTGTTATGGGCTCTTGTGTTTGCAGAGGAGCATGAAATATTGAATAAGAGATCAGCAGTGGCACTGAAGCTGCCTGAGCTCTGCCCCACCTAATATTACTGAAAGGGTAGACTTTCATTTCACTGCTATCAGGGTCCATTTTTGTCATGTTTAAGCAATAACTGCCAATTATGGTCATAAAAAACAAAGGCCTTCAGGTTTACATCTCTGAAAATGTCATTTATAGCCAATCAACAGCGACACAGCAGAGGCCAGAGAGATCATTCTTGGACATCTACCATTCAGATGAAATGTGCACCACAACATGAGCAGCCACCGCGACCACCTGCATTGTAGTTGTCAGTGTACCATATGGTGTAACTTCATGTGTATTGTATCGACTTCACATCAGGAGACGTGCAGCCTCATGGAAATATTGTATTTCTCAGACAAGGCAAGACAGGACCCAGCGTGGTGCTGATCGTCAGCAAATCATGACCTCTAGTGGAGGAGATCCATTGCACAATCTCACAGCATCATGAGAAGCCGGCCTGGAAAGTAAAGTGGCTGCAGGTTGAGAAGAGTAGCTCGGGTTTCTGTTGGTGTTCTTGGTGTTCTCAGGCAGGATGGGATGAATGACCTCTGTTGTCGTCATAACATGAATACGCGAATAACAAATAAACCCTAAATAGAAAATAGAAAATGGTAGAGAGCAACCATGGTAACGCTCTTCAGGTCACAACTATCGACTTTGAAAAAACTGCAGTGGTGGTGGTCACAGATTTAACAATTATTTAGTGGCAATCAAATGTTTAGTATAGTTGGTGTTTACAACATGAAAATATAATATTACAAAGATGATATTAAAACTGTAAAGTTATAATAAAGGAAAAATGTAATGCAGTAAATCATCACCTGCATCTTTAGATACCGCTCCAGACATTACGAAACATAGCAACCTAATATAAATACAAACTTTTTTTTAACTTTACAGGAATGCATTGTTGTATGAAAGGTGCTATATAAATGAAACTCAGTTGAATATGAAAAACTGTGATTTTAAATGTAACTTGTAACTAAAGCTGTCAGGCAAATGCAGTGGAGTAAAAAGAACGATATTTACCTGAGGTGTGGTCAAGTATAGGTATGTAGTAGTAGTTGCACAAAATGGCAATAACCACATACAAGTACCTTAAATTTGTACTTAAAGATTAAAGTATTCATATAAAATATGACATGACCAGTCCTGTACTTAAAATTTACTTAAGTAAAATTAAATTAGCTTATAGTTAAGAAAATCAGTGGTGGAATGTAACTTAGTACATTTTCTCAAGTAATGCATGTAATCTGGAAAATTCCTCCACCACCTCCTTTCTGTACTAAGTTCACTATGAAGCAATATTATAGTTAACTTTATTCTCTGAAATTTACAGGTAGTTTGGATTTGTTTGATTGAGATAAACTAATTTGTTGGAGGCCTCCAAGTGCGGTAGGGGGCGGTATGTTCAGCTTCATTGTGACTGGTTCTGATTATCCAACGAAGAAGAACAACTTCCGTCATAATGCCCCGAATACAGGAAATAAACAAATCCAGAGAAGCCCAGAGGAGGGAAAAGAGAGCATCAACCCAGACCTGCTGCTCCAAGGGGCCCCAATATCTGTAAGACTTTTTTTTCCAAAACCTTTCAAGTGTTACAAAAACATTTAAAACTTCTCAGTTAAAGTGTCAAACGATTTCTCACGTTTGTAAAAAGAGTTCAAACCTGTCGCAGGTGCAGCGGGAGCTCGACTGTTAGCCGAAACGACAACTTTTGCATAAAGACTTTCTAAAAACAGAGATAATCTGCAAGTCTGCTACTCACAGTATTCGTTAACTTGTAAGAAGACTGACATTTAAAAATAAATAAATAAATGCTTTCATGTTACTTTTATCTGCAGACAGCAGCCGACCTCGTTTTGAAGAGGAACTAACTCGGTGTCTCTCTTGATTGTGAGAAGGGAGCTCCCGGTTCAGTCTCTTTTGTTGAAAGGTTTTCTCTCAGTCCTCAGGGACTGATATATCAGGCCTCCACCATGATGACGACGAAGAGACTGGACAACCTGGAGGTGGTGTGCGAGTGGGCTTCATGCGGCTTCAGGGGCCGCAGCATGGAGGAGCTGAGCGACCACATGTCGCTGCATCTGAAGGATTACCTGGGAGACAGAGACGCCCTGGAGGAGCTGGGTGAGTGAGGAGGACACCCGAGGACACGGTGTCCAAAAATGAAACGCACTCAACGGAGAGCTTATTTGGTAACTAAGACAACAAGCCAGTCATCCGGTGTTACATTATTGGTAAAAGGTGTATTCCGTGTGTATGACTTTGTGTGCACACGTGTTTTTGTTGTTGTTGTTGTTGTTGTTGGTGAAAAACTAAATGTAAAGTTAGTACAACTTCTGTAGATCTTATCAAACGTGAGAAAGAGCACCATTTCTCAGCCACGCCGACGGTGTGAAGCATGCTGGCTTCTTGACTTTCCTCTTTGAAAGAAGGCTCAGTTGTGTTTATGAGGCTGCACAGGCCGAGTTGCGTGATCATAATTGTGCAGGAGGTTTTAGCAGTGAAATATTTTTGCACTGAAACATCTGTGAGATTGCAAATGGAATAGGAATAAAATACTGTGTCTGTTTCTCGTCTGCTCAGCACACAGCCGCAGCTTGTTTTTCTGTTCATTATAGGTCACCGAGTTTCAGCTTTTTAGTCGGTGAAAATCAGGGAAGTTGATGTTTGTCTTGGAGAGGAAACCCTGTGGTTTAAGTCCTCCCTGACTGATTTCATTTCTTACTCCTAGCTTTTGCTTCCATTTTCTATCAAGCCTTCATCTCCACTGTCGTTTCCTCGCTCCTGTTGCTGTGGATCTTCTCTCTATTTGTGACACGCAAACGTTGTCGTCAACCGCCAGCTCAGGATCAGGTTCTGGGTTCTCTGTGGTCAAGTAGGCCTGCTGTTACTCTTCTTTTGGACTGTCGTTGTTCTTTGTCTGTCAGAATTTCCATGATCTTTTTTCAGTGGTAGAGTGGGAGCGCTTGTTTCGATGCAGCTGACTTGTCGAGTGAAAATTGCGGCAGAGTCGTAGGCAGAAATGAGATCGTTTGGGAGGCAGGAATTGAGATTCAGATTTTGTTACGAATAATTCAGTCTGAAGGCATTTACTGAACCGACATCCCTTTTTCATGAGGATGAATGAACATTCATGTCCATTTTTTAGCCATAAGCGGTCCAATATCAAAGTCCTCCGTGTACATTTAGTAATAACATGTCCTTATCTGCTGGTTCACTCTCTTTGTTCAGATGAATATGCTTGTCTCTGGAATGGATGTGAGTTTCTGTCCATGGGGATCCCTGCAGAGCTGGAGGTCCACGCTTACTTCCACAACTACCACGGGAAACTCAAGTTTGTCGGGTCCCAGCTGCTCAAGTCCCGTCCCGACCTGCCCAGCTGCAACCAAGGCGTGCACAGCAACAATCTGGTTCCGGAGGGATCCGATGGGTACAGCTGCCAGTGGGAGCAGTGCGATGTAGGTATTTTTTTATTTTAAGTCATCCGTTGGGTCACTTAGAGCTCGATAACACTGCTACTAATATGATATTTATGCTTTTTTTATATTCATACAGAGTACATTCAACAATCCTGAGTGGTTCTACCGACACGTGGACAATCACGTAGAAAGTGCCGAGCCACAGTCTCTGTCACAACAACAGCAGGCGCTCTTCTGCCACTGGGCAGGTACGACCGGGTCGGAGGAGGTTAGAGAGAAGTTCGTGTTCCTTCACCTGCTCTGTGTGATGTCTCACGTTTCTGTTACAGGCTGCGAAGCCTTCTTTAAGATCCGGTACCGTTTGAGGGAGCACATGCGGAGCCACACTCAGGAGAGACTGGTGGCCTGTCCGACATGCGGCAGCATGTTCTCCAGCAACACCAAGCTGTTCGACCACCTCCACCGGCAGGCCGAGCCCGTAGGTGAGACGGAAACCCGGGCCTGAAAAACATTCAGAAGATGGAGGTGGTTCTGCATGTTTTAATGTCTCGCTGTACTCATTCTGACAGAGTCGCTGGTTTGTGAACATTGTGGCAAAGCCTTTTCCAGCGAGAGGCTTCTGAGAGACCACATCCGTCAGCACGGTAACGACCGCCTTCAGTTTTAATACAGAAGAGATCGGATCAGGAATGATAAAGGGGCAGTTCCCTGCTGTGTGTCAGTGGGATGATGAGGCAATTGGTTTTTGAAATGTTGTCTTATCCATGTGTTTCACCTCGGCCATTTGAACATTTAGCATGGTAACATCGATGGAAACCAGTGAAATGATCCGAATTTATGATTTCAGTTTTCATCAAATTGTTTTTGTTTTAATTTTTGTTTTAATTTTGAAGACGATTTAGTTTCAAAGTGCAAACAGCAGTTGACAAATCTTCTCGCCTCATTTTATATCACTTCACCTGACTTTCATCTGCAAATAGATTATCATTTATTATGGATTAGCACGCATTTTAATTGATTTATTTTTCAACAAACATCTTCAGAATCTTTCTAACATGCTAGTTCTTATGAATCCCTCAATGAAAATGATGAGTGTAAGTGTCTGAAGTAAAAAAAAAAAAAAAAAGGTTCATCACTGATGGACCAGATGGTTGACCAGTTGTCAGTCAACCATTCCTTCTTCTTCCCGTTTTACTCCCAGTGAATCAAGTCAAGTGTCCTTTCTGTGACATGACCTGCACGACTCTGGCAGCTCTGAAGATCCACATCAGGTTCCGTCACTGTGACGAGAGGCCGTTCCCGTGTGACTTCTGCGACAAAAGGTAAAGCTCGAAAGCAGGTGACCAGAGGGGTGAACTACGAAGAGAGATTAGTGGGTTAGCGAGGTATGTTGAGACTAAAGCCAGGGTTGTCAGTGTCACAGTGTCTTTTAAACTGGCTAGATCACCATGGTAACTGATGCTGCAAACCTAACCTGATCCGGAGCAGGTTATGTTGGAGATATCGGATCAAACGTAAGAAAGTACCGTTTACTGACCAATCAGATCTCTCGGAAAATTGTCATCACCGATCGGAGAAGATTCAGTGGAGCTCAGACAGTCCTCTGAGGAGTGAGATGGTCAGACAGACCTCTGAGGAGTGAGACGGTCAGACAGACCTCTGAGGAGTGAGACGGTCAGACAGTCCTCTGAGGAGTGAGACGGTCAGACAGTCCTCTGAGGAGTGAGACGGTCAGACAGACCTCTGAGGAGTGAGACGGTCAGACAGACCTCTGAGAGGAGTGAGACGGTCAGACAGACCTCTGAGAGGAGTGAGACGGTCAGACAGACCTCTGAGGAGTGAGACGGTCAGACAGTCCTCTGAGGAGTGAGACGGTCAGACAGACCTCTGAGGAGTGAGACGGTCAGACAGACCTCTGAGAGGAGTGAGACGGTCAGACAGACCTCTGAGAGGAGTGAGACGGTCAGACAGACCTCTGAGGAGTGAGACGGTCAGACAGTCCTCTGAGGAGTGAGACGGTCAGACAGTCCTCTGAGAGGAGTGAGACGGTCAGACAGACCTCTGAGGAGTGAGACGGTCAGACAGTCCTCTGAGGAGTGAGACGGTCAGACAGACCTCTGAGGAGTGAGACGGTCAGACAGTCCTCTGAGAGGAGTGAGACGGTCAGACAGACCTTTGAGGAGTGAGACGGTCAGACAGACCTTTGAGGAGTGAGACGGTCAGACAGACCTCTGAGGAGTGAGACAGTCAGAGCATTACACACACACACACACACACACACACACACACACACACACACACACACACACACACACACACACACACACACACACACACGGAGAAGACTCCGGTAAAGTGAGTGACTTGACAAAAACTTGTTACATTACTTCTTTTTCATTCATTCATTTGTTTATTTATGTATTTGTTTTTTGTCTATCTATCTATCTATCTATCTATCTATCTATCTATCTATCTATCTATCTATCTATCTATCTATCTATCTATCTGTCTGTCTGTCTGTCTGTCTGTCTGTCTATCTGTCTATCTATCTATCTATCTATCTATCTATCTATCTATCTATCACAGATTTAAGAACGCGCGTGATCTCCAAAAGCACACCGAGGTGCACAACGAGGGGACGGTGTACCGCTGCACGGTGGAGGGCTGTGATTATTCCTGCCACACATTCCAGACCATGAGCGCCCACTTCAAGAGGCTGCACGAGGTCGGTCAGCAGCACGTCACCGCTTCAGATCAACATCAGCACCTGCTGTCATAACGAAGCTTCTTTAATTCACATCTTCTCATGATATTTACCAACAGGTTGGGGGGATGTCCAAATACAAGTGCCATATCTGTGATAAGGTCTTCTCTTGGTGTTACACTCTCACTCTTCACCTCCGTAACAAGCACGAGTTGAAGTGGCCGTCTGGACATTCCCGCTTCAGGTGAGTCGCTTGTTGAAGCTGCGAACAGGTTCTGTGCACGGCAGAGTCGGACGTGTCTCTCATACAAATCTCCGGTTGTTTATGAACTTCCTCGGATCGTGGTTTAGTGGGAAAGATGCTCATATTGTAGTTTTAAAAGAACGACCGTGAATTCACCCCCCAGGGTCAGACTGTGACCAGCGAGTTCTACTGGGACCTTCTGAAGCACACACACACACACACACACACACACACACACACACACACACACACACACACACACACACACACACACACACACACACACACACACTGGTGTATGTTGACAGTTTCATCAAACCTTGTCTGAAGTTTGCTGTGGTGTGTTTCCGTGCACGTCCTGGTTGAATTCTGCTCATCGCCGGTCATTCATTTGAGCAGGTAAACAAACGTGTGACCTGGAAGAAGTTAAGAAGTAAACCTGGAAGTCTCTATGAAAAATAAACGCGTTTTAGATCCACTCTGCTTCTCATCTCCTGGGGTGCACCAAATGTACTTCAAGTCAGTTTAAGATAAAGAGATGTTTATTGAGGCTGTCTGCCGTCTCTCCTCACAGGTACAGGAAGGACGTGGACGGCTTCCTCAAAGTGAACATGGTCCGGTTCGAGACCGTAGAAGTGACGAAGGAGATCATGAAGAACATGGCCAAGAAGCCGCAGAGCCTTCGGAAGAGTCAGAGAAGCAGCAGCCGGACGAAGAGGGCGGCCGTCGCGCCGGAGAGCGGCCGCAGCTCTCCGGCAGGATCCTCCTCGCCGTCCTCCAGCTCCTCCTCCTCGTACTCCTCCGAGCTGTCGGGAGCCGAGGACGTGTCGCCTCACGGCAGCCCCAGAGGCAGCGACTCCCCTGTCTACTGCGTGATGAGCACCATCCCTCACATCGAGGACGAGCCCGGAGGACTGCCGCAGGAGGACTGTGAAGGCAGCGGGACCTCTGGGGCGGTCCAGGCTCTGACGGAGGTTGCCAGGGGACTCGGCATGGACGTGGTTTGACCGTCCACTCCGCCCGGTGGTCAGGACATGGACATCCGGAGCAGGCGCTCACGTAGCTCTTATGCAATTTGTCTGTTTTAGTATATTGTGCTTTGAAGCTCTCGGTGGAGACTTCGTTGACTCTTCCTCCCGTGTTTGTACGTTACATCCAGATGTTGACCGTACACCGGTCGTAAGGACCCCAGCTCCTGTTGATGCCGCAGCGTAGCTTTCTAACGTCTGTGTCTATGACACTGCCTTTGAAACATAAATTAATATTTACGGCAGAGATTACATGAATGGAAGGATTTTAAAAGCACTAATTAACGGGTTCAAATGAAATGTTGTTCTCTGCACACCGTACGCAGTTTGACTGACTTGTTTAGCAGATGATTTCAGTGGACATTTGTTTTTGTTGGCGCCTTTGAATGTTGCTTAATGTTAACGTTTTAAATACATTTTTGATACAATAGTAAGATTTTCAAGTTTTTTATGTCTTTTTCTTTTCATGTTGCAGCTCGACTGGAGGGTCCCAGTGTTTTTGGTCCATACTGAAATATCTAATCAACTAAAGGGCAGATTATTCTAATCTTTTATCTCGTGCCATTATCAGGTCAAGATTTGAACTTGTCCGGTACTTTATTTTATGACCTGTCGGCCTAAAATGGTGAACATCAGCTTTGTTGTTGTTAGCATTCAGCTTAAACTACAACCTCGCAGAGAGACGAGCATTAGCATGGCTGCAGACTAAAGGTCTTTCCAAAAGAAAATAAAGTGCCATTTTTCAGCCCGCAATCAAAGTACTCATGACAAAAACAACAGTTAGAAAAAAATTCACTGACATGAATTAATGAAAAAAAAAAAAAAAACACCTTCACAGTGTTAGCAAGGAAGGTAGCAATGACTTCATTAATTAATTTTAACTTGGCTGCATTTCATTGTAGGTGTGCAGATTACCACCTTTTTTTTTTCTTTTTTTTTTCACTCCAAACATGAGCTTTGGTACCAGCGGTGACGTCGCCCGTTGGTTTGTGAACGTTATGAAGCCTTAAGTTCGGATTTTGTTGGTCGCCATCTTGCTGGTTCGGAGCGGTTTGGTACCGCCTGACCAGTTCATATAACACACACACTGAACCCAACTTTAAAAAGGAGCACTGGTTCGACAGTGTTGGAGCGTCGCTGAGATGATGCAGAAACCACAATTTGATTGTTGTTGCAGACGTGTGAGAGCCTGGGGCCTCAGGGTGGGATGAGGTGGTAGGAGGCCGCCAGGAGGCCGGGACAGAGAGTGGACATCTGCAGAGGTGAGGACACTTCTCTTAATGTGAGTGTTTCCCTCCGTCGGCGGTAAACGCAATCTTGCTGACTCGCATCCACAGGGCAGTAAAGAGGGGGTGAATAGAAACCGTGAAAAGCATCTTTCTGCCTCTCTGCTATGACGGGTATCCTGACGGCTCTGCAGGTGTCCACTGAATAGTCTTTGAGGACATTCTGCCCAAAGTGAAGATCCGTTTTCTTCTGCGTGTCCCACATCGGCTCCCACAAAGCAGTTCGGCGGGGAAGCGCTTCATCACCCGGGCAAGAGACGGTACATCTGCTGCTGTCGGGATACAGAACGGATAAATCGCTCGTGTTCATGTGGTGCACTCTGACGTTGCGTGATGGATGCGCACGAGCTGAGACGAAGGGACCGAAGTGGCTGTCCACAACGTCCCGCTTCATCCTCTTCACTTCGACGAAGCTGTCGGACTCCAGCTGCCGTTTCCTGCCGAGGATCACCTTCGGGTACCGGGATTGGTCCGCAGCAGGTAAATCCTTCGTCGTGTCAGTTTGGTAGCTCCCGTGTTTCTCATCGGGTTTCTCTTCCCAGTGCCGGTCCGACGGCCGGTCCGGCTTCTCCCTCCTGGTGGCTCGCCGGTGGAAAGATGCCGGTGAAGGTGTGTGAAGGTAACTGCTGCTGTGGCTGATATCTGCAGGTATTTCCCCAGTTTCACTCCTGTCACCAGAGGTTCCATATACAGAGAGTCCGCGTGGAAAGTCTATGTAGAGAGAAGCAGATTGGCTTTATAATGTGACACGTGTGGTGCTGTTGTCTGAAGGAATTTCTTCTACCGATGGCCTCAAACTCACCTAAATATGGGTAAATGTAGGAGTGCTGGTGTTGTTCCTGATGTTGTACGGAGTCCGACAGACCGGCAGCAGGGTGCTCGGGTGTCATCTCGCAATGAAGACCGTCGAGGTTCTGCTGCACTTTCTGTAAAATCAAGCATCAAATACAGATTTTAAAGCACAGCTTACTTTACACTTGGAACTCGGAGTAACATTACCATTACATTAGTTTTCTTCTGAATCAAGTAAATTACACTAAACTTTTATAGTGAAAATTCAAAGCAGTCCTATTCAGACATTACCTCACTGTATGAAATCATATGAATAAACTCTTCATTTAGTTTTTACCTTGAGTTGTTTGTGGTAGTAAATCTTCCATGCTATACAGACATGCATTGCCCCCCATCTTCCTCGAATCTGGGAACAAACAAGACAGTCGTTTTTCACCTTATTCTACACAGTTCTATCAATGATAGCTGCGATTTTACTTTTAAAAAGGTAACAAAAGCAAAAGTAACCTTTATTATTGAAATCACCGTATTAACAAGTTGGTTTTGACTCACTGTTGATCTGAAGGACTTGGTTGTTGCTCTGTTAAAGGCAGTGACGGGAGTGAAAGAGGACCCCAGTGTTCCTCTGGCAAAGTGTGTGTTTAACTGTAGCAAGAGGTCAAAATGGGTGAAACATCTCAAAGGGTAAAATGACCAGGAAGAAATAACATTCAGCATCTGATGGGAATTAGTACGGGGCTTTACACAATGACCATTAAGTAAATGTTAACAATACAATGAAAACAAATCTCCTTACATCTCTCTCCTGAGCTCCCATCATGGTTGCAGGACGGCCGAGGACAGGTGCAGGACAGGAGTGGACTGCAGGCATACAAACAAGTGAGGTTTCAGGATGACAATGGACTTTAGAGCAGGAGATTTCAAAGTCCTTTCATCAAAATCCAGAAAACTATTTATTTACATTTTGGCAAATTGGCATCATTAAATGTTTGCTGAATTAGCTTTTAGCATTTCCTGTCTTCACTGTATTCAAAGACACTTTTCAGGTTAAAACGATCAAAGCAACACAAAAAAAGTATAAATCACGCAACAATCACCTTAAAATCTGCTAATAACAGTAAAAACAAAATGAGTTAAACATTAAAAACAGCTCTAAAATGGAGGGTTTTCATTTGTGATTTCAATGAATAAAAGTCAAATAGTTCCCAGCAAAAAGACCATCACATAATTTATGGCCATTTATTTTTTTCATTCATGAAACTCTTGTTGCATCTCTGCCTCACACTCTCCTCTTCAACTTTACTTGAAGTTTAAAAAACAGTTAAAAAATGTCTACTCTCAGGGAAACTAGTAGTAGCAGGAACTTTACTGGACAATTTGTCTCACAAATCTCATGTAAATGACATCATCCTGTTAAATTGCATTACAGATGGTAATCCAATTTTCAGTGTGCCAATCCATTTAATTAACTTAGAACCCATCCGTTCCAAGGACACATGATTAGTAATGCTGTTTGTGATGCAAAGTGAAAAGTGATATGCAGCATATCTAAGAGAGAAGAGACGAAAACGCTCGAGGGTTATGAATTTACCATGTTGCAGTGTCATTTTGTGAGTCTAATGCAGAGAAAACAGGGATCTATCTATCTATCTATCTATCTATCTATCTATCTATCTATCTATCTATCTATCTATTGTGTACTTTTGCCTACAATCTGTTAACTGACATAATTAATCAGCAACTATTAATCAATTAGTAAAAGTTATTTCCAGCTTCTTATATGTGAATATATGCTGTTTTTCTTTCTTTCTTGTCACTGTAAATTTAATTCATTTGAGTTGGGGACCGTTTATTGGACAAAAACATTTGACGATGTCCCCCGCCCTGGACTTTTGTTTTAAACTATTTTCTGACATTAAAGGGAAATAATCAGCAGATGATCTACGGCCGGTTGCAGCTATAATCAATGTTTTTAAGCATAATTGACAGCTTGTGGCCGTACAGTATAAAACAACCCCTTAAAAATAAAACTCAGGGGGAACTTTTGTCAAAGAGTCGGAATTCTCTTAAAAATGAGAATTTAATGAAAATTGCTTGGCTTGTTTTTCATTGTACAGTGATGTCTTTGCTCCTGGAAATCACAGTGTCCTCGCCTGCGTTAAAACCTCTGAACATATAATTGTCGTACGATGAATGCCCGTTGAACCTCTCGGCTGCAGCGAGCCAACAGCCTGATCCCTCCTTTCTCACAAAGACAAGATTAGCTGGAGGTTACACAGCCTATGTTCTTTAAATTGTGTCCCTGTCAGCGGGCCGCAGAAATCTCTTAATCTCATTAAGGGAACTGTTTGGGAGCACAAACAGTGAATGAGGCATCAGCGACGGCTCGCGGTGTCACCCGAGGCCACGCGGAGCTGCGCTGCTCGTCTCCGGGATCAGAGGACTTTATTTATTATTTATTCAACCCATGTAAAGCCATATTTAATACATTTTAAATCTAAAATCAAATTTCAGAATAAACAAAACACTAGTTTTTAATCAGTTTAAGTGTAATTTTATTATTTTGGCGAAATTATTGTTACATATCCTTTTTTTTTTTTAAATTTATATATACTGTATATATTTTTGGGGAGAATAAGTTCTACCATGGCAGGCCAAAATAAAAAAAAAAAGTGAGGCATCTCTGGTGTCGAGTTAACTGATTCTGAAAATAATCGTTGCTTGCAGCCCTGAAACAACTGCACAACCCTAAATTAATAAATCATGATTAACTTAATGTCAGGAAGAAAAAGACCACATATGTTCTGCTTTTCTATAGTTTTTGTCAGAATTTAGTTGCATACAGATAAAACTTCTGTCATGGTTATTGTCCTGTATTTTCTCCACCGGCCAAAAACAAAATATGTTTGCTTTATAAAAATGTTTCTTACCTGTGGTGGGAGAAAAAAATGAATTCGCTTAATATCCAGAGGGTTGAAGTTTTTTTTTTTTTTTTTTTTTTGTCCCGTCAGTTTATCAGCTAACAAAGACAATAAGAACATCCGTCGGCTCTTGAGTTCAGGGAAGTGAACTCCGCCCGGTGTCCTTCTGCTACTTCAGCGAGGCGGGGACCACCTGTCGCCGTGAGCCGGTGTCACCTGTCTGCAGCCCCTTCACTCAATTAGTCGGTGTTACTTTTCAACACCAGGAAAGAACATTAATTACTCGTAGAGGCTTAAAGTAATCCCCTCAGCCCCATAAACCTCTCTGAGTCAGTTTAGAGAAAGACAGCTTACGTACACAAAGACAGACTAGAAAACAGTCACTGGCTGCAGTCCATATATGTGGTATAATAAGTGGTAGTCCGCTGCAAATTGCTTCAAAACCAACGCGGCTCTGCCTCTCCAGGAAGCGTGTTGTTTTCTACACAATATATCTAACACACTGTATGTATAAACTGCAAACTAGAGGTGGAGTTCTTTGGACAACCTTTATTTATTTTGGTCCCATTGTCAATATCAGTACAGTTTTTACAGCTAATGCACGGTAAACATTTGTTGTGATTTGTGAGGTGAATGCATCATGAAGAGACCAATGTAGTATATGATCCTCAATCAGTGATCATTTTTGAAGGTGTGAGCAAACTTTAAAAGACATAATTAAAGTTTAAAAAAACATTCTTATTCTTTTATCTTGAAGGTCTGAAGAAACGGTAGATTATTCTTTCATCACATTTCTCTATAAAGTCCTGATAGTAATGTCAGATTTTTAAAAAATGCACACTGAGATCTTATTTCTCTACATTCAGTAAATATATGTACAATATAAAGTCTTGAATTTAAAATGCCTTCATATAAGCTCTATGAAAGGCTCCAGTGTGTCTGACTGGAGAACTGATAAGAGAGTCCAGAGTGACCTGCACGGTTTGTTTCACCTTATTGAAATTCCCCAGAGAAAGTAATTAAATAAATACAGGATAATCTAGAATTAAACACCATGAGGTGTGGATTTCTTAGGTATAAAAAGGGGAGTGTTCGGTAATCTCATCAGAGACACTTTCCATGGAAACCACCTCTCACGTTTAGCTGACTCGGTAAAAGTATTTTCTTCATCTCGTTTTGTCTTTGTTTATCAGGAAACTTTTCTATCTGCTGAATGATCGACTTTTGAGGAATCTGAAGACACCAGGCCCAGTTGGACTTTCTTTGACACGACACCACTCTTCTGTGTTGAATATCTAAACACATGCATGCAGAAACCACAACAGTTTTTAATGGTAAATAACAAATGTTCCTCCAGTGAATTTCTCTGAACTAACAACGGCAACGATGCGAATGTCACCGCATCAAGACGAGTGCTCATGTCTTCTAACATGTGATGCATCAGTTGTCTTGTATGGATCCTATTGACTCTGGTTTCAACAACTGAAACAAGATTTCGTATTAATGTTATTGATAGTTTGGGGATTAATCCACCCACACTCTTTGCAAACCCTTTCTACCTTTAAAATAGATTGTTTTCAGCTTGTCGTTTCTATTTATGCTCATATAATCTTGTGTTATTGGGTGACCCTTCGTTCTTCATCAAACATTGATAGTTATTATTTAAAAGTGAACTGAACACCCTGATTTTCTTTTTATTAATATTTTCATTTTAAAGAATCTGAGATTACAGAATCAAAATTTTAAAAAATGAATATCCTTTGCGCATTTAAATTCTACCAATATATTATACTGGTATAATACAATAAGTACGAATGACAACGATAAAATAATAAGTAGAATATTACCTTTAATCAGACAGCAGCTCATTGCTGTCATTAATGGAACTTCATTTTCATCACTCAGCTCTTTTGGTTAAATTATTACAATAATTAATCAGTTGCACCGGTCGCTGGGTGCATGTAAGGTCACCGTGAGGCTCAAAGTGGAGACGCAGTTGGTGCTGGACATAATCAGTGTAAGAACATCTCCAAAATGTTTTCATCATCAGTATCGTCATCTTCATCGTCATCATCGTCAACTCACAAAATATCTTCATCGGTTTGGTTTTCCACATGAAACAAAAGCACTAAACACTGATTGTCTGATTGCTGCGATCTGGCTCTTTGTCTTGTCCTCAATTCTCCAAGCACACTTGGCCACCCTTCAATGGGATCTCATTACGCGGAACATAAGACGCTGATTGGATGAGACTTTAGGATGACATGTTCTCCTTGATTAGTTAATTCCTTTCCCACTACCCACCCAAATCCTGTTAGTGTTGGCACGGCGGTGTCTTCTCCGCCAGCTCTGTTGTTCATCTTCGGACCAAACACTCACCGTTTGTGACCCACAGTTCACCCGTGTGCCAAGACTCATCTCACGACTTAGAGCAGCTTCTTCAGAAATGAGACACAAGGAAAATCTCTGCTTATTGTTACATTATTAAATCCAGTAAAGGCACTTTTGGACCAGGTGTTTTTGGATGTGTGTGATAACTGTGCAGGATTCTCTCTAGTTGCACTTGTCACAGCAGAATGATTCACACTTTTTTGTAACTTCCACCTGCCCCTTCGTACGTTTGGATTCAGTATAATTAGCAGCATTAGTCCACCCCAACGTCAGTCTGAACACCAATCAGTAAGGTTTATTAGAAATACCTCTGAGCGTCTTCGATGTCTACCACTGGCCGCCTTTCAGATTGGTTGAGTAAACCTTGATGCAAACAGGGTTTTCAGACTGTAATAACAGCAAAGCGATTGTTGGGCAGAGCCAAGCTGGTTGTAATTAACAACTTAGTAAATATAAACACCTTTAATAAGTGATTCTGGAGCATTGACTGGATGTAAAAGTGTTCGTAGCTTCCGGGTCTGAAAAATGAGGCAGATGCAGAAATGTCTTCAGCTGCGATACCAAAGAGTGCCACTAGAGGTTGGCTCCAAAAATCCTCCGGCTCCATAGACTCCCATTCAACTAGTCTCATAAAGTTCTAAGTCTATACATTTTGTCCTCGAGTTATTTTGGTGTTGCTAACTAAAGTCACTCATTAATTAGAAAACTGCTCGCTCCCCACCAACTCGTCCAAATATGGTCACTTCCTGTTTCAAACCGTTGTCGCTGGTTCAGGACACATTAATTAACTTAATTTTATTAATTGTTTGTTAATGGTTATAACTGCATTTTGGACACCAATAGCGCCTTCTTAAACTAATAAATAATGTATTTAATAATTAAAAACATAGTTAACATGAACAGAAATGATCATATACACAGTAGTTGAAGATATCATGTTCATGTCAGTGTGTCCAATTGCGGTCAGTGACCCTGACCTTTGACCTTTACTCCCCAAAATGTTGGTACCAAGTGAATCTTTTTGCCAAGTTTGAAGAAATTCCCGCGAGGTGTTCGCAAGAACGTTACGGACGGACAACCTGAAAGTTCAAAGCCTTCCGACTACCGCTGGTGCTGAGGATTGAAAACAGTGGACCTACTGTGAAGCTCAGGGTTTGGTTCTCCAGTCTGGCGCTGTTCACCCGAACTGAGCGGGTCAAACTACCTGCTGACAGGTGCAGAAGTCTCACTGAAAGCAGCAGAAATCACTTGTTTGCAGTGATGATCTGAAAAGGTTGTGCAAGAATTTTTTTTTTTTTGGTTGTTTTTTTTGTCGATGCTATTTATCATTTAGTAATCTGACTTTTATTCATTATTAAATAAACAACCAATTACTTTTATTAGTTTCAAGTTATTTCAGAATTTTTTGGGGGTTCTTACTTTGGGTTGGCAGAGTACTAACCTGTGTGTCGGCCCTGAAAAAGGTCTGCTGTCTACTAACTGCTGTCAGGCAAACAACAGCCCTGCTCTCTGGAGAAAGGGTGGAGCGTGACCACGGTAACGAACACCAGCGCCAGGTGGGCGTTGGACATCCTTTTTTGTAATTCGACACCTGTACACCTGTAGCTCAGAAAACTGACGAGCTTCGTGCGGGGACAGCTTCTGGTCGTAGACCTGATTATTAACAACAAGTAAGATGGAAAACAGCCAACCGCCGGACCAAGAGGAGCCTAACAAAAGCAGGGAAGGGCAGGAGAACAGCCTGGATTGGCTGCTCAGGAAAGACAGCGCAGAGATAAGTCCTGTGCCGATGGACACCAACGTCTCAATATCGAGGTAACTTTTCCTCCTGGGGAGGAGCTGGTGTTTGATTTCCTTCTCGCAGGTTACAAACACGACCTTGTTATTATTTAATGATATACGTATCATAAGATGTAAGTCAGGGTGGATCTTTTTGGTTCACTAAAGGTGTTTTTTTTAGCCTCCACTGGCTGCTGAGTGTCAGGTGACACGGTGGCACCCTTCAGGTAAACAGGTGTCAGCTTGTTTAAAGCCGCCATGCTTCTCAAGCTGCTCTGCACTGGTCTGGATCCACCTCACAATACCATAAACAAACACTGAGTGAACAAAGACATCTGTGTACGTTGTATAAACAGATTACTGATCTTGTGATGCCGAGAGTTTACATCTTCTTTATTTTTTTTTATTTTTTTTTTATAATTGAGCTGCGTAGTTTGTTATGACTTGCATGTTTTTCTACATTTCAGTCAGAGTGGTGTGAGTGCCGACAACATCTGCAATAATGCGTTCACCAGGGAGAGAGTGTTTGCTGCAGCATCCCAGGGAGACACAACACAACTTGATGGGCTGCTTTCATACCTGAGAGTTAATGATAAGAGACTGACGAGCGCAGAATTCACAGGCAAGTAGGGAAGAGGCTGTTTTATTTACCTATTTCATAACCAGAAATGTCCTGCTAGTTTAAGAGCAAGATTGTTTGTTGATGGCTGAAAAAGTTTGCACTCCAGAAGAAGGGAGGTCTGAATCCGTGGATACGGAGAATTCAATTTAATGACATATGTTCACCAGCTTTAATTTTTAGAAAAAAAAATTGGAAACTAAAAGACCCCTTGAAACTTACTTTCATATCTGATATAGAATAATTTGAGTGGTGAGACTTTATTAGAGTTATTCTAGCACTAATAGTCGTTTCATAATCAGAAAATATCTTTACAATTATGCAAATAATGTAATAAGATGCATGTACTTTGTGCTTGTAGATGACATGAACGGAAAAACGGCGCTCCTGAAGGCTTTGCTGAACCTGAAAGATGGCAGAAATGACACCATCAAAATCCTCCTTGACATCGCGGAGAAAACTGCAGATTTAGAAACTTTGATCAACGCATCTTACAGTGATCCTTGTTACAAAGGTGGGTCAAACAAAAGTCAGTCATGAGTAAAGCAAAGATTCTTCAGGATGGATGATGTGATGTCATATGTTGTCCCGTAAAACCCCTTCCAGGCAAATTGTGATTTTTCTTTGGGGGGGCTGTGTAAACTGACCTTACTTTGACTTGAAGCTCAAGTTTGTTGTGAGGAAACATTAACATCCTATTTCCCGTATCAACAAAACGACATGCCCTCAGGTCAGACAGCTTTGCATGTCGCCATCGAGAGAAGGAGCTTCGACCATGTGAAGCTGTTGGTGCAGAAAGGAGCGGATGTGCAAGCCAAAGCCAATGGGAGGTTTTTCCAGCGTAATGCAGGACTGGGCTTTTATTTTGGTGGGTAATTTTATACTAAAAAGAACCACACGCTTTATTTTCTGCCCAGATCTCATCTCAAAGCTCCTCTGTTTGTTTCCAACAGGGGAGCTCCCTCTGTCTCTGGCCGCCTGCACCAACCAGCCTGACATCGTGTCCTTTCTAATGGACAACCCTTACAGAAGGTCCGACCTGATGGACAGAGACTCGCAGGGAAACACTGTGTTGCACGCGCTGGTGGTCATAGCAGACAACACGACAGAGAACACAGACATGGTTGCAAAGATGTATGACGAAATCCTCGTTCGGCAGCACAAGCTTGAGAAAAAAGTCCAGTTGGAAGCGATTGAAAATAATCAAGGACTGACGCCTTTGAAATTAGCAGCTAAACTTGGCAAGATCGGGGTACGTTTGTTTTCAGATACACTTGGAGGAACAATTTTCTTCTTTTAATTAAGTCAAAGTTGGTGCAGTGCTTTATAACATTTACATCAAAGTTGTTGTGTCTGTCCTCCACAGATTAACACTACGTGACCTACCTGAGAAAAAGATGTGTTTCGTCCCTCAGATTAATTTTCTCCTTTCTCCCGTCTCATTGGCCAGCTGTTCAGACACATGTTACAGCGGGAATTTGCGGATGAGGAGACGAGGCCACTGTCCAGGAAGTTTACAGAGTGGGTCTATGGACCCGTTCACTCCTCCCTTTATGACATAAACTCGATCGACACCAACGAAGACAACTCTGCGTTGGAGATAATCATCTTCGGGAGTGAAATTCCGGTTAGGAATTTTTATTTTGACCTCATTGTAACTCGTAATGATCTGCAGAATTATAACCCCCGTGGTTCAGACGTCACCAAACGTTTCAGACCTCTATGTACCAAACCAATTGTCCCATGCTCCACTTCCCACTGCAAATGCCGTCCCATAAAGTTCATTGACTGAACCATGTAATCCAAAAATAACAACATAGGGCTGCGCTTTCAAAATCAAAATTTAAAAAAAAAAAAAAATCGTTAGAGGCTTGCTGTCATGTTGGAGATCCCTGTTGCCATGGCGCCACAGTTCATGTGGTCTGCAGCGAATGTTTTCCCTCAGACGCCTCAGAAGGTCCCAGTAGAACTCGGTGTTGACAGTCTGACTCTGAGGGACGAATTCATGGTGCACAATGTCAAAGAAAACCCACCTGGTGTCTCCTGACCTGGCGAACCTTCTTGGGTCTTGGACAGTGAAGCTCCGCCCCTCTTGAAACGTTGAAGGTCACTCAGAACACCTCGCCCGGCTCATCGCTTCATCGCCGTAGACTTTCTGAAGCATTTCAAGGTTTTCTGTTGTCAACTTCCAGAGTTTGACACAAACTCCGAAACTCTGGCAAAACTGCTGTGCTCCGGGACCACCGCACACAAAACGAGCGTAACTCAGGTGCTGATGTTCATCTAGATACGCAACTTGGAATACTTACTCAGGAAGGTTACTGCTTCCTCCTGCTCTGTGCATGTCATGGTGCTACTTATCGTTCACGTGCAACAAGAGCAGTCTCAGAAATCTCGTAGTGTGGTGCAGGATTTGGTCAACAAGTATTAACTATACGATGCAAAAATCCGGAATATTTGGAAATTACTCCAAACATTTAGGATAAAGGAAGAATGTCGGCAGCAATACAGTTGGCATGAGTGATACTCTGCTGAATTCACAGCATACAGTAACCAACTCTTCAAAAGCACCAAAAAGGTCTCAACTTTTTGACGGCAGTTTACTAATTATTGTTCTAACCTTCACTGACTTCACCAGACCCGGATAAAAATCCTTTGTAGAGCCGCTATGACCATTTAAACAGGGATTTAAATTGCTGTTTTTGTGGATACTGACTTGTGAACTTTGCCTCAGAATCGTCCTGAGATGCTCCAGGTCGAACCTCTTCGCAGCCTTCTTGAGGACAAGTGGAAGAGGTTTGCGTCCAAATTATTCTTGATGAATTTCATGGTTTATCTGATATACTTGGTCATCTTCACCACTGTGGCCTTTTACAGAAAGGAGGGACAGGTAAGACAGAAATCTTTAACTCAAACTATGTTTTACCACTTTTAAAAGCCTAAACAAAGACTGCCAACGTTTTGACCCACAGCCGCCGTTTCCCATCGAAAACGTCCCACTTGACTACCTCCGTTCCTTCGGTGAGCTCATCAGCGTCCTGGGAGCAGCCTGGTTTCTCTATAAATCGGTAAGAAAGTAGAATCTGGTCCAGTAATTCACATGAATCAAATTGAATTAATATATCTGACCTCCTGAATCTTCAGATAACTATTTTCCGGAGAAACCCCCCGACCTTCAAGGCTCTGTTCACGGATGGATTCAGTGACATTCTGTTGTAAGTATCCCCACGAGATTTTTCTGTGCCTAAACCATTTTTGAAAGACTCCTTTGATATCCCTGCTGTCTTACCTCTCCGCTCGGTTTGCAGTTTCCTACAGGCAGCGTTCCTTCTGATCTGCACGGTTCTGTACGCCTGCGGACGGAGAGAATACGTGGGACTCCTGGTGCTCTCGCTGGCTCTCGCCTGGATGAACGTCCTTCACTATTCGAGAGGCTCGAAGCAAATGGGAATGTACAATGTCATGATGCAAAGGGTAAAAGTTTAATAAACCAAAAGTCTCAGGACGGGCTCTGGTAAGAAATGCATTGACTTGTTTCGGTCCGTGTCTCTTCAGATGATCCTGGGTGACCTGTTGCACTTTTTATGCGTCTATGGTGTCTTGCTGTTCGGATTTTCTGCTGGTACGTCTTTAATGGATTAAATATGTGTCTGTTTTGTGTTTTCCAAGGTTCAGACCTCTGATTTAAATTTTCTTAACATCCATAGCTATCGTCGCTCTCATAGATGACTCCACACCAGCTCTTAAAAAACTGACGAACGACACACGGGCGCGAGGAAGGAGTTTCGGTCTGGAGCCGTTCAAGTGCCAGAAGCCGAGTTACAACGACATCCGATTCACGACGCTGGAGCTGTTCAAGTTCACAATCGGGATGGGAGATCTGGAGTTCACGGACCACGTTCAGTACAAGGAAGTCTTCTACATCTTGCTCATCTGCTACATCGTTCTCACGTACATCCTGCTGCTCAACATGCTCATCGCTCTGATGGGCAACACGGTCGAAAGAATCTCCACACAAAGTGAATCCATCTGGAAGCTGCAGGTGGGCAGCTGGTGCAGCCTACAAACATGCTCTCAATTCACTTGTATTCACAGGATTAGGTTGATCTCGCAAATGCAGAAAGTTCTGCTGGATATAAGTAGAGCCACCACAGGTTATATTTGCCAGATAACAACCTAATCCATGCCAAGAAACAATGAATAATTCATATATTTACATTTCTGAAGGAGCGCTTCGAAATATGACTCCTTTAAATCACAGCAAGTATTTCTAGACTGACGAAATGAAACCTGTCCCACATCCCCAGAGGGCCGTTACCATTCTGGACATGGAGAGGACTCTGCCGCGGTGTCTGAGGAGTAAGCTGCACTCCAGAGTGCCCAAGATGGTGTGCTTCCGAAACGAGCAGGACGAGTGTCGACGATGTTTCCGGTAAACCGTCACTGGATGCGTTCAGGTGTAAATCTGCACTGGTTTGGAAAATAATTTTGGAAAGGTGTTCAATAGGTCCGAGCTGCTCTGACACGGTGTGACTGCAGGCCTTTGTTGGTGACAATACAGATGTGGCCAAAGGCTGAGGTGCCCTTAAAAATCATTGAAGCAAAGCTTTTTGCGTCCTTAACGGCTCAGTTCATCCAAATGACAAAGAAACATTTTCTATGTATCCTTCAGTGTTTGTGTAACAATGCAGATGGTTTCAGTTTTACATGCTGCGGTGTTTAGAGTAGAGTTCATGCTCCTCTGCAGAAAGATTGCCCTGTTCAATCAAGACAATTCACAGATTTGTTGTGAGTAATTTTACATTTCGAGCATTCATTTGGAGGAAAGTATTTCCAGTTCAATAGTCCTTAAAATGACAAAGAAGTGAAAAGATTACGATTATTATTATTCTAAACAGAAACTCTTCTGCTGTGTCACTGCCGTATTTACTCAAACAAAACTCCCCCTCCCAAGTTATGTTGTGCGCACCGTGAACAACCAAAACCTGTCCGTAATTTAAATCTGGCCGCCGTATCCTTTAAAGTGGTCCGCTTGTGCAGCGATGTACCGTTCCCATAGCTGCTGCCACACTCCTGCTCTGCAAGTGTGCTGAGCACCATCTGTGACTGCAGCTGGATCTCTTCTGAACGGTCAAGTTCAAGCTGAAGGGTCAAACAAAGTTCTTCAGCAGCAGGGAGCCAAATCCAACATGGAGGGCTGGTGGGGGAGGGGGGGCAACGATGGTATTTGTTGCAGGTTAACGTTTTGATCCAACGATACCTCTCGTTAGTAATTGGGGGAAAATGTTCCGTGTATGACTTTTCTAACGAAACATAATCTTATGAGGATGTAGTCATGTCGTGATCACGGTGTGTTCTCCGGCTTCAGGGTGGAGGAAATTAACTGGAGACAGTGGAGGTCAGATCTCGGTGGAATCAGGGAGGAAGACCCTGGAGATCAGATGATGAAGATGCAGCCCGATAACAAGACCCCCGGTAGGAGAACACACACACACACACACACACACGACTTTTACTCAGTTTACTGCGGTGAGGTCGCTAATACAAGCTGTGGTTTGATCCCTCAGGGTCTCCGTGGAACCTAAATCTGCTCCGGCACAGGATTTATTCCAGACAGCACCAACCACGGCAGTCCAACATCCCTTAGACTACCCGCAATCACAAAATCCCAAATATTTTAAATGCAATTTAAAATCGGAATTTTGTTTTGTTTTTTGTTGATATGGCAGCAACTTTTTATATTGTTAATTCCAAAACAATATGTACTTTGTGTGATGTATGTATATCATTAAGTGGGGATGTTACAGTAATTATCAGTAAGATGTACTAGTTCTAGTAGTTAAGTTTATTGAAAGCAGTCTGCCCAGACAGGTAGCTGCACAAATTAGTGCACTTAAAGTTAAACAGATAAAAACAAGATAAACCGAAATAACAATACATCACATCCCAAAGAATAAAAGCGCAGTACATGCCGTGCAACGAACATCATCCGTCCAAACATCTACACCCCCCGGCGACTCCATCTCCTGGTCTTTGAAAGTAGATTTAAAAGCATCCAATGAAATATTTTAAATCCGTTATATTTGATTATAAGAACGTATTATTAAAATCATTAGTTTCCTTAACAAGCAACCTCATATCAATTTCAAATTCTTTAGACGAAGACAGCAGGACATTTTGTACCTGAAAGAATTCCCACTCCGCTGTGTTGTGATCAAGATGACGGTCAATAAACTGAACGTTTGCAAGTTTGGGACTATAAAGACTTGTTTTGGATTCATTTTAAACCAGATTAAAAAAAAAAAAAAAAAAAATCCAGACTCTTAATGACTAACATTCCTGATTCCTTTTTAAAATGAAATATACCTTACTACGTGGAAAATGCCCTCGAAACACGTTGACGATCCGTGTATGAACAAAGACGAGGCACTCGTAACAGCTTTGTGTTTGCAAACTTTATTTTGGTTAGGGGGGAATGTTTGTGCAAGACATTTTTTTATTCCTGAAGGTTAGGCAAAACTGGATTATCACATTTTCACAAAGTAGAGAAAGTGATCCCCGCTCCACCACCGATCACAACACGACCGTCTCCGACCATCTAAAGACGGTCATATTGATCAGAGCAAAAATAAATCTAGAGCGAGTCGTTCCACACCTGCGCCCCGATGAATATTGCCACCCGAGTCTGCTGACGTGACGAGCTACAATGTGCTAACGGTGCATGCCGACATGTACTGTGGGTGACCTACGCTTTAGAACAACACCGTGAAACGGAACCACGAAACAAAGTTCTCGGTAGAACCACAACATCAGGGTCTGACTGGGCTGGAACCGTGCAGACTGGAACCGCTCGCTCTAGATTCATTTTGACGCTCGCTTCACATCTTTACATTTTCACTTGGATAGCCGTCTGGATGAGGGCAGCAGCTCGGCTTTACGTCGCCCGGCGGTCAGTTCCTGATCCGAGCTCGCCCGAGCCGTTGGGTCGGGGTGGTGAGAGAGGGACGCTTGGCCACTTTGGTCAGTGAGTCAGCAGCAAACAGTTCACACTTCCCGACCGTGTCGAGGAATCGTGGCACACTTCAGGACTCCAGTCCATGACACAGTATCAGTAGTTACAGTAAGTAGCTTGGTCCCCCGTCAGAGATTAACTTCGTGCACGTTTGTCGGCGCGCACAACCTGTGTGCAAGTACCCAAGCTTAGCACACACACACACACACACGCACGCACGCACACACACGCACACACACACTTCTCCATACTAAAGCCCAGTGGAGGCACTTCATATGAAACTGTAGAACCTGACAGCGTCGGGCCGTGGCGAGGCAGTTCAACATCAACAGGACATCCCCGTCGCGTCGTTCAGTGTTTTTCTAAGCGGGGATTTGAACCGCGAGATCGCCGACGTGCTCGGAGGGCGTCGAGGCCGCAGACGTCCTAGAAAATCACCCACCCTGCCACGTCGAATACCGGCCTGTTGTTATGCATCTCCAACAATCTCCGAATACAGCTGCTAGGACAAACAAACAGCCAAATTTACCAGCATCTGACCGGTGGCGATCTGCGCCCTCCGTCCATCAAATAAATAGAAAGTCATTTCACTGACACAAGCCCATACATCATCACTATTTATACACACGCAAACACAAATCAGACCCGTGTGTGTCAAGATTAAAGTCAATAGCAGCTTCGAGGGGCAGGCACGTCAAAAATGAGAGCCAGGAAAGAAATAAAATTCAAAAAACTGCCATCAAGTATGAAGACCAAACTCCAGAAAGCTACGGCTCACATCTCAGCTGTGTCTCTCCGAACGTCCCGTCCTCCTCGCCCTGCGGCTCTTCCTCCCTTTTCACCCGCGCTGCGTTCTTAAGGAAAACAGCTCGCCGTCGTCAGAGACGTCAGATTAAAGCGCGGCTGCAAACCTCCTATTCGTGCAGATAATCCGGTCACGCGGTCTGCGCCCGTGTGTGTGTGTCACCTATGGCACCTAATGTGAAAAACACTTATGGCTTCAGGATGCAGTGGTCCAAAAAGAAAGAAAGAAAAAAAAAAAAAAACATAAATTAAGAAACTATATCAGGATATTTATTAAGTACAACAACTAGAACAGTTCAAATACCTTAAAATAACTGCTACAGCCCTGGTCTAAATACCTACTCATTCTGCTAAAAACTATTCATATTTAAATGTTTTAAATCATCGACAGACAGGCAACATTTGAGACCGTAGGATGTGCGACTTATTGACAGGCGTGAGTAGCGTTATTACCTTAACATAATTCCACGTAAGGCGTTAGCATCCATCCCCCTCTGCCCGCTACACCGCCCGAGGATCTGACAGTACAGTTTAAAACAGTTTTCAAACAAACCGAAGCTCAAGAAGAAAAAAAAAAAAAAAAAAAAAAGAAATCTTTCACAATGAAGCCGTACTTAAGTTGGGATTCTGGGTAAAGTCAGTCTGAATTAGAATATTACTAGTGTGGTGTTTAAGGCTTGTTGCAGACGGCTTGAGGAGAGTAGAGCGACGACAACAATAACAACAATAACAACAACAACAACAACAACAAAAAAGGAAATGCGTCTGGAGAGTCACGCTGAATAAATTCAGCTAAATATCACCTGCATGTCACGATCTTAGTTTATAGGTAGCAGAAATACAATGCGGGATAAGGCCAGCGATCAGTAGATGAACAGCCCACATCGCATCGGTTCACTTGCAGTACAGTAGTAAAGTGGTGATTCAATGTGTTCAAGGGGAAAACGAAGCATGTTCCCCGCTTGCATCATTTAAAGTACTCTGTTTCACATTAGCTGCAGACAAACGGGGTTGGGGGGGGGGGGGGTAATGGAGTTTCTGCTCCTTCTGCCGAACGTTAAGCTTGACATTTAAAAAGTCTACAGTTCAAGTAGGACAATCTACAGAAACACAACAACAACAAAATAAAATAACTACTTAAAAAGCAACTCTTTAAATATTACACACAAAGAGGGCCGTTTAAAAACTACACGAATCTTAGAAACGGAGCCCGGTGCTGTTTTTGCAAGTGCTGGCTTTTCCTAATTTCCAACCAGAAATCTGCTCCGACGTTTAGAGAGCGACGCGCTCGGAGTGCCGACGGTGCAGCACAGACGCCATGTTTGTATTCCTGATAAGACGGTTCACACTTGGGCCCGTTTAACATGTGTACATCTGAAAGAGCTCCTGGGACGGACCCCGTATCAACAGTCTTATTAATTGCATATACATGTAACCTTCTCATTCAAATGGATTCAGAGGATAAATAATTGCAAACTAAAAACACGAGACGAGGACAATCCTAAGTGTTGCCTTTGGGCAGTTGTAAGGCCACAAATGCTGATAAATGTTGAGTTGCCCCATGTCAACCCGGGACAAGCACTGTGACGATCATAAGGCAAGCACACGCTCGGCTGCAAAGGAAAACCTGGAGAACACATGAACAAAGAGCAGCACATCCATGCCAGTGATGAAAAGAAGTGGACAACAATCTCAAAAACCCTTCATCTGCAACAAAGGTACGACATGGCTTAAGACCTGAGGAATACTTTGAAACATCACAACCTGGTGGGTCTCCGAAGCGGTAGAATCGAAATGCAAGATCGTAAAGAATGAAAACACGGATGCTCAAAGTAGCTGTGGAGAAAACTCAAAAATACACCGAGTGGGGGTCCGTGCACGCTAGCGGTAGCCTGGGTGATGAGTGTGGACACCGCTGCTGCTGCTGCTGCTGCTGCTGGGCTCCTGAACCTGACCCATGACGGACCTGTGCATCTTCTCCATCACATCCATGTTCTGCTCCTGAAAGCGAGGCATCTGGAAGTCCCCTCCTAAGAAATCCACGTTCTGCATCATCTTCGACTGGCCGGGAGGGCCCTCTTTCCCCGGCCGATACTTCGCCCCCGGGACGCGGTCTGTGGCGGCGGCGGCGGCAGCAGCAGCCTGCCCTCTGTGGAAAGCCACTGGGAGGTCCTGAGGGCCGGATCCGTTGTTGCCTGCTGTGGTTGGGATGCCGCTCCACGGCGGCTGCATGTAGTGGCCGTTCATGTAAGGGTTAGAAACTGCCGGGCAGTTGATGGGGGACGAAGGTCCTGGCTTTTCTGCAGGGTGTTTGAGAGGAAAGCTCTGTGCAGTGTTGGGCAGCTTGTGGGGATAGTTGAGGTTTCGAGAGGGGAACGCACACTCAGCTGGAGGCTCCATTCTCGGGTTCTTGCAGGGATGGGCCCCCTCGGGCAGCTGCTGCATGTGGGCCAGTTGATGCTGAGCCCAGGAGCGCTGCTGATGCTGCTGATGCTGCAGCTGCTGCAGCTGTTGTAAATGCTGCTGCTGCTGCTGCTGCTGTAACTGCTGCTGTTTCTGCTGATGCAAACGGTGCTGAAGCTGCTGCTGCTGCTGCAGTTGTACCTTTTCAGGGTCTGTGTGAAAGGCAGATATACTATTAGTGGCAGCTAAACTGGGCTGTGAGTGGAGAGCAGCGTTGGGAGTCAGAGCCGGAGCTTTGTCTGGGGGTCCCACCATGAGGCAGCCGGGCACGTTGCCCATAGCTGGATGGTGAGAGGAGACCCGCGAGCTGGCGTTGATCAGCAGGTTGCGGCTGATGGGGCTAGGGTTTGCGATCTGACCCTCGCACACTGAGGTGGTGCCCATGCCGGCCCGAGCCTGGCACAGCTGGTTGATTTGGTGCACGATGCTGCTCAGGTCGCTGGGCCGGTTCTGATGCAGGCTGGCCGCCATGGACAGTGGGATGGTGGAGGTAGATACAGTTACATTTGGTGGGGCGTCTGCGTCGGGGAGCTTCCGCGGTCCGTATGGTCCCGGCGGGGGTTGCTGGAGGCTGTTGGGCATGCTGGGAGGTCCCGCAGCCACAGCCTGGGAGAGGGCCTGCGAGCCGACCAGCCCCTGGGTGTGCTGCAGGCTCGGAAGCGGAGCTCCATCGGATATGTGGCGCAGATCCTGAGTCACTCCTTGTTGTGTGAGTGAAGCTTGTGGAGGAGCCGTCTGATGCTTTAGTGTCTGCAGATGAGGAAGATGCTGCTGTGGGATGACCGGTGGACATGACTGGCCCTGCTGCTGCTGCTGCTGCTGCTGCTGCTGCAGCACCTGGCTGTGAGGCAGACTCTGCTGCCTCTGTATTCCTTGTGGATGAGCCAATCTCTGCTGCTGTGAAGCCGGAACCTGGGTCAAGCTCTGCTGCCGCTGTAGTGCTTGTGAATGAGCCATGTTCCTCTGCTGTAAAGCCTGTGGGTGAGACTGCTGTAAAGCCATGGGGTGAGTCATAGTTTGCTGCTGCTGCTGCTGCTGCTGCTGCTGCTGCTGCAGCGCCTGTGGGTGAACCATGCCCTGCTTCTGGGCTGCGGGCAGAGACGGGCCCTGTAGGTGAGGAGCGGGCTGAGGAAGATTTAAAGTGCTTTGAGTGGGGTACGGCCCACTGTGAGGGTTCATGACTGCCTTGTGTAGTTGTCGGGCGCGGCTACCGTCTGAATCTTTGATGACGCCTTTGGCGGGCGGCCGGAGGACAGCTAGCAAGCCCCTGCTGGTGCTGACCTGAGAAGGGTAGGGACTGTGGCGCTGGCTGGATGAGGATGTGTCGAGCCCGTTGACTGTGCGGCGGATGTGCTTCCTTTGAGGTACTTTGATACTGTTGGGGAAGATCTGGATGGTCAAAGGGTTGTTGGCAACTTTCTTAGCATAGGCATCCAACTCTGCTGGGGTTGGATAGCTGGCAGATCTCATCTTCTGTGTAGTTTCCCCTGCAACATGGACAAAGTCAACCAACCAGAACTTCCACATAGATGCACACTGACAGGGGTTTGACACCACAGCAAAATATACTGAAATGTGCTGTAACACGACACTGCATGACAATTAGCAACGTGGGAATAAATGCTCTGCAGTGTGAGCTAGATTATATTTTTGGGTGCTTCAGTTGCCTCCCGGCAACAAAACCTCACTTTGCCTCCATTGTGTAAAAGCCTCTAAAAGCAGGTTGCAACAAAATAATACTCAACTGAAGTGTTCATCTTATGGCTGCACAGTTCTGGATAAAATGAGAATCCTGATGTCTTTGCTAAGAATTAAGGTCAGGATATCTTTTCAATATAAATGTTTATTACTTGCATAATGGTGCCTGATATAAGAGGATACAAGATATTCTAGTAAATATATTGATAATGATATAAAAAGATGAATCAAGGAAATCTTGTAAATTTCAGATCCATATCAATGAAATGCTGCTACTGAGTCCAACAAGGTGATCTGATGATTCAAAATGTTCAAAAACTACAGACTTCAGATTATTTCTCATCATTCATGAACCTGATAGAGGTTAGAATCGTTTGTTTTGATGTTGCTGATGTCTCCAAAGAAAATGCGTCAGAATTGTTTCATTTAAAAACGAGATCATGAGAGGCTTGAATTGAGATCGGGACTTTATTACAATTAATTGCGCAGCCTTAGTTCAACTCCAAGTAGCATGATCACTGTTCAGCTCTAATTCAACCCATCTTCTAGATACAGTGGTGTGAAAAAGTGTTTGACCCCTTCCTGATTTCCAATTTTTTTTGCATGTCTGTCACTTAAATGTTTCAGATCATCAAACAAATTTAAATATTAGTCACACAAGTAAACACAAAATGCAGTTTTTAAATGAAGGTTTTTATTATTAAGGGAGAAAAAAAATCCAAACCCACATGGCCCTGTGTGAAAAAGTGTTTCCCTCCTGTTAAAACATAACTTAACTGTGGTTTATCACACCTGAGTTCAATTTCTCTAGCCACACCCAGGCCTGATCACTGCCGCACCTGTTCTCAATCAAGAAATCACTTAAATAGGACCTGCCTGACAAAGTGAAGCAGACCAAAAGATCCTCGAAAGCTAGACATCATGCTGAGATCCAAAGAAATTCAGGAACAAATGAGAAGGAAAGTAATTGAGATCTATCAGTCTGGAAAAGGTTCTAAAGCCATTTCTAAAGCTTTGGGACTCCAGCGAACCACAGTGAGAGCCATTATCCACAAATGGAGAAAACATGGAACAGTGGTGAACCTTCCCAGGAGCGGCCAGCCGACCAAAATTACCCCAAGAGAGCAGCCACGACTCATCCGAGAGGTCACAAAAGACCCCACGACAACATCCAAAGAACTGCAGGCCTCACTTGCCTCAGTTAAGGTCAGTGTTCATGACTCCACCATAAGAAAGAGACGGGGCAAAAATGACCTGCATGGCAGAGTTCCAAGACAAAAAACACCGCTGCGCAAAAAGAACATTAAGGCTCGTCTCATTTTTGCCAGAAAACATCTTGATGATCCCCAAGATTTTTGGGAAAATACTCTGTGGACTGAAGAGACAAAAGTTGAACTTTTTGGAAGGTGTGTGTCCCGTTGCGTCTGGCGTAAAAGTAATACCGCATTTCAGAAAAAGAACATCATACCAACAGTAAAATATGGTGGCGGTAGTGTGATGGTCTGGGGCTGTTTTGCTGCTTCAGGACCTGGAAGACTTGCTGTGATAAATGGAACCATGAATTCTACTCTCTACCAAAAAAATCCTGAAGGAGAATGTCCGGCCATCTGTTCGTGACCTCAAGCTGAAGCCAACTTAGGTTCTGCAGCAGGACAATGATCCAAAACACACCAGCAAGTCCACCTCTGAATGGCTGAAGAAAAACAAAATGAAGACTTTGGAGTGGCCTAGTCAAAGTCCTGACCTGAATCCTATTGAGATGCTGTGGCGTGACCTTAAAAAGGTGGTTGGTGCTGGAAAACCCTCCAATGTGGCTGAATTATAACAACTCTGTAAAGATGAGTGGGCCAACATCCCTCCACAGCGCTGTAAAAGACTCATTGCAAGTTATCGCAAACGCTTGATTGCAGATGTTGCTGCTAAGGGTGGCCCAACCAGTTATTAGGTTTAGGGGGCAAACACCTTTTCACACCGGGCCATGTGGGTTTGGATTGTTTTCTCCCTTAATAATAAAAACCTTCATTTAAAAACTGCATTTTGTGTTTACTTGTGTTATCTTTGACTAATATTTAAATTTGTTTGATGATCTGAAACATTTAAGTGTGACAAACATGCAAAAAAATTAGAAATCAGGAAGGGGGCAAACACTTTTTCACACCACTGTATTTCTTCATCATAATTTATGTTGTCAACACTTACTGAAGATGTCCGTTATCGAGACTGTTCAGACAATCAGTCTCACGTTGTTCTTTATTGACATTTTGCTGCACAATCACACTTTTTGGTCGTCACAATCTTTGCAAATCACAGATAAATGATATTAATCCCTGAAGCTCCCCAATGAGGAAACATATCAAAGGGAATACGACCACAACACGGTGGAAGAAACTTACATTTCTGAAATCCAGTGTTCATCTGCGTGCGGGAAAGAAGTCTGATGGTATGGTCACCTGATGCCGGCAGACAGGCCAGCATGTCACTCTTCCACTAATGCAGCATGGGACACCTTCTCCTCACCATACTGGGGGGCAAACAGAGCAGGTGCGAGTCAGTCACTTGCGTTGGTGTGAAATGACTTCGCCATCACACATTTTCACATCGAGTTCAGTTTGACCTTCTGCAAATGGCAGCTTGTAATAAAAGTGACATCATGGTTGTGTAAAAGCTCGCTGTATACACGACCAAGAGCTCAGATGGAGCCGAACAAAGTGGCACACAGACGTGCCGTGACGGCGGGCCAGCCAGCTGTCTTCTTCAAACTCGAGGAGGCCGAGACAAAATGTTTCAGCAGGTCAAGAGAAGCTACATCCGTAATAAAACTGGACCAATGTGCACGGTCATGTAGAAACGCTTGTTGAATACCTGCTTACATTAATACATAATGACAAAAATATGTATAATAACAACAAATACGTTTAGTAAAACAAACTATATTATCATTACTATAAAGATTGTATCACTATAGCAACTCAGTGGTTCTGATTCACCGATGAATCATTCAGTCTGAAAATCTCGGATGAATCTTCGAAACAATGGGCGAGTAAGCCTTAACAACAGGTAATTAAAGCTCAGACTGGGTGTATGACGGGGACAATGCCACCGTCTGCACTGAATGGATGTGTTTGTATTTTTCAAATGATCCATAAAATGTGATAAAATAGTGATAAGGACCTTTTTTTTTGGTCCAACTAACAGGTAAAAACCCAAAGACATTCAACTTACTATAACGTAATGTTATCATAACTGAGAGGCTGAAATGAGGGAATGTTATTAACAATTCTTAAAAATCCATTTTTATAATTAAGTAACTGACTGATTTATCTCTTGTGAAGTGGCATCACCCTATGATGTAAACATGCACGTCTCCAGTGGACAATCCCGATGTGGATCCACATCGATGCGCACTGTTTCAGTGGACTTATGGTAGCTTATATGAAAGTGCGCAATGAGTTATGTGCAGGAAAGTAAATCGATTTTTAAGTATATAAAACAATCAGTTTACAAAGTGAATAGCTGTCAGATTAATGGATGATGAAAACAATCATTGCTCTCAGCCCTAATGTACATTTTCATCCACATTTCCTCCATTGAAGGAACTCTGGGAAGTGATCTGTTCAGTAATTGCAGATTCATCATCCATTTGCAGACGGTCTGTGATTCATCACCGGCTCACTTCCACTGGGCCAGACTCGTTATGGAGGAGGAACCTTCAAGGCACGAGGTCTTAAAGGGTTTTTGGGATGAAACCTATTGCTGATATTAAGTGTTTGTGGAAGCACAGAGCATGTTTAATAAGATTCCCAGCTTTTTACAAAGATGGATCGAGCCACTTTATCGATACCACGAGGGAAATGATTGTGTTGCAGCAGCATGACAGATCGAGAAGAAGAATATAAATCAAAAGCAGGACTGCAGGTCAGTGGAAGAAGAACATTTCCTAGTTGATCTTGATTAACATGCACTTGGCATCGAGACTCTGTTGCCTGGCTACGTGTCCATCCTCTGTATCCCACGAGAGAGCGCAGAGTGAAAGGAAAAAGGGGCTCCTCGTTAAATCCAGACTCAATAACGGGACATGTCAAAAGCAGGCCTCGCTCACTGCGGCTTCGTCCTCCGCCAGAGCTCAGGTCAACATTTTAAACACGTTAAATCAGATTTTTTTTTTTTTAATGCGGTCTCATAGCCAGCGAGGTTGAACTTCCAAGACAGCCCGGCTGGAGCTAAGTAACGTTAGCCGTCCGTCTGAGCGTCCAGCCTCAAACCTGCCGGGAGGCCAGCGACAGCGAAGCGGTCAATTCCCGGCGGCCGAACACAACCCGAGCCGCCTGCGGGACAACGAGACATCAAACACGGTGTGATGACATCGTTCAGACGGGTTAGCTCGAGCCGAGCAGCTCAATAAATAGGAGCTTCTTTGTGCTTATTGTGACCAGGCCAGCTGGGGAGCAAACTTTAAGCTTTTTCATTGACGGAGACAAAAAAATTAAAAATTAAAAAAATTAAAAAAAAAACACCCGCCCAGGCGACGTGTATTAAAGGGGATGATACTTACCCCTCATGAATCTATGAGTAGGGAAGCTTCATTTTGTGGAGACGCGATATTGATATCGACAAAACAAATGAAGCGACCATCCCCGGAGTGTCAAGTCTCCGTGCTGCTGTCGGCTACGGCAGCAACATTTATTGGGCATGCGCAAAAAAAAAAATAAAAAAAAAAATGGACCCCGGTTACGTAGTTGGGCATCGACGGTGAACGCCTGTCGAATAATTACCACAGATGGGAATTTATTAAGTCTCATGGACGTAATTTCCCCACGAGAACATACGTATTAAAGCCAGAAACCCACGTTAATTATTTACAAAACAAAATGTCCCTCTTAGTCTTCTTGTAGCCCTCCTTTCTGCACAGAGTTATTGATATGTCATAAAATAATATATTATGCCATATTTCTGAAAAATATATGAATCCATCAGTGACTTCAGGAGTAATTCTGACACTTTTACATTGAGTCAGTACCTGTTTCCATATTCAAGCTCCTTTCATATGTATTCTTTTTTTTAATTATTATAAATCAATAATTTTTTATACATTTACTCTTACACAACAACCGAATTTCCTCGCTGGAGGTCAATGAAGGTTGATCTTATATTTACACTATAAAATTAACAACATTTCTTAAAAAAACGGACACTGGGATCTACTGAATGAAAACAAGAGCTGGGAGGTTATCTGTTAGGTTAAATCAGCTTCATGATCTCTGATTCATGGTTGTCCATCCCTCCCTTGTGACATTTTTAACCCAGATTAAGAAGGAAAAATTCCGAGTTTAAAATGTGCACAATAGAGATTATATAAAATGAAACAACACATTATGGCAGATCAATTTATTAGAATGACAGTTAGTTCAAAGTGAGCAGAGTCTTCTGCATACAGATGGATGACATGCAGCAAGAGCATATAGGAGCTCATGGCCATTTGGGACATCGAGTGTTCGTAGGAATTGAGGATGATTTATCGACACACAAAAACATTAACAGCGATAATAACAGTCTTCTGTAAATTCTGTCGGCAAACTAGACCGACTGTTTCATCAGCCGAACACAAAACTACCACAATGTTTGTTGTTTCATCTGCGTGAGCGATGACACACAAACTGGGCATCACTGACGGGTTAGTTCAGGTTTATGAGTGCAGCTCTGTACAGAGTCATTTCTTCTGGAAGCCTGAAGGTGGATGAAATATATTTGATGGGAGGAGTCAACTTGTTATTAATATTCGTTACCTGCCAACCTGCCCCTTGTCGTTTGCCACTATCAGACGATTCTGTGTACTGCATAACAAAGCATGGTGACAATAACAAACAGCAATATCGCTGTTTAAACAGAAAAAAGAAACATAGTTTGATAGGTTAAAGTACTCTGCTAAAACGTCAGTCTAAATGATGTCACAGTGAATAAAACGAACCAGTGCAGATTGGTACGAACGTGTTTCTCTAAAACGTGTAAAAGTTTGGTTTATTGACGCACTCTGTTGAACATGGCTTAGCATCTACAGATCAGTGGTGTAAGAACTGAAACATTGATGTCAGATATACTACGTGGTGTCCCATGTCCCTCCTTCTGATACAGTAAAAATTAACAGACCGTCTGCTCTATTTGGCATCGCTGGTTGGCCTTTCATTTTCAAAATCTATTAAATCTGTTCACATTAAGTTGTTTTTCCACAATATAAACATATTTCTTACAACTCTAAGCCTGTCAAGTTTTTTTTTTTTCTCTTTTTAAAGAACAACTTTTTTTTCACTCTTAAGGCCAAAACTAGCAATATTTTACATGAAAACCCCACAGTAAATAGTAAAGGACCACATTACGATCTAACCACATCAGCACAAGATCAGAATATGCTACCCGTTTTCCTGTCAGTATATAAATAAATATAAACTGTATCATGCTTGATATCGACAGTTTGCAGAGAGGAAGAGACAAACTTTGCAGATGGGGGGAGGTTTTCACAATGAAAGGAGCTTCTTTTCAGCTTGAGAGCACCGTAGTTACATTAAAAATCAACTACCGACACATGAACCGTTTGATTGTTATAAATTACAACACATAAAACACAAAAAAGCTTCTAGTCAACACGAAAAGATTCAGATTATCTGGGGAATGCAGATGTGTCCAACAACACAGAGGTATGTAAAAAAAAAAAAAAAAAAAGGCCTGCAACATACAGAGTGTAGAAAGTGACAACAGCGGCCCTGTTGTATGAGAAAGCAGGGCGCCAGTGTATAAATATCAAACATGTCTTGTCACGTTATTTAATAAAATAAATAGAACCTGGTTGACAGTCAGTAGGGAGTCAACATTTCATACAAACAGGCCACATAAAGACATTTAAAATGCAACAAAAAAATAATAAAACACAAAATATTCCCATGTAAAAAAAAAAAAAAAAAAATCAAAAACCTCTTTGAATGAGCAGCAGTGCATGCAGATTTTCTGGTCCTGTATAAAGTAAGGCACCAGAGGTTTCCAAGATTCACTTGGTATACAGAGTATACGTATAAAACAACAAAAATCTTCAAGTGTATTAAAGGCAGTCTATGAGAGTGCATACAGAGACTGGAGTCATGTTGAGTCTTCGGCTTTCACACTTAGGAACTGGTCATCTTCTGCAGCAAAGGGATCTGTCGGGAAAAAAAAGCACCGATTATTCAACCACCCATTCAAACTCTGAAGTTCTCATAGCTGCGATGGAACGCTTCCATGACCTACATTTGTTATTCACTGGGTGGGAAATCTCTCTCGAAGGCTAAACTGCTGGTTTCAGCTTCTTATAGGCTGCACGCCTGAAGTCCAGCACGGCACCAGCTCTCACCATTTAATGTGTTTAGATTACATTACATTTAAAGATCAGTTTACTAGTCATGAGGATTCATATGCTGGGATCAGAATACACAAAATATTTGTCTTTAATGATGGTAACGATGTCAGACTAGTCAGTCAAAGTGTCATAAATTCTTGCTGTTTCTGGCAATGCTACAAGTACGACCTGAACTAATCATTGCTTACGTTTCTGCGTGAGTTCCTGTGTTGTCTGTAGGAGGTTCAGGACGTTGTCAATCATAGCTATTATTCACCAGGTTGATAGAGTGCCTTCACTGTTTTCTCACTAACATTTATCTGTTTTTATTCAGTCATGTACTCTCTTGATGATGGCAGGGGTATTGTTGCCCACCTGCAGCGTCCCACTTTCACTTTCTCATGTTTTACAAATGCACAGCAGAGAGCACTCTGTCTTCCTGCAAGTCGACGTCGAGGAACACGTCATAGGATGTGTCAACACCGGCAGGGAAAAATAAAAAGATTCTGACATGTTAAACTTTTTGCTGAAGCATCGTTGTTCTTCATTTATGTCACACTACGAGAACCGCTTGTTGTTTTTAACATTCATATTTGGGCCTGACACTGAAAATTTGTTGTCAATGACTAAACTGTCAAAATCAGGTTGAAGTCGTGGAGTCTGATCCCGACATTACTCACATTTTTGACAGAAAAGTCGGAGAGTTTCTACTCGAGACCAAAACCCACAATATCTCGGCCTGTGTTTCTTATATTTTGTCTAAATACATTTCTCAACTTAATCGAAGTGCCTTTGATTTAGTACTAAACTGAAAATTGTTTACATTCCTGTACAAAAATTTGTTTTATATTAACACACATCTAAAAATATCTGTCCAGTAATGGATCTAGTAATCGTGGACAAACAGTACATTTCCATTGTTATAAATTGACGTTATAAAGAAGCTTACCTTCGACAAATCCACTCCGGTGAGAGCGTTGACAGACACAGGAAGTTCGGCCAACAGGCGGTTCACCTCGCCTGTCAAACGGCTGTTCTCCCCGGTCAGGATCACAATCTCATTGGTCTTGGCTAACGGCGCTGCCACCTTGGAAGCAAGCTGCAAACAAATGACAAGTTGCAGCTGATCCAAAATGCTGCAGCAAGAGTACTGACGGGATTTAGCAAGAGGGATCATATTTCTCCAGTTTTATCTTCTCTTCACTGGCTTCCTGTGAAATCAAGAATAGAATTTAAAATTCTCTTGATGACTTACAAAGCCCTACATGACCAGGCTCCATCATATCTTAGAGATCTTATAGAACCATATAATCCTAGCAGAGCACTTCGTTCTCAGTACGCTGGTCTACTTGTGGTTCCTAGAGTTTACAGAAGTAGAACGGGAGGCAGAGCCTTCAGTTTTCAGGCTCCTCTCCTGTGGAACCAGCTCCCAGTTTGTGTTCAAGGGGCAGAAACCCTCTCTAGCTTTAAGATTAGACTCAAAACGTTCCTTTTTGATAAAGCCTATAGTTAGGGCTGGCTCAGGTAGACCTGAACCAACCCTTAGTTATGCTGTTATAGGCCGAGGCTGCTGGGGGACCTCGTTACACGCTGAGCTTCTTTTCTTTCCTTCTACTCTTTAACTGACTCATACCTCACCATCCTTTTCTCTCCCATAGTTTCTTCTTATTGTCTGTTGTCTCCATTCAGTTCCCTCGCTCGCGTAGTTTCTGTTCTTTCTTTTGCAGATGTCCCGCCATGGAGCTGCATGTCTCTGTCCTGCGCTTGTCGTCTCCACCAACAGTTCTTCTCTTCTATCTCTATGCTGTCCTTTTCTCTCTATGCTCTCCTCTCACCCCAACCGGTCGAGGCAGATGGCTCCGCCCACCCCTGAGCCTGGTTCTGTTGGAGGTTTCTTCCTGTTAAGAGGGAGTTTTTCCTTCCCTCTGTTGGAGGTTTTTCTCCCTTAAAAAGGAGGGGTTTTTTTTCCCTCCTAGCTTATGTGGGAATTGTTGAATTGAACTCAGTGACCTTGACCTTTGACCTCCAAAATTTAAACAGTTCTTTGCTGAACCGAGGAAAACATTTTTAACAAATTTGAAGAAATTCCATCCAAGCGTTCTTTAAAAATTGCACTCAGTCATGGGTTAATGTGAGGTGACAGTGACTTTGACCTTTGAACTGTGCCCCCCAAAATCTAATCAGTTCATCCTTGGTGTCAAGTGAATGTTTTTGCCAAGTTTAACCCAATTCCCTCAAGGTGTTCTTGACATATGCATTCACAAGAACGGGGTGGCCAACCTGAAAACAGAATGCTTCCGGCTGTGGCTATCGTCTGTGCGGAGCGTTTTGCATGAACACAACAGTGAAGACAGCGAACTAGTGGTTTCAAGCTGGATACCGTGGGCAGGGCCTCCAGGACCAGGGCGATCTTGGCCGCCTCTCCGTAGTGCTGGTAGGCCTCAGCCTTCAGCCTCATCTTCTCAGCCTCCGCCTTTCCCACAGCTTCGATCGAGCACGCCTCCGCCTTGCCGATCGTCCTGATCTTCTCCGCCTCGGCCTGGGCGATCAGCACCGTCTTCGTCCTGACGCGGGGAAACACGCGGTCGTTCAGGTAACTGATCTCTCCCTGTCAACCAAGTGCAACTGTTTTCTAACAACATGCTGCTACATCACATCAAATGAGGTAACATTTTAAATCGTGTTTCTGCGATGAATTTTCTGGTTAATTTACTTCATGTTTTACACAGAAATCTGTAAAACTCAAAACTGGGTGGTATGTCCCAAAGTGCAACAAAACATTGTGTTTAGCGGTGTTTAGAAGTGTGAGTGCTCTGTTGGAGTGTGAAAGCTGATGCATGCGTGAGTTTTCTCAGTGATCTTGAGATTTCCTCTGATGACTTGTTTGAAATAAATCTGATGAATGCGCCTTGAACCGACGGGTTCCTCACTCACTTGTGCCCCTCGGCCAGCTGCAGCATCTTGAAGGCCTCGGCCTCCGCAGGCCTCTTGACGGTGGCGATGAGCTCCTTCTCCATGCGGTCGATCTCCCGCTCCTCGATGGTGATCTCCTTCTTCCTCTGCACCACCTGGATCTCGATCTCCTCCAGCCGGATCTTCTGCTGCTCCTTGGCCGCCTGCAGCTCGTACGCCAGCTGGGCCTGTGCTTTCTGTAAGCATCCGCACACAGAAGGTCACCTCCCTGAAGCACACGCATCTGAGGTAACTCTCAGTTTCTGTTTGTTTTGTGCTCCCCTTGTGTTCGCTGTCTCTTTACAGGTGTTTCTGACCTCAGGGAGGTTGGAAATCGCTCTCTTCCCAATGAATCAGCCCGCAATACACTTGTTTCTGTTGTTCTGTAGAGGATGGAGGTCTGGCCGTTCTGTGTTTATTTTTTTGGTTTGTAAGTTTAGTTTCCCTGCCTCGGTTAGTTTCAGAGGAGAATCTCTGGGTTCTGTGGTCCGATGCGCGGCTGTCCCAGACTCCCCCTTCTTTTGGTTTATTTTTGGCGAGCCTCCAACTCAGCTTTATTCATAAAACCTTCCATACAAGCCTGCAGTCCAAAGTGCTTCACATCCGAGTAACATGCACACAAACAAAAGCAAAGAACCAAAAAGATCAACGGGCATACAAACAGAACAATAAGATTAAAAATAAGGTAAAACTAGTCAAAATGTAGGTTAAATAAAATGAAGAATTTAAAATTGCGACAATAAAACAACGTTAGAAGAATCAATAAATCAAATTCAGAAAAGTAAAGAAACAAAAGACTCTTTTAGTTAAGTTTTAGTTTTGTGTTAAAACAATTATTTTTGGTCTTTTTGAAACTCTATAAGTTGAGCCAAATATTTTTCTAATTTACCAGTTCGAGACAGAGTTTCAGCGTAGGTGAGCTAAAGTATTACGTAGTTTTGAGGTTCTTAAAATCATCTTTTCTGAGTCCTATCAGTTATTTTATATCTGTTGGTTTGAGCTCTTTATTGACTCCATTGACACCATGTGGTTTTGTAAAGGCTACACCGTACCATCAAATGAAAATACTTTAGAATCTTTAAGATTATATATTACATATTTCTCAGCATTCACATTAGGTGTGTCACGATTAACAGGTATTTCAAATAACTGTGATATTTAGAAAGTTAAATATTGATATCATGTTAATATTACACATGATAACTACTCCAGCCCCAGTATCTAGCTGGTTCACCCTCCAACACAGTAGGTGGTAGTATTGTTCCTTAACGCTTGTGGGCAGCTGCCATAAAAACATAAAAGAAGAAAAAAAAAAAATGCAGAAACTCCAATCTATTAATGAAACAGGTTTAACTAAAAGAATCTAGTTTTTTTTTTCCCCCCTGCCAATCGTTTGCTCCACACTCCAGTCCAGCAGGTGCACCTTTAAGTTGGTCTGCCAACCGCCAAAAATCCTTATAGAAGAAGAAGAGGAACAAGCAGCAGTAACTAGCTTGCTAGCAGCTACCACATAGTGTGCTGTGTGGCGACTACTGCTGCAAGAAGTCATGTCGGACGAGATGAGAGATGGACTAGAGAAAAGACGGAGTGTAATAGAGCCCAGTCTCCAGGAAATACTGATCAACAGAGGACAACACCACCAACCTGTTCACCCACCTTCACCTCCATCATCCTGCAGGTTTCATCCTCACAGACACAGGAAGTTGCAGCTAGTCTGCCGGGCTTGAGATGGTAAATGTTCCACTAATGTCTTCGTTGGACTTGTCAGTGTTTTCTCTCTGCTGATCTCTTGTTTTTTAGTTCATCTGGTTGTCTTTTCACGATCCATTAAATTGTGTGACTGTGCTTTTCGGTTACGGTTGAAGACTCTCCACTCAATAAACTCATATCTGAGAGGAACTCATTTGCCAAAAAAAAAGATAGTAAACACAATAAACAAATGTAAAGAATTTGACTGATGCATTAATATTATTATGTTGTTCAAATGTTTGGCAGATATTGCAATCATATTTTTGTGATTAATTATTTTGGTCACAATAATCATGCAGTGTGACAGCCTTAAGATTCACATCACGTCTCTGGAAATGTTAAACAAAGTGCTGTGTGTCTGAACAATGTTTGTTTATAATGACGGGCCTATTGTTGAGCCTCTGCTCAGAAACGGTCAAAAACAAACTAACATCTAAATAACAGTTCTGCAAATAAGTGAAACTTCAAACCTTAGTGTTGATTTCTTGGTTGAAGGATGCTTTCTGCAGATCCAGCTCTCGTCTGGAGTTGGCCATCTTGGTGTCGGCCTGGAATTTGACGTCCATCATCTCCCTCTTACATTCTGCTTCCTAGGAGACGACAAACCAGAACCAGAAACAGAGCTGTGAGCAGACAGTCGCTGTGCACAACAGAATCCACCTCAAACTTGCCAGAGTCTCCTTACCCGTATCCCAGCATCCCTCTCTGCCTCGGCCACGCCGATGTCCGCATCCCTCTGGACGGCTGCGATCTGGGTCTTCCCCAGGGAGCTCAGGTAATCCAGTTTGTCATAGACGTCCTGTGAACAGACAGACAGACGTCATGTCAACACTGAACCACAGACTGAGACTGAAGAGCAGCTGACGAAGTGTTTGTAAAATCATGTGAAACCATCTTTAGATTAAAACACATCAGTGCCCAAACCAGACACGTTAAGTTGTTTTTGTTCAAATCTAATGTAAATCTGCTGGAGGTCTTTCCCAGTTCATGAAGACAAAAGTCTGAAACAATCTTATCAATAACTGTCTCTTTATAAAAGGCTGGACTGAAGAAAACTGCTGACTCATTAGTGACAAGGTCTCAGCTGCAATCTACATCTGTATCATAACAGAAAAACAAGAATTAGTATAGTTTTTACACATGATATCAAAATGAGAGACAAAAGATTTTGATGTTCGGAATCAGTAAGACGTCTGATGTCACCGCTAACGAGCTAACTGGAAACCATTTTGACTAATAGCTGTGACAGAAATGGACTGTGAGGCACCGTGGTCAGCCGCTGTATCTGCACCACATTTCAATTAGTCCTAATCAACAACAGTGAACTGTGCAGGGGGGACTCTCCTGCCAGGCACTTATCAGAACCATGAAACCCAGGAGAGATCGCTTCTATAATGATCAGCAGCACCAACAAAAACAGCCGTTGTTCTATGTGGTTTCTTACTTTGGTGTATGAACACTGCATGAATAGTGTTAATACAGAATCCTGTCAATTAGTGAGACGTTTGGCAGATAGTAAAATGAGTCAGTCGACCCTTGCAGTGTCATTTTGCATTATTTCGGAACTTTGTGGGTACTTAAAAATAAAACTTGATCATGCAGAATAATCACGTATACTTATTTTCTCTTTGATATAGACTGCAGATCAATTTCAATATATGTATTTTGTATTAAAGAGAAAGTCTCTCCATGCTGAGTGTATTATGAAGACCTTTCTTTGCTCAGTGGCCATATTAGCATGCTCCTCTTGTATTTTTATTTTACAGTTCCCAGCCGCTGGCACCGATGCCGTATCCTCTCCTTCAACCCACCTTAATGGTGAAGCTCAGGACCTCGATGCCCATCCGGCCCACGTCAGGAGCTGCTACGTCCCTCACCAGTTTAGCAAACTGGTCCCTGTCCCGGTAGATCTGCTCCACGGTCAAGGTACCTGCAAAACAGAGACCCCATCACTATCTCAATACCACTTTAGACTTTTCACAAACTGTCAGCAGCCTCATTTTCACCGTTCTACTTTTGATCAAGGTTTCTTTGGCTTATGTAAAACAGAAGCAGGATTTTCTTAACCATTTGAATGAGTGAGTGATCATTTAACTAGTGACGTGAATGTGACAAGAGTCTTTTAATAACAATATGCATGTCAGAAAACAAACCAAACTACAGCGGAGGTGATTAGTTATTTAAAACAATCTGCAATTAATTTCATTGTTATTTTTAAGTAATAATGCCACAGATGTCAGCCTCCACGTTGTCTTTTCTCTGTCTGTGAATAGAAAAATCGTTTGGTTTTGACCCGTCAGTCAGACACAAAAATACATTTTAATAAGTTACCATGGACTCACAAACTTAAAGAGTAAACAATAAATCAAGAAAATAATTAGCAGACTGACTGAGAGTGAAAATAAGTGTCAGTTAGGGGTTGATGTGAGATGTCCGTACCTAGAATGGAGCGCAGATGTCCCTCCAAAGTTTGCAAGAGCACAGATTTGATTTCTATCACTGTTTTCCCAAGAAACTGCTCACAAGCTACAGGCATCAGGTCCTGGTCTGTCATGACTTTCACCTGCAGGAGACACGATGGCAGAGTGAAGTCATCCGTAGGCAGACTGCCAACATGTGGCAGCAGATGGCAGCATGTGGCCTCTACTTTATTTTCAGATGACACATTTCAGTAACGGTAGAATACATCAGTAAAAGGGGCAGTTTGTGACATCTAATTATAGATAATGCAGACATATCTCCATATGTAATATTCTGAATTTGAAGGTAAGAAAAAGCTCGAAGATGTGAATTGTGTAGGAAGTCTTGCCACCAGCTTTCAGAAAATGTCCCTAATTGTTGTTAATTGCTGCCATATGTCAGTGGAAAACTAAGAAGCAGGTTTCTCATAAAACTGGGTTTTATTTTGTTAAAAAAAATAAAAAATAAACCTGTATATGAGCCTCATTTAATTATTAGGTTCCTTCTACAAAGTGACTTTTTTATTGAACAAAAATGTGAAAAGCTCTTAATTGTTAAACATGTTGACACAAGTATCCATTCTACATCTTTGAGTCTAAACATGGCGAGGTTTTATTTCAACGTGGTCTTACCTGAGCCACCCCGGTGACAGTGATGGCTACACCCTCTGCTGTCTCCACATCTTCACATTGAGGCTGCAGGGTCATGATCTCTAGGCTTAACCTACAGCAAGGAGCCAAAGCACATGTATCAGGCCACGAAGAGAGGAGCATGCAGTGATGAGAGGAAGCTGTGTAGATGTTAAAACTGTATATTGTGGTCAAAGTCTCATCATTATACATACTACTACTCCTGCTGTTGGTTGTTCATATAAGCATTTTCATATTCTATTATCTCAAAACTCTAAATTTAAGTTGATTTAATTAGTATTTTATATACTTTATATATATATATTTCTATCAGTCTGAGGTTGGATGAGAAAACATGTTTTTTTCTGTCAAGGTTTAGAAATACCAAAAGCATACAACAAAATGTTAATAGTTTGGTTAAAGGAAATAAAAATCCTGCCATTATTTTATTAAGTGATTCTGTGAAAAAGAAAAAAAGAAAAAGCTTCAGAGAAGTTTTCAAACAGAAGTGGCATCACAAAATGTGATTTTTATTCTATTATCAAGTAATAACATGGCCCACTTCTTTAATATCAATACTGTTTATAGCTTTTTCTTGATAAAGGCAGCAATTAAAACTTAAAACTTAACTGCATTAATCAAAGACTGCTTCTGAAGAATTTTTAATTGCAACAAAATAATTTGCCAAAGATGAGATGTTTCTCTCTGCTATTCTGTTATTCATGTGTGTTTAAACACAACACAGTTCATATTAATTACCAAAGAAAGAAACTCCTCTGGACTGATTTACATTAGAAATACGTGGTGTGTAACACGAGACAGATTATAGTTGGAACAGCTCTCATCCTCTGATTGCTCTCTGACTGCCTGCAGATAATAGGGCTGACTTCTCTGTGGAGACTCACCACAATAAAAGCCCATTTTAATTGTGGTCTGTTTAAAAACATCAGTCTCTTCTTCCAAATGCTATAATCCACTCATCTGTAATGAGTAGCACCTGCTGGTCATCAGTGCTTCTACTGTGTTGTCACCTTTGGGCGTCCGAGATGAGCCACCAAGCCCAGGACCAGCCTCCCACAATGTAGGTCTTCATATCAGAGCCGCAACAACCACCTGAGGAAAGGCAGCAGCGACATTAATCAGAGAAGGCTTCATGCTCAGTATTTATTCTACTTTTGTTCTCTCCAAGGCTTGTTAAAAACCTGTCGGTTAAAAGCAGCTGTATAAATAAAAAACACAATGTGTGTAAAAGTACAGATTTAAAGAAATTCTCTGGAAGTGTTCCTGAGTTATTACGATCACGTGAATCGGACTAATGGAATGGCACAGTGACCGTTGACCACTAAAATTGAATCAGTTCATCCTTGGGACGAGCATCCATCAGAACGGGACAGACAGACCGAAAACCTTATCCCTCTGGGTGTGGCGATTGGCAGCACAGAGAAATAAGAAATCAGGGAATCACCCCAGTCATTTTGCTTAAGCAGCTGTGAACTATGAATCTATGTAAAAAATGTCATGGCGATCCATCCTGTACTTGTTTAAATATTTCAGTCTGGAACAAAGTCACCATCCACAGAGCCACGCTGCTAACGTGGCTAAAAACCAAACCACTAGCCTCAATAATGAAAATGGTTTGGAGTTTGTAGCAAATGAATAAAAGCAGAAAGTGAAGGCCATCTGATGTAGAAAATGATTTTATAAGACAGCTGTCGGGGAAATATGAGAGGAAAGTTATCAAAAACCATTGAGGCTAATGTGTCCTCAAACACGGATAACGAAGATTTTTTTTTGCAGGTAAATGCGTGTGTGTGTGTGTGTGTGTGTGTGTGTGTGTGTGTGTCTGATAAGAAATCATGTGTTTATGTCTGAGATTGAGAGATAAGTATGTGCGTGTAAGGGTTTTTCTTTAAATATTAAATATGATCAAATCAGATATAAAGATTATGAATTAAACACGATTCTTGGAAACCAGCGTACAGAACATTTATACTTCTCTGAAATTGTTGATTAATAGTGACACAAGGGTTTCTCTGAAATGTTTTTAACTCTAAGAAATCAAACTACAGATTATCTTTGAAGAATTTTCTTTAATGAACACTCAACTTTACCCCCGGCAGTCCCTCCTCTCTACACTACTGCTGCACGTTACTGTCTGTTATACTTTTACTGTCCCCGTGAAAACAATGACAGGTTTGAGCCAAAATTACAATCAAATTATGAGGTTATAAATAACCAAATTAATTGTTGTACATATATAGAATAAATAAATAAATGCATACACTCGGCTGTAGGTACTGGGCAGGAATTCTTACAATCCTACTTCCCAAAAAGTCAGGACATTGTGTAAAATGTAAATAAAAACAAAATGCAATGATTTGCAAATTATGTAAACCGATATTTAATTGAAAATGGACTAAAGATAACAAATACAATTTTTAAACTGATCAATTTTCATTGTTTTATGAAAAATATATGCTCATTTTGAATTTGATGGCAGCAACACGTTTCAAAGAAGTTGGGACGCTGTGTAAAATGTAAATAAAAACAAAATGACATGATTTGCAAACAATGAACGATAAGAAACAGGGTTTGTCCTAAATTTGTGGAAAACTTAATTGCGTGTATTTGGTGGCAGGTTTCGGGTGCTCCCCCCAATTTTTTTTTTTTTAATGTTTTTGAATTAAAAATATGCAGTTTCACATACTATTTGGCCATTATGACACCCCTGAATGGATCAATATACTCACTGAAAATTCAGGCCCTCCGCAACAACAGTGAGTTAGTGTTGTTGTTGCATCCTGTGGTGTTTGTGTCGTCTGTGGGACTCATGTTTTTGTTTGGTGTAAACAGGAAGTCGCTCGGTGTTTTCCCAGATCCATATTTTTCATGCATGTTTACATTGCATGAACTAAATATTGTCTCAATGTTTTAGTATGCAAATTTTAATATTTTTTTAGTGACTCTTCTGCAAAGATCCGATTAAAAAAAAAAATATATATATATCTATTTAAAGGGGTCTTTTTTCCCATGGGACCTTTTCATTGTTGTTCAGGTTACGTTTTTCTTCATCCAAATCCAGGCTGTGAATTTGTCAGGTACTGTATATATGGTATGCTGCTCAGGTTGTGAGGCCCTGTTGTAAAGTGCTCTTTTAAAAGTTGTATTTTTCATCTTTTAACCTTTTTTTTTTTTTTTTTTCCCCAATAAACTGAAGCTTACTATTCATATGACCATATTGACGCTTAAACGTACCGTCGCTGCTTTGCTTGGCCAACGCCGTTGGCGTTGTTAAGTCAGCTGTAATTAAACGTTACTAACACCCATTTGGTGACTTTACACCGTAGCTATCGGATTATAAAACCCTGCACGGAAACCTTAAAGGTTAAAAATAGCAAGATAAAACACGTCCCGGTCGCTCGTTTGCCATGCAGCTACCGAGCATCGTCACGTCAGCCCCCTCCTCCCCCCTCCGTCACCATGGCAGCTTAGCTGGCTCCGTTAGCACAGTAAGAAGAGGAACACCTACCGGAGACCACCAGCGCTTCGTTTGGCCCAACAGTTAAGCAGCTTCCCATGGTGACAGCTGAGGACAGAAGGAAAAGACGAGCAGACACTGGGGAGACACTCTCCCTCTACGGAGATGATGTATCGGCGTTATCCGACGTTTAGTATCCAAGTGTGATAGGTTTGATTACAGAGTCCTCACGTCCAGCAGCACGGCAGCAATAACAAGAACCCCGGCCCGCCCCAGCGACGCCGCACTGACGTCACGCTGGCTTCGAGGGGAGGGGGAGGGACGGAGGGGGGGGGGGGGGGGGGATACAATATATAAATACAAATTAAGAAAACAAAACTATAATGCTGCAGGTAAACAATATAATAAAAATAGAAGTAAATATAAAATAAATACACACATTATAATACAACCTCAAGGATAAATTAAAATAAAAGATAAAACAAAAATAGAAAAAAAACAAATTGATTGAAAAATTATGTTACCTCTCAATAAATATATGACAATAAAATCGTCACGGTTAAGAAATAAAGGAGTAAGTAAATAACAAATAGAAGAAAAAAAAACGTTTTACTAAAAATAGGTTAAATCTTCAAATGTATTTTGGTCCTCTGTCATCAGTGAGAAAGCTACAGTGAAAAAATGCTTTAAATCCTTCATTAGTAATTAATTTGACATAAAATATAATTGTAAGAGAAGTTTTACAAAGATTTGTGCTGAAAAATAGGACAAATATTTTTCATCTGTTTTTTTGTGTTTGCAAATTCTAAATGTTATAAATAGAAAATTGAGTACTAAAGTGAGAAAGTATCTGACATTATGTTGTATCTTGTCATCAATTGGATGGAACATAATGTCAAGATAATATTCAGCTGTTATTGATTATTGATGGGTTTCACATCCACAAATCTAAATCTGTTTGTTTAAATACCTAACCTTACCCGAAGTCCCTCTGCCTTTAATCCTTCATCCTGCTGGATGTGCTCATCAGGATGACAGAATAAGGCGACCTGTAATGACCTTTTCACTCCAACCCTCCAGAGTTTGATTAACATTCCTTGGTTGTGTTGAATGTCTCTACTCATAGCAGGCTTTGGATCCCTTTGTTAATTACCTTTTAAGACAATCAAAACATCAAGATAGTGGATGCACTAATGAAGTGCGTCATGTAATGCCAACTCCTTAACTATAGTTTTATCACTGCTTTAATTCGTTTCTGTTACTGATTTCCTTTCATGTTGCATTGGTTTGTCACTATATTTTGAAAGGTTGTATCAGGAGTCGCAGTGTAATTTCCCGTCTACACGAAGGCTCTCAAGTATAATGTTTTGCAGTTCCTCATTATGACCAGTAGAGGGGCGTAAACACCAAGACAGAAAGGCCGTCTCGGTTAGTTTGTCTGGAACATTCCTTTTGCTAAAATAAGAAAGCAAAACAATAGAATTAACTTTATTTTCCATCAGTTGTCACATTTATAGCCAATTAGAAATAATGTTTTTTTTAGGAAGCTGATTAAGAATGAGGCATAAAATCAGTTTGTTTTTAGATATTAAATGAAGCACTCCAACTCACTTGGAAGTCTAATACTACACATATAAACACACAAAAACATAGGAAAGAAAAAACAAATGTTAACTAGCGTAAAATATGCAAATAAAAATAACTATAGTAAGGGGAGCATATCACAACGTTTTGCTTCTGTATCCTACAAATATTCATGTAGATATGTTTATTTAATCCTTCATTTCTCTCCAGGCAATAGACCCATCCAACCCCCTAGCTCTATTCAGAATATTCCATAAAATTGTAAGTGTTTGTTTCTCAAAGGGTGTCATTAGGGATCAGACATGTTTTGAATCTAATACACATAATAAAAAGGCTTTCATGAGCTGTCCATACTTGTTAAATACACTGAGAGCAAAATAAGACAATATTTGTAAAAGATGCATGTGTGTAAAGAAGTTATATATTTAAGTTTTTATCGGTTGAAATAAGTCATCTGTAAAAGTTTTTACAAGAAAATTAGGATTTTCAAATCTTAAACTGCTTTCACTAACAAGTGCTTCAATTTTGCAAGATAATCTAATTGCACAATGTTTATACCCTCATAGAACAATAGATAATAGTGGTAATATATATTTATATAAAGTCATGAATTTACTGGCAAATAAAATCTTAATTGTAACATTTCATAACTCATAAAATATTCCTAAACCAGCGATATACTTTTAATTAAAGCTAATAAAAAAAGTCTCAGCTGCTTTGAACTATTTCAAACACACATAACTCCTATTTTTGTCTTCTTTCACTGAATGCCAGTCAGATTTTAGGGCGGATTTTAAGATTGCAACAAGATCGGCTTATCTGTACTACTTTAGCTCTACTTATCCTCTGCATCTCATTACAGTTAATTCATTACGTTCTTCAGGTGAATCAATCAGATTTTGCCACAACATTTGTCTCTGAGTCAATAATTGTTCATATTTGCTGCTGTCAAATTTCAAAACTTTTCCTTTCTCTGCTGCTGTCTGCTCTCATTTCAGTGTCTGATCGACGCAACCTTCCTCCACTTCCAACGTCGATGGGTCCTTCAACTGAGCTCATATCCTCTTCTGGATCTTTGATGTTGCTCTTCATCCTTGCACCACCACCACCACCTATGTCATTTGCTTCGTGCTGTATTTTTGAGACATAACAAGGTGAAAAAGAATGTGTTTTCACCAGCTTCACCCATTTATTAGTCTTTGTTATAGCTGCATTTCCTTTTCTCTGTGGTGGTTTCCTTCATATTCTGCTGAAATCTGCAGAGCTCATGACTTTGTGGTAACTTGCGATTTTCCCCTTTTGGACGTAACGCTGGCAGTGAATACAGTGGCAGATTAACCTGCACATGTCCTGCACAGTTTGTTCTGCACATCACACACAGCTCAATGATTAATGCCCTCACCGGGGTTCTTCACAACCTTTGGAAAAAAGGATAGATTTTAGAAAAGCATCTGTCCTGCAGGGACGACTTCTAAAAACGAAAGATAATTAAATCGTGGGACATGGTCTCATTATGTGGGATGCGGGACAAGGGATAAAAATGCTGCGCAGTCCCACATAAAGTGAGACACCTGGTCACCCTAACATCACAAGCACCAGAGTCATCAGGAAAATATTCCTTGAACCACCCCTTTTAAATGATTACTTTCTCATTTAAGTCCGTCTGAAATATTTTCCATGTCTACTTTAGTGCATGCAATATTCTGGGTTGTTGTTGCATTGGCATGCATGTAGAATCTGCAGAGGAGTTTTTTTCTGCCTGCATGTGTCTGCTCTGTCTTGGACCTCTGTCAGCCCCCTTTGTGCATGTTATCTGTGTCTAATTACAGCCTCCTCTATACCAAACCACGTCACCCCCCTCAAACTCTCTCTCTCTCTCTCTCTCTCTCTGCAACAGGGATCAGTGGCAGTGAATGAGCAGCTTGCCGTGTCACTGTTAATACCAACAAGAAAGAGAGAAGGAGGGAGGGAGGCAGCAAAGGGAAGAGGATGAGGAGGAGGAGAGTGTCATTCACTCCTTGTACCTCTGTATAACTTCACATGAAGGAGGGCAAGAGAAAAAAGACAAGAACAGAAGGAAATGAGTCGTTTCTGAGAATTTAACACTAGAAGTAAAGGGAAAGAGGGTTTACTGTCAAGAAAGAGGGAAAAAGAAGAAAGAAGACAGGACAGAAAAAGTAGAAGGAGAGATTAACAAACAGGAGAAAAGGTCTGGAAAGGATGAAAATGAGGGTGCCACTCTGTGGGATTTGCAGGTTTCGTTACAGCTCCTGAAGAAAGACCCCCACTGTGTTGCTCTCTTCTCCTGTTCCTTGTCCCTCCATCAGGACGTCTGAAGGCACGACCGACGCTGGAACGAAGGAGGGACGGCGAGTGAAGCAGAAGAACCAGCCGGCGAGAAGAGTTCAGATCAGGAAAAAAAGGGTGAGAACACACAGTCAGGCAGGAGGCATACAGAGGCATGTAGTCTTGAAACAATAATCTCCTTACTGTGTGTGAGTGTGTGTGTTTGTGTGCTTTTAAGGGTCATGTTGTGTTTTTTCACTGTGGTCCATGAATTTCCTAAAATAGGAACAGTAATAGTCAGAAATATGTCAACAAAAGATTAATTTTGAAGAGTAGATTTTGCATTGTAATCCTATTCCACAATAGTAATAATTCATGAGAACAACTCCAACTGTTATGACTAATAATAAGGTACACTGAAGTACAACCCAGTATCACCGCAAAGTGTGAAAACAGAGGTTTTGAGTACAAGTACAAATTCAATTTTTGGCCATATTAGGAGGCAGGAGAGGTGGCCTGGTGGCACCAGTCAGGCTGCCATGCCGGACGATAGAATCCAGGAGGTGAAAATGTGTTTCTTGAGTTATTTTTTTTTTTTTGTCACTATCCCAAAACATGTGTTTTTACACAAAGTTTATTTTCCTGTAAATCCCATGGCTCAAACCATACAGTATAGGTTTCATTTTCGTCCACTACAGGAAAACGTGTAACTTTCACACCCACACATCCCAAAGCGTAGCTATCTCACATTTTGCTGTAGTGGACAGATGTGTCTATTTCACGCTTTGCCGTGATACAGGGATGAAAAGTATATAGAACATAGTCATTGTGAATTGGAAATCAGTTTGAATCAGTGGAAAGTTTCAACAACAAAATCACGTGACAGGTGGTTTCAGTGTAGAAATTTGCCAACTATTATTGTGTCACAAACATGATGGAAACCTGTGAGGCTGAATTTAACAAAACATGATGTTATAATAAGCATCAAAGAGCTGGAGACTGAAAATATTTACACCCGTAGTTGAGTGGTTTTACTAAAAGGAGATATACTGTGTAAAGATTTGAAATATATCTGCATTCGTTATAGAGGACAATTCATAATTTATTTTTCGATTGATAAAGTCCTTTGAATCATGTGATAAAACACAACACAAGCATTTTTTTATGTGATGCCACTGTAGACAGGACACAAATGGAATATTATTAAATAGATATTATTTTTCTGACGTGATTAAAGTTTGTCGAGGTTTCAGACTTGTTTGGGGTTCAGGAAACATCATGTTTGAATTCAAATGAGCACTTTAAGGTTGGTAAGCGGGTTCTGTCAGTGGATGCCTAATCCTCCTGGTTTTCTTAGAAGAACAGTCTTCATGAAAACTATTCTGTGTTTCTGTGCTTCATAATCTTTACCGTTTATTGTCCCTGTTCTCTTTTTGATGTTCTTCTCTTTGTGAATATCCAATGATTTTCCAACAGGCCACAAAACATTTCCCTCATCTTTAAAAAAAAATATGATTTGCTTCTCCAAAAGTTAAATTACAGAGTAGAAGATTGATTTTGACTCCCGGTTCCTCCCTGAGTACAAAGCCATTATACTCTTATCTTGATAGCATGTTAAAATATTTTCTTAACTGTGTGCCAAAAAGCTCATTCATATTTCAACGCAGTCCTGTGACATGAGTAAATTATGGCTGAGAGCAATTCAGGCTGAATTATTTGACTTTTTGTGGTCAATCGGTGACATTAGATTATGGATCCCCCGTGCACAATGTTGACAGGTTTCCCTTTGTTTTTTGGAGCTCATGGCTTTTGTGTGACTATCTTTCCAAGAACAAGCCTTTGCCTGGAGTATTCTTCTCTCGTGCTCTTTTGCACTGCTCGGGAATTTAAAAAAAAAAAAACGACTGTTAGGAGCTCCCATCTTCATTTTTCATAAGATGATGTCTCTGCAGGTCCCAGCACGACAGCAGTTCACCATGTTTATACACTGGAAGTGAATAAAGAGGGATATTTTGGAGTGATAAGCCCCGGATCGTTAAATCTCCACAGGGATAGCTGGTTTGTTTGTAGCGCCCCCCCAGACAGCCGTATGTGTAGGCCAACTCATTAGAGGCTTAAAACACATCTGACACTGTCACTTTAAGAAGGTGTGCACACAGCTGCCTGTTTATACATTCTAAAGGGATGGAAGAAGAATTAGTTTGGATTTGTGTCCAATTTAAGCTCTGTATTGATCTTCATTGATTAAAATAATTGGCTCTTCTGCCACTAATAACACAAAATCTCATGAGAAGGGACTAAAGGGAAGAAGCTAAGGTCACTCGTCATGCAGTCAGAAGAGAGTTTAGCATTGCACGTGTATAACATAATGTGTCATTTTAATTGAACTTTATTTTGTATGTATTGCATATATTTGTATACAAATGACTACAGCAAAATAGATTTTTAAATAAGTACCAATTCAAATTTAGTTTGTTTTTACATCACCCAGGATGCAAATGGACAGTTCAGCCCGGAGCCGAGAGCCTCAAGCAGAGACGAGGCTGCAGGCTGCAGAGGTCCGGCGAGTCTTAAGTTACATCACCTGAGACGTGTTTTCAGACTTTGCACGGCTCCATCTGGAGACACAGATGACTTTATAACCAGCAACATTTTATTCACATACACAGCCAAGACTTGTGAACACACTTTAATGTGTGATATTGACTGGTAGAAGTTCATTGTTCAAAGTGAAATGAATGCCGTTGTGATTTCAGAAGCTTCTTTTTATTTTCCATTATTACAAAAAAAAAAAAAAGAGACAAATTTCATCTTTCAGTGGAAGTTTAATGTTTCCAAACCTCCTTTTCACTGTAAAATCTCTTCACCTCTCATGGTGCATTTGGGCCACCCCAGACAGTTCAAACTGATTGCCCTTTTGGATCGTTATGAGTCCACAGCTGTTTCATTAAAGGGTTTAACTCAGGCCAGTGTGCCTCGCTCAGCGGGGGGTTGGTGGCGTCTCCCTCAGGCCTATCAGTTGGCAGTGAAGCAGCTGACAGGAATTAGATTTAGGTTCACAGATTGCCCTTGGTTGCCCTGTTTGTTTAGGCTGCTCTCTCAGGAAACATCCTGGTATTTCTGCAGCTTTCTGAAGCCCCCAAAATCCAACTTTTACAGTCCTTTCAGGAAGCTTTGTGGAGGAGAAGAGCACACATGTTTTAACTTCTCTCAGGATTTTCATTCAACTATTTCTGTCATCTAAGATGTATACAACACCATTAAAAGCATAGTCTGAAGTTTGCTGCTCTTTTTGGCTTCATGTAGCATTATAGTTTGCGCCTTATTTTTTAGCTGTCCGGCTACAATTGTACTGGTTTGGTTCATTTCTATCACTCATAGAATTGTTATTGGCAGGTTTTTTTTTTTTCAGAATAAAAACTTTAAAACCTGCTGTATGCGACTTGTTCTGTGCCAAACAGCTAACACACCGTTAGTGACTAGTTGGTAAATATTTAGTAGAACATTTAGCCTGACATTTTCCTCTGTAGTGAGTTGGTTGAGACCAAAAACGGAGCCAAAAGCAGAAAGTCACCACAGTCTGTTGTGGTGGTAAAACTGTTAAAAACTAGCAGTGAAAAAAGCTGTCAAACTGAACAAGAACATCTCAAGACAGGAGTCAACACAAACAAATTATTTGTACAATCTTGTCAACAGGAAAAAGTGCTTGTAGCTCTACCAAACGGCCACATGTAAAGGTGGGCTGACAGAAAGGAGCAAGCCGTGAGGAAGCATGTAAATATGGAGATAGCCCTGTACCCTTTGAGACAGCCTTTCCTCTGAGCCATTCAGAGTGTTGCACCCAGCTGTTTACCAAAATACCTAAAGATTGTTTCACAAAAAATGACAACAGAAAGACTTGGTTAGATGTTCTTTGTGTCATTCCTGTCATTTTTTTTACACTCTTACTCTCCATGTTGTCCGTCTTCCTGTTTTAACTTTTTTAACCTCTTATTTCCTTCATTTCTCTTTTTTTCCCTCTCCTCAATATCCTTCTTGCTTTTCTTCTGTTTTTCCTTTTGACCTGCTGTCTCTGTTTTCCATTTCCCCTTCTTTCCTCTCCTTTAATTTTTAATTCTCTAAATATCGAGCCTCTTCGGCAGGACTCCCACGCTCTTTTTTTTTTTTTTTTTTTTTTGCGAACGCGTCATAATCTGCAGGTATAAGATCTGATATGTAGGGCATGGCTGCACGCAACCTTTGTCCCAGAACTCTGCTGGGGTAATTAGATGCTGAAATATTGATGGGGAGTGTGTGTGTGTGTGTGTGTGTGTGTGTGTGTGTGTGTGTGTGTGTGTGTGTGTGTGTGTGTGTGTGTGTGTGTGTGTGTGTGTGAGAGAGAGAGAGAGAGAGAGAGAGAGAGAGAGAGAGAGAGGGGGGACATTTCATGTGTCTGCATCGTGTGTGTATTTGTGTGCCTGTGTGATGGTGATTATTTCGTTGCTGGAGGATTTTAATGACCTTTCCTTCATTGGAGAGTCAACAAAAGTCAGTCAGGTTGAGACAGAAACAGAGGTGAGGTCTGAAGCTGAAGTTAAATTCTCTTGATTTACACTTTGTGGGCTGTGATCTGTGATAGTGGTGGAAACAACTTAATGAAACGTTCCACTTTTACTCAGCTACATTTTCAACTTCTTTCATCACATTTATTGATTTTATTTTTATTTAAATCTGAGGAAATCAGACTGGGTTTATGAACATATGATTACGTGATAGGATTTGGGGTTATTTTTGTGCATTTGTTATTTGAATTATAATTAAATCAAACTTTTAGATTTATTAAATCTACTTTCAGCTCAGGAAGTGACAGGATGAAGCTTTTACAATGGTTTGCCACCAATAATCACAAAAAAGAAGTAAATGTTGCACCTCTGCTAGCTTTTCTTTAAATGTTTGAGAAATGCCCTTTTTTTCTTCTAAACTATCTTGTAAATAGGAAGTGAATCAATCACACTAAATCTTCCAGTCTCATTATCCAGCTTCATTTTGATCATTTGACCTTTGACACCTGGCAGCGGTGACAGCTGCCTTTTTAAAAAGGAGAATGGACACTTTGAAAGTAAAACTTGAAACAGCTAACACCCTCAGGAGGTTTCACCTCTCTGGAAGCCTTTTTAAAAGGCTTCTTATAAAGACAGCCATAATAACTTTCCCTCACAACACAACCACCAGCGGCAGCATTCATATTAAACTGTCAGGTGATATTAAAATGACCCCAAAAACTCTATTTTGCAACACAGGTTTTCCACAACCTGCGCAGCTGATGAAGCGAGGTACAAACAAACCAAATAATTGGACTCAGTCCTTGTAGAAATGTTAAATCTGGTAAATCTAGAACTAATCTTCTCCCTCAATTACTTCTCTCACTCACTGAACACCTGATGCGTTACAGAACATCACAGATGAAATATAAGAGGGAAGTTTTTATGTTTAAACCCAGACTCTGTTTTTGTACTTCAGCTGTAACTGAAGCCGATTCACTTTTCAAAGAGAAGCCAGAACAACATGTCTAATAAGGTCGAGGTGTCACAGCTGCCGTGCATCAAAAAGTCAAAGGATCAAACTGGAGGTTCATTAACGGGGGCTGAATAATTTACAAGGGCTAATGCGCACACACAGAGACAATTACCTCTTTTTACTATCGTAGTATATTGCAGTGCGTATGCGTGTGCGCGTGTGTGTGTGTCACAGTGTTTTGCTCCCAGTATGCACCAGTGACACTGATCTACACTCACACTTGTTTTTAATGCTCTTATCATTGTCTGTGGGTTTGCAGGGTCTACAGGTGACTGCCGATGTCCAGTCACAAGGAGAGAAACCAGAACCATGGTCATTTTACAGCAGGTAGACACACACACACACACACACACACACACACACACACACACACACACACACACACACACACACACACACACACACACACACACACACACTAGGGTGACCAGGTGTCTTACTTTATGTGGAACTGACCAGCATTTAATCTCTTGTCCTGTGTCCCATATTGAGTTGATGTCCCGCATTTTGATTGGCTCTAGTTTTTAAAAGTCAAACACTACGAGGCAGACACTTTTCTAGAAGTCTTTCCTGATGCATTACCTTGGAACTTCAGCTACCTTTGTGGGAATTCAAAAAAATGTGCATTCAAATAAAATACATTTGTTTAATTCTTCACATGCTAAAACCCTAACTAATGCTCTAAATTGTATAGAAATATAAACATTTTACACTACACTGTAAAAAACCTACTGTGAAATTCACAGTAATTAACTGGCAGCCATTGACAAGTAACTTACTGTAAAAAGTGATTTACATGTCAATTGCTGCCAATTAGTTACTGTAATAAAAATCACAATGTTAACTAACTTTAAAACAGAAATTTCTAAGGATACCTCTTAACATTGGTAGGTGTCCCACATTGTCCCATACAAACATAATCTGTTCCCTACACACACACACACACACACACACACACACACACACACACACACACACACACACACACACACACACACACACACACACACACACACACACACACACACACACACACACACACTCTGTGTGTGTGTGTGAGCATGCAATGGCCTCTCTGTCGGCCTCTCTGATACTCAGTTAATGCGCTGCTGAACTCATCCGCCTTTCTGATCGACTAATGAACTCTGACAGCGTTCCCCCAACGTGGAGGCACAAACTAGGGCGAGCCAATAGGGCAAGCAAACACACACAGATCAGCCCTCACCAATCACTGCAGTAGATGTTTATTCATCAAACACACTCTAAACCTCCATCCAAACTGCCCAGGTGTGTTTGGACTGAACCGGACAGGAAGTGGGCGCAAGTTGAAACGCTGCTTCACCTCGATCATCGAGAAAAGAGACGACTGCGGATGATATCTGATCAATAGCAGAGCCTATCTACTGCCTGTGTCGACAAAAGTTGTGGATGTAACTGCTGAATGTGGAAGGAGGAATGAAGTTTTTGTTTTTACCTGAAAAACAAACATGATTTTTCTTCTTTTTTTTTGATGACAGATTTGTGTCTCATTTGGAATTTGGCTTGAAAAACTTAAACATTTTTTACAACATGGAAGATTCTCTGTAAATGCTTTTAAACTCTGGATGCTGTGCAGATGTTAATGTGGTAACCATGACGATGAAAATGAACGGGAAGACTTCTGATTGGCCACCGGAAGACTCTGATGCAAATGTACAGTGCCTCACCTACAGGTGCACCACCCTCATCAAGGTAAACTCTGGCTTCAGTCAGGGACGGTTTGGATGGCTTCAGTTTGTAAACATAAAGTTTAATACTAGTTTAATATTTGCTGAAATGTGGGAGAATAATTGGATGCATAGATGTAGTTTTACAGCATTTAGTGGTGATTAAGGGTTAATGAGTCTGATGTCAGACCAGGAAAATTTAATGACAACATTTTACCATGTTTCTTAAAGGTCACATTAGGGTTGGCAGTTTAACTTTACGGGGGCATTAAATCAATGGATCCCTTGTTACAAAGCAGCAGTCTCTAGTTGTGAGTCTTTGTTGTGTTTTAGATGTGTGTAGGTGCATGAATGGCTAAACCAGAGATATTTCCCCTCTAAGCTTTTCTTTTACAGTAGTTTCAGGCTTGAGATGATCCCATATAGTGTAAAAAAAAAATAAAGACGTGAGCAGCTATAAAAGTAAAATGCTCACATTTTGTTGATATGTACCTTTACATAAGTCCAATTTTGAATACAGACTTCAATTTGTAATGGAGGTTTTTTTACATTGTTGTTTTAGTATTGTTCTTCCACAACTGTCTGTTTCTGGAAGTGTCTCGTCCACAAAGTTACTGAAAGTCTGTTTGTTTCTTGTTTATCTTCCTCAGTGATGGAGCGCTGGCATTCATTCATTCAGCAGCTCTGACTCATTTACTGGTCGCCCACAATGGGAACAGGACAGGGGTTTTGTTGGTGTGTGTGTGTGTGTGTGTGTGTAGAACAAACACAGTTGCTTCTTTCACTGGTTCTGTTTGCAGAGAAGGACAGCAGCCAAATTGATATCAATAACTGAGTCGCTGTAGCGTCCAGCCTTAGTTCAGTGTTACATTCAAAACTGTGACCCGTCAGATTCTGTGACCGACAGCGTTGGTCTGGTTGGTTATGTCTGGACATGAGAAGTGGGGCGAAGAACATCAGGGTAGTTTCAAAGAATCTGTTGGGGGAAAGCCTTTGTTGTATTTGAAATTGTATTCATAGAGTAAAATCCTTAGAATTCCCTTCCTCTGATGTTTTCTGAGCTCAGAGTTTACACTACACTGACTCACTGTATTGTAAAGCAAGCAGGGCTGCCGCTAGCTTGTTAGCATGCTTACTTTAGTAGATATCACTGCAACACAATTCTCAGACGTCTCAGTCGGCTATTTCTACACATACTGTAATGTTTAGTCCATTTTCCAAAGTTTTAAACCAAACATCTTACAGATTACCTGCCTAAACACCTGTACTGTTTCTGTGTTTCCAACTGGTTATAAAAAGTGTCAGAAACACCAGCAGAGGGCAGAGCCTTTTATACCTGAAGCAGCCAGAAAGAACCTGTGCAGTGTGTAGTTGTGATCTGATACCTACAAACTCTTGACAGAGGTTGTGTAACTTGTAGTGAAGCTTTAAAGGAACAAGATACTTCACAGCTGCAGTTATAACTTGGATTGAACTTTTAAGACTGAGGAAAATGACAGAAACTTAACATGAATTTCTGTGGACATTAAATCAAACCAATCCTGAGAAATAATAATAATGTGCACACATAATATAATAACATATATATGTAGAGTCGCCTACTTGTATTTTGCTCAAGTATTTCTATTTTCTGCCTCTTTATACTTATAAATGTTGTAATACTAATTCAGTTACGTTTATATGACCCCTGTATTTACTTCAAAGATTCACATTTTACACGCAGAACATATCTGCTTTTATAATGTGCCAATTTAAACTCCACTTTAGTTGCCTCGGTAAACCAGTTTTCTTTGTGGAGGCAGACGGCGAATAACTGTTTATGTAAATTGTTCACTGAAATAGAAAGAAGAGCCGGTCTGTTTGTTTTTATGGTTGAGTTTGTTCATACCAGCACAATTAGCTCGTCGCTATATTTCTTGCCCTGTGACCTTTGATTTGTCCATCTATTTAAATGCAAATGAGGTGAGATGGAGGTACGTATATTACTTATATGGCCCTTTTAATAGCTGTCATGTCCCAGCTTGCCTCAAGTATCTGGATTAATGTGAGTTTCAGGATCCTGTGATCGTCTAAATGTTCCTTCGGAGGCAGATTTAATTCTCAGAGACAAACGTTGCTTTAAAATGTAAAGTTTATCCAGAGAGAAGTGTTTTTTAACTGGTAATAAAAAGTTGTATAAAACACCAGCAGAGGGCAGAGCTTCACCTGAAGATGTCCTCTGAGCTTCAGACACACAGTGTGCAGTCTGTAGTGGTGATCTGATACCTGCAGACCCTGGACAGAGTGTCGTGGGGTGAACCTTTGAGGCCAACAAGACACTTCACAGCTGCAGCTTTTGCTTGGCCTGAGCCTTTAGATTGAAAATCTAACAACATGACAATTAACACATTCAAAAAATATGAAACAATATTATCCGTCTTTTAGTTGTGAGTTGTGTTATCGCTCCATTTAGCTGTGTTTTTGTCTCCACCAACTCCAAATGATGCAATGAAAGTGTGTTTTATGACATGGAGCTGAATCTCTGTTAAAATTATTATGGCATAAAGTCACCTTTCCAAACAAAATTCACTTTATTAACAAAAATAACTCCTCATTTACAATCAGCAGGGCTCTGCTCTCTCACACCATCAAAACAAACTACTGCTAGCCAACTGGGACAACAGGAAGTGACAGGGTTTGTGGGAAATGTGGTTTTATCATTGAAATGAGAAACCTGTTAAATTAGTTTTATACACACTTCCAGCTGGAAGAGACTGCACTTTGTTTCTGTTCATACAGTGTGTTGAATTATTATTATTATTATTTATAAAGCATTTAAAGCTCCTTTTTTGACAGCAGATGTCGCCTTTGTATTCTATATTACAGTCACAGACTATCTGTTCTGTAAAGCTGCATCACTTTTAGAAATTATTTGTAACTTTAGGTTAAAAAAAAAAAGGGATAAATAAAAATATTGTAACTAAATCATTTCTGTGATGTGCACCATAATTATTATCACAGGAAGTAATTACATGTTACTCTTTATTAGGTTGTTGTTTAAATTTTTTTTTACTTTTCCTCCCTTCAACTTGCAATTTTTGCTATTCTGCAGTTTTACCATAAAAAAACTCACTTAAAACTTCACAAATTACATCACAGTTTTTGAGAAAAGTCACCACAATCACAAAATAAATGCTGGAGGGGCTGGTGATTTGACACTTTTTTTGTAAAATATTATCCGTTGCTGCTTTTTTACAGAATAAATTATGTCAGGCTTGTGTTCCTGCTGTTCCCAAGTGCTCAAACAAAAGTTTAAGAATGTTTTCAGAAGTGTCTGTGTTTATGACTCAATGTTGAGTTTCTACAGATTATTAAATACTCATTACACATTTCCATTCACTGTTCACGGGTCCCAACATTTATTTAGATGTAGGCTTAATGCTGCTTTAAACCAGGACTCTTTTCACGAAAAAGTAATCGGAGTATTTATGAAGAAGAGCCTGGACAAATAACTAAAACTCTAAACCATTAAAATAAGAACTAGAATGTTTTTTCACAGATGATCATTTTAAATACGAGTAACGTGAGGTAGTAACTGGGGATATCGTGGTTCATGATTCCTAGCCGTAAACCGAGGCTCTCTTTCTGCCCGTCCTCTGTGCTGTTTGTTACCTCTCCACATAGGAGTGACATTAACAGCTGCAAGTGAATACCTGGCTCATGTCAGGCCTGAATTATTTACCTGAAGAAAGAGATAATGAGAACACTCGCCCAGGCAGGCAGTGTGGACATTACATCACTGCTTAACTATACACCAACACTGTGGCTGGTCTCAGTCACATTTGTCCAAAGCGTAGTCTGTGTGATCTCAGTAGGAGCTGGTCGTTTTCCCTAAATGCACACCGTGATGTGTCCAGAGTTGGAGGAAGGTACAATCCTGACGAGTAAGTGGTACAAATTTCGTCGCAAGCAGAAATCATCAAACCTGCGTGCTGATAATAAAACACAGTTTGAGGTTCTGTGCTGATCCGTGGGTTATGGGTTTGTCTCCATCTGCTGCGGTGTCTGATTAGTTGACCCGAGGGCCTTCATTGATCTGTAAATGACTTCTATAAAAAGCCTCTACAGGGCTGTGAAATGCTGCGTTTGTCGATGAGAGTCTGATTGTGATGCTGTCATCAAAGACACGCAGCTAAATGTTTCAATCAAACTCAGGCCAGGCAGTTACTATCAGTTGTACAGTAACAGTGTCTAGTTAGCACTTTTGAAAAGTTAATTTGTCATTTGTAATAATATAGCAGATTTTATTTTTGTTTGGACTTCAAATTTGATTTCTGGTTAAGTAACCAACTCATCAACTGGAGAGCACATTGACTTCAGTGTTGTTATCATAATCTGATCAGTTACTGTGAACACCTGAATTATAGCCATCTACATATCAGTACTGTAAGAAACACGTGTCTGCAGAAATAAGAACATTAAGAGAGATGAATGAATGATGGAAGAACGAGATACAAAGAAGAAACAGAAAATAAATATAAAAGAGGAGACAGAGAGAGACACCAAACAGAATCTCCGTGTTTAATAATTCAACAAGTGGTTTCTGATAGTTTGCCATTAGCCCTGCTCGCTCCTGTTTACTCTGTAAGTGTGTGTGTGTGTGTGTGTGTGTGTGTGTGTGTGTGTGTGTGTGTGTGTGAGAGAGAGAGAGAGAGAGAGAGAGAGAGAGAGACAGGTGCTTGGTGGTGTAATGTTCAGGTGGCTCAGTTTGCCAGACGGAGTATTTACTTAATTAAACTGACATATATGTAACACACACTCAAACAACTATTCATCACACACACACACACACACACACACACACACACACACACACACACACACACACACACACACACACACACACACACACACACACACACACACACACACACACACACACACACACACACACACACACACAAAACTCAGACTCACCAGCTCACATCTCTACACACAGCAGGCATGTTTCCCATCTTACTCTCTTCTTACAGAAGGACATCAGGAGGCAAAGAAACATATTGCGCCTCTGAATGGCTGTCGTCAGATTATAAATGCTAACATTAGTGTGCTAACGAAATTCCACCGCTGATGGTAGAGAGGGTGTTTTTATATGAAACCAAAATGTTTTTTCTGTACCAAAATTTGCACAGATTCATTCAGTAGATGTTGAGATATTTTGCAGTGAATGAGGGGTCAGGGGATCATCATGGCCTCCGGGATAAGTCTGGTCCTTTGGTCCAGACTAGAATATCTCAACAACTGTTGGATGGATTACCATGAAACTTTCTACTGATATTCTTCTTCTTTTTTCCTTTTTTTTGTGAGCACCACAGTCAAGTAAAGATTATCATTGTCCAGTACTTTTGGTCATCCTTCACCAACTCCTCTGTAATTTGTGTTGAGGAAGTAAATGTTCGCATGCTAATGCTCTAAAGGTGTAAACATTGCAGCATGTTATTATTATTATTATATCTTTAAATGTTATGGATAATTAATAGGCTATTAAAGCCTTGTCCACACATATAATAAATCATAATAATAATAATTTAAAAAAATACTAAACATATTTCATCATCCACACGCAAAGAACATTTTACACAGACTTTTTACAAACTGTGTTTTGTGAACATGTTTAACGGAGCATTTGGGAAAAGATGATGTGAGGCCTCAAAGTGCTCATGTCCACTGTTGCTTTGTGGATTGTACATGTGTCTGAAAACAAAAACAACAACAATGTTGGATATATATACTGGTTTCTTTATGTTTGTTTGGCATCAGCTAAGTTTGAAATGTATACATTTTACTATTAATGAATGAATAACTAGATAGCCTATTACTAATGCTTTTTTCTTTAAGTTGCTGCCGCGAAATGCACTATGCCTACTCAGAATTTTCTTCTCTGGTATTTCACACATCGTTGATATGGACTTTAGGGCCACCTACTGGACCGGCATGCTTGTTTGAGCGCTTGTTTTTGCATCCCTGTTGGCATGGACATATCTTGTGAACAAATGTCGTTTGGACACAAAAAAATTTTTAAAACATTGAGGACATTTAAAAAAATATCCTCATTAGTGTGGACAAAAGATAAGTAATAAATTATTGTGTCATTACCTGTTTGTGCCTCTCAGTAGAATGAGGAGTAACTCATGAACAAAATGTCGGTGATTATGATTCACAGATACATTTAAATGCACTATATTGTGAAGTTATTATCATTACTGATATTGTTCTTACTCAGGCAGGAAACACATTGTTTATCCTGCATTACTTGTAGAATTGACAACGCAATAAGAGCCTGTAGTGTATTTATCTATCCAGAAATCCAACACCATATGACACACCTGAGGAGGAAGTGACATCTTGTTGCCATGGACAACAGGGGAGGTTGTTGGGGGGGGGGGGGGGGGGGGGCTGGGTGAACAAAGTGTGAGTGTGACAGAGAGAGAGATGGACAGAGAGCAGCAGGAGGACTGTCCCAAAATGTTCCTGCAGAGGAAACTTCAAAATGATCTGAAAATTAGCAGAATACTGGAGATATTTTTGAACTGCTTTCTTTAGAGACATTTTTAGAAAATTGAAGGTCACAAACTAGGATGTTCCTTTTGTTTGTGACCCTGTTAGACCACCGGATGTCGGATATTGGACCTTGTTTTCTTGATATATTTTTTTTTTCCATCACTTGAAGGGCATTTAATGAAGCAAAGAGAAGCAGAGGTGACATGTGACTGTGATCTGCTGGAGTTTAACGTGGAATAATGAAACCATGGAGATTTTAAACATTTCAGAGTTCGTATGACAGCTTTAATCAGTCCAAACTGTCTATCTGTGTGTGTATTTACAAAGCACAGAGAAAACTGAAACTATACAAACCTCAGAACAGCTTACACACCTGTCCACCTGTATGTAAGTGTACGTAAGTGTGTACTGAGCACGTGAAGATGTACAAACGTCGGGACTACCTGGAGCTCTATGAGAAGGATCTGGCTAAATGGGCGCTGCTACGCAACGTCAACACTGTGATGAAACAAAGTACACTGATGCCGGTATGCTGTAACTCTGTGTGTGTGTGTGTGTGTGTGTGGGAAAGAGTCTTAAGTCTCATGAGTCACAATTGTGTGTCTCTTCTCTGTGGGATTTGCACTACGTAACATGTGCGTGTGCACTTGTTTCATGCATAATTGTGGCTTTTTTGTAACACCCATTAATGTGTGTGTGTGAAAGAGAGAGAGGAACGTGTGTTCTAAAATAATTATACATTGGAGTCTGTTTTGAGTCATGAATCATAACTGCACATTTAAAAACTGTGTTTAAGTTTTTAATGTACATTTGTGTGTGTGTGTGTGTGTGTGTGTGTGTGTGTGTGTGTGTGTGTGTGTGTGTGTGTGTGTGTGTGTGTGTGTGTGTGTGTGTGTGTGTATTGCTCATGTCATGCTCATCAGTGGAGACCTGCCTCCTTTTTTGGGACAAAATTCAAGTCTCCATAAGTATAAATTAAATATTAACATATGAGGACTTGGTTTAAGGTTACGGTTGGTTGGTTGGGTTTAGGCAAGTATAGGTTATAGTTACAGTTAACATAAGCGTCCATGAAATTAATGCAAGTCAATGTGATGTCCTCAAAAGCGATAAAAATGTGTTTGTGAGTAAAGAAAAAAATGATTTGATAGAGAACTTAGTAGCAGCGCTTTAACTTCAGTCTTCTGCATCATGAAACATTGATTGACTTTACCTTTTAAGAATGAGTTGGACATTTTGACATGATTGACATCCTTCTCATATCTGTCTGTTAAACTGGAGGCTGTAACCTGTAGCTGCTTAGCTTAGCTTAGCACAAAGACAGGAAGCAGAGGGAAAGAGCTAGCGTGAGTCTTTGCAAAGGGAGCAAAAGTCTCTGAGATAAAGAACAGAAAAGTGCAAACAGACACGTAAAAAGAGAGGCCAAAGGTCCTTTCAGCCTTCATCTACTTCCTGTAAGTGTAAGCTTTGTCAAACAGATGTTTTAAACTTCAACCTGAAGCTAGACGGTGTCAGCCTCCTGAACCTTGCAGGCTGTGAGTTGCAACAAATTCCTGCTACACATTTTGTGTTTTCTCCTTTCCAGAAGCTTCCGGTCAAGGTCGGACTGTCTGACTGGATCAGGTTCACTTTACCCTTCTCAGACTGCACCATTTGTTTCAGTGCTTGACTTACTTGACTTGTATTGCTGATTCTCAAAGAAACGACTGCCATAAATGTAGTAATGTCGTGTTGATGAAGATGAGAAGAGGCCTGATTTAAGCCATAGTCTGACTTTAAAAGGTTCACACATCTCGAAAGCCTGAAAATGTAAAACTTTCCAGTCACATTCATGGAGAGGTGGTCGATGGTTCCCTTCTGCTTCCGACTCTGACTTCTCATCTGATCGTGCCTTTTGCAGTACTTCTGACCCTGATTTAAAACATCCATTCTTCCTTGCAGGGTGACTACGTCTGGCTGGACTTGAAGACCGGTCGGGAATTTGAGGTGCCGGTTGGCGCCGTAGTCAAACTCTGTGACTCGGGACAGATCCAGGTGTTGGATGATGAAGGAAATGTAAGAGTTGCAACACTTATTTAAATCGAAAATACTTCCTTTATGTTGTGGGGAGCAAAATGAGGCAAAGTTACCAAAATTTCACCTTACTGTAGTAAAACAGGGTGCAATGATGTGATTTTAGACCCAGCAGTATACACTGCACATTGTTCGGTCATGATGTTATGTCGATTTTAAGATGTTATAAAAAGCTTTACATTTCTTTAGCACAGTAAAAGTAATGAAGAAAAGCTCAATTGAAATGTTTTCTTGAGCTTTTGCAGCCTGTTACTGGCAAAAAGAAAAGCAATATTAGTAAGTCATACATTTAAACTGTGGTGGAGCTTAAAAGCCTTTTGAATGTTGGAATAATAAATATTTCATATGACTTTGGATCAGGAGCATCCTGAAATTCCTTCTGTTTTCCTCTACAAACCTCCATGATTTTCCCTCCCGCTCCAGGAGCACTGGATATCCCCCCAGAACGCCACCAACATCAAGCCGATGCATCCGACCTCCATCCACGGCGTGGAGGACATGATCCGCCTGGGAGACCTGAACGAAGCCGGCATCCTCCGCAACCTGCTCATCAGATACAGAGAGAAACTGATATACGTGAGTGTCGCTGTGACATTGTTTTTATTTTCCTCTTTGTTGGCTTGTTTATGTTCACTCAGCTCCGTTTTTTTCTGTCATGATATGAAGGCAGCACAAGATGACGACATTCTTTTCATGATTATTTGGCTGATAAATATGATGAGTTACAGTTGAAAAACTGCTAGATGTCTTACTTTACTTCATTCATACTGACAACCAGACAGATGCTGCTGCTGCATTGTTCTTTTGCCTCTTTATGGAGCTTTTTTCACCTTTATCCAAAGCTTGAACGTTCTTTTCCGACTCTTTCTCACATATTCAACCTCAGACTTCTGCTGTTGGCTGTTTTTTTGCTCTCATCTCACTGTGTTGCTTCTTTATTCTCTCTTTTGTCCTGTTTGTTATCCTTCTTCCTCTTTCCTGTTTCCTGTGAAGACAAATTGTGGTGGCAGGGTAAGTCAGCTCCTAGAGGTCGAGCATGGCTGCAAAAGAGGAAGCAGAAACACGCACAAGTGCCTGCAATTAATGCATGTATAAATGCACACTTTTAGTGCAACACCTCCATGTCCTCAAAAACAGCAACGTGCAGTATATTTGTTATTCACATATATATATATAAACTGCATGTATATTGCATGTTCTGAATGCTACATGTTAGCATCTCAAACCTGACACTGAAGCAGTTGTGGGTTTGGTGGAGTAGCTTAAACATCGTATCTCCAGAGGTGTCATGTTCCTGCAGGAATGAGCCCTGCAGCCGGGATGCATGCTGATTTGTTTCCAACATGGCCGTCTGTTCTCCGGTGGCGAACACTGATATGTTCTCATTGTCATCCTTCAACATCTGAGCTACAAGACCTGCGTCAGCTCCTCAAGTTTTCTGCCCACCAACAGAGTCTGATGTGTTTAACACACGTTTGATTTTTATATTTGATTCATAAAATCGTCTAAAAGCTGCACACAACATTGAAGGTGGCTGACTGATCGCACACGAATCTCAAGAAGAGTTTGATCTGCAATACGTCTATAATTTCCTGAATTATTTTACTTATTTTTTACTTTATATAGAAAGATGTAAAAATTGCTATGGATGATGATTTTGAACCTATTTACTCAAGCAGGATTTTAAATTCAGGTCAAATCAACTGAAAACAAATGAATAAAGCAGATTCAGGCTAAAAACAACTAAGTAGAATAAACCCATCCGTCCACCAGACCATATCGTGTCACGTTTTCAGGTGACTCTTTGTGCTTCATCACATGACCTCCCTCTTCGACCCTGGTCATACATGCGTCTACTTTCCACGCTCTGCCGAGGCAAAACGTGACACTGACACGGTGTCTCTACTGTACTGACGGGTGGAGCGATGCCGAGCCCGGATGATGGCTAAGGTCCAACTAAGAGTCAGTAAAGCAGGCTCTACACCGGAACATTTTGCTTAAGAGGAGCTGAGCCAGAAGGCGAAGGTTTCATGTTGCCCGTCAGTCTACGTTCGGACCCTGACCGATGGTCACGAGCTCTCAGTGGTGACTGAAAGAATGACATCGCGGACACAAGTGGCTGAAATGAGTTTCCTCTGCAGGCTGGCCGGGCTGAGAAGAATTAATTCACAACCAATTTTGAACTTTTTCTTTAAACTGAAAACATGGTTAACCTGAAAACCGCATCAAACTGCTTACCTCCCTTGACTCCAACAGAAAACCTCCTCCTCCTTGAAGAATTTTAAAGTTACAAGGAAACTTTTATGGGAAAATTCAGCAAAGGATGTAACAATATAAAGAATCAAAAAACTTTAAAAAAAAACAACCTTCCCTTATCATTTTTCGCTCGACAACCAGCCCCTGAACACCTCCAGCATGTGGAACAGATCACTGGCATGAAACTGACTCCAGATTTTCAGTCAGAACAATCAGCATCACGTCGGCCTCAGAAAACTACCGTCCATTGATTCTCTTCTTCTGTGCTCAGACGTATACAGGCTCCATCTTGGTGGCCGTCAACCCGTACCAGCTGCTGCCCATCTACACGGCCGACCAGATCCGCCTCTACACCAACAAGAAGATCGGTGAAATGCCGCCTCACATCTTTGCCATCGCGGACAACTGTTACTTCAACATGCAGAGGAACAACCGCGACCAGTGTTGCATCATCAGGTAGGAAGGAGTCCAGGGACCAGCCAGTACGTCGGCCCTAAGATGATCCCGACAAAAGTACGGGTACAAATTGAGAATGAGCTCCTGTAAAATCTTTGCTCTCTCCTCTCCCTGCTTCATCACAAACTGTGTGACTTCACAGTGGGGAGTCTGGAGCAGGAAAAACCGAAAGCACCAAACTGATCCTTCAGTTCCTGGCGGCCATCAGCGGCCAACACTCGTGGATCGAACAGCAGGTCCTGGAGGCCAATCCCATACTGGAAGGTAGGAACACATAGAGTACATAGGCTTCAGTATATACACAAATAGGAATTTTTATTTCCATAATTATGCTGAAAAAAGACTTTACTTCTACATTTCTTGTCAAATATTTGGCTTTTTGTAATTAAAGTCACATTATTTACAAAAATTTCGATTGAGAAACGTAAATCCTTTGTTAGCAAGTGAGTCAGAAAACGGCTTAATCTGGTTTAATTCTGAATGAAACGTCGTCGACACTCCCTCGTGCATGCAGTTTATTTTCAGCAGGTGATAGCAGCATGCCATCTGTCATTAATTAATTAAGTACCATTTCAAATATCACATAAGTAACTTAACATACATTCATACATCTATTATCAATACTGATAATGAAGCATAATGAACACATTTACACACACAAATCAGAAAGGATGGACAGCAGCTACACAAGAAGTCATCAATAAACTCCCGAGCAGGGTATTAAACCTCGACTGTGATGTGTTTTGTTTCAGTATTTTACTGTATTTAACATAAAGCCGGGTTCACGTGCACTTCATTCGTACGACGTCATTTTCTCCATCGTTTGTTTGTTTGTTTGTTTGTTTGTTTGTTTGTTTATCTCTCCTTCAGCCTTCGGCAACGCGAAAACAATCCGCAACGACAACTCGTCTCGTTTCGGGAAATACATCGACATCCACTTCAACAAGAGAGGAGCCATAGAGGGAGCCAAGATCGAGCAATACCTGCTGGAGAAGTCTCGGGTCTGTCGACAGGTAGAGCACACACTGATCACACCTGTCCACCTGTCAGAGCTCACGCTGACTCAGCTCTTCCCGCTTCTCTCCTCCTCTTCTCCATTTCTACCGACCTCTTCTTCCCACCCGTCCCTTCCTCCGGCACCTTTTTTAAATTCCTTTCCATCCTTTGAAGTCAAACTATTTTTTAACCTCTAGTCAGTGCTCGAAGTGGGAAAAATAAGTGACAGTTCTCCCTGTATTTATTTATTTTTACGTTTATTTATTATTTATTTATAGGGGTGTGTATTAGAAAATGAATAAGGATTACGTGTGAAAAGAGGGCTTTTATTTTGAAAATAATTAGGGAAAAGCGTTATTAGCTGCTCTGACTTGTGAATTAACCCCCCGAGGATCAATCGTTTCTTACCTTAATGTTTTATATGATGTAATGATGCCACATTTATTTCTTCCTCTTCTCTGTTCAGGCCCACGACGAGAGAAACTACCACATCTTCTACTGCATGCTGAAGGGCATGACTCCGGATGAGAAGCAGAAACTGGGACTGAGCAAAGCCACCAACTTCACCTACCTGACCATGGTGAGGCCTGCTTCGCCCTCACGTATCAGACCGATCAGTCACGTCATGATCGATCAACAGGCTGATAACGATGCAGCAGCTTTGACTTCGAGCCTGTTTTCTGTCCAATCATTCAAAGACTCCCTGTCAGTCTTTCTAACAGCGTTCATTCGTTCTCTCCGTCGCTCCTCAACAGCTGCTGCAGAACCTCCTGCATCCACAAATTGTTCTATCGTGTCCCTTCATTCACATGTTGTGACTCTCAGGCTGTGCCGGGGTTTTGTGATCTCAGGAAGAAGATGCTTGATCAGATTGTTCCAGAGCATCACATGAGTACCACCAAACACAAGCTGTCTTTCTGTGAGAAGAGGTTCAGGGTCCTGACTGAGTTAGTTGTTGGACAGTCTCCTCTTCAGGACTTCCTTCCAGTCAGTCAACATGTAAATGTTTTACTGGAAACTTCACGTCAGAGGGTCGTATGACAACAACTCTTTTTGACGATATTTCCAGAGTCACTAAAAAACGTTTCTCAGTCGGTATCCGTTGTAACGCTGCAGGACAGGTGTGATGTGGTGTTGTCTCTTAGAGTTTGTCAGACATGTGACGACGGCAGCTTACCTTTTAGCTGAGTCCTGAATACAGGCAATTATTAATAATCCAGACATGATGAGTTAAAAGCGTGGATCACTGAAATATAAAAGGACATAATTCTCCTGTGTTTTTTTTTAATTCTTTGAACTGTTACTATATTTCCCATCTGTCAGGGTAACTGCACGGTGTGTGACGGCCGAGACGACTTGAAGGAGTACTCCAACATCCGCTCTGCAATGAAGGTACGGACGAGTGTGTCTCACTTTACAACTCATCAAGTAGTAAAAGTTTATCCTCTGTTATTCTCCATGTGGTCCTCTGTTCGGTTTGCTCAGGTGCTGATGTTCACTGACAAGGAGAACGGGGAGATTTCTAAACTTCTGGCTGCCATTTTACACATGGGGAATCTGAGATATGAAGGTGACAGCAAAAATATTCAGACGCTTTTAAATACATTTATTTATTTCATGATGTTCATCGACGCTCTGCTTCTTAGTTCAGAAATTAATTCCCTGCAGCCACGCTTGTCGAGTTAAGACTGATTTCATCAAAATGTTCCAACAAACTATCTTTTTTGGATTTTAGTTGTATTTTTATTTCTGTGTTTTAATTTTCTTCCTATTTGTGTCCAAAAAAATAAAAACACGCCGTTGACCTTTGACCTCGCAGCTCGCACCTACGACAACCTGGACGCCTGCGAGGTTGTCCGCAGCGCTCATCTCGCTACTGCTGCTACTCTGCTGGAGGTGACACACACACACACACACACACACACACACACACACACACACACACACACACACACACACACACACACACACACACACACACACACACACACACACACACACACACACACACACACACACACACACGTTAATCCGTTTCACTAAAGGCAGGTTCATTTTGCTGGTGAGGTATCACTCTGTTGTCTAAAACTGAACCTAAACTTCGGTACCTTCTTCACGCAGGAAGTGATGTTTTTTAAATCCTGCTCACCCTAAAAACACAATATTCTCACTTTTCTCTGAGAACTTCTTCGCTTTCTAAGTCTGGGGTGTGTGTGTGTGTGTGTGTGTGTGTGTGTGTGTGTGTGTGTGTGTGTGTGTGTGTGTGTGTGTGTGTGTGTGTGTGTGTGTTCAGGTGGATGGTAAGGATCTGATGAACTGTCTGACCAGCCGAACGCTGATCACCAGAGGGGAGACGGTCTCCACTCCACTCAGCATGGAGCAGGCCCTCGATGTTCGTGACGCGTTCGTGAAGGTAAAACACCCAATCGATGAAAACCTTCTTATTTATCTTAATTCATCAACTCATGAGTGAAAAGTCTGGAGCGTCGTCTGTCAGAGAAACTCACCACATGATGGCGTGAGGCCTGAAAGAGGAGAGATATATACATTATCGGAGAATACAAGGAGATCCGTGATATTCTCCATCGTAGTCACTCATATCAGACTTTTAAATGGATTTCCTTCCTCACAAAACATTTGCAAAGCAACATTAAACATATTATTTCCTGCTGTGTTTACATCCATGGCTGTGTTCCTAAGTACAGAAACATGCAGTACACTACAAGTACCAGGATGATGCACTCAAAACAGTCCAAAAAAGAAACATAGGACACTTTCCACCCTAAACGGTCGCCATCTTGGCTCCGTAGAGGAAGGGGCGGGGCCACAGACGTAAAGAATTTTCAAATTAAAAGCATCTGAGGAAGCTGCAGCTGTTCCTGAACACAAAGTGTTTCCCTTCCACTGCTGCTGCTGGACAGAGGAATACGTGTGTTTATTGAGTGTTGAGCAGAGGACACAAAAACACGTTGAATTCTGGTTAAAATAATTAAAGCTGCAGATATTTTGGAGGGTGATGTGTTCACATGATGAGGTCATTTCCTGTCAGTGCAGAACAGCAGTGTGCAGTTTGAAACAACACTACACAATAAAAGTCCTGACATGTAGGAGCACTAATTGTTAGTGTACTGAGAGAAGGATGTCATACAAAAAAAAAAAAAACACTATACAAGTCTTCTTCACTCCTCTGTGTGTGTGTGTGTGTGTGTGTGTGTGTGTGTGTGTGTGTGTGTGTGTGTGTGTGTGTGTGTGTGTGTGTGTGTGTGTGTGTGTGTGTGTGTGTGTGTGTAGGGAATCTACGGGCGTTTGTTTGTGTGGATCGTGGAGAAGATCAATGCAGCGATTTACAAGCCTCCGTCGTCGCAGCCCAAAGCTCTCAGACGCTCCATCGGACTGCTGGACATCTTCGGCTTCGAGAACTTCACCGTCAACAGGTACACACACACACACACACACACACACACACACACACACACACACACACACACACACACACGCTTACTCCTTGTTCCTTCATGAAAGTGGATACACGTTTCCCGGCGAAAAATTTAATATTCTAGTGGAGTTGCGAGTGGGCGTGGCCAAATGGCTCGAGAGTCATATTAAAGTATGTTTTTTTTCAGCAAAAAAAAATTAAAAATACTTAAGACTTTAGTATGTCGTATAAAATATGAAGAATAAGTCATACCATAGTATGTCGTCCAAACCGTCATACTATTGTGTGACTTTTTCATCGACCCAAAAATAACCAAAAAGTCATACTGCATAGGTACATACGTCATGACGGGGTTTTTTTTTCGGCCCAAATTTTTTTTAATACTTAATACTTTAGTATGTTGTCTAAAATATGAAGGAAAAAGTCAAGCCGTAGTGTTTCGTCCACAACGTCATAATATAGTATCACTTTTTCTTCGTCCCAAAAAATCACAAAAAAGTTATACTAAAAAGTTATATTAAAAAAATTTAAAATACGTAAGACTTTAGTATGTCGTATAAAATATGAAGAATAAGTCATACCATAGTATGTCGTCCAAACCATCATACTATTGTATGACTTTTTTTTCATATTTTAAACGACATGCTATAGTATGACTTTTAATGATAATTTGGACGACATGCAATATTAGTGACTTTTACGTAATATTACATTACATTACTTTGGATTTGTTTTTATCCAAAGCGACTTACAATAAGTGCATTTGAACCATGAGGGTACAAAACCCAGAACAACAGGAATCAAGAAAATACAATTTCTTCAAGAAAGCCAAACTACAAAGTGCTATCATTAAGCGACATTTTAAGTGCTACTAAAGTGCTACCTATTCAAGGTAAAGTCGGAAGAGGTGTGTTTTTAGTTTGCGGCGGAAGATGTTCAGAGTTTCCGCTGTCCTGATGTCGGTGAGGAGCTCATTCCACCATTTAGGAGCCAGTTACTTTAAGTAAGTACTTTAAGTAGTAATAGATGTTTTCTCAGCAAACAGATAAAACCAGATAGAAAACAGTTTGTCCTCCATTTTCCAAAGGATTAGTGTGTCACAGAAATATATTTACACAACTGCAACATTAATGAAACAATAAAAGGGGCAAATCAGGTACAAACGTTGTTTTTCCAAATTAAGAGCACAGGACGTAAAGGAACACAGGAAGTCAGTTAAAATCCTTCCTGTAATGCTGCAGGTAGATTTTCAGGTGGATTATGGGTTAAATGATGACAGTCAGCACCAGAGGTCACAGTTCAAACTAAGGTGTATAAAACCAGGAGTGTGATGAGCTCTCAGTGTAGAAATATAAAACGTGATATTCAGCTTCAAAACACACCTGCACAGGTAACACAAAGAAACGTCCGAGGTCGTTTTTTTTTTTTTTTTTTTTAAAGGCAGGAACTTTTGAGCGCCGTTGTCACGGCACTTTTCGTTACTTTTCGTTACTCGTTACCTTTCGTTACTTTCCGTTACTCGTTACTCTTCGTTGCTTTGCGTTACTCTGCGTTACTCACGAAACGTGTCACATACTTCCGGCGTAGTGAGACAATACATCTGATATGTGTTTTTGCGAGTGGGCTCGGAGACAGGAAACGAGACAAAAATAGCAACTTTAAGCGGCGGCCCGTACATCACTGCTTGCAGTTTTAATTATGCAAATGTCTCTGTCCTCCGTCCTGCAGCTTCGAGCAGCTCTGCATCAACTTCGCCAACGAGAACCTGCAGCAGTTCTTCGTGCGTCACGTGTTCAAGCTGGAACAGGAGGAGTACAACCTGGAGCACATCAACTGGCAGCACATCGAGTTCACCGACAACCAGGACGCCCTGGACATGATCGCCATCAAACCCATGAACATCATCTCGCTCATCGACGAGGAGAGCAAGTTCCCCAAGGTACTCTGACTCCAGACCGCCTCCGCTGTGGACGCGCTCAAAGATACTGAAGTTAAAAAAAAAAAAAAAAAAAAAAAACCTAAAAAAAAAACGTGTATTTGGTTTCAACACAAAATTGTTTATCTGTTCGATCGTTTAAAAAAACACTGACGATGACAGACTGGGACGTTTTTCTTAGTTTTATATAAGTTGTCTTCTTTTGTTTCTAAAGCTTAAAACGAACAGGATGGTTTATTTGCTTAGAATTATTTCAAATTGATGTTGTCACCGTTGTTCTGGTTTCTTTTTTTTTTCTGAAATAGTGGTGTTTTATAAGGCTGCGTGGGCTGGAAATATTCTTTTGTGCATGACACAATAATAAAATCAATCATACATTCGACAGCTGGAAAGAAACACGACTGCAGATGAATGACAGTTTAACTCTTTAACTGCTGGAGGTCTCGATAAACAACAAGTTCAAGATATAAGGTGAAAAGTTGAAGGTCTGTCAGTGTTGTGTTCATGTTTAATATGTGAACTACTGTTTTCCCGGTGTGTGTGTGTGTGTGTGTGTGTGTGTGTGTGTGTGTGTGTGTGTGTGTGTGTGTGTGTGTGTGTGTGTGTGTGTGTGTGCGCGCGCGCGTCTCCTGTAGGGCACCGACACCACGATGCTCAACAAGCTGAACTTCCAGCACAAACTCAACACATACTACATCCCTCCAAAGAACAACTACGAAACTCAGTTCGGCATCCAACACTTCGCCGGAGGGGTTTACTACGAGACGAGAGGTCAGAGTCACGTCACACACTGAAGCGTGCAAATGAAGTTTACTACCTGCTGAAGACAATATATTCAAACCTAAATTTGACAAAGTAACAAGTAACTACAACTAACAAATGAATACACAGTGAAAGTACAACATTTATGACAAAAATACTCAACTAAATACAAGTAGCCTACTTTAAAGCTGTACTCTACTTGAGTAAATTTACTTGGTTACTTATAACAGTGTGTGTGTGTGTGTGTGTGTGTGTGTGTGTGTGTGTGTGTGTGTGTGTGTGTGTGTGTGTGTGTGTGTGTGTGTGTGTGTGTGTGTGTGTCCGTCCTGTAGGTTTCCTGGAGAAGAACAGGGACACTTTATACGGCGACATCATCCAGCTGGTTCACTCCTCCAAAAACAAATTCATCAAACAAATCTTCCAGGCTGATGTTGCTATGGTAACGGACACATGCAGACCATAGACTGTATGCAGACAGACAGACAGACAGACAGACACACACACACACACACACACACACACACACACACACACACACACACACACACACACACACACACACACACACACACACACACACACACACACACACACACACACACACACTCACAGTATATGTACCATGCCCCCTAGTAGTGGTCAAACATGGACGTCTGAAAGAGAACTAAATCTGTCTTTCAAAACAGACACATCACATGAACAAATCTTGATGTGGTTTGACAAAACAAATTTGACATCATATGTATATGTAATATATATGTGGTTTTTTTTAAAAATTTTATTTTTTTTAAGTATGTCATTTATTCAACATTTATACGCTTTCTTCATTTATTATCATGTTTTTAAAAGGTAAAAATCCTATACTAAATAAAACTCTAGTGGTCATTTGAAGAAACTACATCGCAGTGACACATCAAGTTTTACACAGAAAGGCAAATTGATAATAGTGATTGTAACTGATCAGATCAGTTTGTTTGTTTTTACAAATTAATATAGTGTTTTTATAATTTTGTATGCGTTTTACCTCACATGGAGCTGACAATTAACTTAATACGGCACATACGGGTTTGATCGTACTTTTAATTTGAAAGCATCCACCGGAAGTGTCTTCGTTGTGATTATGTCTAACTTGATGAATCGCTGTAGTTTCTGCAGTCGCCACTGGAGGGCAGCAAATACATAAGATCCAGTATCACATCCGCAAACTTTTTATAAATGTATCTTTTTATTTTTACTAGCGTTTTTTTTAAAATAATTACACTGATAACAACTCGTGCACTGTGATATCAGGACAGATTATTATTACGCTGTTTAAAAGATCGTGTAAAGTAAAAATTCATTAATGTATTTATTATTTCGAATTTATTGGTGTTGCAATACCTAACTGTGACCACTGGAGGGCAGTAAAGATATGCGTTTAGCGCATTGACCGTATATAATAGTGTAAAGCTCAAAGTTATTTCATTAACACTGTTCCGGTAAAAAAAAAAAAAAAAAAAAAACTTCAAAGTAAAACAACCAACAAAGCCACCGATAAGGTTCATTTCAGGAGTTTGTACCGTAAAAATATATCGGTTAACCGTCAGTTTGCATCAGTCAGCCGAAGCCTCACCTTGAGGTTCAGTTCTTGTGATGTGGTGGTTGGACAAATGTCTGGTTTTCTAACTCTGCTTTTCTAATGGGCCGGTCCCCGTCTAATTCCTGGTCAGATAAATACTTTTTCAGAAACGTAACTGCATGTTAGTAAAGTAATTAAAGTTTTATTATGTGTTATAAATCCTAAACCTTCTTTGCATTACTGTGATGCGGACTGTTACTTTAATATAAAATGGATATCTCCAGAATCGGTATCGAGCCCATTTATTTTTGATGGATTAATCAATTATTTTGACCATAAAACGCCTGCAAACTGTGACAGATCTTTTAAATGCACAGCTCAAGAAATTCCTTTAAATCTCCAATATTCAAGTTGCACTCTCAAGTCCAAAAATATATTTAGTTTATCATGACTTAAAGAAAAAACGTTTGTCTTCATTGCTCTAAAAACGTACTTTACTAATCGATCAATTAATATTTGATTTTTTATTTTTTTTTATTTTTTTTTTTTATTTCCAGCTGTTTCACGTAGCTGCTCTGATTGTTGACAAGTTTTAAGCTGACAAACACTTTTATATTTAGAGACAGAATAGGAGGCTAAAGGTCAGAGCTCAGGAAGAACAAACCCCTGACACTTTCATTGTGTGTGTGTGTGTGTGTGTGTGTGTGTGTGTGTGTGTGTGTGTGTGTGTGTGTGTGTGTGTGTGTGTGTGTGTGTGTGTGTGTGTGTGTGTGTGTGTGTGTGTGTGTGTGTGTGTTCAGGGGGCAGAGACCAGGAAGCGTTCGCCCACTCTGAGCAGTCAGTTTAAGAGGTCTCTGGAGCTGCTGATGAGGACTCTGAGCGTCTGTCAGCCGTTCTTTGTCCGCTGCATCAAACCCAACGAGTACAAGAAGCCGATGGTGAGTCTCCAAACTCTTGTCTGCTGCTACACATCTAGTCGAAGCGGTGCCATAGAGGGTGAAAACAAAACAGTTCTCCTCTTGAGTTTACTTCATAACTCCGTTCAAGTGAATTATGAGTCACGTGAACACATCTGAAAACGATCTAATTTTGAAGTAACTGAACGTCAACTCTGCCATAGAAAAGGATCTTATTAGTTAGGAAGGAGTCAGATGTCTCGGATATTTTTTCATATGTGAAGACAACCAGCTGCAAAGTCAGGACAACACAAATGCAATCAATAAGAAGTCATTAGTTGTCCCCAGCTTGCAGATACATTCACAGTATTTAAGTGTTGAAATAATATTCATGTTTTCTTTTTCATTCTCATGGTAAAGATGTTTTTCATTTGTTTTCCACATCCTGTACATCTTTGTTATTTTGTCCAATCCTGCAGATAAATGACAAAATGCTGATCTGTTTTGAATCCACAAAAAGGGATATATTTGATCGAAAGTGCAATTATTTTTGTAACATGTCAAAGTTTAATTAACTTGTAACAGAAATCATTTCAGTGGTCATCAGTGATTATAACTTTGTTGATTAACCAATATGAGTTTGTAGAAAAATAATAAATCCACATGCAGTTTAACATGATGTTTACTGTAACAGTTATCCTCCATGAAAAATAAAAGTGCTATTAGAATAAATAAATTATGTTTTCAATGTATTTTTCAGACTTTTCTGTTTGATTAATCAGATAAATGAAGACAGATGGACCACAAACAGGTTTTATTTTCAGTAATACAGAATAAGAATACAAATTCTACATGTCTTCATCAAAACAAGTGAATTTGTTCCAAGAAACAATAAAAAATAAATTAAAATAAAAGCAGTAGACGTGATGAATCAGATAAATAAAGAGACCTTTAAACCTCTAAGACCTGATGACCTTTATCAGCTGCTTCTGTGTCATTTAAAATTAAAAAAAAAAAAAAACACGTTTCTGAATCTTAAAATCCGTCTTGAGATGATTTGAGGTTTTTATCCGGCGGTCGGTGACACTTTGACTCTCCGCCCTGGTGTTTGTCTGTGCAGCTGTTCGACCGCGAGCTGTGTGTGCGTCAGCTCAGGTACTCGGGTATGATGGAGACCATCCGGATCCGCCGCGCCGGTTACCCCATCCGCTACACCTTCGTGGAGTTTGTGGACCGCTACCGGGTGCTGATGCCGGGAGTCAAACCGGCGTACAAACAGGTAGGGTGTTTGTTTGGGAGCTGCTGAGGACTCCAGTTTTAACGTGTTTTACTGTCACATCTAAGTCACAGACGACGAAGACCTCACAGAGACAGAAACATGTTAACTGGCAGAGAAAATCATTCACGCGGCTTTCAAGAGCTTCTCAAACGTGAGATTCACCGTCGGCTTTAAGCAGGTTTTCATGTTTCATGAGAGAAAAGGCTTCAAGGACGACGACCGACTTCTCAGATTCACTTAAACTGTTGTCTAGACTCCCGCGTGTGTGCGTTGTGTGTGTGTGTGTGTGTGTGTGTGTGTGTGTGTGTGTGTGTGTGTGTGTGTGTGTGTGTGTGTGTGTGTTGTCTGCCGATGACAATACACGTGTTTGGTCACCGTGCAGTGTTTTCCCACAGCAGTCTGTTTTCATTGGACTCCTACATGTGGTTTCCCTCTGCTGCCCTGAAGGTCACTCTGTGTGTGTGTGTGTGTGTGTGTGTGTGTGTGTGTGTGTGTGTGTGTGTGTGTGTGTGTGTGTGTGTGTGTGTGTGTGTGTGTGTGTTTTTAATAGTGTGTGTTTAGTTTTTGGTCACAAATTTATTCACACAGAGACATTAGACTCACTTTATTGTTGGTTTAGGTATTGATAAGAAAACTATTGAATATCATTATTGTGTTGTCATGAACATTCAGCTCAACTCATTTCTGTGTGTAAGTTTGGACTCAGTCTGGTTTTCAATATGAGTGAGTAAGGTGACACAATGTCCCCCGTCTCTCATGTTGGTGTGTCCCTTTCTCATGTTGGTGTGTCCCTCTCTCATGTTGTTGTGTCCCTCTCTCAGGAGGACCTAAGGGGAACCTGTCAGAGGATCGCGGAGGCCGTCCTCGGCAGAGACGACGACTGGCAGATGGGAAAGACCAAGATCTTCCTCAAGGTACTCGTCCATTAAAGTGCTGCTGCGCTGCGGCGTGGACCCAGATGACGAGAGCGCAGCCTGGGGACAGTGCTTATAGTTTTAGTCATGTTTTTATGAACTTTTACTGTTTATTTATCTAAATTCAACCTCCATAAACTACCATTACCTTACTTGATATATTATATTTGTCACATTACAGTTTGGAGGGAAGCAACTGAAAGAAATTAAGTTTAAAAAGAAGACTTACTTTGCCGGTTTTGACCCATATTACACACCGAGGAGCAACAAGAAGTGTTTCTGATGCTCTTTAACTTCCAAATCTTTGAGGAAATACATCTCTGTTGTCGTGACGGCTTGTGTTCAATCATCACAGTGACTGGACAAACGACATCGTTCAGTTTCTGCTCTTTGTCTGTTAACATTCAGTCTGTAAATGTCAGCGGAAAACTGTGTGTTTTGGTTTCCTGCGTGTGTGCGTGAGAGTGATTTTTAAGTTCTATATGACCGTATACTACATGTGTAAATCTGTGTGTGTGTGTTTTGGTTTCCCGCCAAGTGAGGGCAGATGTCTCTGGTTATGGCATGTCCGTTTGCTGGTTGCCACGGTGACGCTGTCACTTTTTTCCTCAGAGATGAAATGAAAACATCAGGGGATGATAATTGGGGCTCAGCAGTTTGTTTTGTCGTGTGCAGTGTCTCCCGTCAAAGCATCGTGTTTCCACAGCTGCTGCTGTTGATCCTCTGATGAGACCAAACAGGAGGAGTTTTAGAGGCCTGGATTCTGTTCCTGTTTCTAAACTTTTACACCAAACTTTGTGTACTTGTTGTTGTTGTTGCCGCTCTGAAAATATCTTTATTTAGGCCTCGAGTTAGAATTTTGGCCGTCGCCATCTTGTTATTTTGGAGCCTGAAGTGACCATTTTTGGACGAGCTGGGGAGGACCGAGCGGGGGATCTGGGAACCAGGGAACACTAAGCCCCGCCCACCGTTAGCAGAAACCTGAGTGCACCACAGGCCTGTCAATCAGACAGACCGCAAACATACCGCTTTTTGAGGCCTAATATTTCATTATTGATGTGATTATTTTCAGATGGACCAACAGAAAACTAATAAGAAGGAGAGACTTTAGAGAACGACACCGTAATGACTTGTTGAAAAAATGTCTTGACTTTGTATTTGATGAGAGGAGTTGAATGAGAGTCTATGGAGCCGGAGCCTTTTTGGAGCTGACCTCTAGTGACCCTCAGTGGTATTACAGTTTAAGGCACTCCTGCATTGGTAAATTTTTCAGACCTGGAAGCTACGAACACTTTTACATCCAGTCTGTGGGCTGCACCCGTATATCATTCTGTTTATAGCGGAAAAAAGCACTCTGGTTTGTTTGTATTTCTTTAATCCAATCACAATAATCTTGGGGGGACCTCAGCCCAGGATGCAGAAACTGAGATGTCACAGTGGTGAATATACAGACGGAGAGCTGTGACTCTCACACGGTTTTAAATTGAGAAGATCTTTTGGCTGTTGTGTATTTAAGGCTGATATGTATCAAGCCTCGCCGGTCGGCTGGACAGGAAGCGCAGCAGGAAGGAGAAAGGCAGGAGGTGAAGACAGAGGAGCACCCACACTTCCCTGACAGGATGTGGTCGGATCAGCCGGAGGGCGGATGGACTGATCACAGGAGGAAGAGACGGAATTAAGTTTAAAACTTGTCCTGACTTCAGAAAGATAAACTATCAGGTTCCCTTAAATATTTTGGGAAGGCAGATATTTATATTTTGATCTTTGTTAGCTGGAAGTATCTTTACTGAATAATCCCCTGACTTCTCCTGTAGCACCACCAGCAGTTTGACTTTTGTAGTTTTGAGTAAAATATCTTGAACATTATTGGATGCACTATTATGAAATCTGGTTGAAATAAATTTGGTGATCCTTTAAATATTTTTCTTTATATGTGGCACAATCATCTCGCAAACATTTTTCTATTTTTTTTCTGCACCTGATTTTCCTGCTTCCTTATTATTGACTGAACGTTTGAACAGAGACGACCTGCAGATACTCAGACAATAAAAAAGTGACAGAGTTTGACAGCTGCTTTTTATGATATCAAACACAAATCTGTTGCTACAAACCACAGGAGAGTTTTCTGACCTGCTGCCTCTGTCGTTAAACTCTCGTTAGCTGTAATGCAGCTGAAGCACTTTGATTTGAAGAAACCAACACTGAACGGTTCATCAGTGACGGTGAGATGTAAACCACACTCTCCAAAAAAAATAATTCCTGTGACGTACAGAAAGAACATCACATGACCTGCTGCACTAAGATTGAGGGTCATCTTCTGACCTTGAGATTAACTTTGAGCATCTGTGTGGTGTTTTGGTGCAGAGTTCAAATGAAGCAGCACAAATCCAGTTGTTTGTATTTAGTTGGTAAATTTGTCTTTGTACTGAATATAAGCGGCCCAAAACCACATCTGTTTATGATGCAGCATTCATTTGTGGCAGCTTTGGTGTTTTTATTGACAGAAAACTAAATTATTGAAGCAAATTGAGAGCAATGACAAAAACAAAAGCTGAAAATGTAAATTAATCATTTAAAATCAGTTATTCTCCAGGTATTAAATGTGTTTTTATCAGCGTAAATATGAACATTTACTGTGATTATAGGAGGATTCAAATGAACTGCAATGATCCATAAATTGATATTATAAGGGATTTGTACCGTACTGTTTGTCCACAGCTGCTTTATAGAGAATGAAAAGCTTCTTCTTCTGTTCATTAAATGTCTGTAGCCTCCTGAAATTTTTCAATTTTAACAAATGAAATGAGCCACTGCTGTTAAGAAATAACACCAGTTTATACTACAAACACAAAACTGGCTTCTTGTGACTTCGTATTGTGTTGTTCATGTGGGAGATGTTGGATCTCAGCGGTCGTAAAATCCTCTCTGAGAACGTTTTGATGTGACCATGTTAGCGTGCAGATGTTAGCATGTAGCTCAAACCACAGCTGTGTGTCTCCGAGCTGCTGCTCGGCAGGAAACCTCTCACTATTGACAAAGTGAGCTGTGTTTGTTGTTCACTAGTTTTGTCTCCGGATGTGCAGGATCACCACGACATGCTGCTGGAGATCGAGAGAGACAAGGCCATCACCGACAAGGTCATCCTCATCCAGAAGGTGGTTCGAGGTTTCAAGGACAGGTAGACCTTAGAAAAAAAAAACATGTCTCCGTCTCTGTGACTCAATATGTCCGTGTGTCACTCTCTAAAACTATCGATCATATTCTGATAAATCCTGGAGAACAACAGACTCTTGGAAAAGTGAAATGATCTTACACGCAAATAATCTCTGATTTTTCATGTCCTTTGATCAGATCTAACTTCCTGAAGATGAGGAAGTCGGCTGTGTACATCCAGAAGACGTGGAGAGGGTATCAGTGCAGGAAGGACTACGGCGCTGTGAGCATCATCTCTGTGTTTTACAGACGGAAAAACAGAAAGTTAGAGAAAGGTGTAAATAAAAGCACAAACTCTGAGCTTCTGACAGTAAATCTTCCTCCTCGTCTGTCCTTCTCTGTCCTCGTCCGTGTCCCTTCAGATGCGAGCGGGTTTCTCTCGCCTCCAGGCTCTGGTTCGCTCCAGGAAGCTGTGTGCTTCGTACCACGTGGCCCGTCAGCGAATCACGGGCTTCCAGGGCCGCTGTCGGGGCTTCCTGGTGCGCCGGGCGTTCAGGCACCGGCTGTGGGGCGTCGTCACCATCCAGGCCTACACCAGAGGCATGATCGCCCGGCGGCTCTACAAGAGGCTGAAGGCGGAGGTAGACACACACACACACACACACACACACACACACACACACACACACACACACACACACACACACACACACACACACACACACACACACACACACACACACACACACACACACACACACACACACAATAGAGGATGTACTGTGATAATGTACAATCATGAACTCCATGTAAAGTTTCTGCTCCACATTTCATAGTGAAATTTAGTTTTTTTTCTTACACCCATATATTTATTATTTATGTACTTTGGAGATGAACATGTTCCATTCCTGTAAAATATACTGTGACAGATTCAACTGCCCTAGAGTTTCCAAAGTTGTTCAAATTAGCTCAGCTTTAGCTCAGCAGCTGTGACATTTTAAATGTGTCTTTTACGTATTTACACCTCAGAAATAAAATCCCATCATATAATATTTAAATACCAAAGAATACTTTAAATTATTGCAACATAATTATGAATTTGTTGAATTTTAGCATTTATTTACTTGCTTTCCTTACTTGTTCAGTCATTCTTTCTCAAATTAATACTTCATCTCAAAGTAATACAATTATTTTCATATATTCATTTTTCGAAATTGTTGAATTTTAAGTTTTATATGAGTAGGTTCAATCTCTAAAAGTATTATCTTTATTTTTCTGTTTGTGCTGTTAGTTTATTTCAGATTTTTAAACTGAGATGTTAACCAGACAAACTGTGGCTGTTTTCTGTTATTTTTTTTATATATATTTATGATATTTCTTTTTTTGTATCCTCTCTGTTTGTCTTCAGTACCGCAGGAGGTTGGAGGCAGAGAAGATGCGTCTGGCTGAAGAAGCCAAACTGAGGAACCAGATGTCTGCAAAGAGAGCGAAGGCTGAGGCCGAGCGGAAGCACCAGGTAGAAGAATTATGATGTTTTATGACATATTTAAAACCTCTGTTATTATACATAATATATCAATATTCTTTTGATCATTGTTTCAGCACTGGTGTGATGTTTTTGTTTCGTAGGAGCGTCTGGCCAAGCTGGCCAAAGAGGACGCCGAGCGGGAGAAGAAGGAGAAGGAGGAGGCTCGGAGGAAGAAGGAGATGGTTGAACAGATGGAGAAGGCCCGCCTGGAGCCCGTCAATGACTCCGACATGGTGGACAAGATGTTTGGCTTCCTGGGGACGACGAACTCGTTCCCGGGTAAGGAAGGACAAGCTCCCGCCGGCTTTGAGGTGAGCCAACAAACGGTTTCCTTAAGGTGCAAATTAAGAAACAATGAACCACTTTCCCTTGGATGTTAGAAACACAAAATACACAAGAGCTGTACAATCCGTAGAATTATGTCCCGGTGGGGTTGTGTGTGAATGATTGGGAAGAGAAAAAAGAAATGTCCTTTACCTGACAGCAGAGAATGAAGCTCTGTCCCCTCTGCAGGACCTGGAGCGAACCCACCAGGAGTTGGAGGTGGAGGATCTGGACGAGGCTCTTCCTCTTCCCGAAGACGACGAAGAGGAGGATTTATCGGAGTACAAGTTCGCCAAGTTCGCCGCCACCTACTTCCAGGGCACCACCACACACACCTACGTCCGCCGGCCTCTCAAACAGCCGCTGCTGTTCCACGACGACGAGGGGGACCAGCTGGTAGGTCACCTTTGACCTCTGACCTCTGACAGTCACACCAGTTTTATACGGCTGTGCGGGTTTTTGTTGTTCGTCAGAAAGATGCTGAGGTCTTGTTGTCAAGTCTGATTTAAATCCCAACCTCCAGTAGTAATGATGGAACAAACAACATGATGTATCTGCAGGGAACATTTCACCTGATAAACTCGCATCATTTAATGAATGGATGTTCCCTGTGCGGCTCAGGCTGCTCTGGCGGTGTGGATCACTGTGCTGAGGTTCATGGGAGATCTGCCGGAGCCCAAGTACCACACGGCCATCAGCGACGGCAGCGAGAAGATCCCCGTCATGACCAAAATCTACGAGACGCTGGGGAAGAAGACCTACAAGAGAGAGCTGCAGGCGCTGCAGGGGGAGGGGGAGGTGAGGAGGAGGAGGAGGAGTGAAGGCTGGGAGATTTATATCGTTTGAGTTTGTGAATAATGAACTTGAGCTGCTTTTAATGATCTGATTTATCAACTGTGATGACACATTTTTGTCCTTCTGAATAATAAGTGAATAATTTGCGAGACATGCTGACTTTTTACTTGATCTTTTTATTTTTATATTGATAAAATAAACAAACGGAAAAGATCATTTATAACCTTATCCTTTTAAGCCCGAGAGGCCCCCAATTTGGGGCCATGGAAAAGACTTAGCAAACCTATTATTAAGATATGGACATATATACTGATATTTACACATCTGAACAAATCTCACAAGTCTTCCCTTTATTATTACACCAACATTATTCAAATAGACCTTGTGGTTGCAGAGATTTACTCTTTTTATTATGGGTATGCAATTTTCGAGCAGAGGCCTAAAATATTGGTGTGTTTTTAAAAGGTTAAAGCAACCTCACAGATTACTTTGAATGAGAAGAAAATAAACAACACCAAGAAATACATACAGATATATTTTTTAACAAAAAAAACAGACTGTCATCCCATTTAAAAATCCTTAAAGACTTAATAACCTAATAAACATATTTAAACTTGCATATTAATGCGGGACCATGACCTCCCAGAAATCGCTGTAACGTCTTGACAGCTTAAGGTTACAAGTTCAACTCATAACAAACGTGTTGAGAGAAAATACATCTCTAATTAGTGAAATTAGGAGGAAACTGAGGCTAATTTACCGGCAATTTATAGAAACTTCTTAACTGCTTTGCATAAATTAACTGCGTGACTGTACATATTATGAGATGCTTGTTAAACTGTTTGAACTCGTGACTTGACAAACTCTGAACATACAACTCTGTTGTCAAGGTGATTATGGCACTTCATAAACCAGTCCAGCTGCCTCTGAATGAATTTCCGGCAAAAACAAATAAGTCTTAATTTAACATGGTTCTCACACCCTCCTCAAACTCTGCAGTCACTTGTCAGTTTTATTCTGCTTGTTTGAGTCATGATGACGTAGCATCTGTGTGTTTTCCATCTATTCTCTGTGTTCCTCCTTCAGACGCCTCCTTCTGACAGCCACAAGAAAAACAGCGTCCGACACAAACTGGTGTCCCTCACCCTGAAGAAGAAATCCAAGATCACCGAGGAGGTGAGAGACGGAGAGAGACAGAGAAGGGAGAGGTTATAACAGCTGACCTCGTTTCTCATTTTTCTTCTCTCCGTCGTTGCATACATTTAAAAGAAAGTTACAATACCTTGCGTTTCAGGTCACCAAGCGCCTTAACGATGGTGAGTACGGTCTCCACGGCAACAGCATGCTGGAGGATCGGCCGACATCCAACCTGGAGAAACTTCACTTCATCATCGGCAATGGGATCCTGAGACCAACACTGAGGTAAACAAACAAACAAACAAACAAACAAACAAACAAACAAACAAACAAACTCAGGGTAGTAATTTTTAGAGAAGAAACTGTACAGAAACGTATGAATGAATTGTGTGGTTAAATCATTCGTTTAATTTTGTTTCTTGTGTGTGTGTGTGTGTGTGTGTGTGTGTGTGTGTGTGTGTGTGTGTGTGTGTGTGTGTGTGTGTGTGTGTGTGTGTGTGTGTGTGTGTGTTAGGGATGAGATCTACTGTCAGATCTGTAAGCAGCTGAGTCAGAACCCGTCTAAGAGTTCTCACGCTCGCGGCTGGATCCTCATCTCTTTGTGTGTCGGCTGCTTCGCCCCGTCTGACAAGTTTGTGAAGGTCAGGACGTCTAAGATTGAGAAAAGTTTTTAGGATGACTGAGATCACAGGTGGTTCGATTATTTTCATCATAGCAGAATTAATTCTAGTGGATTTTCTGTTTTCCTATGAGAAAGTTTTGATATTTAAATTAGTAGTGATCTGTACACAGTCTGTATCAGTTATATTTTTCTCTATGAATTTTTTGTATGTTATTTGTATATTTGGACCTGACACCTGTTGTGTTTTTCTTTGTTCTTGTAGTACCTGAGGAACTTCATCAGCAGCGGGCCGCCGGGTTACGCTCCGTACTGTGAAGAGAGGTTGAGACGAACGTTCGTTAACGGGACCAGAACGCAACCTCCATCCTGGCTGGAGCTGCAGGTACACACACACACACACACACACACACACACACACACACACACACACACACACACACACACACACACCCTGATCTGATGCAGCTGTCAAAATGCTGCACTGTCTTGTAAAAACTGAGTTAATGAGCACTGTGGCGACAGTCTGAGAGGAAAGCTCATTAAATGTAATAATAGAGCAATATTTAAAACACATTTCATATAAAAAGCTGCAGTAAAATGCTGAAAAAGACAGATGCATGAGAAACAACATCCAAAAACATGTAGAAAGGATTTTTCTTTTGAGAAAAAAAAAAAGGGATTTAAACCTGCAGCTGGGAACTTCTGTCTCCCCCTTCTGCCCGTGAGGGGAATTACAGAAACAATGTCGACGTGCTGACATCACTGGCTCTGCTCTAGCTCACTACATCCCTGCAGCTGCAGCTGCCCGTCATGAAGTTTCACTGTCAGAATTTTATCCATTTGGTCCCATTACAAAGTTTAGAAGAGTCGCACGATGGAATTACTTTATTTGGGTTTGAATGCAACACATGTTCATTTTAAATGTACAAGTCCTGCACACAGTTTAAAATGATCACAGATCTCCAGGTAGACTGTTCGGAGGCGTGTTATGAACCTAATATAGCATCACAGCCACGGACAGAGGAACTGTTAATGTGACAGAGTGAGCAGAACAAAGTCCGAAACATTTACTGATGTAGTCCACAGCGAGGCTCATTTAAACAGTTGTTTCGGCAGCTTAGAGATTTTTTTTAGTTGGACATGAAGTTGACAAAAGTTGTGAAATCTAAATTCAGGCCACCAAGTCGAAGAAGCCCGTCATGCTGCCGGTGACGTTCATGGACGGAACCACCAAAACCCTTCTGACGGACTCGGCCACTACGGCCAAGGAGCTCTGCAACGCCCTGTCTGACAAGATCAACCTGCGAGACCGCTTCGGCTTCTCCCTGTACATCGCACTGTTCGACAAGGTGGGCGTGCACACACACGCACGCGCACACGCACGCGCACACACACACACACACACACACACACACACACACACACACACACACACACACACACACACACACACACACACACACACACACACACACACACACACACAGTGTACCACACACACCTGAGGACCATCGTCATCATCACTGCCCGAACCTAGAAAGTGGTCCTCCTCCTGCAGGTGTCGTCTTTAGGCAGCGGGAACGACCACGTGATGGACGCCGTGTCGCAGTGTGAGCAGTACGCCAAGGAGCAGGGAGCCCAGGAGAGGAACGCTCCCTGGAGGCTGTTCTTCAGGAAGGAGATCTTCACGCCGTGGCACAGCCCCACCGACGACCAGGTCGCCACCAACCTCATCTACCAGCAAACCGTCCGGGGCGTCAAGTTCGGAGAGTACCGCTGCGACAGGGTGACAGAGCTTTTCTTTGTTTTGTTACTCATTTTTTTACTCAGTAGATTGACGTTTTGGGAAATACATAATTTTTTTCTAAATGTTAGATGAGATGATACACTTTCATGAATCATTGTGTATTTCCTAAAAAAAAAAAAAAAAAAAAAAAAAATCGAAAGTAGAAACCATGAGAGCTCTTTTTGTCAGTATACAAAGGAGACGCTCTATTTGGAATAAATATAATATAATAAATATAATTATAATATCTAATACATTATTTACAACATAACAAACACCATGCACAAGGTACAATACTCACTATGATTAATGCTCACTTCGTATTTGAGTACAATCCACAGTGAGCGATGACAAGTTGGAGACATGAAATATGTCAGATGTGAGTTTTTATAATGACTCAAGTCCAAAGAAACTTACTCGTGTCTTCGTGTCTCCAGGACGACCTGGCCGAGCTGGCCTCTCAGCAGTACTACGTGGACTACGGCTCAGAGATCCTCCTGGAGCGCCTGCTGAGCCTCATCCCGTCCTACATCCCCGACAGAGAGATCAGCAGCTCCAGGACGGTGGAGAAGTGGGCTCATTTGATCATGGCGGCACATAAAAAGGTGCTGGTCGCTCCGTCAGCGTCCTCTCAGTGGCGAAGCTGCAGCTTGTAGGGATGGAAGGGCAAGAATAGCTGAATTAATATTACATAGGTTGCCATGAAATCCTGTGGAGATCATCATCATCATCATTATCAGGTTATTAAAATGTTATTTAAAATGTGCATTACTTTTATTTATAATGTGACAGCCAGCCTCAGCTCTACTTTGTTCTTAGCTTCAAATCCAAGCAGGTAAACCCGCTAAACTAAGATGTTGAGCATGGTAAACATTAGAAAAGAAATTACTAATCCAAAGACTATGTTAGCATTCGTATTCGAGGGCTGCCTCAGAGACACCTCATATTTATTTCTCGGCCTTCCCACACATAATAAACCGTGTGCGTCGGTCTGCTCAGGGCATCTACACCCAGAAGAGGTTCGACTCTCAGAAGGTGAAGGAGGAAGTCGTGGATTTCGCTCGCCACAAGTGGCCTCTGCTCTTCTCTCGTTTCTATGAAGCCTTCAAGTTCTCAGGTGAGAATCCTTTCCACGTGATCAGAGACGCTGATGCATTTAAATATCCTGCTGAACGAGTTTTCTGAATTGAACTGTTGTCTACATTACGTATGTATAAATACAACGCACACACAAACATCATTCCTAATATAAAAGGTGGATATCTGGGTTAGTATGTCGAAATCAAACTATCTGACATTTGTACAAAGCATTAAAGTCTGTAAGCAGTTATTATGTCTTGGATACCTGTTGTTGACAAAGAATAAAGAAAAATTAAAAAATAAACCAGTCTAACAAGGTTAATGATAAATAGAGATCTTCCTCTTAAAAATCTGTGATCATCCAAAATGGCATCTCTGTATAAAGAAAATCAGTTATATGTCAGTATTAATATGACTTTATAATTGCTTAAAACCAAATTTTACAGTTATTTTGTATCTTCAGCTGACCTGTGAACAGATTTAAAGATCAGTACTTTGGTAAAAGAAGCTTAAAGTATCAATAAATTGGACTTAATTAAAAGTACAAATTAATCACTGTCCTCATTGTTCTTGTAAAAATTACAGTCCAGAAAACTTCCTATGAAATTATACTCAGACATTCCCAATATTTAGGAATATTTAGGAAACACAAAATGAATGAAAATATGTTTAAGTTTTGCCTTCTTGGTTGTGATTTGTTTCTGTTTGGTTCTCCTTCTCAGGTCCCAGTCTTCCTAAAAACGACCTGATCGTGGCCGTCAACTGGACCGGGGTTTATTTTGTAGATGAGCAGGAGCAGGTCCTCTTGGAGCTCTCCTTCCCAGAAATCACTGCAGTTTCCAGCAGCAGGTGAGGCATTGTGGGAGCTGCAGTCACCTCAATAATGTTGACAGTCTCTCCCTGTGCTTTATTTCCTTCTTCTCTTGTGGTACACTCCCCCCCCCTCATTTCTTACTGTTTATTTTTTTAACCACAATGTAGAGTTAAGTAATTTACCCTAAAAAAAAAATTAAAAAAAAGTGTCTTTCTCAAACCGAGTTGTACTTGTAACAGGGGTCTTTAATGGTTTTGGAGACTCTCACAAATGATGTTTCATCCAGTAACAGTCAACATGTCTTACTGTCCAATCAGCGGAGGGAAGTTGCAGGGTCAGAGTTTCACTTTGGCGACCATCAAAGGGGAGGAGTACACCTTCACCTCCAACAACGCAGAGGACATCCGCGACCTGGTGGTGACATTCCTGGAAGGCCTGAGGAAGAGGTCCAAGTTTGTGGTGGCGCTGCAGGACAACCCCAACCCCAGTAAGTCACTAACAGTGACGCTCAATGAAAGGAGGTTTATAGGAGACTGACATAAATATTTTTCAAGTGTTTTTTTGTTTGTTTTTTTTACTGCTTAAACAACCAACTGAGAAAATAAATGTCTTTAAGCTGCCACGATTAGAGATTCTCCTCCACCGGACTGCAGCATTCTTCTTATTGTTGGCATGGCAACGAAGGACTCGCTTACCCAGATTTGAATAGATCAATAGTTTTATAGACTTTATAGACACTTTTCTGTCACCTTCAGTTAACATGCAGTCTTTGAAGTCATCGTTTTGTAGCCAAAGCTCTTGAATTTACATTTTTCTGCATGTTTGCTTTAGTTAGCAGCTACTACAGGGGAAAAGGACATGTTGACTGAAGTGATTGTTGACGAGTGGATCAGAGATAAAAAAAAAAAAAAACCGCTCAGGACACAAGTTGAATAAAATACTTCTTGGGAAATATTACAATTTGATAAATGGCAACTAAGATTTGAACATGCTACAAACAAAACGCCATGCTTTCCATGACTTGGGCCAAATAAGGTTCATATGCCCTGACTGTCCATGTCTGAAAAATACTTTATATTTCCATGATATTCCAGAAACTTCATGAGCAGTGGGAACCCTGAAAAACTTTTAACTCTCAACTCGGTACAAACCGTGTTGTTTTCTACCCTCAGCTGGGGAGGAGTCAACGTTCCTGAGCTTCCTGAAGGGAGACCTGATCCTGTTGGACCAGGACACCGGCGAGCAGGTCCTCAATTCCGGTTGGGCACACGGTATTAACGAACGGACCAATCAGAGGGGAGATTTCCCAGCCGACTGCGTCTATGTCCTGCCCACCGTGACCCGACCTCAGCAGGACATAGTGGTGAGGGGGGAAAAAAAATCACATCAAAGATCTTTATCAAGCTTTCGGACACAAATGCTTAAAGTTCCTGTCAGCATTTTTGAATTGATATTTATTTTTAGTTTATTTAAATTCAATGGGAAAAGATGTTCAAAGAGGATTTTTATCAATTTTTTAACTACTGCATCTTTATAGAGTTTGTACAGTTTGGACTTTATGAATATTTTCTATAAAATTATCCAGCACACAGTGGACTTTATTAAAATATATTTTTGTTCTGGTAACAGAAGGAAATTTGACTTCCTTTTCCATCTGGAATATATTTCCTGTCTAACAAAAAGGTGTAGACTTCTATCTCAGCTGCAGGGATACCAAAGACTTACAACATGGGCTCCAAATGTATTATTTATTTATTAGATTTATTTCAATTTAATGTGATAAGATACTTATTGAAAAGAACTGCTAGTGTCGTTAGTTATAATGATAGTTTTTGTGATTTGAAACTTTGACATAAACATGTAATATTACATCATTCAATCTGTGTTCCTGTCGTTTAAACTTCATGTGAGACACTGTGATCAAAACTGTGAGTGTGTTGTAACGTAATATAACATAATGTGTACTGATGTGGCCGAACCATCAGGCGCTAGTCACCATGACGCCGGACCAGCGGCAGCAGTCGGTTCGTGTTTCGCAGATCGTCCTGCCGGAGACTGACAGCAGAATGAAACCGTACACACTGGAGGAGTTCTCCTACGACTACTTCAGGTACACAAATGGGCATAAAGATTATTTACACCTCTGTTTGTATTCTTACAAACACAAGCACAATACATGTAGCCAGTTCCAGCCTCACAAACCAACACGGTAATGTCTCGGAGAAGACTTCCTGTGTGAACACAAGCGACTTTAAATCCTCCTCGAATCATTCCAGTTTAGGAGTACCTCAGGAATCCGTTCTCGGTCCTTTAGTGTTCTTCAATTATCTTTAAGTGAAGTCATTCACAGGCACAATATCAGCTGACTTGCATATTTTTGTTTTATTTTTATCAATATCAGGCAGTACAGTCCTTCACCACAGGTTCAGACTCAGTCTCACTTTCTTACTTCATCTTTTCAGATTATGTTTGATTCCACTTGAAATTCTTCTCGACATTCATATCAACATGTGACTCAACTCGACTTATTCATAAAGCACCTTTTATACAAGCCTACAGCCCAAAGGGCTTCACATCAGAGAAACATACACACATAAAAAAAGCAAAGAACCAAACAGCTTAACAAGCAGACAAACAGAACAGTAAGATTAAAAATAAAGTAAAACTAGTAAAAATGTAGGTTAAATAAAATGAAGAATTAGAATCAAAAAATAAAATTCAGAAAAGTAAAGAAAACACCAGGAATAAAAACAATAATTCCAATTTAAAATCAGGACGATAAACCGATAGTTTAAAGTTCAGTAGAAAGCCAGATTAAAAAGGTAGGTCTTTAGTTTTCTTTTAAAAAAAAACTCAGAGAGCTTCACAGTCTGATGTCCAGAAGCAGCGATTTCAACAGGTTAGGGGCAGAAGAGAGAAAGTGCTCTCACCAGACCTGTTGAGTGACACATGAGGAATATTTAAAAGAAAAGCAGAGGAGGACTTCAGCGATCTGGCAGGAACATGAAATGAGACCAGACTCATGTAAACTGCTTCTTCCAGGCCGCCTCCAAAACACACCCTGAGCAGGGTGATGGTCACAAAAAATCGTGGGAAGGACAAGTTGTGGACCTGCACCAGAGAACCGCTGAAGCAGCCGCTGCTGAAGAAGGTGGTGAACCACGAGGAGCTGGCTCAGGACGCCTGCATGTCCTTCATCGATATCCTTCAAACAGCTCAAGTGCAACTGTTACTGTAGTTTCTGCAGCCGGACTCTGCTTTCTCTGTTGGGTGTGATTCATAGTTTTTTTCTTAATTTTCACTTTTTTATATATTCTATGAAAAGCAGCGAAAGGTTTTTAATTTTAATAAACCTGTTTCCTAGGTTAGATTAAATCCACACTCTCCGTCTCACATCCAGAAGTTCATGTACACTTTACATTTGTGTGATTCCTTGACATTGACTCTACCGATGATGAAGTACATGGGCGACTACCCGTCCAAACGGAGCCGCTCCGTCAACGAGCTGACAGACCAGATCTTTGAGGGGGCGCTGAAGGCCGAACCTCTGAAGGACGAGATCTACTGTCAGATCATCAAACAGCTCACCGACAACCACGTCAAGTGTGTAAACTGACGCCACTATTAGATAGAACTCAAGCTATTTTTATTTAGAGTTGTACCTTAAATCTACAGCTGAGGTATCATGTAACACATTTTATTCTCAAACTTTGTATAAAATTGCAGAACTCTGGAGATTTTCTCTCCCCAAATCTTTGCCAGTATTTATGGTGAACATGGCAAACAAATGTATATAAATATTATGGAAAGAAAACTACGAGGAGAAGGAGACTCAACTTTAAATTTCTTGTATAAAATCAGTGTTTCGTTCAGCAGAAGCAGACTCATCGTGAAGGTGTCAGTATTTGTTGGGTTCAGTGGACGTGGATCGCTCAGTCAGGTCTCACAGCAGCTCGTGCTCGTGTGCAGCGGCTGATCAGGAGTGTTGTGCTGCTGCAGGTACAGCGAGGAGAAAGGCTGGGAGCTGCTGTGGTTGTGTACCGGTCTGTATCCTCCCAGCAATGTGCTGCTGCCGCACATCCAGCGCTTCCTGCAGTCCAAGAAGCACCACCCGCTGTCAGGAGACTGCATGCAGAGGCTGCACAAAGCTTTACGGTAACGCCTCACACCTCACTTTGCTTTTACCTGGTGGTGATAACATGGGCTTTACTGGATTATATTTAAAAAAAAATGATTTAAGGGAGTTTTAAGGGATTTTTTTTTTTTTGGATTAAAACTAAAGTGACATATTTTAAATCCAACTAAAAACATCCCAAAACAAAATAAATTTGAAAATCACTTTGACCAAGTTCCCATCCACTGGAACATGTTTTGCTAATTGTATTTTTCACGTGGATGTTTGAGGAGGAGTTTCTTAAATCTCAGTTTAACACTCACACGTATGACATTAATTTGGACGTGACAACATGTTTGTCAGCCAGTTGTGATCCAGTATGTGTGCGTGATGTGGGAACTTAAACTTTAACCTCTAGTACACATGAAGCAGAAGACACTGTGTGTCTGATTAAAGTTAAAGATGTGGAAAACAAAGGAGATTATGTTTATTTATTTGATCATTTTTTAATTGATTCCTGCAAACTCTGTTTTTATTTGTTCACATTATTTATTTTACACCACTTTTCTGCAGCAAGTCTTTGCCTGTCAATCAAAAAAAAAAACAGAGCAGAGCCAGTTACGTGATTGGCTGCAGTGTTAATCTGAATGAGCCGTCAGCCAATCACATGACTGACTGAATTTATGATGAAAAGGGGCTTCATGAAATAAAATTTTTTTTTTTAAAAAGCAACAACAAAGAAAACTCTTTTACAGATTGTTTACTTCTGAAACACTTTGTTCATTAACAAAAACTGAGGTCTGTATCAGACAAATTCAGCTCTTAAATTTAACAAGTTATAAGATGCAAATTTGTGTAATTAGAAGTTTATAGGCACTACTATTTTTATGTAATTAATACCAGTATCTTTTAACTATTTTTATTACAACTGAGAGCATTCAGCCTCCACACTTGAGGAGATCAAGTGTCAGAACCAGGAAGTAATTCATCTGTTATTAATTGTGTATTCAGTGTCCTACATGTTAATGGAGATGACTTCATTAATGTGGTTCTTCAGTTTAAGCCGTTAACTGTGGTTCTGTGATATTTACATGTGCAGTATTTAAGTGTTAAATAGAGGACTGTAACGTCATGTCGAAACGGATCAAACTCATCTTAAACTGCACTGACCTCCTCTCGCTGCGTTTTGTCCCTGTTGTCGTGGTAACAGTAACGGATCCAGGAAGTATCCCTCTCATCTGGTGGAAGTGGAGGCCATCCAGCACAAAACGACCCAGATCTTCCACAAAGTCTACTTCCCCGACGACACAGACGAGGTCAGACACACAAACGTAGACATTTAAACTCCAGCTCCACTTCTATATAACTCCATGAAGAAAGACGGTTTGTGTTGACTCTAACCTGCAGGCGTTCGAGGTGGAGTCCAGCACTAAAGCCAAGGATTTCTGCCAGAACATATCGACCCGACTGCTGCTCAAATCCCCCGAAGGCTTCAGCCTCTTTGTGAAGATCTCAGACAAGGTCAGAGGTCAAGAGTTGTTCCTCAGAAGTTCAGAAGCAGAATGAAATGTCAGTCACTGTTTTCTGAGCAGGTTCGTGCGTGTGTGTGTGTGTGTGTGTGTGTGTGTGTGTGTGTGTGTGTGTGTGTGTGTGTGTGTGTGTGTGTGTGTGTGTGTACACTCTGCAGGTGATCAGTGTGCCGGAGGGAGATTTCTTCTTTGACTTCGTCCGACATTTGACAGACTGGATCAAGAAATCTCGACCAGCTAAAGACGGTCAGTTCTGTTTAACTTCTGTGGGACTCAAAATAGTCTTGACCTCGTTTGACTTTTTTGACCCTGATTGGTTCGCAGCTCCATTAAATTCTTGTAATGTACAGTTCGACCTCCGACTTGTGACTCAGGCCTTCACTGTTCTGAATAAATCAGAGGATTAAACCGTAAGAAGTGCTAACTAGAAAGGAGGGAGACTGTTTTGGTCCAGTTATTGGTGTTAATGCAGCTACAAACTGGTTTAAGTATCAATATAAGGCCGAAAATTATTTACAGAGTCAATGAATTTAATTACATTTTTATCAGCAGAACACAAGAATAGTTCTTAGTAATACCATGAATTAATCATGAAAGCAGCAGAAACTGGATACATGGAAAATAGATAGAAATCAAATTAATTTCAGGCTTACATGAGTTTTCCACAATATTCTGGACAGTTTGTACTAAAATCACACACAAACAAACTTTATATAAATCCCTGCAGCAGCCTAAAAAAAAAAAAAGATTTGAAGACCTTTGTGAATTTAATTGTTTTGACAACAATTAAGGCAGATCTTCTTCTGATTCTGATCACAAAGTAGGAACAATCAATAAGACAGAAATACCGACTTCACTCAGTGAACCACTGCTGTAAGTGTTTGTTACTGTCAGAATCTTTTAGTGTTTCCTCAGGTTTGCACTGGAAGTATAAAAAAAAAAAAAAAAAAAAATAGTTTAACTGTTCTCGCTCCACCCGGCAGGAATCGTTCCCTCTCTGACTTATCAGGTGTTCTTCATGAAGAAACTCTGGACCAATACAGTTCCAGGGAAGGACTCCTTCGCCGACTCCATCTTCCACTACTACCAGGTCTGAGACTTCTACTGATAAACAGAAAAAAAACAAAAAACATAATGATAAGGATTTTACTTAAAAGGTTTCAGGCAGAAACTCTTTTGAGCAGTTTCCTTCCAACAAATTTCAAATTATTATTTTTAATATTTGGATTTACCCTAGAAGTATCCCTTTGTGTAAATAGCAACACTTCTCTCTCGTTTTACTCCTTAAATTAGGAGCTACCTAAATACTTGCGAGGCTACCACAAGTGTTCACGAGAAGAGGTTTTCCAACTCGCAGCGCTCATCTACCGCGTCAAGTTTGAGGACGACAAATCCCACTTTCCTACAATTCCCAAGATGCTTCGGGAGCTCGTTCCCCAGGACCTCATCCGCCAGATGTCACCGGACGACTGGAAGAGGGTAAACGTGCAAAATACTGCTATTTTAAAGTACAGTAAAGTCAGTACTGAAAGTACATTTCAGATATTTAATATGCTTATTGTACAGTCTGGTCAAAATGTATTTCTGCTGAGATTGACTAAATCACTACTTTTTAGTAAACTACAACAAAATTAATGACTTTTCCCTTCAAGATACTGAAGCCAGTTGCTGTATTATTACTCTAAATGTATCAATATTTGATTACAGATTGAACTGAGATGAATATTTAATACAGGCTGTGTGTGTTGTTATAGTCGGTGGTCGCATACTTCAACAAGCAGGCCGGGAAATCAAGGGAAGAGGCCAAACTGATGTTCCTGAAGATCATCTACAAATGGCCGACCTTTGGCTCCGCCTTCTTTGAGGTCAAGGTAAAACACACCTGGGCCCGTCACCTCTTTTCACAATTACTTTCCAGAGAGTAAATTAAGCAATAAATAAAAGTAATGCTGCTTTGTCTCTCCATCCTCCTCATGGCAGCCTCTTACACTGTTAGCAGCATCTCTGACGGTAGTTAGTCCCTCTCACCTCAGAGACAGAGATGCAGAGAAAATATTCGCCGAAACGTCTGATTGGCCGTCTTTGACCCATTTGTATCATTTGAAGCAGAATTATGTAACGAACAACGCAGAGACACATTATAATTTTACATGTTTAAGATATGAGAAGTGATCAGGGGATATTTAAACCGCTTAACAACATCTTTTGTCTTTAGCAAACCACGGAGCCCAACTTCCCAGAGATCCTGCTGATCGCCATCAACAAGCACGGAGTCAGTCTCATCGACCCAAAGACCAAGGTTTGTGTTCGTCCTGATGTATTTATTCCTCCACACCTGCCGGGATACGTGCTACACGCACATTCATTAAGCCCCAAAGCAGGCAGCGTGGCCTCGAGGCCGAGAGGATAACGGACATTTCTCTCTGTGTGTTTACGTGCAGGACGTCCTGACCACTCACTCTTTCACCAAGATCTCCAACTGGAGCAGCGGAAACACCTACTTCCACATCACCATCGGCAACCTGGTCAGAGGGAGCAAACTGTTGTGTGAGACTTCACTGGTGGGTGGCAGCAACACACACACACACACACACACACACGCACACGCACACACACACACACACACAAATAAAGGCGGGTTCTGAAAGATATTTGGAGGAGACACCCGCTGTCGGTCACATTATATATTTCTACAGCACTACTTCCATCACTTAAAACAACATCATGTCTTTCTCACCACTCTGCAGTTCACTTTCTCTTCAGAAACGATCATTTTATTCACCATTTAATTTCTCATGTTTCTATTTTGCAGTTTTTTTCTTGATTGAAGTGACGCCACTGCCGATAAAACAAGAAATTTAAAGATGTCCTTTTGGAAATGTTTCACTGCTTTCTAACGCTTTAAACTAAACTTATTGATAAAAAAATTTAAAAAAAACACACACCGCTGATTGATTATCAAAATTCACATTAAGTGAAAGGAGTACAAATCTGAAACATAATCACGTCGGTGATACAAAAAAGATGATGTAAAATAATAACCCTAAAGAAAACATTACTTTGAATTTGTGTGTGTGCGTGTTTACGTTCACACCTGCAGGGCTACAAAATGGACGACCTGCTGACCTCCTACATCAGTCAGATGCTGACCAGTATGAACAAGCAGCGGGCGGGACGGGGCCACAGCAAGTGAACTTCTTACTGGCAGGAGGCCGCCGAGCTCATCCGCCTCTTGCGCCCGATTGGCCAGCACTGCAGCTGGGGGCGGACCTTTGCCCACCAGCTGTGGACGATGAGCCGCAGTCCTTCTGCTAGCTCCGAGGGGTCGAAGGTCACCGGGGAGAGTTCGGCTGTCAGCAGCGACGACCCGGGCGAAGGCCCCAGCAACCGTTACCACTACTTGTATGAGGATGAAGATGAGCCGTCCAGTGAGGATGACTACCTGTAAAACCTCTTTTCACCGTCCGGCCTCCTCGGGTGGTCGTCCCGGTTTGATTCAACTGTCAGACCTGTTGTACACACGTACAGTGTTCAGTCAGTGCAGTCGTCACCTTCATGGCCCCGTCCAGAGCGACGTGAGGAGATCTGAGCCTTTACTGAACGCCGCAGTGACCCGAACACCCATCCAACGTCCGCATGTTACACTAACTTCATTTCTAATTTGAGTATTTTACCACGTTAGTACGCTAACAAAGCAGCATGTAAACTGCTGTACTGGGATGTTGTAATGTTAAAACATTAACAGGGTTTCTGTAGATACTGAAGCATCTTTAAAAACATTGCATTTAACCGCCACAAAAAGCCTTAAATTTAAATTAAATATTTTGTTTGCCCGTTGTAGACGGTAACATAATTAATGTGTTTGGTTGTGACGAGACGTTTTTATTCCTGAAACTACGAGTGAGTCGGGTGAACGTGGATCGAGCTGCAGGAGGCCGTTCAGTGTTTCAGTGTTTCAGTCCATCAGACCAGCAGGAAACACTTAAACTTCCTGAAGGAAGCTCATCAACACATTCTGGGAAAGTGTTGCTCGAAACAAAATATTATCTTATAAGTGGTCAATCAATCCATCCATTTGTAGCCTGTTATCTTCGTCTAAGTCCCATTATTTAACTAATTATATTATTAAGTGTTCATACTCTTCAGAGGCGGGAAGTTCACAAATATGTGATAATTGTCAATACATAAATATATTGAATAAATCATTTTTGGCCTTTTTGTTCACACTGATTTCTGACATCGTTCTTTGAACGGTATGTTTGTGAACAACATTTTAAATTTTCTTCTCTATTTAAAAGGCCTTTAAATAGATGTTCTATCTTACATTAAGTGGTAATGTTACAGAAACTGTCCAGACCATTAACCCACCTTGAATTAATTGGCTAATTATTGTTTTCTGCTGCTCGTCCAGATGATTAAATAATATTAAGAATTCCTGGTGTTGCTGCTGTGAAGTACAGTTCTGACAGTTATTTCAATGTCAGTAAATTCATAATTTAGTCCTCAATGATTGTCATTACCACCTTTCATATTTGTATGACATTAAAACAGGTATTAAATTGCATATTAAGTTAATAAAAAAAAAAAAAAAGGTCTTAAATTTCACACTGTGACCCTGAAAAATACTAGTTTAATAGTTTTTCATACAATCATTTTCTGTGGTTGTAAATTAAAAGCATTACAGGTGTGGAGCTAAGAATGTAGCTTAAGCTAAAAGTTTACGTTTTCATGTATGAAATAATGTCTGTAATGTTCTTACAGAAAAATAAGGTGAAAAACATTGTTTTTTTTCTTCTTGACCGGTACCTGCCGCAGTTTTTAATGTTAAATATCTTCAACATTCTCACAATTTATTTTCTAGTTTGGGTTTAGACTACTTTTTTTTTTTTTTTTTTTTTCTGAATTTAGATCCAAACTGAAGGGACCTGATGTTATTTATTTAAAACTACTGTTGTTTGTGTGATACTAGAAACAGCTGTAATGTGTTTTAAGTCTCAGCCTACAGGTTTCTTATTTATGGCCTATACTGTGTGTAACAGTTTAATATGGGGAGGGGGTAGGGTTGTTTTTAAATACTTAATTCATGGTTTATGTTTACACTTGTTTTGTTCAATGCCGTTTAATGAATTTTTCATTTCATGCCTTAAATGTTCTCTATTTCTGTTTCGACTGTATTACCCAGCATGCCGTGGGGCGCCGCTGCTGTTCTTGTAGGGCTTTTGTAACATTCCTGTAGTTTGACATAATGACGTTAACTCAAGGTCCAGTTACTGTCACTGGTTGCATTTAACAGTCTTCATCAGTAATGTGAGTTTCCTCTTCCAGTCAATAAGGAATTTTGCTCGTAGATAACACATTTAACATCCTGTTGTTGTTTTTTTTACTGCTGTTACAAATTTAATTTGTCTTAATACATGTTGAAGTTTGAATTTATACCTTTAAAGTCTCTACATCTGTCAAAATTGTTAAAAGGAAAATTCCTACATTAAGACTTTATTTCTGCACAGTTGCTTAAACTGAAAGATGCCGAATTAGAAAATTAGATCTTAGAAGATTCTACTGCATCAAAGAAACTCTTCATAAGGAACAAAAGCAAGCACATGCTTTTAAGAGTGATAAAATTTTTGCTATTATTCCCAACACTTTAAAAACCGAGGTTCAGTATCATTTTAAACACAATTTTGTTGACGGTTTAAAACTTCTCGTAGGTCAACATGAACACCTTTAGTTCAATAGAACAAGTTAAAACACTCCTGAAAGACCATTTTTCTTGCTGTGAAAACAGAAAGTCATCCTGAATATTTGAAATGCATTCACTCAAATACCGCCACTAAGTTCACTTTTAAAACCAACAACCATTTGTTTATTTTATAGTGACACAGATCTGATTCTTGTTAAACGTGGCTGGTGAATGTTAGGAGGAGGTCATCTGTGTGTTCAGTAAATTTAACTCTTTAACCATTACTGATCAATACATGACTGTTTAATCCTCGGATCTTAATCCATGAACAGAAGAAGTGCTGTTTTTAGTTTGGAAAAGACCCCTTTTTAAGAATTTTAAATTACAAATATTGCATTAAGGTTTTAGAAAAAAAGAAAATCAACATGTTCCTGTGTGTTAATTGTTTAGAAATTCTCCTTTGGTTTGATTGTTTTGGTGAATCTCTGTCCTGTCACTCTGAAGTCTGCCTGCTCTGTTTTTAATTTTTTTCCACTTATAGGTCTGTTGATGTGACGAACCCTTCATCCATTAACCTGCTCTAGGTTTTGTTGGTAAGGTATTTTAATGTGCCAATCCTTCCATTTGATACGTTTATGTGGTTCAGTTTGTAGTTTTCTTTGTGGACTAATATAAACTCGTTCTTCAGCCTGTTGAGTTTCTGTTTTCAGGAGATTAGTCTTTGTTTTGTTAATGACCGTGTAGTCCATTCTCTCGACTTCCTGCAGTGTTTTCATAGACTTTGAAATGTGTGCTCTCACTTTTGTAACAAAACTTTAAATTTGTTTGGACTCAACTGATATAAATAAAGAACTTTCAAATGTATTTAATAGTTTCAACACTTATCTCATTGTTTTGTGTTATTTGTAGCTAAGTGTCTGATGATGGCATCATGTTTACCAGCATGTTTGTTTACTGTACTATATCCGCAACTTAAAATTGAATGAAACAAAATCCTTAATCGGTCCGATTAAGGATTTTGTTTTATTCATGTTTAAATGATGGACAATTAAATGTTTTACAAAATGTAAAAAGTGAAATTTGCCTTTAAACCCCTTGATATTACTCAGGGTCATAGTCCAGGTGATCCTGAACAGTAATCCAGTCAATGTCTTTCACCAGATATTAGGGATTATTTTTAATTCATATTTTAAATTTAGGAAATTTCAATGTCAAAATGTGAAAAAAGTGAACTTTGACTTCAATTTTCTCGGTAACTGTATGGTATAAACTCTTGATATAAAGTAGGGTCATAGTCAGGATGAACTTTAACAGGAATCCACTCAATGTTTAATGCCACCAAATTCAGGATTTTGTTTTATTCATGTTCAAATGACGGACAAATCAATTTTTGACAATCAAAAAATTGCCTTTAAATCCCTATCCACTATAGCATGTCGTCCAAAACATGGAGAAAAAAAAAGTCATACTACAGCATGTCGAAAATATGAAAAAAAAGTCAAACTTTTGATATTACACAGGGTCATAGTCCAGGAGATCCTGAACGGGAATCCAGTAAAAGTTTCTCGCCAGCTATTAAGGATTATTTTTAATTCATATTTTAAATTTGGGAAATTTCAATGTCAAAATGCGAAAAAAAAAAAGTTAACTTTGCCTTCAATTTGTTCTTTCTTTTGTATGACTTTGCATTGTCGTCCAAAATATGAAAAAAAAAGTCAGTTTCACAAGTCATCCAAAATATGAAAAGAACGTCATACTATAGCACGTCCTCAAAAGCACAAAAGAATGTCAGAGCCTCACAGGCACAGTGGTTAATGCTGATGCCTCACAGTCAGAAGGTCATTGGTTCGATTTCCCCATACGATATCATGTAGTTGAAAAAAGGAACTCCCAACAATTTCTGATTTTTTTTACTTTTTTAGAAATTTTGGACAACATGCGACTTTGCAACGTACGACTTTGTATTGTCGCCCAAATATGAAAAAAAAATCACTTTCGCAAGTCGTCCAAAATATGAAAAAAAGTCATACTATAGTAAGGTCATTGGTTCGATTCCAGCCGGAGCCACGCATGTCAGGACCAAAAAAGGTTCATGTTGTCTAAAGAAAAGAAAAATCTCATACAATAGTGTATAGTTGAAAACTGGGAAAAAAACAAAAAAATTTTTACAATTTCAGATTTTTTACTTTCTTTTCATATTTCAGAGAACATGCTATAGTATGACTTTGCATTGTCGACTAAAATATGAAAAAAAATTCATACTTTAGCAAGTTGTCCTAGCACAGGCACAGTGGTACAGTGGTTAATGCTGATGCCCCTCAGTCAGAAGGTCATTGGTTCAATTCCAATATTAGATATTTTGGACAACATGCTTTTGTATGACTTTGCTTATACTGTACAGTTACTGAGAAATTTGAAGGCAAAGTTCACTTTTTTCACATTTTAACATTGAAATTTAAAATACTAATTAAAAATAATCCTTAATAGCTGGCGTTAAACTTTGAGTGGATTCCAATTTAGGATCACCGTGACTATGACCCTACTTTATATCAAGGGATTATACTGTACAGTTACTGAAGTGTCCACAGCCGTGTGGTTCACTGGCAGTTAAATACGTTGAATCACTTATCCGCAATTTATTTTTATGCTGCAAATAAGCCAAACAATTATAATATAATTCACCACAACACACGAAGCTCAGAATTTCTGTACACTTGAGGCATGAAAATACCAACAAAAAAACAATCTTTTTTTTTTTTTTTACCCTTGTTTTAATACCAGATGACAGTAGCATTTAAATCAGAAAAGTTACAGTAAAAAGAAAAAAGAAAATTGGCTCTCTTAAATAAAATAAAATAGCCGTTCAGTACAGCACAGGATGTAAAATGCCACAGAGATTTCACCATTGGAAAGAATAATATATGGACTTATATTACTTTATTACACCAAAAGGTCATTTTTCTTCAGCAGCAAGTACCGAAGCTCATTATTCAAGGTCAATGTTGAGCGTTTACACAGCACCTCTGACGTGAGCCACAGATTTGAGAGATGATGACGCTTCCACTCATCATTTCAGTGATGAACTAACTCAGCAGAACTGATTTAAGAGACCCACAGTTTTCTGCTTTTCTGTTCATCCTGGCTTCACCAGGATCATAATACAAGTCACACCAAAACAACAAGTGAGACAACCGACGTCTCAGCGTAGGAGCCGATCACACGACCAGCATCCATTCAGTGCCCTTTTGGGATCAAACCATAAATTCTAAATCTGATGGAGCTGAATCCAAAACGACTGATACAGAGAGCTTTCATTCATAACGCCATTTACAAACATACCCCGGACAAAACTACTTTTTCATGTGCGTTCTCTCAGGCATCAAGACTGAAGCAGATATGTTTCTACTGATGATCACTAAAAATGAGAAAGTCTACACATCGCTCTTCAGCTTTACCGAGAAATAAGGAAATCTTTTCATGCTAAAAATAATTAAGCTCACCAGAAGTGAAGGTGGCTGAGATTCAGCAATGAGAAGCAGCTCGTTTAAGAAACAGCCTGGTTAACAATCTGGTGTTCCCAATGTCTCTCATCTTTTTTTCTTCTAGATCTTATTTATGTTTGAACGCATTAGTTTAAGTTAGCTTGAATTATCTTAACTGAAATATCATGCAGAGCTTGATACAGAGGACGCCTGCACGTGAAAACGATGTAAAACAGCCATAATTCTACTGGATGTTTGCCTTAAATATAAAAACTAAACTGCAGAAACAGAGTCTGAGATCAAACCTCTGCTAGTTTACGAAACAACTTTTCTTTAGCGAGCAAACGTTTCTGTCAGCCAGCTGCCTTCTGACAGATAAAAAATAAATGATTTGTGCTGTCCGCTTCTCTGCTGTTCGTCTGTATGAAAGTGTGTCCACATCATCAATGTTATGTGGTTCATCTTAATCTACAATTTAGTCAAATTTATAGTGGTGAAGTTGGACTATCCTGCAGAGGTTGAAGACATTTATTCGAATTTATGAGCTGAAGCAACTTCACTGAACTTCAGTTGAGTGCTCTTGCCTTAAAAAACAGTAATGTCTTTATTTCCCAAAACTGATGTCAGAATCAAATGCTGCACTTCCTTCATGAAAAATGTCTAAAGAATCAACTCATTTATAATTTTCAGTAGATTTTGTTTTCAATCAGTATAATAACCAATTTGCTGCGAAGCTTTCGTCAAGAGTTTTTGAGCTGTTTTGTGTGCTGCCTGCTCATGTTTTTGGAAAATGCAGAAGTTTCTCTGGATACCAGAATAATGTTTTCAACTAAAATCCTAACTATTAATATTATTATAACTAACAATTGGAAATTCCTTGATAGATTTAAGTCTCCATGAGCTGAGACTTGGAGACGAAAGTGATTGGTGGTTGGAGTAAATCTTTAATAAAGCATCTATTAAACAAAAGTTGGATAAATCCAAGACATGCAAGGCCCAAAATGCAAAGCATCTCCTAAAGAAACCCAACGCAGGGCTGCACCGTCACCAGACCCGCTTGCTACAAAGGAACGGCCTCACGGTGGGGAAACATCATATTCAATAGAATAAATATGGCTGTGCAGCTAGTGATTGATAACTGTAGCGGAAAAAAGCTTAGCCTACGCGACAGATCAGCTACTATATTCTGAACAGGAACACAAATATAGTAAAACTAAGTTCTAACCACGTATTCAGAATACAATACTTTACATTAAGTTGCTTATTCGTATTTCCAGTCGTAGACAGTCGTGATTTCCTGACGGGACTCATATTTCTAGATCGTAGATCGTCTTCTGACTGCAACATTTATCTGTCCTCACACATGTTTCAACACTGGAGACCACAGCTGGACCTTTGTGACTCCAACATGAAACTGAAGTGTGTTACAGACACACAAAAACAAAGCCAGGGCAACCTCAAGTGAGACCAACCGCCAAAATTACAACCAAATCCTCGACCTAAAAATTCTTCCCAGAGTCTCAGAATGACTCAGAGGGAGTTGAAATGCTCAATGAAAGGCCGGTCGGGTTCGTGTGCATTTGGACTCAGACTGCAGGTTCAGTGTAAAAAAACCAATGTTAAACTGACTGCTCGCAGCACGAATCTCTAGAATACTGTATGTGCACCCAAGGAGTTATGACAGAAACTATCGTTATATTTTCAAAATAAAGGGATTTTGACGCTAAACAATGAAAACAAAAATCCATAGTTGTTTTTTTTTAATGGCACTTACTGCAGCTTGTCCCACTTCATCTCCAACACTGTGCAGCAAACACAGTCAGAAAATAAAGCCCTGACCTCGAGGACGTGAAACAAGACACTCTGGATTTAAAATCTAAAATCACTTCAAGGTAGAACAATGTAGGACATACTAGACTAGAGTATTTCTAGAAAGTACTGTGTGCGTATCTTTGAGGGAAAAACGTGTGATTTTTTTTTCACTGCCTTGTAAAGGTTTCTCAAAAACATCTTTTTTTTTTTAAAATCCTTATTCCGAGCAGCTGATTTTACATTTGGCACAAATCTGTAGCCAAACTGAAATGACTCAGCAATCCTCTCTCTTAGAAACATGGCTCCTGCTTAATAATACATTCACTTTAGTACAAACATAAATACTAACTCACAAGTCTTTCTCAAGCCTCGAGTTTACATTCATTCTGTCAGTCCAACGGTGTCCAGCTCATACACCGCGTCCTACAACTCGCAGATTTAAATCTAAGACATGGTTTGTGGTTTGGTCTGATGCACCTGATACCTGTACAGCTGAAAATGAAAAAGTACAGATCAAACGTAACATATTCAGTCCATTTTGTCGTCCAGATGGCTCCCGCTCTGAAGTTCCAGTTTTTATAAACGTGAGCCCTCAGAGCTTCACCTCTGACAAACAATCGGTCTTTAATCAACTAGAAACAAGAGACGGAAAGAGCGAAAGCGACTGACGTATGACTACAGCGGGACAGTATGTATTCAGGACTTTCTTCTTTCACGTGTGAGGTTTAGTTTCTTGCGTTGTTGAGCTCAGCTGGTGGTGTTGAAAGACCAGAGATGAAAATGTCCTAAAGCGTGTCAGCCTCTGGTCTCGTGTTTAACCGTCCTGATGTCCCCCGGTGTTTAATGGCATCTATGAGATTACAGTATGGAGATGGACGCTGCTGCTTCTGCACGTGTCCAGAGTCCCTGACGGCAGATCCTGCAGGCACTCGGCCCACAAGACGACAAGAGGAGGGAGGAAGTGGAGAAAGAAAGGAGAGTTTGCTGCCTCTTAGATGTTTTGACAACATAAACACTTTTCTCTGACCTGTTCCTGCTCACTTTGTCCTCACTTCCAAAAAATATCTGCCCCTTTTCATTTCTTCATTCAGTCACCTTTTTCCTTTAGGTAATGGTTGGGGAAAAGCAGTGTTACAAATTTCTGTGTGCCAATCAGTTTGGTAACGGTGCTGGTTGTCGAACGTGATCAAACGACATCTAGTTTGTGGGTAATAAACTATAAAAACAACAGAGTGAGGTGATCTGACAGCTGAGCAGCATACCGATGACGTCAGCAGTGAGTCACCGCTTCAGTTCCTGGACGTGTCGTTCTCTGCTCTTTCTCACGATCCCTGTCTCCCTAAACTGCTCGTTCTGAATGAAGACAAAAAATAAAAACATATATATATATATATATATATATATATATATATATATATTAGACTGTAATTTAATTAACTGTTGCTTATTTGTTCTGGAATATTTCATGTAACAGACAGAAGATCTGAGAGTTTATTGGTAGGAGGCGTTAACACAGTCCCTCTCTCATTTCCACCCCTCGTTATCTGTACCTTCCTCTCTTTCTTTCTCCCTCCTCCTCCTCCTCCTCCTCCTCTCCCTCCCCTCCCTCCCCAGTCACTCCTCTGTGATGGTGGGCAAGTGAGGCGTGCTGGGTGAACTGGGCGTGCTCCGTAAGTCCGGCCGGACGTTGACGCTGGAGATGGACCACACGTCGCTCAGCTCTGCAAAGGGAGGAAAACATTAGAGCAGCTGAGAGCTTTCACCTTCACACGTCAACGAGTATTGTGGGTAATACAGAGGTCATACTGCAGGACAGAGGAGAGGGAAAGAGTGCATGAGGCACAGAAATGAGGGGGAGAGGTGGTGAAGTACAAACCAGTGACCGAGCTCAGGTAATGTGAGCAGTGAGAGTTGGCAGTGATGAAACCAGGTGAAGTTGCATGCAAACTGCTGAGTGTGGTGCATAATGGAGGGACGCAGACGGAGGAATGGTTCAAGTAAAAATCCATCTGTTTGGTTCGCCAATCTAGAACCCGATTTCCCTCCATAGAGAATCGTTTGCTGACGTTCCTTCCTACTGTGCCGAGACCTCGGTTCGTTCTAACATACACCGCTGCAACTACCGTGTCCACCAAAGTTGTTGTTTTTTGCTGAGCGAAGCGTGTTTTTTTTTTTTTAATTTCTGGGCTGCTGTATGAACACAGAGAGAGATTGTGAAAGAATTGTGTAACACAGACTTCATAGCTGTGACTACGGACGGATGGACGTCCAGGGATACTGAAAGTTACCTAACTGCCCACTGCATCACTTGGCGTGAGTTATGGAGTAACGTTGGTGACCTTTATGTCTTTAATGTGGACGTTTATATTAAAAAAAACAACAACAACACACTAATTAAAACAAATATATTCTTTTGACAGTTAAGATTATTTTTGTTCTTAGCCAGAAATAGTGAAGGCAAACAGTTGAAATTAGCGCTGCCCTCCCCCCACACTTCACCACAAATATAACAAACTGAGCCAAAAACCGTGATATGAAGCCAACCGTTATTACTTATTTCCAGGTTTCATATAGTTGTCTTTCAGAGGCCATTTGTGATTGACAGTAGCCTACATGGAGTTTTTGACACTTCTTGCAGCACTTTCTGTACAATTAGGCTTGTAGAGCACTGAGATGAGGCGTTACTATGGCAACTAAACTTGAGAAGAAACCATCTTTGTCTGATTGCAGCTGTTAAATTACACAATTCTCTCAGTTTTCTATATGTTGTCAACACTTGAAGTTTAGCTACACTGACTGATTAACCGTATGTTTCATCCCGTGCTCTCTAGTTTCATATGGGCTCATATGGGTTTCATACATAACATTTTTTCAGAGGAAACATAGACACTTGTAGGGAGCAAACAGTGTTCATGGTTCATACAAGGTTCCTGAAGGGATGACATGCAGGGCAGGCATGCAGGGTGTCATGGGCTGAAGACCAAGGGGACAGAGACAAGGGCTCCGGCAGGGGGGTCAGAGTGGAGGGGGTTCCAGCGAACACAGATGACCTCTAAGGAGTCTGACACACACACACACACACACACACACACACACACACACACACACACACACACACACACACACACACACACACACACACACACACACACACACACACACACACAAACAAACAACACACAGCAGGAGATCACTGCATGCAAAGATGTTGATCACAAAATAAGGACTTGTCTCTGCTGGTTAAGACACAGACACAAACAAAGTCGTTTCACATTCATCCACGATGAAGAAATACGAGCGAAGAGGAGAAGAAGGTGTTCTTACCTGTCCTGAACTTGCTGTACGGTCCGTTCTCGTGAGTCTGACGGCTGCCGGACCAGAAGGGCAGGCCTCTCTCTCTCCACCTGTGACACACACACACACACACACACACACACACACACACACACACACACACACACACACACACACACACACACACACACACACACACACACACACACACACACACACACACACACACACACACACACACACACACACCAAACACAGAGATCAGAGCAGCAGAGACTAACCAGGTGTGTTTCTGTGTTCACCAAAGTGCTTTGAGATATAGTATTGTAGCAGCTTTGATGTGTGCATCGGATACACATGAAGAAACGTGTGTGTGTGTGTGTGTGTGTGTGTGTGTGTGTGTGTGTGTGTGTGTGTGTGTGTGTGTGTGTGTGTGTGTGTGTGTGTGTGTGTGTGTGTGTGTGTGTGTGTGTGTGTGTGGAGGTCTGGGTGAGTGTGGTCTAAAGCCTGGTTATGAAAGGGACAAGAGAGAGGTTGATGATGAAAGAGATGATGCTTAAACAACAGAAAAATTAAAACAAAACCTCAGAGGAGGCTTCCCTTTGTGGAGAAGAGCCACATCTGGCTGACAGTAAAGAAAAAAACCTTTTTATACCCTCAGTCAAAGGTTTCGCTCAAAGTTGACCATGCAGAAAGGCAGAAATCTGAAACCCGCTCTGAACGCTCACACGTGAAGGTGAAGCTGGCTGTCAGAAACATTTTCACACTCCTGGAAGTCATTCATAGTGTTACAAAGCGTTGCTGTAAATAATAACATAGGCAGCTTTTTTGTTTCTGTCAAGTGGGTGTAAATGTCTGACCGAAAGTTATCCCAGTATCTCTGCAAATGATCTTCCAAGAAACATAATCTGGTATAAATGATGGATAATACTTCATAAATCAGCCCTCATGCCCCAGCGAGCATTCTCTGATGATGCCTTGTCACTCTGAAGTCGTCTTCCACTCCCGCACATTTCCACCTTCAGGTTATTCAAAAACATAGTTGCATCCACTTTCATCACACTGCACGGCCACAGTGACATCTCAGATTACATATTAGTAATAAAACCTCATCAGCAGACAGAATGACTCGGCTTCACCGCCCAAACACCAAATGTTCTCATTAACCGGGAAGGTAATTATGAGCGGCATCTGTGTGAATGCGGTCTTACCAGTGGAATACAAAAACTGCAATTATGAGGAACGTGGACACCACATCAGTAAGAATCCACATCAGACTGTATTCCTCTGGAGTCTGGAGAGACAGTAAGAAAAGGGTTGATTACGTTTGCTGGGACAAAGATTTCTGATGTGTGTGAACAAGAATATATTTATTCCACTTAGTGACCGTAAAGGACCTGAGCACTCGCACTAAAACTTTAATCAGACTGTGTGTGTGCAGCTGGTGGGCGAGAGTGTTCATGCAAATCAGAAGGTCACAGGTACAATCTTCAAACACCCACGACACCTGCTGGAGAGATTTTCGAGCTGATATAGAACATTCGAACGTCCCACTCTCTGTGGATAAGAGCACTAGTTGTTCTAGTTGTCTGAACAGTAAATGTTCACGTGTTTTCAACTGGAACATTTTGTGCCTTACATCGTGTTCAGAGCAGCAGTGTGTCTTCAACACAACTGAACACAGCAGGTGTGTTCAATGACAATAACAACTGACTTAGAGCTGCCAACTGTCACACCTCAACCATCACTACTCTTTGAGTCGGATGTCGGCTACTTCTATATATATTATATTACATTATATTATATTATACTATACTATACTATACTATATTATATTATATTATATTATATTATATTATATTATATTATATTATATTATATTATATTATATTATATTATATTATATTAGAATATTGTTACTACGGATTAATATATATACATATACCAATATATAACTCATACATTTTATTTCATACTATTTTATACTTTATACTATGTTCGTTTTTAATTTTAAAATGTCTTGTCATCTTTAAAAAAAAAATATAATATAAACACTTATTTAGGACAGCAACGACCCTAATATCTGATAACAGAGATGTAGATTTGCTCACCATGAGGAAGAGTGGCTTGTTGATGTTGGACAGGATGTGGATGGAGTTGGTGGTTACGGATTGGGCTCCAGCACACCAGGCCAGAGTGTAGAGCCACGGCTGGCTGATCACATACAGGTTAGTGCTGATGTTCACCGACTGGTATTTACTGCACAGAGAAAAGGAGGGTGGGGCGGCGTAGGAAGAAGACACATGGATGTAAGATTACTTTACTTTTTTTGCTTTAAAAACCCAGGAGGAACAAAATAAAAAGTCTGATTTGTTACTTAATCATGAAAACTTTATGTTGTCACTGAGTATCAAACCTAAAGGAAAACTCTGTCACCTCTTGGGCCAAAATGATCAAACCCCCACTTAATAAAAGCATCTATACAATAACCCCAAACAATATCAGCACTGTTACCTGAAAGCTGAAGGAAATATAAACCATTCACAGACCACAATTTGACCTTGTAAATAGGCAGCAGAGACAAACATGGCTTCCAAGTGACAACAGGCTGCACTCTCACTGTGATTTGCACTGAGACTTCACTTCATAAATATAAGCTGACCTACTAATCGCCTTCCTTCAGGCATCATAAGCTCAAAATTTACCACAAAGACAGAAGAAAAGAACACAAGACTGTGGCAGGGAGAAGTATAGAGACTATTAAGATCAATTAATGATTCTTTGGCAGATCATAAAACCTGAGTTTGGATAACGTTGTTATGATTTCTGACATCAAACCAGGGGTCAATTCAAAACAGTTTGCTTTCTCTTCCATCTCGTCTTATTAAAAAGAGTCCCATCTTCATGCTATATCATCACTGCAGATATATAATATGCTGCAGTTAATTCAGAGGAAGAAGAACTTTTCTTTAAACCAATAAATCCCTGTTCAACCGCATCCTTTTTTTCTTTACATAATTATAGGAATCACACATGCAAACTGTTTCCCACGCAGTCTAACATCATGATTCATGCAAACAGAAATCTCGACTAGGCGACAAATAAGGTGTCATCGAAGCTAAAGTGTTTCGATGAGATACTCCAACGAAGAAGAATCAACAGTAATGAGGGAAATGTTGTTACAAAGTGTCACCGTGAGTCATTCAGCCATCTTTTTCATCCTTTTATAACCAGATTGTTCTCTCGCAGCTTCTGTTTTATTTAAAAGTCCGTCCCACTCGTTTCTCTTGTACAACTCGAGTGCCTCCCTCCTCCTCCTCTCTGTGCCTCCTCCACCGCTGCTACGAACGTCTTTTCCTCCAACCATTTGTCTCTTCTACTGAGTAAGCAGTGCATCCTCTTTCTTTCCTGTCGCTCCTTTAATGAACATCTCTCACAGCTGCCCTTCACCTTCGTCTCCCTCCTTCCCCGTTCCCCGTTCTTCAAGCAACAAGACGGAGTCACTGAGGACGTGGTGGCCATCTGTGTCTTGTGTTACATCACAACACGCACAGGAGAGCTTTTCAAAAGGTGTCGGTGGGTAGAAATAAGGTTGTTTGGAGGGGAGATGGATCTGAGTGCTTGAATGTACGCGTCATTACGTTTGGTTTTAATAGTTTAATCTGAATTTTCAGGCTTTGTTTTGGCCATAATTGCATAATTCGGTGCATAATTAGGGAATAAATCAGAACTGTCTTATTTCTTTTCTCAATTTATATTAGTCAAACTGTTTTTAAGTTTTAACTGCATGAGGATTTGGTTTGTTGTACCCTGTGCTGATTAGTGTCTTCTTTCAGAGGGAAAACATGTTGCTACTTTTCATTGTTTGCTGAAAACTGTGTACAAGATGTTATTAGAAATGTCACCAAATCTTTGTTGAAAATAGATTAAATTGGGTTGTTTACTTCACGATGTTTATTACTGAATGACTAAGTACCAGATCTGTTGTTGTGACATGGTGCTGTAGTGCAGGTTCAGTCTGGTGATGTGGTCGTCTCTCAGCTCCTGAATAGAAGCCTTTTCTCCCGAGGTCTGCTGCAGCTCTGGAGAAGCAGCCTGCACCAGCTCCCTGTCCTCAGAAGGCAGCCATAACACCTGCACACACACACACACACACACACACACACACACACACACACACACACACACACACACACACACACACACACACACACACACACACACACAAAATGAAGAGGAAAGAAATACTCTTGAACATATATTAAAAAAAAAAATGCAATAATTGTGTTTAAGTCACAACAAACAGAGCAACAAATATTTAAAACAACTCATTGTTAAGTTTGAATCACTGCTTCCATTCACATTGTGCAGTCACCTGTGAGGAGTTGATGTGGGACTGAACGACCTGTAGAGTGGTGTTGATGTAAGACTGACTGTACGGATGTCCGTACGGTGGCCTGCGCAGGTCAAACAGCACCAGTCTGCCGCTTTGGGCTGCTACCTCCAGGAATTGGGCCAGTGAGGGAACAGACTGGTTCTGGGCCTGGGAGCGGTCCGCCTCAGACAGGAACGACACGGTCCCAAATGGATCCCTCTGGAAGAGGAGCGAGTGTGTAGCAGAGTGATGTAGAGGGAAAACGTTACGCTTCATAATTCAGAAAATTCATTGATAAGACAAATGCTGCTTTTTTTTGCTGTTTTTATTTTTACTTAGAGGGTTTACTAGTATCACTATTAGTAACTAATTCACTGTCAGTCTCAACAGGAGAAAAAACGAAATCTTTCTTCATTAGGGACCTCAAATTTGTGAATTAACAACAAAAAAAAATTGTCACTGAAATCTAATAGAAACAAACCCAAAACAGCAAAAACAACACTAATTTACAGGGCATGGTGCAATGGTGTGACCATTTCATAATCGTACATGAATGGATTACTTTCTTCTGGTTGGTTTTTAAACTTATTTTAGCTTTAGTCTGGTTTTTAATTTGTTCTCAAATGTATTTAATTGCTATATAAATAAAGTAAATAAATAATTGATTGATTCTCTTTTGGTTGAATAAATATTTCAACCACCTCATCTTAAATATAATAAAATTAACATTTTCAGAGATGATTTTTTTTTTTTTGTCTAACAACAATGCTCTATAGTGTGTGTGTGTGTGTGTGTGTGTGTGTGTGTGTGTGTGTGTGTGTGTGTGTGTGTGTGTGTGTGTGTGTGTGTGTGTGCGTGCGTGCGTGTGGGTGCGTGTGGGTGCGTGCGTGTGTGTGCGTGTGTTGGTCGCACCGATAAGAACCAGTCACCAGCATTCAGCTGCTGCAGCTCAGCCCAAGTGAACATGGAGGCATCGAGGTGCGTTCGGTTTGGGAAAACCTCAGCAACATTAGTGGTCCTCTTCAGAGTGGAGTCATGCATCAGGAAGGGAACACCGTCATAACTACAGACAGGGACGGACATATTCAGTGAGTTGCGACATGAGGAATGAAGAAGCCGGAGGGCTAATGGGAAAGCTAACGCCTGCTGGATTAACACGGCAGCAATCACCTTAGAAAAGCCAGGAGCACACGAGGAGCTGATCTGTATCATTAGCATCACGGCACAGACTCAGCTCCAGGTCACCGCTGACCGACTGCTCTGACGATCATTTTAGCAGCAAAAAAACTGGGACCTCGTGTGAATGAACATTCAGCAAGTTGATCAATTTCACTCAAAAGGCCGTTTGGTCACCTTGAAACTATTGTAGATCTTGTTCAGTTAGGCAGCAGCTAATCCTGGAGCATTCACTGTCAAAGGCTGCACCAGTTTTAGTGAAAGAGTTGTAAAACTAAAAAGCTTATAAATGATCTGATTTTGGCTGCACTTGTGAAATCCTTTCCTGCCATCAAGAGTCTGGCGATATTAAGTTACAAGCATGGGTTGCCAACTCACACTTTTGGCATGAGACATCACTCTCTCATCCATCTCACCCCCTCCCCCGTTTCACACTGTCACATTGTGCAAACAAATCTCCCACCAAATCAGAGGAAGACTCAAAGCCGCTCCTTCAAGAAACACTGTAGTTAAATAGCTTCAACATACTTTTAAACAAGACAAAGTGTGAACATCTGGGTCCCCCTCCCCATTTTTATGCACTAATATTACTCCATCCATGAGAACACAGAGAAACACGAATATCATTCATTATTAATCATCCCGAAAACACAGACCAGTTAGAATATAGTGGAAAATGATGTGTAATTGTTTTACACACGAGACAAGTGAGCCGTCAAATATATTCTGTTTCCTGTCAAGTTTATCATCATGGGCATTGTGCGGTTTTGCAGCCTCAATTTTAAAGTCTCACAATATCTGCAGTTGTGACATTATTATTGCGAACAGATGTGTTTCCGCATACTCGACACTCACTGTAACCAGCACGGTAAATAACGACACGTAGCAGGATGTACACACACGTGGGAGAAGTTGATACCTGATGGTGACGTCAGTCTCCAGTCCTTCTCCTCCAGCCTCCACCGCCTTCTCAAACGACATCACAGTGTTCTCTGGAGCAAGCTACACACACACACACACACACACACACACACACACACACACACTGCACATTAGAATTAAGTCGTTTTACCCTGTTTCTTGTTTTCCACAATTCTAGCACATTAATATTTCTCAGTGGAGACTGATATATTTCATGTTTTTTTTTCACAATTTTAATAGTTTAATAAATACCAGGAAGTTATGTGATTGAATGAAAAACGGTCGCCAACAACCTGAGGTGTGCATTAGAGGGTTTCAACAGAACAAATCCAGATCCAGCTGTCAGGGTTCAGCTCAGTCTCACCATTGGAGCTCCTCTGTGTCCGATGAGTGTTGGGGCAGGTCCCAGAGTTCCTGCCTCTTTAATGCAGGGCGAGTACATTCCCAGAGGAACCAGGTAGAGCGAGAACAGCACGGACAGGTAGAGACCGAGGGCAGCCACTTGACGCACTACAATAACACGGAAGCACAAAGATATTGGTCTTTACACTGAAGAAATGAATAGCAAAAAAATACCAAAATCAGGGTAACAGGTCCATTAAAAATTCTTTTGAACTGAATTATTTTTATTGTTTAATTTAGGTTATATATTTATCTGTAAATGTACAAAGCACTTGTTGGCTCTTATTCTGAGAATTAAAAAATGGGCTTCATTATCTTACTTAATATTAATATAAGGTTCCAGGACACTAAACATTTTCATTAAAAAACAGTTCAAGAACCGTACTGTGGCATCTCATATGTTATGTGATCCTTCGAGCCAGTGTCATATTTAGAGGCCGCAACAGTCTGAACTGTATTTCTGCTGTTTCAGGTCAATAAAGATTTTTAGTTGTTGTTTTACCGTAATGCAGAAAGGCCTCATATAATAAATCTGTGCATGGCATAATAGCTGATAATGAACTCGTTATAACGCGCAACACAGCACACACACAAACACACCGACAAGACAATCTGTTGCACACTGTGTACTGTGTGCCATTCACACACAAACAAATCCAAAAAAAACAACAAATACACTTTAAGGAATTTAAATATGTTGTAATTAATGGTTACAGGAATGTACTACAGTAGAAATCAGAACTTAATCAGGATAATATTCAGAAAATCTTTCCTGATAGGATTAAGATGGTTGTCTGGTGCTTAACAGCAGCCACATGGGCAGCAGAGAGAAAGACTCCATCACGTTATCTCTCACGGAGTCCCAGCAGGACTCAGCACAGACACGCATACTTCTGACATGTCTGACGCTGGAGTGAATAACAAAACTACCAAAAAAACATCACGTCACAATTTCTTTACTCGTGTACGTGAACCCAGTTGTCTCCCTGTGATTCAGTGTGTTTTCAAATCTAAAAAAAAGACCTAAATGTTGGAGGAACTACGTCATTTCATGTAGCATGTGTTGTCTCTGTAGGTTTTAATAGTGGTAAAAGTGTGTTTCCAGCTTTAACTCAGTACCCCTCCCCTCTCGACGTCCAGGCTTGGGGGGCTGTTTATCTCAATACATGAAAGCAGGAGCAAGCTACATTACACTCTGCGCCTTGGCAAATCTGTTATCCCTTATCTACTGCCAGGAGAGACCCCTGACATGACTCAGCATCACTACCTGCTGAATCACCATGGCAACCAGGAGCAAGTACCCATGGAGACAAAAGAGATAAGAGAGACACGGAGGCAGAGGTCAAAGCCATTCGGAGGAGATGAAAAGGAGAGTGACCCAATGACAAGTACAGAGAAACAGACAGCAGCAAAAGGGCAGGAGATCTCAGAAGGATCAACAGACCAAAACACATGAAAGCAAATGAAAGAAGACAGAAAGCAAGTGACTGAAAGCATTAAAAGAGAAGAGTGTAAAAATGAAGTGGAGGGAGAAAAAGAAGAGTACAGGGAGATCTACAGCTGTGTCTTCTTGCTAGAACAGTGTGCCGTGTTACTGAAGGGTCTGTTCCAGTTCAGAGAACCTTTATTCCTTTTGGGCAGAGCAGCTCAGTACGACTACAACTGAACCTTCCACCAATAGTCATTTCACCAATGTCCTTCAGCCATATATAAATACAATTTAATGGAATTGAATTAAACTAATCAGTTTAAAAATTCTTCAGAGGGTCGAACTCTCTAAACAGGTTTTAGATAATACTTCACATTCATTGTTCATATTATAATGACTAAACATGGAAATTAAGATAGGTATAGTGTATAGATACAGACACATACTGTACAGAAGGTGTTCGTATTTGGAATTGTTTTTGGCTTGTAATTTTTTAGGAAGAGCTACTTAAACATACTAGCTTTTCATGTAATGGCACCACTATTAGCTTTCTTACCTTTCTTGTTCATTCGGAAGAAGTGCAACGCTATTGGCCAGGAGAGAATGGCCATTAGTGAGACTGCAGCCATGTGGAGGAAAGGTGCTGTCACCTAAATATGACAGAGAAAGAGACAGAGGGATCGGCCAACATGTCAGCACAGTCTTGAATATGTCACCCAGAACATAAAACACAAATTATAGTTTGTATAAATAAAGTATGAATAGCAATAGATTTAACTGCTCAATGTTAACTGCAATGTTTTGCAAATAATAATTTTTAAAAAAAAATCCTGTAATTCTCGTCAGTGATTGGCAGGTGTGTCGGGATGGCTGACCTGCAGGGAGAGCAGGAGCGTCTTCCATTCTTTACTCCAGAGGTCAGACAGGATGGCGGTGGCCGTGACGGAGAACGCCAACGTCACCACGATGCCAGTCTGACATAAACATAGGAGGACAAGAAAACACATTTGAAGACAATTTAAATATAAAGAATTTATTCATATTATCTATAAATATATCTATTTTTATAACTCTGTGTGTGTGTGTGTATACCTTGTGGCTCCAGTGAAGGTACAGTCTCTGACCCTCAGAAAGCAAACACACCGCCAGCACCTGAACAATTGTTGGGACATTTGTTAGAAATTGTTAGATAAAGCAGATTAAAGTAACACAAAGCATTAGCATCTTTTAAACTTTAACTTCATGAACCAACATGGTTTCTATTACCTTCAGCATTTCTTGAAACTAAATATAATTAAATAAAAATTTATTTTTTTAAGAAAACAGACAAATATCAAATATCAGTGTGGATATCTTGTTACTACTGACGATATGGTCAGACTTGTTATATGCCTCCTCTCTAAGGAGATGCAATGTCTCCCTCACTTCATCTGTGTCAATTTGTTCGCATTACATAATTAGTCTTTCATAATATTTCTTCAGTCCAGTGGACAAGCTCCTTGATGTCACACACAGTGCTGGGAGGGCCAAGAGGCAAATATGTACTTTTGCCTAGTGAAACATATTGATTCAACCACTTTGGAGAAAAAAAATACAAGATAGTGACACTCCAATCAAACAGTCTAGTTGCACCCGACCAGGTGCTGGTTGACAGGATTGCGCTATCTGTGGTAAAAAGGGGCAGTGAGGTCGCTTAGGAACACATCTGCATCTGCAATGGGATGGCAAAGTGTTTTCCATCAACACAAAGGTTTTCTCAGCCCTCAAGAGTTTTTGAAAAGGCAAGATTCAAGCTGCAAAACATATAATCAGACCTCTGAGTATACTAGTTATTTCCTTTGCTCAGAAATGCTGTCAGCGGGCGTACCAAGAGGAGGGCGATGTACGCGAAAAGAGCGGCAGCAAGGACCAGCAAGACCAGAGACCAGGGAAACCAGAAACCGAGAGTCCCAAAGTTAAACCTGAAGAGGAATAAGGAAAAAACAGTCAAATACGGCGCGCTTCATGAAGTTGAATAAGTTGATCCCCTCATACATTTATTCAAACATCCACAGGAAAAGCAACAAACGAGTAGCATATAAGGGCTACTGAAGCATTGGCTGTGTTCAATCCACACTGACTCTAACCTCCATTTGACTGTCTGTCATCAGAAGCAGCTGTCTGTGTCAGCAGCTGCAACTTCTGAGGAGCTGAAGGGAAAGCAGCCGGCCAAGCTGTCTTCAACAGATTTGACTGATATCTCAAATGTACTCGATCGAATAGTTTTTAAGATTGAGGACAAGAGGACTCTGCCTTTAGTGAGCCTCAATCAATCATAACGGACACCATTGATGAGTTCAAAATATATAAACAGCAGGATATTTGTGTGTTTGAAAAATATGTCCGTTGCGTGTGTCCCACAGTCTGTGTGGATGATACACCGATACATATAAGACCTCTAGAAATACTGTCTACGTAAACCGGCCTTCATGACGTTCAGTTTACTCAATCCCTTGTGTTATATCATGTTTATACAAGACAACTAACCCTAACCCCATCATGACGACAAACAAACGCACTACAAATCACAACAACCACCGACTACCATGAGTGCCTCCGTCAGTATCTGTCTGTGTGAGACCCACCAGTCAAAGTCATTGTAGTCATTCTGGGCTTCACTCCAGAAATAGAGGAACAGAAAACTCAGGAAGAAGGTGAGGATCAGGAGGCCAAAACTGCCACATTCCACCTGTAAGACACACACACACACACACACACACACACACACACACACACACACACACACACACACACACACACACATATATATAAAACGTATGTTTTGTCTTACCAAACAACCCATTTCTACCAAAAGAAAGTCGTTTTTTTGTGGTTTATATAAAAGGATAAAGTCTCTCTTTAATAATATACTATGGTTTTTATATCATTTTTACATTAAAGGTCTAAACTAAAACTAAGTTTAAAAGGGAAATAACATTTCCTGTGGCTTTATTATCACAATTGGAGCAGAAACTCTGTAATATTACACCTCCGGCAGACACAGAGGAAGTCAATCATTACCGAGTGCATATGGAAGCAGTATATTTTGATACAAGCTGACAGAGTACATATACATGCTGATATTTTTTCATAGAAATAAGCTGTTACTGACTGTTGGAGTCAGCAGGCTCTACTGAGGAAAACCAGCTGGGGAATCAATACACTGTGCAGGATCAGCAACTTAAACAAACTCAACCCGCTACTTATAGATGCTGCTGTGTTTGTATGTTTACCTTGCTGCAGCAGCACTCTCCCGGTTGCGCCCGGGCTCTTTGGTATCGTCTCCATTGGCAACCGTAGAGGCCAGCCAGGCAGGAGACAAATGGCTGGTGCTCATATCTGGTCCATTCAATTAGAAAATAACCAATGAGTACGGCACTCTGCAACCTGAGGTCACAGTGACCTTCACCTTTAACCACCATAATGAAATTGTCCAAGTCCAATTTAACATGCGTGTGCCAAATCTGAAGACATTTTCTAAAGGTGTTCCCAAAATGTTGCATTAATGAGGACAAACAACCCGAAAACATAATGCCTCTGGCCACGGCTGTTGCTGCTGTCATAGCATAACAACTGGTGTATTTTAGAAGACACTGAGTAAAACATTAGCTGAGTAACAAAATCTTAACTTTTACTCTAAGTAGTGAACACTTGAGAGATTTTTAAGATAACTTATTCTGGTTAACATTAATTGCCTTAACTTTTTCTGTAGAAGCCTGTTATAAGAGCCGAGTATGTCAATAAACGTACCAGTGTCTCATAAAAATAATACCGTCATACCAGTCTGTCACAAACATAAATACATAGCCCACTGTAGATGATGCATTCAGGCTATCTTTTAAAAAGAAAGTTGTGTGACTCATGCTTCTGCACAGAGAGAGAAAGGAGGCTAAAAACAGTTCACAGCTAAGCTTGTAGATCATCCTGAGTAAGCAGGACATTGTTTGGAAATAGATCGAGTGTAGCTGCGGAGAGTTCAGGGAGTTGTAATGAAATTTTCCAATGCTATAAAACAAACGGCATAATATTTAGCTGCACTTTATTAAGATGGTGGCAGAAGTTCTCATAAGCTAACCAACTCAAATGTCAAATATTTACTAAAGAGGGAAACATGTTGATTTAATTTTAGGACAGATGAAAATTACTCATTCCACACACATTACTTCAAATTATTTCCCATTTTGAATAGATATACAAATACTGTATGAATGAAAACAACTGCTACCTAACTCCAATGCTACTGAAAGAGTTTTCACAATAAACAATAAGTTATTCACTGTGATAGTTATCAGAATGACTTTAAAGGGTATTATAAAGAAATCAGACTGTATGTCGGAGCATGTTTTTTTGTTTTTTTTTTTTTTTTTTTTTGGAGGTGTGAGTGTCATCACTGTTTGTGATGTGTCTTGTTCTGTACCTTTGCAGCAGCTGCCGCCGCACCACCTTTAGCTTCCCCAGCTTCAGTCTGGTCACAGCAGACTCACCCACAGCCCGGCATCACAGAGACAGAAGGAGACAGCGAGACAGAGAGACGATGACAGCGAGACGGAGAGAGAGGTGGAGAAAGAGAGAGAGGAAGAAGAGAGTGGAGGAATGAAGGACAGGAGAGACAGAAAGGACTCTTGGCCACTAAACTGTCTTCACCTAGAGGGAGAGAAGAAAGTTTGAATCAATTTAAAATGTATTTACAGGAAAACTAAATTCAGCAGGTCTGAGTGTGTGTGTGTGTGTGTGTGTGTGTGTGTGTGTGTGTGTGTGTGTGTGTGTGTGTGTGTGTGTGTGTGTGTGTGTGTGTGTGTGTGTGTGTGTGTGTGTGTGTGTGTGTGTGTGTGTGTGTGTGTGTGTGTGTGTGTGTGTGTGTGTGTGTGTGTGTGTGTGTGTGTGTGTGTGTAGCCCTGGTTTTACTCCTCTGCCCTGCTTAAACTAACCCAGAAGATACAGATGCTCTCACGGAAATACACACTGACCTACATTTGATATCAATACTGTATGTTTAGGATGTATGATTCAACACACCATGCGTCTGCTCAAATGGTTTATGACACACACACACACACACACACACACACACACACACACACACACACACACACACACACACACACACACACACAGAGCCACAGAGAAATCTGTTTTATAGGATCTGTTTATTCATGCAAATCTGTTATAGCCATATGCAGAGCAGCCTGACCTTTGACTGACGTATAAACAAAGCAGTCAGTAATGCGACAGAACAGACCCTAAAACAAGTACTGAGCTCCACACTACAAGTAGAACATTTTTAAAAAGTAAATAAAATAAAAATATATATATATTTATTTGGATCTTCTACAAGAGGTATTAACATTTCTCCGAAAGAGGATTTAGGTTGTTTTCTTGAAGCTGTCTCACCTCAACATTAACAACAGCACTGGTTTAAAAATCCGAGTTATGCAACAGCTCTACATCCACTGCTCCACTGAACCAAATACCACAGAAATCAGTCAATTTGCCGACCAGTAAAGCTGGTCAATCAATCAGTCAGTCAACCTATAAGACGGACCCCTCTGGGTAACAGCCCACCTTCCATGTCACATTGAAGATCAACTATAAATTACACCGAATACATCCTGACAGCATCCAATCAAGTCCATCACACTTTAAATTTTGTCAAAAATTAAATTTTGTAAATACATGTGAACTAAGTTTTGGCTCCAGGTAACTATGACGTCTTCACATTACTTGTTTTAGCCAACCACAAAACCTAAAGATAACCAATTTATAATGACACAACAGAGAAAAGCAGCAAATATCACATCTGAGATGTTGGAACAAGATCATTTGGGCAATTTTCCTTAGTAAGAGGTTTAAAACAATTAACCCACTATTAAAGTTATTGCAAATTATATTGTTAGTTGACTAAATGATCATTTGAATTATTGTTTCAGTTCTGAAATAATAATTTTAGTTTATACCAGATCAGAGAGCAGACCCAAAAAACACCATAGGGCTTTTTCCTTAGATCCTGATGTGTTACAGACCCAGATAGGTGGCCTAAATCTGCTTTATGTAGGTCCAACAACAGCTTTTTACAGCCTGAGTTAAGAACAAAGAGGCTAGTTTACTACCTTAACACATACTTTCTTTTATAAATACCCTTTTGACCAGAGTCTGAATTGGTTTGGTTATAAGGTTCAGCAATCAGGATGTATAATTTCAATACAAAGAAGCAGATTAGTCGTTATGGTGCAACTGTTTTGCAACACTGGTATTATTTAACCCAAACTGAGCACATGTGCACTGTGTGTGTAAGAAGATATAGATGTTGAGGTGGCAGATGGTTAGTTCACTGTTAATGTATCATTTTAATCCTAAACACACTGAGCATGTTTCTCCAGTAAATCAAGACTAAATAATGGATACCGTTGTTTGTAACCACATGTTTTTCTCCTCAATCAATTCAATTCCATTATGGTATATGATAATTGATTTAAATTCAACTTAAACTAAATGTATTATTATATCACATTTTACTGCATCCGCATACTCTGTACAGTTCATTTTTGCTCAGTTTAAATCTATTTCGTTCCTGTGACTGAAGTCGGCCACTAGACCACCAGGCGGATTCAACCAACCAAGTCATCACGTAGCTGCCATGGCAACTGTGACATCAGATCTGTTATTATTACTGCTGTGAAAAGGATGAAGGGAGGTGGGGTGAACAAGCAAAGAACCAGATGGAGTGATAAAAGGGGGGAGACTATAGAAATGACAGGGTGAAAGCGTGAGAGAAAATCATGATCAGGCGTCATCAAAGCTGTTATTCATGAGACACAAAACCACACATATTCTGCAGGGTAAGACACAGTACTCAGTCCCACACACACTCAGTGAACAGGGCACATTAGTGGGCATGAAGTAGCTTTAAGTAATAGGAAACGTAAAATCCATAGAAAGAGAGAGAAATACAGAAAAAATATGGGGTGAGGGAGATCCGGACATTTAAGTGAAAAGCGATAACAGACTAGTGAGATGAAAAATCCTTGAGAAAAGCAATGTCAGCCTGCAGACAGACCTAATTAATGATTGTTAAATTGACTTGACAAAATGGGAGGAATGACAAGAGTAAAGAATGCAGGATAGAGATAAAAATGATAAAAGTAGACTAAGTGACATGCAAGAGGTGTGGCAATAATAATAATACAAAAAGATAAATATGAGGAGTTCCAGACAAAGTAAACCAAATCATCACAATTCAGCCACAGCCTCCAAACAAGTGCCTTTGTTCCCTGACAGGAAGTGACCAGCTAGGTTCAACCACTAACACCAAGGACCTACCACTGACCAATCAAATGCCAGTGCTTTAATTTCCAAATTATAAGGTCAATTTTCCACATTTTACAAATATCCCAATAGCAGAGGTAGTAAAATGGCTGCACTGACAAAAGCAAAATGCAACAATTGAATGGAAACAGATTTTGTCAATAATTTCTTTGTAAATAATTGATGCAATAATTTTGATGCGATAGCTTTCTAACTTAAATGTCTACAGAAACAGGAAACTGGAGAGGAGTAAACAAGAGGCAGTTGAAAAACACCAGACATACGTGGACCAACGAGACCACTTCAACCTTCCTCAAAGTAGACAGACGTAAACGGCTAAATGATGTTTTCTACATTATTTTTCAACATTCCAGGTTTAATCGGAGCCAATTATCTTCTTATCCTAAGAATCTTTTATTTATTTTATTTAATAGCGCCACCAGCTGTTTGGACGAACATGCGGCTAACATTCGCATAAAAGTTGTTGTTTGAAATAGAAATTAAAGCATTTGCCTTTCTCACAATTTGTTTCAAATGTTCTCTATATTTCAAGACAAAACCAGCTGAAATCACTTTCAACTGTTTAACTGTTTCTCTCTTTTGTTTTTTTGTTTTAACCGTAAAGAAACATGTCAATTACTTATTAAGAAGCTACATACGGTACATAAAAGCTTCATTGACGAATTTGATTATCAACATATAACATCTGTAAAAGAGGAATGGATGGTATAACATTACCTACTTTCCCAGCATGTTTTAATGCTTACTAATATGAGTTTTAATTTTGACAAGTGCCAATTACATATTTGTTTTGAGCTTTTACTCCAGTTAATGTTATAAAATACAAGCTGACTGATGGAGAATTGAACGAAAGGGGTGCTGGAATATGGGATTTATGCATTGCTGCTTTGAAGCCAAGTTCTTTGGCTCCTTTGTGTATGCTTATAATGGTGGTAGTTATTTTAAATGCCTGCTTTCACACAGCAGTCAGCTTAATTCTATAGACTTATAAAACCGAGCCAACTTGTGTTTTAGCACCAAACTCAAATGTCTCAAATCACCTCCTGCCAGACCGATTCTAACACCTAATAAAAGTGTTTTGTTTTTTTTCCAGTCAAGACTAGTGAAGCTTTTACTTTCGCGGCTTTATAAAATATGGGTCTGGACCCAAATTGGGTCAGATGTATGGCAGGTGGTAACATGAAAAGACCAGTGACACACTTAAAGGACTGTCTGAGCTCCTGAGGTAGAAGTAGAGTGTTTTTCTTCAATTTAGGCTGAGAAAGTTGCTGTGCATGAAGTGAGGACACAGACAAAGATAGCACAGAGGAAAGTAGGAAAGGTGGAAAAGAAGAGAACAGCATCAAAAGAGAGGTGCACATGATTTCAGAGCGTAATGTGTTACTATGCTATATTGTCGACCCTTGAATGTCTCAGTCCCTCTGTTTTCCCTGTTTCCCTTTGTCTCAGTTTTTCTTCCATCCTCTCTCCCCTTTCACCTTCCCATCTGTCAGTGTTCCTCCTCCTCTTTGTGTACAGCCTTTGAATACTGGCCAGTACTTCAGCAGCTTGACATCCAACTACATGACTGGACAGCATTTTATTCAGCCAGAGACAAAGTCAGGAAAAGGTTAGCTATCCACACACTTTTCTATTTATATACCTGTATATTTATAGTACATAAAGTTGATTACAGCAACAATGACACTACAGAACTGTTCATTAAAATGTTCTACAGTCAACTCAAACAATTAACTTACTCCAGAGGTCAAACATAAGCCTGTGAACCTGTCAGCTATTCTGCTCATTGATGACCTATTTACACCTATTTACAGACGTTAACAAAGCACCACTAACAAAGCATTACAGGTGTCATGGTACATGTTTTTCTGGCTGAGCAGCCAGTGTCTCGTGGTAATACAAAAAAAAAGGCAGCAGTGCAGTCTTAATGATCTGGAGAGAAAACATGACCATTAACTCGTCATAACCTCTGGACTTTGACCGTGTTTCTACCTCAGGATTTTGTGGAAAACCCTGCATAAAATAACTCAAACAGATTGAAAATGACACTCACATCTCTGTAGGTCTACAGTTTAACTAGTGGGGGAATCTCCCAACCATAGCAGGCAAACATACAGAGCACAAAAGATCATAATGCAGAGCCCCGGGTCCCTAAAGCTGTGAGCCGACAGCTGTAACCAGTGAACCACTGCAGCGCCACAGGAGCGACATGACGCAGGTAAGAGTCGGTGTCTGACACAACGTCAGACAGGCAGCACTGCTCTGATCCCAGAGACAGAAGGAGAGGTGGGGACCTTGGCAGATGTGCCTCTTTCTGAGGGGCTCGGTTATTAAATACAGAACCTCCTCAAACACAAACGCAAAATCATTATTGTTGTCATGGTAAGGTTGTCATAATGCCTTGACTACATCCCTAGTGTCAAACAATGGCTGGTTGATCTGTAAAGCAGCATATTTCACTTACTAGAAACTGCTACTGCCCTAAAAAAAAAAAACTAAAAAAATATTGAATTTTGCGCAGCTCTTCCAGTTTCAAAAAGCCTTGTTCTACTTTTCCAACAGATTGTTGAGAAAGAGTTAAGTGAACAAAGTCTGCCCTTCTCCTTTGTTGAGAACGAGGACTTGACAATATTTAGGTCAGGGCTCCTAGCCTCACTACGCCAACCAATCCACATACTTATTTTGCTAGGTTAAGACAATAACAGGATTATATTTAAGAGACTTATAACTATTGATGCCAAATTATATCAAATGGTAAAATATTATACAAGGCATGATCACTGTCAAATTTATTCAGTGGATTTGATTTGAAAATTCCTCCAAACATTCATTTGATTCCAGAGACTAAATGAGTCGCCTGTGTCTTTAAACTCAACCAGGAATTAGTACCAAACTTTAATACTTTCGTAGCACAGACTGAATTGTTCGATACTTATACTTGTTCTTATTGCTTCTGTATGCTGCTGTAGCGAAACAAATTATCCTCAGGGATTAATAAAGTAACTACCTAACCTAACCTAATACTTTCTAGTATCCAGGCTTGTCGTTCAGGACAAAATTTCGATACCTATGCTAAGTCCAAAGGAAAATGTTTCTGGTTTCAAATGCAAAACTTCTGCTACGTTTACGCAAATCTCATCTCCATCAGTGAGCCAATACAGAATTTCCCACACGTAGGCTTCACCTGGGCCGTCGACCCAGGGAGATTAAAATCACTCTGTTTCAACCTTGGTGTATTTAGTGCTGCAGTAATGGAGTGAGAGGCTTTTCGGATAGCTATCAATTCTAGTTTCTACTGAACACCTGCATGTGATGCATTTTTGGGGGAATCTGTAAATTATAACATTTACCCACAGACTGCATGTGAGGCATTTAGGGGACATCTGTTAATTGTAGCAGCAGAAAATAACCTGGGTTACCACAAACCCCTGAAAAGTCACTTGTTTGTGGTTTTATCAAATTCAAGAAAGGTTTTATAAATACCATGTTCCACTTTCATATTTCATCATTTGTGTGGCATTTAGAATACTTTCACACCAAAACAGCTCCGCTATTGGCGGCCTGAATACAGCTTTATATCTTAATCTCTGGGTGATGTGGGGAACACAGGCAGCTGGGGAGAGAAAAGGTTAACAATCTGTCATGTTTCACTTGCCTGCTCGGCTCCATTACATCTGACAGCTTCGCTGACTGCCCTGCATCCCCACCAACAATTCAATTATAACACAACGGAACTGAGTATAACTGGAAATATTTCACTTATCCAACGAGACGATTCTCTCCAGCATCCAGGGAGCCTGCAGGGCGAGCCTCACAGCGAAACCAGATAGGAGATATTTTACTGCTTAGAAAACTATCCAAAAAAAATATGCACCTTATAACGTCAAATCGTGCCTCAATCATAATTTTTCAGTGTTAAAAGTAATTTCGAGATTGTACTAATACATCCTTGGTTACAGAACAGTTAGCAGGTCATTTAGCACGATGAATAATCTCAATATAGCACAGTCTAGTACAACATACTGTATAGCCTAACTGAATTTGCTAATTTTCAAAAAAATCACTTTGTAAACACATAATTTATGGTAGTAAATTACAGAGGTATTTAAGTACTTCACATTGGCAAAAAAAAAAACACCAACAACACAATGTAAACTCATTAAATAAAGATGCACTGTGACGACCAAATTTCCCCATTGTGGGATTAATAAAATCAAATTTAATTTAATCTAATCCAAAGTAATGTGCGACATCCTCACTGACATGCATACAAATAACTTGAACAATATGAATTACCAGATTGCTGTACCATCTGGCGAGGTGCAATGTTACAAAAATCCAAACTTCAGTTAAATTTAAACAGACTAATTTCCATCTAAACTATTAAAAACAACAAGCCAATCAACATTCCTAAATCCTAGCGTAAGAAGAAAGGCTCCAGGCATTATAACTATGTATAGAAAATACAGATAGATCATAATTCATAAAAATATATTAAAAAATGTTGTTCTACTCCAGGCTCACCTTATTCAAGGCGCTTTCAACTGGCACAAACGCAAAACTGAGAGATGTTGTGCTTGAAAGCAGAAAAGTATGTGGGTGTATGGATAAATGAAATAACAATGCACACATCTTCAGTCATGTTTGTGTGCATGCACCTGTGTGTTTGTAGTAGTGTTATAATTATGCACACAGTTAATGTGTTTGTCTCCCTCCCACTGCATTCATTAATTTCAGGACAAGGAGAGAATAACAACGTGGAAAAAAAACAAAAGGTAAATTGAGGAAACAAGGTTTAAGTTCCCGCTGGACTGATGGTGTTTTTTGGAATATGTCTATATTTGTGTTGTTTTTTTCACTTCTAACTACCAATTGGTGTTTCTTTGTTTGGATAATTGAGAGTTAAATTCAAGGAAGTTGGGATTCATCAGCTTATCAGTGTTGCTGAGTTTTCAAGGGGCATACTGTTTTTCTATTGTGCTCAGCACTGTCTCAGTTTTGCATAACTATTTTGAGTTTTGTAGAATATTGTACTATTTTTAATGTACAGGTTACAGTGAAAACATGACAAAGATGAGCAAAGTGAGCGGAATAAGTATCCATAATAAATCTGAATTTGATCATGCACAAACCGGGCATATTACTTAAAAGTATTTTGTCACACCTAAAATTCTCAGAATAGCAGCACCACAGGAAAGCAAATACGCAAGATCACCAGCCAATTGACACTTTTCTGTTTAATCTGCAACTAGTGGCACCGGTTTGAATCCCCAGAGTTTGTGGAGTGCCCTTTAAACCAGGCAATTAATCCCTGCTACTCCTGTGGAGCTGCACAACTGTGGTTTCAAGATGTGAATATGCACAAGATTAGATTAAACTTTAATCGTCCCTTTGGGCAAATGGAGTATTGGATGTAGGACTTTGAAGCAGGTTGGTGCTCAGAACACGTTCAAGATCAAATGTTTCATGAAAAACAAAAAAGGGATTTTTTTTTTAATTTTATTTATTTATTTATTTTGGTGTTCATTGGCGTGTGACTACAGGCTAAATAAACACGAGAGCTTCTCAGCTTTATCGCTTCGCATGTGAAATGACACGAGCTAAAAGTAACTAAACAGGCGGGTTACTGCGGTCCCAACATGCAGCTCTTTTTTGCCGGAGATACCCAGCAGCAGATCCTGGAGCTGAATGCAATTGGTCCTACGAAAACTAAGAGGAGGGTGGTGGGGCCCATCACAAGGCTGCATACTGAATACACAGTGCTGGAGGCTGCCTGTGCAGCGCAAGTGTGTTTCAGTATGCGAGCTCATCTGCTTTTATAGTGTAAAATATAACGCAGCAACACACACAACAGAAGAGAAAAACATATCAAGGCTGAATGTGCAGAGGTTTGTCCGCGTGACCCTGATACAGACGTGTCCACGTCTTTTTAGATTATAAATGTTTTGGGGCCTCAAATGCTTTCTGTGACAATATGTTGAGATGTAATGGACAGAATTTATGGAAGAATCCCCGATGCCAAATAAAAAGACTGATTTATCTCACTATAACACAGTTGTTGGCTCAGTACCTTCCTCATCAATAGCAATGATCTGTGAATCAATTCACTGTGTGACATATGATTCACTCAGTGAGTTCTTTGAGGAAATAAGGTTGACAAATCCTTTGCTTTTCTTCGTTTTGTTTTATTATGAATTCGATCTCTTTGGCTTTTACCTGTTGGTTGAACAAAACCAAGTCAAAATATATATATATATCAAAAGATAAATCAATAATTATTATTCTATATATATTTGTTTGAAACCCTTGCATACCAACATGTCACACAAAATAAACAAACTAAAACATACTGTAAAGTCAAACAATAGGAAAATATATGCAATCTATCACTCTTTGGGGCAACTGTTTGTGTTTGTGTATGACATTTGTGAGCATATGTACACGTCACACACCAAAAGATTAACGACGCTGTAGTTGGACAGACAGAGAGAGGGACAGAGAGCCGAGGAGACTGTACCCACTAAAACAATGCAGCCCTTTGTGTTCGACCAATCGTCTCTCTGCTCGTCACTCATTGTCCAAACACATCACACCACAGCAAACAACCAAACATCAACACCACCAACTACTACCAGGCATGTGCTGGTGTCAAAGTTTCAGAGTGGAGTCGTTCTTAAAACAAAAGGAAATCTCGATATTAATTAGAAAGCGCGAGAGAGAAAAAAAAAGCACATATTTCAAGAGTATTCCTGATTTTCCATCCAACTTTTCGGTTGGTTGGGCAACCAAAAGATGAGAAAAGTAAACAAAAACTCTTCTGTAAAATGAACGACTGACATTTATATTTTGAGAGTAAATGTAACACCTGCACAGACTTCAATAACTGTTTGGGAGCAAGTTAATAGAGGAACTACACGTTAACTCAATTAACCACTGTGTAAGAACATCTTGTCTTGGCATGTCTCAACAGACCAGACAGCCGAGTTTACACACGTTACAAAGACGCATGTATCAGCAGTGATGTTAAAGAGTGTTGGCAGATTATTGATAAGCGGACCAACATATTGATCTTTTCAGCCAACTGATCGTTATATATTGTCATCATCACAACCCTCAATTAGTTTTAATAGCTTCAGCTGCTCGACTGATATCGGCCACCCAGTGGAAAAACCCACTAATAAAACCAATCAAATTAACTTGTACATTAAATCAAAATAATTCACTATAGTAAGCGCCACATCAACATGGAAAAGCAATGCACAATGGGATTCATACAACTTTTAATTTTAACTGTATGACTCAAAATCTGCCCATTATTAATGTCGTATTAAAGCTTTGTTTACTTATTTTATTGTGTTACTGTCTTCCGGGAAAAGAAAACAGTGCCAAGCGATTCTACTAAATCTTTGCAGACATTTTTAGCTGAAAGGTCAGAGTCATTTGGCCAACAAGTAGGGATGGGAATTTCAAGCAAAACCACGATTAGAAATTTGCTCTGCACTATTAGATTTTTCTTCGAACATTCTTGTTGGTCTAATAGGGATCCAACTAAATGCATCAGCTGAGGAGTCCTTGATTAAAACCCTGTATCATCTGCCTTTTGTCACTGCGTCATTGTGCCCAAAAGTATCAGCCCACACTGGCAACTCATTAAACTGCTGGGCACAAATGACAGGTGCAAATAAATATAACAATGGAATAATGTCAGATGACTTATATTTCAAGTCACTCTGTAGTTTCTGTAAATTAAATGACAGATACTTAATATTCACATATGTGATTGATAGTTAAACTTATAGACACAATATCTGCTTTTCTGCTACAGTTTATCATTGAAAGGGTGAGCCTGTGTCTATTTTCATATCACTGATTTGTGCCTTCAAAGGAGGAAACTTTAGCATCCCTCGACACCATCTGCTGTGCCGTACTTTCAAATGATGAGACAGAACTAGAAACACAGGGAAGCGCAGAAGAAAACCGGCGTTCCTTTCACTTATGAGTTGCAAAGAGACTGAACGTCAGTCAAGACGCTGTGCTGCAGAGCGTCAGCAGAGACGTTGCATCATGACGCTCCCTGTACCTGTCTGAGATAGTGTTTACATGACGTCTGCTGCTGCTGCGTGTGTGCGTGTGTGCGTGTGTGTGTGTGTGTGTGTGCGCGTGTGCGTGTGTGTGTGTGTGTGTTTTTTTGAATGGTGCAGCTCTGTGTATGTGTGTGTACTTTCGGCAGATTTTTTTTTAGGCAACCTCAAAACACACAATAATCCTGTGCTCATTATCTCTCATTGTTAGTGGAACATGAACTGTATGGTTTGTGGACATTAATATGAATGGTTATGTAAAACTAAGCAATAATTACAAAAGAACCTTCAAATACAAAAAACTTTTGGGACCTAAGAGGGTTAAGAGCCAAAGTAGGCTGTAAATCCACAACTAATCACTTCAGAAATATTTCAGACATCTGAATCCTGGTTCCACTACAACTAAATTCTGGAATAGTCTTTCCGTCACTACTGTATGACACTTGTAAACAAAATTGCACTAACCTTGAATTTGACCTTTGACGAAACTCACCATTTAAACCAGCTTTTATGTCAAAATGTCAAAGAAGTGGTATGACATCATTGTAAAAAGCATTAATGTTATCTTACTACGGCATGTCGCCAATAAATAGCTGCTTTTAAAGACATTATGCAACACCATCACCTATTTCAATGTTTATTGTCAAATACTGCCGAGTTTGGTCGGTCCGATTTTTGGGATACACAACTGTTGTGTTGTATTGCACAGATTGTGTTACTGTAGTTGTTATGTATTGCTGTGTGCGTAGCATACTGCTGTGTACAAATTTCCATTTCATGCAAATCTAAAGTCATCTGAACCTCAATTTCCATGCCAGTCTGGGACTCTAAAGTGGTAAATGAAAGTGGAAAATAAGTGACAATGTTTTTTAGTGCCATTTGCCAGTAACACAGTAGCTGCAGATCAACAGTCAACGGTGACTTAACATCCAAAAGCGGCATAAGCCCCCCCAAAAAAATGGCGCCAGCGGGGCAATACTTTCTGAAGTCCTCATTCGCTGAAGAAATAAACCTGAGTTGAGATGACTGGACTGTCACTGGACTGTTTAGTATAACAATACAACTATATGGGCCATGTGAATGAGAAAAGACTGTCAGTTAGCCACTTTCCTTTACATGTTTCTCTACATAATTCTGCCTGCAATGCTTTTCTGATCAGCATATCTGATCAGTAACGATTTTCATGTCGACACTTGTGAGGAGAAAAGTCTGTTTGCCTCCAAACTAAAAAAAAATGATGAGGTCTGATGATATGATGAAATGTCTCCAGACTGGAGGTAAACAAACTCTCAACATTCCTGATGCAAGCTGTTTCAGCCAAGCTGGTACTTTCAAAGATTTCTCACATTATTCCCCTTTATGATGATAAAAAAAAAAAAAACATGGGTATTCTTCATCCCTTTAACATCCATTATTTTTTCCCACAGCTGTAGGTCTACAGAACTGACCTTGACTGGGGGATAAATACATGAATATATGTGATGTGCTGCCTCGTGACTTGGACTAGAAACAACCCTTATGGAAAGCCTGGTAATCTTGCATTTCACAGACATTCTGGCAGTGTATTGATTTGTATTATTGACATATGAGATAACAGTAAGGTGGCCCCACAGAAACCTGATTTGCCTTTCAGTCAGCCGTAAAACCAAACAGCTGCATCGAATCCAATAAATCACAACAATATGTCACTAAATGTAATGTAAGCCCAACTCTGACGGAATAATTGACAATAACTATGTGACAACACTTCAGCTGCTGAGACACAACTGAGTCCATGTGCGAGATAGTAGAAGAAATAGATTACAAACGCTCACAACAAACAGTGGCGATAAACAGGCAAGATTGTTTGGCCACCTAAAGATTTACATGTTTTGCGACTACAATCTTAATAAAATACAGAGTGCAGTTTGACACTATCTCCACGATGCAAATCAACAAACAAAGAAGACAAATTAAAGGCTGCAATTTTATAAGTTGCACTCACTTTCACAATATTCCATTTTCTAAGCAAGACACACGCCAGCTGGAAGAAACCTGAACCGGGAGATATGTAGTTACAACATAAACACGTTTAAATATAATGTCAGAGCTCTAAAGAGATATTAAAGATTAAAAATTCAGGAACGGGTGAATGGAGTCTTTAAAAAAAATAATAATAATTATAATTATAAACTAAGGGATGACTAAACGGAAGAGCAAAACAAACTCAGGATTGTCCTTAATTACCGGGACGGGATAGTGTTCAGCTGGCTGTAACGTAAAGTAGCATAGCAGGACTCCTGGGACGGTGCTGGTGTCAGACAGTGATCAAATTTCACATTAAAAACTGACGATAGGCTCATTTCGTTCAGTCCGTTCAACATTGAGATTGACATTATGTCATAAGAAACTGGCAGTAAATAACCAACGACAGCATAATTATCACGTAAAAAAAAAAAAAAAAGAATTAAAGGTGACGTTTACTTACCTAAAGGACGTTTGTTTTTGCTGGTCGACTCTCTTGTTTCTGTATTTTTTTTTTTTTAATTTTTTTTTCCTCCGTTGATTTTCGACCGATAGTTTTTAGATGCGTTCTGATGCGTGTGTGCTGCAGTGGTCTCGTGCAGCGGCGCAGCCTCTCCTCGCTGCTTCGGTGTGTGTCTGTCTGTCTGTCTGTCTGTGACCACCCCGGACGTGTACTGCACGCGCTCTTTCTGGCTGGGGAGAGACATAGACAAGGCTGCAGGCACGAGGCGGCCGCGAAGGGCTCCAAATCAACCTGTTGCTTACGTCACCGCAACACGCTAGATGGATGGATTAACATTATACCAGCCAAGTATTATATTCAGCAGAGAATTTTTTTTTTTTTTTTTCTTCATATCTGAACAAGAAAACACCTGATCCTCTTTTAAACAGCATCTATAGATATATTTAAACAAATAACTTTTTTTTTTTATTATTACTTACACAAAATTATATAAATAAAAAACAGATCAGTCCATGAAAAAAGTGAGTATTCCCCTACATTTATCACACCTTTAAATCCATAAAATTAGAATCAGGAGTTGGGTGCCAATCATTAGAACCTCCTGAGGGACTAGCATGGTAGAACCTGTCTTATTTAAACCTCTGACATCAAGGGCCTGGTTCTGTTTTTACTATTGGAGTGAGTGGTGCCATCGTGCCAAGATCTAAAGAGTAAAAAAAAAAAAAAAAAAAAAAATATTGAATATGGGAAGGGATTTAAAAAGATGTCCGATTTATTTGGGAGGGTCCAGTGGAATTATATATAATCTACAATTGGAGTAGATTTCAAATGAATGGTAAATGGTCTGCACAAATAAAGCACTTTATCATGTTAGCGGCCTCAAAGCACTTCACAGTTTGTCTCCCATTCACACACCAATGGTGGCAGAGCTGCCATGTAAGGTGATTGCTTGCCATTGGGAGCAACTTGGGGTTCAGTGTCTTTCCCAAGGACACTTGGACCGTGGAAAGGAAGGACCAGGGATTGGTTAGTGGATCACATTATATAGTCATATCATAGCTTGAAGATAATGTGAAGTCACCTGTCCGAAGATTGATGTTGAGGCTGATGTGGATCTTTTATTACAGGCTAATGATCTTAAACACACGTTACATCTATAAATATTTTTATTGAATAAAGGATAATAAAAGCCAATTTCTCCTTTTGCTTGTGTTCAGATATATCACTTTTTTTGTAGGCACTGTTTCAAAGAAGATTTAATGTTTGCTTATCTAAATATGTCCACAAAAAAAGTAAACAGTTTCCTCATACTGTATCATAGTGTATTACTATCTATAGAAATAAAGTACATCAAATACTGCAGCCAAGATAACTTTAGAATATAACACCGTACCGATGCTAAAGGCAAATTTTTAAAGATATCTATTTTGCCTTGTGGACAGATTTATGTGTCTCGCTTCCTCATCAGTTTTGTTATGTAATGGTAAACTCCTTCTCTGCACAACACACCATTAATACAAAATGCTGTTCAGAAAACAAGCATCATTAAATGTAGTCTGTGTTTTACATAAGCGCAGGTGCTGTGGTGGTAAACACATTACAGGAGGCAGCAGAGTGATAACTCCCCGCTGACAACACAGCAGAAGACATTTACAGACACGAAATGTCAGGCTGCACTCGTTATTACATAACTGCAGCAAACCTGTCCTGATTCTAACTTCAATCACTCTCACAAAATCAACTTATCTGCAGCACAAGGTTTTTTTTTTGGAGAGAGCAAAGACATCCAAACTGTACGCAGAGCGCAGATAGGAGCTCTACTGCGGAGAGATGTCCACAAATGAATCAAAGAAACAACCTAAAAACATAATGAAGGAGTATTTTATTAATCAAAACTCTATTCAATTGAGAGGCTTGCACATGAAACACCATTTCTACACACTGAGACATCAGAAGAGGCCGAATTTACACAACTTTATAATGCAGTTTAATGCAGAATATGTCCAAACATCGTGTTTCATAAAACACTATCCAAGTTATATTTTAGTAGTCCGGGTCATCATTCCTCCTGGCTATTGATACCATTATACTCATCATCATTATTGGAGGAACGCAGGACCCAGGAGAGAGGAATATAAAAGGTTATCGAAACAAACAGTTGAATTAAATGATCACATTTATTCCATTTATGCTCTGAATGGGAAAAAAACATCATTAAGATCATCCAATGAGAACCCAGCACTGGGTTCATTTCAGCACAGATGTGTGGAATCACTACTCAGTGGTTTGTGTTTTTTCTGAGGGAGGCAAGTGGGCCATTATGTGTTGGTGTATTTTTAATTCATCAGTATGTTTATTCAAAGGCCTTTTGTTTTTAACCACCACCTTTTTGTGCTACAGCAAACCAGTAGGTGAGGTTATTGTTATGCATCCGAACGTCCCTTTCTCATAAACGCAATATCTCCAGAGTGCCTTAAGATAATTTGGTCAAATTTGGCAAAAACATTCATGTTCATATGAACATTGATATCTCAGGAATGCCTGGATGGAGTTTCTCCAAAGGTGGCACAATCATTCACTTGGCCTCAAGGATGAACTGATTTAAGTTTGGTGGTCAAAGGTCAAAGTTCGAAATCACTTCAAGGTCACAGTCACCTCACATTAACCAATGCCTGTGAATGCAATTTTTCAGGAACACCTTGAGGGAAGTTCTTCAAATTTGTCACAAATGTCCCATTGGCTCTGCAATGAACTGTTTCGATTTTAGAGGTCAAAGTCACTGTGATTGCAATATACTGGTTTGAACAGATATACATGTACACTACACCTTGAGAAATTCGAGGAAGCATACAACCACAACGTGGTACTTCTAGTTTCCTCTTTAAATGTTTCCATACATACTTTGAATTCAATCCCCAGTTTACCAGGACAAAGTGCAGCTTAATAGTAGAAACTAATGGATGTCCCAAATCCACATGGTTTGGCTGTCTAACATTAACCAGACCTAAGTCATGCTGTTGACAGATACAGGTATATCCAACTGACAAACGAGGAGCTGGCAGGCTCTGTTGTAAACTCCAGGAAAAATTAAACATTCCCGGGATGGGTTTGGTATTTTTTTTTTAACATAAAAAACATTTATACTGTCTTTCTAAAACAATGAGCTGCATTGACATGTGAGTCTTAAAAACTAATATGTTTGTAGTTTAGTGTCCTAATAGTAACGGAGGGACTGGTTTAAATTTGTGAAGCAACACTGCTGGTGCAGAAAGAAAAAAAGCTGTGCAATTAAAAGCTCCAGAACATCAACAAAATAGAAGTCCTTAAAATGCACCAGAAAAATGGAAATCTGAACAGCCAGGACGAATGTGCAAACTCCATCTGTTGAAGAAGATTGCATAATGTAACAGAGAGCACATGAGCAGATTCTGAATGGACCTTGAGGTGAGACTGATTTCTTACCGGTTGTTTCCAAGGTCAAGAATGAACTTTGAAGCTCAAGCTGTTCACTGCTTCTCTGAACAAGACTCTGCTCTTGAGCGGCTCAAAGCCCGACAGCAGCAGACTGATGTTAAACCGGTCAGCTCCCAGGTGTGAATGAGAGTAATGAATGTGCGAATGTTCTATTAAGTTTCCCTGAAACATCACACACACACACACACACACACACACACACACACACACACACACACACACACACACACACACACACACACACACACACACACACACACACACACACACACACACACACACACACACACAGCATAGAGGCACACAGACTCAGACTCCACACACAGAAATCAAAACACACACACACACACACACAGTCACCGGGGTCCCCTCCCTCTGCTTATGCAACTCCTACGCAGAGGGTTGCCATAGTGACTTTGTGCACCTTTAATCATAATTCTTCAATCTGGTCAACAAGGGATGGGTCGCCAGGGTAACAGAATCATTACAATGGCAACCTGTACAAAAGAGACACCTCCCTCACACACACACACACACACACACACACACACACACACACACACACACACACACACACACACACACACACACACACACACACACACACACACACACACACACACACACACACACAGGAAAGCGTTTTATTACAGCCTCCTTGGGTGATGATAGCTGGTAATAGACGCATTCACTCAGCAAACAATAAGTCTAAGACAGAATGGACGCACAGACAAAGCATCCATCACCTCCTACACCTTTACATCGCAACCTGTGAACTCCAAAAAGTTGAGTCGCTGCTCGAGACATCAAGGCATCAACTCCACAGAGACTGCTGTCTCATATCATTTTCAAAATGATACTTTCAATGATACAAAGGAGACTTTGACAGCTTTGGATGCTGCGCATCATAATCTGTCACAACACCGACAATCCTGTAAACCGAGGCAAGGTTCTCTGTTCACGCACCGAGGCAATTCAAGATGCCTTAAATAAAAACCTTAAACAAATGAAAGAAAAGCTACATAAAAATGTAAATACAAACAGAAGCATGTCACAGGAACATTTAAAAAGCTCAGAAAGGAGGCACAACTACAGAATAGAAGGACATAATGGTTGATGAGTACTTAAAGGAGCAGTGTGTAGGATTTAAAGGCAGCAGTGAGGTTGTAGATTGCTAATACCCCTGCTACATCTTCCACTTTAGAGTGAGTAAGAGAGTCTACAGTGGCCATGAAACACACCATATTTCCACTGTAGAGCCATTGTTTGGTTTGTCCATTCTGGGCTACTGTAGAAACATGGTGGGCTCATAGACCGTATATCAAAGTGGATGCAGCTTCCAGGTCTGACAAATGAGGCCGGTGCAGAAGGGCCATAAAGTGCAATACCACCGAGTGCCACTAGAGGGTTGGCGCCAAAAAAAACCTCTAACTCCATAGACTCCCATTCAACTTCTCTCATGAAGTCAATACATGCTTCCCATGAGTCATTATGGTGTCATTCGCTAAGGTCACTCCTTCTTATTAGTTTTCTGGTGGTCCATCTGAAAATGATTTCATCATTAATTAGATTTTAAGCTTTAAAAAACAGCATTTTGGGGAGTGTCTGTTTGATTGACAGGCCTGTGGTGCAGTCAGGTTTCTGCTAACGGTGGGCGGGGCGTAGTGTCTCAGGTTGCCAATCAGATTGAGTCAGATCCACCGCTGGCTCACCCCAAGCTCGTCCGGATATGGTCACTTCTGGCTCCAAAATATCAAGATGGTGACGTACCATTTACCAAAGTACCTTTACCGACCAGCTCCCTACAGATAAAGAGGAGCTCAATCAAAGGCACCTAAACCATACCTGGATAAAACAAATCATGTTGTCCATGCAGCGTGTTGTTTTCCTGCAGCTGCGTCTGGCCTCTGAACATGTTAGACATTTAGCTGATGCTCCCGTTCACAGTCGATTACAGTGAGTCAGCGTGTAACACGCTTAATGTCATGCTCTATCAAATCACATTCCTCTCTCTTTCTTTAACGCGCCACTCAGATGAAATGCAACTTAATTCTGTACTCTTTAGCACTACTTATATTACACCCTCAGGTTAGACTTTAAAATTAAATCTCCAAACATTTGAGACGTCTGTCAAACAATAGAGCTCAAAACTGAAACAATCTGGAGCGTCTCCAAAATCAGTTCTTTAAAATCTGGTGACTGTCGTATTGCTTTGATTTCATCTCATTTGGATTGTTGGATTGTTGTTGTGTGAGTCAACAGAGTTTACAATTTATAGCTTCTTCAAGATGCAGGACCGAAACCAAAGAGAGAGAGCGCATTAGTCCGGTTTTAGCTTATCATCGTCAGCTCCAAGTAAGTAGTACACAAGCTCCTTATCCTCTTTTAAAGCCCCTTAAAAAACACATTTCTATAAGTGTGGTCTGAATAGGACTTCAGTTCTATAAATCCCTAATTAAGTCCTAATTAAATAGTGTATTACTAATATTAGTATTATTGACAGGGTTTGATAGTGATAATGAAAGAAATGGGGCTGATCGGTGTAGTGATCAAAGTATCGCATAAATTATTAAGAGAGTGACAGATACAGATTTGAAATGCCTACCTGTGTGTGTGTGTGTGTGTGTGTGTGTGTGTGTGTGTGTGTGTGTGTGTGTGTGTGTGTGTGTGTGTGTGTGTGTGTGTGTGTGTGTGTGTGTGTGTGTGTGTGTGTGTGTGTGTGTGTGTGTGTGTGTGTGTACATGTTTATATATCCCAGTGTGGACTTCAACCTGAATGCACACCTACTCATGGGTAAATGTGGGGACAAAAAGGGGTGCAGTCTCCCTTTAAAGGGTTAAAACTTGGTTTCAGAGTTAAGGTTCAGGTAGGGGCTAGGAAATGTATCACATCAATAAAAGTCCCCATAGAGACAGTGAAACAAGTTTGTGTGTTGTGTAGTGGGGACATAAATCTGTTCACACAGTCATATTGTGAGGACTGATGTCTCTTCTGGGGACAACAAGCATGCCTCCGACAACAGAAATCGTTTTACTGTGAGGAGAAGTCGTGGTTGAAGATAAGTCTTCAGGAAATTAATGTAAACAAGTGTGATGTCCTCTGAATGGATGGGAACACGACTCTGTGTGTGTGTGTGTGTGTGTGTGTGTGTGTGTGTGTGTGTGTGTGTGTGTGTGTGTGTGTGTGTGTGTGTGTGTGTGTGTGTGTGTGTGTGTGTGTGTGTGTGTGTGTGTGTGTGTGTGTGTGTGTGTGTTTTTGAATCAGGAGTCTCTGCAGTGCTCTTCCTCTGCAGTGGAAGCTGTTATGTAACAGAGAGCAATAAAAAGGAGGGGAGGGGGGACTCCACTGCAACACTGAGGGACCTCAATCAGCACACACACACACACACACACACACACACACACACACACACACACACACACAGTAGAACATGGTGATCCATTACTACTGTCGTGGCTAACCTTCGCTGTCTCTCTTTTTCGTTAGACAAAGCACAAGCTAGGATGTAGGCACAGTGTTCAATAATAATAATAATAATAATAATAATAATAATCATAATAATAATAATCATTACCATATGGGCAAAAGTATGTGGACAGGTTGTCTTTGCCAAGGGCTCTCCATTTGACCGGTTAGTTCCAGTAAAGCGAAGTGAAATCTTAATGCTGCAGCAAACGATGACCTTCGAAGCCAGACTCAGACTACAGGTTGTATTTGTCTCATGACTGTAATTGATTAAATCAAAATGCCATAAATTCTTGCCGTGTCTTTGTGGGATGCAACACTACAAGTACAACCCGGACCAATCATGTTCCTGCGTGAGTTTCTGTGTCGTTGGAGAGGACAAAGCGTTGTCAATTATAGCTAAAGCGCTTCTATCTGTGATGCTAATGGTCCTTTTCTCATGTTTTCAAATGCACACCAGAGAGCACCCTGTCATCCTATTGGTCGACGTCGAGGAACACGTCGTAGGATGTGTCAAACCAGGCAGGTAAAAACTACAACATTTTGACATGCTGGACTTTTCGTCGATGTGCCGCCGATGCTGCATCATTGTTCTTCCATGAAGTCACAATACAAGACTTGTTTGTCGTTCCCGATGTTCATATTCAGAATCAACACTGAACATTTTTTGTGTCAAAATTCGTGACATCTGAGCCCGGCTTTAGAAAAGTCAGATCAAGTCAGTCAGATCCACCGCTGGCTCCTCCCCCGGCTCGTCCAAATATGGTCACTTCCTGCCCCGAACCGGTCCGAACTAGCAAAAATGACGGACAGAATCAGAACTGGAGGCTTGATGACGTTCACAAACCGACGGGCGACGTCACTGCTGGTTGCCGCTTGGTCTCCACCCATCTGAATTCATAGGTTTTATAATGAGCATATCAAAACAGTGGATGGAAACACGCATGCACAAAGCAGCCAGGTTCAGAAAGAACTGGTTCTAGTTTGGTATGAAAATAATCTGACCGTCCTGCAGTGTTTTGTTCTCAGCCTTCTCCAACTCTGGTGACTCTGACTTTTCACCAGGTGATAGATTTTTAGTTTGTTCACTATTATACTAAAATGTTTTCCACCTTCCTGTTTCCTTTTGTCTCCAATCTTCTCACCTGTTCCATCGAAATCTCTTTTTTCCTCGTGTCAGTCCCTACTTTCTGTTCTTTTATTTATTTTTTTTCATCTTTTATACTTCCTCCCCCAGCCCTCCTTCACCTCTTCTTCCCTCTTGTTCTGCTCCGCCCTCAAACTTCACACCTCCTTTTTTTTTTTTTTTTTTTTTATGTCCCATTTTAATCCGTTCTCACCGCTGTCTGGTTTTTTATTTCAGTCTCACCCTCCATGTTGTTTGTCCTTGTCACTGATGCGTCACACTCTGTCACTCTCCCTCCTCTCTCATCCACCTCAGCAGAAAGTAGCCTCGTTACGCTCCACGCTGCACCAGCAGAGGAAGATTCACGACTACGAGTCAAAGAGAGACTCGCAATTTTGATGCAGGAAGAAAAAAATAAAAAAAATAAAAAAAAAACTGAGCAGGAATCCTGCGTCACTGTTTCTGTCCTTGCAGGGCAGTTAGAGTTGGTTCATGTTAATGAGAGCTCAGTCTCCATGGCAACAGATTGTGCACCACCAGAGATCAGTTCAGAGGTATCTGTGGATACCAGAAGATATCAAGAAACCACATCTGAAGATAACACTTTATAAAGGGAATTCATATGTCTTAATATTCATTTATAATTCAGTTTTAAATATTTACAGACTGTAAAATATGTCAGAAAGTTTGAGGTATTATAGGCTGTTTTTTATAAACTTAAACAGTGTGTCCAAATTTTACAGAGATAACAGCTAAAACTAATACGTTTTAAACGGTAAAACCAGAATTTAAATTATAAACAGCAACATACACGAGTTTAAAAGAAAACTAGTCCCAATAAATCAGCAGATTTTAGTCTGAAAACTTGGAAATGACACAAGGACGCGTCTGTTCAAATGCTTTGTGATGTTTTTGTGCATCTGTGTTCACAGCCAGCAGGCTTGAGTTCACTCAGCCGAGACATTAATGAAAGTTTCACATTATGCAACGAGCAGGCCTGAGCCCACTGCAGGGGCCTACAGGGGCCTACAGGGGGCGTAATACCGATTCACACGCAGAAACACAGCCTCACTTCCACCAAAAAGTCCTTCTGTATGAGCTGGAGGATGAAACCGAGGAAGCAGGCAAACAGTAATTACCACTTTTAATTGGAGGAGAAAAAAAAGGAGGAGATGGGATCTGATTTCAGCAGCAGAGAGCCTTCAACTCATTTCTGCCCCGGACTCACCCAAAGAACAATTCTTTACATAAGTGACTTACAGAGGGGCTTTACAGCGTTTCACTGTTATTTAAAACAGAGTCTGACATTGTGCCCAAATCCGTTCGCAGTCCATGTTTTAAAGGTTTCAGTAGTTTATTTTCATGTAAACCGAAATTAGGATGTTGCTCTTAACTTGAGCCCTGTTTTATTTTTTTATTTAACGTGTATTTCTTTATAAATTGGCACAATTAAAAGTGTGCAAACTAGTAATTAGCAGCTCCTGCTTGGACTGCACCGACAGATGTACCGAAAAGTTTCGATGAGTTACTTTAAAACTGAAGAAAACTTTAAAATGTGAGTTTGTTTCTGATTTAGAAGGGAGCTCATTTTTTTCAATGATTTCTAAGCAGATTTATGAACATTCAATTGTAGATATTCGCAGAACCATTAGACCGGAGACTCTTACTGTGTTCCAGATGTTCTACTGGTGCATTAACACAACACACTATTTGAGTGCATAAGTGCGTTCAACTTAAGACGTCCGAGGAAGCGGACGCTTTTCCTGAACACCACACAGAAGCGTTTACTTTGAATTTTTTAAGTACCGCCATGCTGCTGCTGGATAGAAGGCATCAGTGTTTTTATTATGTGTTCAACAGAGGGCACAAGATTAAAAGTAAAATGATTAAAGCAGCAGATGTGTTGGCAGGTGATGCATCCAAATGTTATGGTTATTTCCGGTCAGAACACCAGAGAGCAGTTTGAGAGAACACTAGCCTATGAACATTCAAGCACTACACAAGTAAGAGTCCTAACATGTAAGAGCACTATTAGTTAGTGTACGAAGGGAAGTATGTCATTTTGAACACGGCAACCTGTTTTAACACAAACCACAGAGGAAAGCAGGTTCCGACCAAACGGCAACCAACAGTGACGTCGCTCGTTGGTTTGTGAACGTTATGAAGCCTCCAGTTCAGATTCTGTCCATCACCATCTTGCTAGTTTGGAGCGGTTTGGAGCAGGAAGTGATCATATTTGGACAAGCTGGGGGAGGAGCCAGCGGTGGATCTGACTGATTTGATTGGAAACCTGCCGATACTCAATCAAACAGACACGCCCCCCCAGAAGACATCTTTTTGAATGTTATTTTGACAAATTGGATTAACTGTTCAGACCAGAACATAATGAAATATCTGCCTTCCTCTGAATTACAAACGCATTCTGACTAGTGTAAAGAACGGTCAGTCAGTGCAACAAAAACAAACAAACAAACAAAAACAGAGCAGGTTTTCAGATTTGTACCGTTTAATTTTTTCATTTTCCAAGTTGTTTCAAAAATCAAAATGACTTATAAACAGATAAATTATGGCTCTGATACACCGCTAGGTGAAGACTTCATTTGACTGTCTCATTCTGTACTCAACCAAGTCCCGATAAATTCCCTGAACTGTACCAAGTCAGAATCCCCTTCCGAGCTGCAACAAAAACTGCATCCTGCGCGCTCTATAAGTAAAATTATTAATTTCACTTAATTATTTCATTACTTTGTAAGTTCCTGCAGTATTTGTAACATCATCAGTTGAGCAGCAGCTTTCTAAAGATTGATGTGATTTTATTTAAAGAGGGGGAGTTATATTCTGCAGGCTGATAATGCTCACAGAGGGCGATCAGAGACGAATATTGATTAGATTTTTTTTTTTTCTTCCATTGACAGACTGTTGTTGCATCTGAGAATACTCTGATCCAATTAATTAAAACTTTAAATGGCCCCCAGAGCAGCGTTCCCCTGTTTTCCAGACCGTTCCAGCTCGAGTCAGGGATTCAGACCAGCACACAGGAACACACGGCGGCGGCAGCTTCAGGCAGTTTGTTTACGCGTTTAATCTGCAGCTGTGTGCGTTGATGCCTTGCTCACAGACACTTCAGCAGACACTGTTCACACTGGCGTTCAAATCTCAGACCTCAATGAGGATCATTAACATGAGGTTTTACTCAAATTTACCAGTTTCTCTCCCAGATGCACTGCTGCAAATTAATCTGAAAATATTTTCCTAATCACATTTACTTTTTTAAAGGCAAGCAAGCTGCAATATTTGATACAATTACAAACTCAACATATTTGGATTTTGGACTGTCTGTTGCACAAAACATGACTTTTAAAGACATCATCTGGGAAATTTTTATATTTCACAAACTTCGATCGACAAAGGAAACAATCAGCAGATACTAACAGTTAGCTGCAGCTCTAAAGTGTTTGACAACTTGCCTGAAATGTCGCCATCACACCGGTACAAAAGTAGTCTTTCACCTTTGAAACAGTTTAAGGCCAGAGGTACGTTAACTCTACATAAAAAAAATAATAATAATAATAAAAGGAAAACTAAGAGACAATTTTGAATAAATGTTTTGGAAATGTTTGGTAGTTATTTACATTGCAGGCATTTTTTTTCTTTTGCAGAGCAAACATCCGCAGCGGTCCATGGAAACTTTGGCTCTGGCGGGATTCGAACCTGTGACCTTCTGCTCACAGGAAGAGAAAAAGTTTGTTCCAAAACACATACTCAAACATCCAAATCAAAAATAAGCAGTGAACTCATCATCTGACTTCGATCAGTTAGAACAAACAAAGGTTGAATCAGGTTGTTGTCGTCTTTGTTTTTTGATTATTTATTTTTGTCAACTAATTTTTTTTTTTTTTTTTTGCACATAAAATATACACCTCATGTTCGCAGGGCTCCAGTGAATCCCCCAAAAGAACAACAACATCGTACCATCGTAGCGTTTATTTGTCTCATTCTTCTGAAAATAGGATTAAGATACGATCTCTCCTGTCGTACGCAGGCGTCCTTCGTGAATCGTAACTACACGTTTCAGTATCATCACAGCTCATTTATTATTCTCGTTTCGCTCTGTCGTAAACGTACCGTATAAAAAAAAAATTAAAAAAAAGGGTTGTCGACATGCACATTCTCTCCATCACAGTCTCAGCGTTGAGCCCGCAGACGGTGAAGTCCCAGAGCCGCGGACGGAGAGTTTGGACGCTCGGGTTGTGGGTAAAATCGGAGGCTTACTTTGCATGACTTGGCAAAAAAACACTAGATACGAATGCTTTTGACTCACGCTAGCTTTAAAGGAGACTATGAGACATCATATGGACGTCACAATAAAGCTTCTGGGGTTGTTTTTTTTAACGATTTCCTTCCAGGTGAGATTTACAGGAAGTTCAGTGGTGTAACAGTGAAAGCTCTGATTACAAACGTTGAACTTTTAAACAGGAATATTCAAAACCAAATGACAGACACACGTTTTACTGCGCTGAAGTTGCACCGTGGAAGCTTTCTGAGCTTGTTAAGAAAGGTGTAACATGAGCTGAGGTTTCTCTCAATCAGCAGAGAAAATGGAAATGCAGAGAAGAACAGGGCCGTTGAAGCACGCTGAAAATACGCAGCTTTATCAGTGAGCTGCATTTAAAAAAAAAAAAAAAAATTAAAAAGCTACGTCACAACCTGACAATATCATATATCTGCAGCTGCCCGCTGACGCGCAGGAACACGATCGCCCCGTTTGTGTCGTGTGTGAAAAATATCTGGGTCTTTAGCTGCTCGACTTTCTTCTCCAGCTCGTCTCTAACTGTGTTTATCAGAGCTCATTTGAAGAAAACAGTGAGACTGAAACTTAAAGAGTAAATGTCAAAATAAAAGCTAAAAGAGGCTAAACAGCTCAGTAGAGCAGCAGATTCTGTCCAGAAAGCTTCCTCTCAGATATCATTTAGCTAAGCTCAGCTGAAGAGGGGGAATTCCTCCAGATGTTTGGAGAACTGATGATTTTAGCAAAAAAATAAAAGTAATTACATTACATTACATTTCATTTAGCTGATGTTTTTTATCCAAAGCGACTTGCAATAAATCTGGGATGTAGAGTTAGAAAGAGGAGAGTTTCCAGATCTGCAGGACAACACCTCTCTGAATACACTGTCAGAGGTAGAGGTGCACTGTGGGTAATGTAGGCGCCAGGTTTTAACCAGGAACTGTGCAATAATTCTGGTTTTGCTGAATTGATTTTGATCATTTTTGACCGTCATATTCCCCTCAAATATCTCCTCTAACAGCAGGAAGAACGGTTAGCAAGCAAAGAACCGCCGTCCGATCCGGTTCAAGACCGTTTACTTTACGACAAACCCAATAAACCTGTAGAGAAAAGCTAAATGTCGCCTTCAAGTCCAAACTCGGTCCATCGACGGCTCCGGGAAACGCCAGTGTTTCCTCATTATTATTAATATTAATATTCTCTAACTCACAGCTCACTGCAGACACAAAGTACCGAACAGCTGCTGCTCCATGTCACCAACTACACAACCAAACACTAGTCAACTTAAACAATACCCCAACACACACACACACACACCCACACACACACACAGACACACACACACATGCACTCACACTCTCTCTCTCTCACACACTTACACACACACTCTCACAAACAAACAAACTCCCATGAGTCTTTGGGCTCTGTTGAGACACTCTCTCTCTCTCCCACACCGGGTTGTTGGTGAGAGGGCGGCGATGTCAGCGATGACATCACCCGATCACAAATCGACCAGTGATGTCACTCAGTTAGCCCCGCCTTCCTGCCCGAGTACAGTGGAGTGTCGAAAAAGGAGTCGCTGGAAGAAAGTACCCGTCTCTCTCCCTCTGTGTGAGGGTGGAAGGGGAGGGAGGGAGGGAGGGGGGTCAGAGGTCAAAGTCAATGGGTCACGTGGGTGAAGGAGCAGTCGCAGCAAAGAAGAAGAAGGGAGAGAAAGACTGAAGGCGTTCATTTGTAACGCAGCCAGCGGCCGTCAGCGCCTTCCAGGAGGGACGACAGACACACGGAGACGGACACAGAAGACACGGTGGGACAAGGACAGCTAGCGGTTGTTCTTCGCAGCCTCCTTCGCCGCCAGAATGAGAGGAGTCAGACTGGAGAGAGGCTTTGCCATCTTCAGAAACTGATGCTGGGAGGGGAAGAGAAGGAGGAGTGAGGAGGGGGGGGAGGTGGGAGGAAACAGGGAGGAGGAAAAAAGAGAGAAATATCTCAGTTCGTCGTTCAGTACAGAGGAAACGGAAGAAAACTCCGAAAAAAATCAAGTTGATTCATGGCACAGGAAAAATATAAATAAACCAAATGAAATAAACGCATTGATGCAGCGCTGCAGAGAATAATGGTGTGTCAACATATGCATAACATATACATGTAAACTCAGAACAATCTATGTCCCTCCGAAAAAATACCGCATTTCCACACAATTAAAAGTTCTCGAGATAAAAACAACAGCTCGAAAATAACATGCTGACGTGAACAAACAGCAAGAAAAAGAAAAAAAAGAAAAAGAACGTCCCCGGTGTGAAAACGCCTTCAGACGGTCTTTTGTCACGCGAGATATGCGACATGTGACCACTTCTTTAACGCTGTCTGTCTGAAATCAGCCTGTAAACGTTCACTTCAGACAACAAGGTCTCAAGACTCCATATTCACACTCGGACAAAGAAGACGTTGAAGTTGAACGGCTTCTTTCGCAGTCAAGAGTTTCACCTCTGATTCATCGTTCAGTTACACAACTCACTTTACATCTCAGCTCTACTTCCACCTCCGCCGTGTCTCCACACCTACACAGCTTGACCGTCTGTCTGTCCGAGTGATTGGCTGAAGCTCAGAAACACTTCACTGCGCTTCTCTCAAACCACCTCTGAAGGCTGCAGAGAGACTGATAGCTCCCGGTTGGACGTTTTCCACTAACAACTTGTCTGACCTCCAAAGAAAACAGCTTCAATTTGTCGCCAATATCGAGTAGTTTACTTGAGTATTTCCTTTTTTATGCTACTTGATTTTCAGAAACAAATATTGTACTTTTTTTGCTGTTTTCAGTGCATTATTTTACATATTTAAGTTATTTGTTGCCTCGCGGATTTAAATTTTACAAACAAAATAATTGAAATGCTTTTAAAATATGATGTATTTAGTCAAAATTAGCTCTACTTCCATTAGCTACAACACTAAAATGCTACACACACACACACACACACACACACACACACACACACACACACACACACACACACACACACACACACACACACACACACACACACACACACACACGAATGCATCAGTAATAATAATGTTATTAACTATATTGCACTATTGTTACTTTTACTTCACTCAAAAAGTGGACCTTGAATTGAGATTGTTTGTCAGCTGCTGTTTGAGCTCAAAATATTTCATAATATGTATGTATTCAGTTTCCATCTGAATAAGAGGTGAATTAAAGGATCCATTTAAATGTGTTATTGTAACCTGTCGTGGAGAGTTGGACAGTTTCTGGATGGTAAAAACATTCGGTGTAAAATATTTATCAGTTTTGTCTATTAAATTTGTATTTATATTTGTTGATGTGACTTGGAAAATGTTATTGAATTAACACACACACACACACACACACACACACACACACACACACACACACACACACACACACACACACACACACACACACACACACACACACACACACACACAGAGCCTCTGTACCTGCAGTAGCTCCTTAGCCGACCCTCTCTTCTCCACGTCCATCTCCAGACATCGGTTCAGGAAGTCTCTGAATATCGTCGACAGTTTCTCCGGGTTCTGCAGCTCCGGCGTCCCGTTGGTTGCTATGAGATACAGTGCCTATAAAACACACACAGGCAACATGTTTGAGAAGTCAACACACTGTGTGTTGGATCAGAAGATCTTTTACTCTGCTGCCATCCAGTGGGGGGGTTTTAGGAATTACACAGCTGAGAGCGCCTGGTAGAAATTACTTCCTGTATTGCTCTTTTAAACAGTGAGGTCGGATGTTGCTGAAGTTGCTCTTTAGTTAGTCCAGAATATTTTATTCATTGACCTTTTAATTACGTGCTCATGCAATATAAATCCTTGCTGGTTGTAAGAAAACAGCAGATGGATTCATTTGTAGTTTTCTTATTGCTAAAATCACAGATCTGCTCTAAAATGTTGTTTCATCGGTTTGTTTTTTAGACCACAAAAGAACCAGAACCTGCTGAGAACCGGACCGAGACACGAAGCTCAGCAGCCGGGTTCAGACATCAGATCAGAGTTCAAGTGTAAAAACACCTTCAGGCTGCAAACAACCCATAATGCAACACTCTCAGGAGCAGCTGGTGTTACAGCAGACCTGCTTTTTCAAATAGACTTAGACTTGGACTTTATTAATCCCACAGTGGGGAACTTCAGTAAATATAATTACAAAGAATATTGTCTCATATTTGTGCTAATACTGTATTTACTGTCTGTATAAACGTGTTATCATCTCTCCCTGGTTCGGCCCGCGGTGAACGCCTCTCACCCTGAGTGGATTCTCGTTCAGGTACGGCGGCTCCCCCTCCACCATCTCTATGGCCATGATGCCCAGAGACCAGATGTCCACTTTGGGGCCGTAGGCTTTACGCGTCACGACCTCCGGGGCCATCCAGTACGGCGTCCCCACCATGGTGCTGCGTTTGCTCTGCTCCGGAGTGATCTGGGCGCAGAACCCAAAGTCAGCTGCAGGGAGGAGAGACAACAGCATTAGTCCAAGTTAGAAAAGATCTCTTCAGATGAACACAAGTTCGACCTGTTTACTTGTTATCAAGCTGTAAAACGCTGTGATACATTCAAGAGGTTTTTCTGGGAATTTGTCCAATTTTTCTGCAAATTTATGACAAAATATAGTTTTAAATAGAAGTTAAAATGGAGTCATTTAAGTTGAGGCTACTGTATGAACTTTCCACACATAATATAATGTAAAACAATATTTTACCAGATACTAACAATCCATTATTCACCTTAAAATACAAATAAACATCAGAAATGGAGAGTTAATAACTGATGTTTTCATTCAGGTTGCTGTTTATCAATTACATCTTCAGTATTGTTGGTACGACTGCAGAATAAGTCCCTGTAACCCAACATTAATGACGATAAACAGACTGAGTGGATGTGAGCAGCTGTTCACTGACTGAGTTTGACGGAGCCGTCCATGCCCAGCAGGATGTTGTCGCTCTTGATGTCTCGATGGATGACCTGGTTCGAGTGGAGGAACTCCAACGCCTGGAGACACTGGACAGAAAAACACAAGAATTTAATATCTAACAAAAGAAAATATGTCATCATAACATAAAACCAAATCAGAAAATGATTCTGTCGAGTTATTAAGAGTTTTGGAAATGATTACAGTCTCCTTTTATTTTTTTGTTAATTTATTTTTTTATGCCGTAAATACTGTTAAATTCTCGATTGATTTTTCTCCTCCGGCTTCGCAGAGAGAGATGATGTCGTTTTTTAATTTATTAATTTCAACCCAGGACGTTGCCTCACTCCTCTCACCTCTCTGCACACGGCGGCTATCTGGGCTTCATCCATGCAGGTTTCCGTGACGACGTCCGTCAGCGAACCTCCGGCCAGGTACTCCATCACCACCCACAGCTCATCGCCCACCAGGTAACTGATGCAAACATCAACACGTGCAGGGATTAACGATAAGACCGGAATTTTAATGAAGACGTTTTACTGAAATGTCTCAGAACCAACTGAGGCTCAATATTTTAAATATAAAGAAACTGTTTTTAGTTGCTGGTCTGTTGGAAATTTTATGGAAAAAGTCCTAAAAAGTTTGGTTTTCTTAAAATGTTCAGTTTCTCAAATATTCTCAGACAAATAATAACTGCTTGGTTTAGTTTTAACTGGTATAGATGTCAATAAATGATGAATTTCATTACCAATTAATTTCGGTTGATTTTATATTCAATCAATTAGTCTATAAAACCTCAGAACTTAAAGTCTTCCGACGGATCCTTTAAGGGATCAACACAAACACAAATCTCATATTTGCTTAATGCAGCAAATAAGTCAGTTCTCTTTAATAAATTAGATTAAAAGATTCATTAATAAGCAGAATTAGTAGATTCATTTTCTGTAGGCTCATAGCTAAATCTGGTTTAAAGCATCTTTCCTCGTTTTTAAATGAATGTGTTTTGTACATGATAGAAATAAATTTAATAAACAAAAAAAAAACTGAACCTCAAACCAAGTCTTTAACTCTGTGATGTATTTGACACACACACACACACACACACACACACACACACACACACACACACACACACACACACACACACACACACACACACACACACACACACACACACACTCACAGTAAATCAGTGACATGTAAAATGCTGTTTCCACGGGGATGACAGCATCCTCACCAGCCATGCACGTGCTCCTCGATGTCTCTCAAGGCAGACAGGTAACTATGGTTACCAGACACACACACACATACGCACACGCACGCACACACGCACGCACGCATGCACATACGCACACACACATGTTCGGAGGGTTGCCATGATGACAGAGACACGTAACTGGTCAGCCTCTCATCACGGTTCACAGCTCAGCGGAGTTTCTTCAGAGACATCGACAACATTTCAAATGACCCAGAACATGTGGAACATCTCAGAGACGTTCTCCAGGTTTAGAGGGAACGTCTCCTGTTATTTCTAAGACAGCACACACTGAGGGGTTTGGACACAGAAGCCATCTGGTCTGTTTAGAAAAAGGAACCAAGGGGCCTCGACTGGCAAACAATAAAAGTACAAACGACAGAAAAATAAACATCAAGATTGAACAATCAGCAGGTTGGCAGCACATTCTGAAATGAATTCATCCGTTTAATTTTTTTTGGGCAGAACAGCAGCATTAACAGAGAGATCTCAGCTGAGTGTGAAGCAGCCAAAACTAAATATAATCCTCAGAGCTTTAGAGTCGCAGTCAGCAGGAAGGTTTATCTGCTCGCTCTCATCTCTCCGCCTCAGCAGGAAGTAACTGCAGCGCTGCGTTCAGGAGCTGCTGTGTCGACACGTGCACGCAGCTTTATGGTTACCGAGTCAAAGACGGGTCAATATAGTGTAGGAGGAATATCACTGCAGATCTGTAAACATCTGACCCTGAAACCTCTGCTGATCTGTGTATTTCAACAGAAGTGAAAACAGTTTTCAGGTCATGTAAACTAATTTCCAAATCGTGGGAAAATTAACTCGGGAAACAAAAACAAAAAGACGTGTGAATGAAGAATTGTCTCGAGACGTATAAGATAGAAGGAGTGCCTTTTTCTATTTGGGCTGAGAAAGGACTTCCCACTGAAACATCTGCCTGATCACCTCACTCACCGTTAAATCCCCATTATTTAATTCAGCCTTTTCCTTTTGTTTTACACTTCAATCAGAGATAATCATGTGAGCTATGTAAAGCTCCAACAAGACTTGCTGTCTATAATATCTAATAGTTGATGTGATATTGTAAAAGACATTTAAAAAAAAATTTTTTTTAAAACATCTGAGGTTTTTGACATCACAGCCACAGCAAGTCGTAACCGATAAATTTTGGTTGGCGGTTGAGACTGTTTTTAAGACTTTTCTTCCTTTAAGTACAAAAAAACTTAAAAATCTTAAGATTTCAGCTAAACCACCAATCTGTAAATCAGTGCAGCCCAGCTCGAGGCCCGAAGGCCAAGTTCAGCCTGCTTCTTGGTTTGTTTTGGCTTTTCATGGTGTTTGATAAGCTCGTCTTTACTCTCTTTATTCTTAAGTGCTGTAAAAGCCAAACTGTAGTGGCGACAAACTGTAAATTTTGTGCAGATAATATAGTTCAGAAGATGAGTTTTATAACAATGTACAGCACAGTGCTGTTAATCTTCCCTGTTCATTTTTGAACTGGTATTCTCGACCTCCTGCTGATGTTCATGTGTTGTTAGTGTGCCCTATGTCACTGAGCTGTCAGTCAGGATGACAGATCGACGCAGTGACGCACTGACAAGAGAACCTTTTTAAGAAAATATTTCTGTTTTGGTCAATAATTTCTGAAAAATTATAAAATTACTATAACGTGATTCAAGAGTCGTGTTTTCATTATTACATTTTTTTTTAAATGAGATTGCTAATTTTTCTCTTTTAATAAAATATTATTTCACAAAACATGAACATAAATTTTTGGCCCTTTATTGAAGAGAATTCAATGAAATAAATTGAAGCTGTCTGAATTAGAAATGATCTAAATCAGTGATCCAGGGTTAAGGTTAATCCAGGAGACTATACTAAACTGATGAACGTTGTCACGGTGATTACCGTGCTGCTGCTGTGTGCCGTCGTGTCTCACCTGTCCAGGTAGTTGACGATATTCGGGTTCTTGTTTTCCCTCATCACCAGAATCTCGTTGATGATCAGCTCCTTTTTGGGCTGCTGCTGCAGGTTCATCTGTTTGATGGCCACCTGAGAGGAAAGAGAAACACGTGACACAGAAGTGAAGAGAGGGTTTATTAAATTAAAAAAAGAGAGTGCGAGGAGCTATAAAACAGACCCAGAGGATGAAAAGAGAAGAGACGGCAGGAAAAAAAGACTGCGAGGAGGGAAATGTTGTATTTATATGTCTGTTCGTCAGCAGAGCTTGACACATCAAAACCAGAGCACACAGACTAATCCTCAGAGAGTGAAACTGAGGAGGATTAGTCCCACAGACGAGCTGAGCTGCTTAAAAATTAACCTGGAAGCCTCAGAAAATGAAACCAGACTTAAATCCAGTTAAGGCCACAATATGTGCCCAATCTGTCTGAACTCGCTTCATTTTACCCGATTGAAGGAACCAACGCTGCCTTTACACTTCCTGTTAAGCCTTCAACATAAAGCAGTTAGTAGAAAAGAAAAAAAGGGCCTTCAGTTTTAACGTATTTCTCCCTTAATTTACACTTGAAACTTTCTAATTAATGAATTAATTATTTTCAGATGGAACTCCAGAAAACTAATAAGAAGGAGTGACTTTAGCTAACACTAAAACGACTAATGGGAAATTTTCATTGCCTGGGGATTTTTGGATCGGACCTCTAGTGGCACTCGGTGGTATTGCAGTTTAAGGCACTTCTGCGTCGCCTACTTTTATATACAGACAAAGGTCCAGACTGAAATATCGAAGCAGCTGTTGGTTGGATTGTCACGACATTTAGACATTTTTAGCAAATGTTAGCTTGTTAAGGTTTCTTTGAAGTTCACAGCTCTGAGTCTTTTTACTCATTTTTAGAGTTGTAGACTGAGAGAGAACATCGAGGATGATGAAAGAAACGTACCTCCTGTCCTGTAGCGATGTCTATAGCTGTGTACACCGTCCCAGACGCCCTGAAAACAGACAGCACCAGAGCTCCAGGTAAACATTAGATTGGATGAAATCTACTTTTGTATTTTAAAGGTGCCTAGATGTAACATCATAAATATTTGTGGGTTTAGACCGTTAGTGCAGTGGTTCTCAACCGGGGGTTCGTGACCGAGATAATCAACAGATGGTCAAAATCTGCTTTAAGACTGGGCCGTGTATAAAATGGAGTTTTTTTTTTTTTTTTAATTTTTAAAACAAAGACTTTTAATTTGAAACAGTCAGTGTGTGTGCATTAGTTTGAGCCGCAGCATCGTAGCCAAGCAGCTGTAGCCAGATTTGCTTGTTAGCATTTAGAACAATGTTTTCTGATGGGATGCAATACAAAAAGCCTTAAAATTAGTTGAACTGTATGTAAATCATGTGCAGCTACATTCACATCAAGCAAACTCCAGATTTTTCACTCACCCCTGTCCGATCTTCTCGAAGCGTGTATATTTCTTCTTGGGGTCTCCAACACTCACGATCGTCCCTGAGTTAAAGAAAGAGAGAGAGAGAGAGAGCAAAAACCTATTTATTGAGTTATCACAACAAACAGAAACATGAAAATATCTGCAAGAGAGCAGGACAAAGAGCACCAGGCCCTATAATCCACAGCTGGAAGGTTTTTATAGGTTCAGTTTACAGTACCAGTGAATCTGGATGGATAGAAGAGTCAGCTGTCTTTCTATCCATCCTAATTCTACTCTATGTTCATCACACTCAGGTCAATGCAGCATGCTGACTGGGAGAGAGAGCAGAGAGAGGAGAAGAAGAAGAGAGGATGAAGAGGAGGAAGGACAAACAGGTCAGAAACAAACTGCAGAGGGAAAGAAATGAACAGAAAAGTTCAAAACTGTCAATGATGAAGAAGAAAAACGAAGAGTGAAATAGACAGACAGACAGTTGGGATGTTAAAGGTGAAACAAAAGAAAGAAGAAATGGCTTTAAGTAAGGAAGGAAGGGAAAAGGGGAAGGAAATAAGGAAGGAAGGGAAAAGGGGAAGGAAGGAAGGAAGGAAGGAAGGAAGGAAGGAAGGAAGGAAGGAAGGAAGGAAGGAAGAAAGAAAGAAAGAAAGAAAGAAAGAAAGAAAGAAAGAAAGAAAGAAAGAAAGAAAGAAAGAAAGAAAGAAAGAAAGAAAGAAAGAAAGAAAGAAAGAAAGAAAGAAAGAAAGAACGAACGAAAGAAAGAGCAAAAGAACAAAAGAATGAAAGAACATCTGTCTTGAGCTCAGTAATCAGAGTCCACAGCAGGAAAGTGATTAGAGGACAAAACCTGGAGTCACTCTGTGACCGCAGGACACGATGGAAAGAGAGGACGACCAATCAGACGTGAGGATTAGATAGAGGGGGTGGGACAGTGGATATCAGGTCTGTCAATCATAGATGCAGACAGACAGGCAGTATCCTGGTCTTACCAGCAGAGGGGGACCTGAGCACATCTGGACAGGCGTGGGGCATGGTTTAAAAAATATACAGGCTTTTATTCATACATTTTAAAAAATACAGTTTAAATGTGTTATTTTATTTTGAAGGGCTTTAAAACGTCACAGACTTTAAAAGAAAATGACACCTTCAAGTAAAGATAACTGGATTTGAGTTTATTGTAAAGGATCCATCAGTATTTAAAATAAAGTTTTAACCATAGAGTACTAAGCAGTGGTTCCCAACATGGATGTGAGGACCCCAACAAGGGTAGAAAATTAAACTGGACGGTCCTCAAGACGATTTATTTATGTAGATATTTATTTTGGTTATAGTTTTCTGGCTTCCCTTTAATATTGTGAAATGGGTTTAAAACTTTGCAGAATTTCTATTATGTTAAATATTAGGAAAATTTTAGAAAAGTTATCGTATTTTTAATGACTATTCATTATTTCTTAACTGTACGTTGAGACATTTAAAGTTTATTCCTTTAAACTTCATCAAACTTAATTTTAAGTCCATGATGTAAAAATCCTAGTTTTTTTCTAGAGCTTTTATTGTGATTGTTTGAGAAAACAACTAGATCTAGATAAATACATTTATTTAAAAAAATGTTGTGCAAAATGGACCTTTATTTGTTATGAAATAAGTTTGATCACGACAATCTTTGTGCTTCAAATCAGCTACTAAAGACTTTAAATATGATATCAGTCCAACTTCACACTGATAACTATCATTAATTCATTTAACATTAAGAGTTTTAACAAGGTGGTCTTGGAGCCTTAAATCAAGGCAAAAAGAAGGACTTTCAGAGTAAAAGCCTCTGTGTGTGTAGCGCGTGTTTAACTGGTGAATATTCACATCTGGCTCATGTTAGCGGCCACAGTCAGAGGGGGGAGAGCTTCACGAAGAAAAAGGCTGTGGGCTGTCCAGAGGTCTGAGCTACACAAACCATGGAGGACAGTTCAAATACCGCCATAACTGCAGTTCATGTTGGAGAAAACAAAACCGTCTCACTGTGAGCTGAAACAGCACGGCTCCGTCAGGTCTCCGTGAAAACAGGAACCGAATATTAAATATGAAAACAATAACGTGTTTAACAGGAACATTTGAACACTGGGCCTGGGGTTACAAAGAACTGGAAGATACTTCTACATGGGACATCACGGTAACGTGTCTGCACATCATTTTCCTTCCTCCAACTACACTGCCGCCTAAAATAAACTCCAACCCTGCAGTGTGAGAGAAACCGTGATGAAACAGCCCGTCAAAACTACAAGTGAAAATGAGACTAAAATTAGAACTCACTCTGCACCGGGGACCAACTCCATCTGAATATTTACTATATACATTTGTAGACTTTTACTATTACAGGTTGATAATATGTAATATAAATGCATAGAAATTTGAAGTTAAGACTTAAAAAGTTCCGCTGTCAGCCTTTCAAAATAAAAGGTGCTGTGTTATTAATTGATAAGGCCTTTGATCCTGATGCAGAGCTGAGTAGTCACACTCATCCTGATAAATGCTTTGAAATTGAGTAGCCTGCACTTTGACTGACTTTCAGAGGACACTTCAGAGGTCTCTTCAGCTGATTGTTTCCAGAACGTACCTTCATGTATTTCCAACAGCAGAACAACAGTTTCACAGCCGTCTGACTTGGCAGTGAACAAGCAGATAACACTCATGTGAGGCCGTCAGGTGTCTGAACGGGAGGCTGAAGCACTGATGTTGTTACTGCAGCTGCTACAGACCAGCCGGCTGAAACCTGAGTGTGTTGCTTACTGCTAACTCAGTTCTATAGTTTAATCAACAATCTGTCGGCATGTTTAAGTCCATACACAGACTTCATATTTTCCCGTTTGTGTGCTGTGAGTGAATAAATGAGCCTTACGTAGTTTCTCCAGGATCTCCTCGTCCGACATCTTCTTCTTCCTGGTTTTGTCCTGTGGGCGGGGCAGAGAGGGGCCGGGGGCAGGGCTCGTGCTGGGGGGGCTGCTGGAAGCTCCCTCTGCAGGGGCGGCGGGGGTGACGTCGGCGGCGGGGGTGACGTCGGCGGCCACGGTGGCGGCGGCCGCGGCAGTCGGCGGGGAGATGGGCGAGGTGGCGGCATCTTTGGTGGGAGGAGGGGGGAGGGGCTCGATCACAGAGCGGGTGTATATCTGAAATAAAATCAAATAAAAGTTAAACTATGTGAATTCAAACTGTTTTAAATTATGTTGTTCAGATGTTTTAAACAGAATAAATAAGAAAATATTCACACGTTTTAATTATGGCATCATGTATATAACTACGGCAAAAACACCTTATTAAGATACTATTATTAAGACAAAAAATGTCCAATGACTTTTAAAATAAAACCAAACAAAATTAAATATTTAGTAAATAATAACGTATTAATAAAAGAAAACACTAATTTCACAATTCCTCTTGCTTTCTTTTCCAGACTTTTAAGACCAAGTCAGAAAAACACTTTCTTTTTTTATATTTCTTCATTAAAAAAAAGAAAATTACATGGAACATAATACATAATACAACAGGTTTAATGTTGTCGTAGTATTCTGTGTTTAAAACACTTTAAACTGTATAAACACATACTTCTGTTTTGTCTTATTGCATAAATAAAAAAAGAAAGTTGCAGTATGTATAGTGTACACAAAAAATAGGTATAAATGACTATTACTTAGTATTGATTTAGATTTTTATTTCATCTAACCAGATCAGTCATTATGTCACAAAATTACCCTCTGTTACCTTTATGAGTGTGTTACAACATGAACAGTTTGTTTGTCCATCTGTATCTAAAACCTTCGGTTTTATCTAGTAAACCTCAGCTGAGATCAACAACGAGCACAACATGATGAGGAAGAAGCTTTGCTGAAAACATAATGCACATTATTTTATGTACATGTCTAAAATTATATTTCATGTATGCATTGTTATGAATAAACATTGTGTGTAGTTAAGTTTGAAGAAACTGTCTGTAAGTGATAAAAAATAGTTTTGAGTGTAACTGAAGTAAAAACTAAAGTATGTGATTGTGAGGTGTTTGAGTCAAACTCGGTTTTCAGACTGTTGAGATGGAAAGACCAAAAAGTCTAGTGTGTGTGTGTGTGTGTGTGTGTGTGTGTGTGTGTGTGTGTGTGTGTGTGTGTGTGTGTGTGTGTGTGTGTGTGTGTGTGTGTGTGTGTGTGTGTGTGTGTGTGTGTGTGCGTGCGTGTGTGTGCGTGTGAGAAAAATGGTGTGAGTCAGGTGCTATAGACTCATCACTATGGAAACGGCGGTGGTGCCATGGAAGCAGCCTCTCAACCGCCAACCTGTCTGAGAGGAGAAACAATGTGTGTGTGTGTGTGTGTGTGTGTGTGTGTGTGTGTGTGTGTGTGTGTGTGTGTGTGTGTGTGTGTGTGTGTGTGTGTGTGTGTGTGTGTGTGTGTGTGTGTGTGTGTGTGTGTGTGTGTGTGTGTGTGTGTGCACGCGCGTGTGCGAGGGGGAGAAGAGGAACATAAAAAAGGAATTTGTAAAGTTGTTTGCTGATGTGACCAACAGTGTTATTTATGTATGTATGTGTGTGGCTTTTCTACTTTTCTGTATGTGAAAGTCAGCGGTAAAGTCTCTTGCACATTTGAAGATGTCTTTTTTCACTATTCCATGACAAATAAATAAGCATTTAAATAAATGGATTATCAGATAATTACAGTAATTTTTAGTAGGTTATCTGAACACAAGTCTTTTTATATGTCTGAAGTCTGAATGGATTCTTTTATTAGAATTATTTTACCGTTTATTGTCTTTTCTTTCTATGCTGTTCTTCTCTCTCTCTCTTCTCCACTCCCCTCTGGTGAGGGTCTGGTTCTGTCGGAGGACTTTTCTTTCTGCTGAAAGGCAGTTTTCCCTCCGAGCTGTAGTTCATGTAGAACTGTTGGGTTTCTCTCTGTAACGTTCTCAGTTCTGTTGTAAGGACTTCATGATGTTAAATATCCTGAGATGATTTGTTTTGTGATTTGGTGCTATCTAAAGAAAATTCAATCAACTGAATTCAATCAAGTGTACGCTGCTGCCACTTTATCGAGATGTGTTTTAGTTATTTAGCTCAACCTTTACTGATACAAACAGTGGACAAAATAGCAGAAACACAAGCCAGTATCACAAATAATTCAACAGAAATGTATCCTGCAGTTGAATCAATACTGGAACACTTTTAGTGTGAAGCTGATAAACTGACAACTGACTGTGTTTTAATCCACAAGACAAAAGTGATGGAGAGCCAGAGATGATCTTTGTCAACCTCTGGTCTCACTTTGAGAGAAAGTGTGTGTGTGTGTGTGTGTGTGTGTGTGTGTGTGTGTGTGTGTGTGTGTGTGTGTGTGTGTGTGTGTGTGTGTGTGTGTGTGCGTGCGTGCGTGCGTGCGTGCGTGCGTGCGTGCGTGCGTGCGTGCGTGCGTGCGTGCGTGCGTGTGTGTGTGACAGTCACAGGGGAAGCGGAGTTTTTTTTTTGTTATTTATAAACAGTTTTTCAAAATCTTCCCCTGTGAATGTCACATACACACACACACACACACACACACACACTGAAGTCTGTGTGGTCATATTAGAGTTGAGGCAGGAGATGTGTCCATTTAAAGAGTAGCGACTGTGAAACATCTAACAAACGACGGTACCTGGACAGTGACTCACTCTGTGTGTGTGTGTGTGTGTGTGTGTGTGTGTGTGTGTGTGTGTGTGTGTGTGTGTGTGTGTGTGTGTGTGTGTGTGTGTGTGTGTGTGTGTGTGTGTGTGTGTGTGTGTGTGTGCGTGCGTGCGTGCGTTTCCTCTCTAAAGCCACATGTCCACCACTGATGGTACAAAATGAGTAGAGTGTGCCTATTTTGATTGACAGGTGTCTCAGCCTTGTATTGAACAGCACCAGTAGTGAGTGTGTGAGTGTGTGTGTGTGTGTGTGTGTGTGTGTGTGTGTGTGTGTGTGTGTGTGTGTGTGTGTGTGTGTGTGTGTGTGTGTGTGTGTGTGTGTGTGTGTGTGTGTGTGCGTGCGTGTGTGTGTGTATATGTGTGTGAGAGAGAGCTTGTTTTACTATCTTTGTGAGGACCAGCTCCAGTTGTTAACCATCATTGTGAGGACATTTCGGTGTGGTTTAATGTCAGAATTAAATTTGGGGATAAGAAATGCATTTTATCAAAGGGTCCTCACAAGTATAGAGAGTGAGAGTGCGTGTGTCCTTACTGATTTGGTGTGTTCAGGTCGGGGGGCGATCACCGGCGGAGGCTCAGCCTCATCCTCGTCCTCATCCTCAGATACGGTTGCTATGGCGGGCGTCTCCGACACGGCCTTGGAGTTCTGCGTGATGTCAAAGGGGGAAAGAGGGCGGAGCCTCAGTGACATCATCTTAACGTGAGCTAGGAGCGACACCAGACCCATCATTGCCTCCCGCTGTCACTGCCTCATCGTGTCGTCACGCGGAGACGTTTTCTCCTGCTCGTCTTCAGCTCTTCGTCTCCGAATCTAACCTCCTCTCTGTCCGCCCTTCGTTCCCTCCCTCCTCTCGCCCTCCTCCCGTCATCGCTGCTGATGTCTGAGAGCCCCGGTCATGTCTGGCTCCTGATGCCACTAGTCACATATCCTCCTCTCCATCTCCCTTCCCTCTCTCTGATAGTCTGGTGCTCGGCCGGTGGCCAAGCTGCAGAGACGAGGAAACGGCGAAAGGAGGAAAAGATGCTGATTCACAGTGCAGAGAGAGAGAGAGACAGAGAGAGAGAGAGAGAGAGAGAGAGAGAGAGAGAGAGCTTCATCATCCTCCCTCCTTCTCTTTATTCTCACCTTCATAGTTTGGCTGTCAGACGACACGTCCACTGCGCCAAAAACAAAGCTTCCCCTTTTATTCCAGTAAGAATCAGTGAGTTTAAAGCTGTACAGTCACACGGCGGAAAGTTAGGAAACGGACGGACCAGTCAAATAACATGCACCTGAACGCATCACGAAGTATTCCCGAGTCCTTTTACTCTACAACATAGACCTCAGGAAAAAAAAAGTAACTTTAATAAAAAAATTTAAAAAAAGAATTAACATGTACTAAATGTATTAATTCATCAAATAAATTTTAAATATCAAGTTGCAACTAGTGGTTTCAGAGCTGTTTGGGGCTCAAACCCGTTTTTATTCTATCAGATTATTTATTAAAGTTTTACTAAATATTTTAAGCAATAACAAAACGTCTTTAAATTTTAGAAATGGTATTTTCAGACATAACTATGAAACAATAATGCACAAATCAAACTGAATTGACCTCAGAATTGATCAAATTCCATTAAATAAATCCCCAGTAATGTTATTTATGGGAAAGTTTATTACAAAATAATATTTTAACAATATTTGACTTTAAGTATTAGTTTTTGAGCTCTTTAGGTGTGTTGACAACTTCTACAAAGTAAACTTTTAGGTTTTTTTGTCAGTAGAAATGCTAAAATCCTTTCAAATGAGCAACCTTATATTTAGTCAGCTGTCTTGAGTTAGATGAGAACATTCATTCAACTCGTGACTGAGTTGTACGTTTGAGTGGAAACAGTAGAAACCACTAACCTGGCAGATCTCTCACTCCACGCAAGCAATCGGCTAATATCAGCCTGATAAAAGGCTGAATGGCAAAAAGAAATACAAAACCACACGGAGGAATATATGTTCTTCCTCCTTCTAAAAATGATTACAACAGCAGTTTCCCAAATTGCAGTTTTTTTACAGTGTTATTCATCGTTTTGATTTAAGGTGAGCTGTTTCTGTTTGACCAGTAGATGCACAGAAAACAGAAAATAAAGACTACGCAGGTTCCAGGTTAAGTCTTTAGCAGATGAAGCACTTAAACAAATATCATTTATTTTATCGCAACTTTCCAAAGTCTCTGCACTGCAAATACTCGTACAGAAAGCATGAATGTGCAGTTTGATTGACATCTAACAGCCATTCATTCTTTCGTCACATCTTCAGGAGAAAGACACATTTTAGAAAAAGTGGCCCATATGTAGGACCTGGGATGTCTCACGTAGAGGGGAACACCTGGTCACTTTAATGTGGCCGCATGTTGGATGCAGGTTAGAGAAGGTGCTGACAAAAGCAGTCTTACCGTTGTGGTGGAGGAGCTGTAGGCGTCTGCGTTCTTATCTGCAGGAACACGAAACAGCAGAATAAGTGAGGGTAAAGGAGCAGGTGTGTGTGTGTGTGTGTGTGTGTGTGTGTGTGTGTGTGTGTGTGTGTGTGTGTGTGTGTGTGTGTGTGTGTGTGTGTGTGTGTGTGTGTGTGTGTGTGTGTGTGTGTGTGTGTGTGTGTGTGTGTGTGTGTGTGTGTACCTGTGAAGCTCATATATTTCTGGCTGTTGGCCGTTTCTTTCGAGTCGTAGAACTTTAAAACATCAAGGACGGCCTGAGGATTCTTCTTCTGCTCCAGCTTGGTGATGTTGGACGTCTGCAGGAGTCGAGCCCACTGCTCCGGCACACACACACACACACACACACACACACACACACACACACACACACACACACACACACACACACACACACACACACACACACACACACACACACACACACACACACACACACACACACACACACACACACACACACACACAGTTTTATTTATTATTAGAATCAGAACCAGATTAACTGGCCAGGTATTTACACATACAAGTAATTTGACTTCGGTTTTAACTTGCGCTCTGAACGCACAAACACAAAAACAGACATAAGTAGACATATAAAACATAAATAGATGTATATACAGCTAAAACACATATATACACAGGGTTTGACATTGCGTGTCTAATGGAACTGTTTAACAAATTGATGGCCTGTGGGTAAAAACTGTACTTGTTCTCTTATTTTATTTATTTATATTTATTTTATTTATTTTATTATCTTATTAATTTACTTCTATGTGTACTGTGTACTTTTTCAACTTGTATACAAGCTGACAAATGTTCTACACTTTTTGAGGAATGATAACTTTTGGACAATATACTATAGTAAGGACACACACAGTAAACACACACACAGTTCCTAAAGATTCCTAATGAAGCAGTCTCGTCATATTTGTACTTCAGTCCCAGATCTGGGTCACATCTCGATGTTTCTCAGCTCTCTCTTGACTCATCTGTCGGGGTCAGTCCATCACTCACACACTCCACTTCCTGCTCCATCACTCACACACACTCTACTTCCTGCTCCATCACTCACACACACTTCACTTCCTGCTCCATTACACACACTCTCTCCACTTCCTACTCCATCCCTCCATCCTTCCATCCCTCCTCTCCACACAGGTCTGATCTTTTCCTTTATGTTAAACCATCATTTCATCCATCAGTCTGGCATCTCTGCTGCTATTTATTCACTGAATCATATTCAGGTTTATTTATTTATTTTGTTGAAAAAGTAAAACTGTTTTTTTTGCATATAGATGTGTGTAATAAGCAAGAAGCAGGAACTGTGTCCCAAATTACAGAAAAGGAAACAACACACACACACACACACACACACACACACACACACACACACACACACACACACACACACACACACACACACACACACACACACACACACACACACACGGTTTAACTCCCAGCTAAAAGAGCTTGGTCAGGCGGTTCAAGTGAGTCAGCCAAACAAGGCGTCTTTGTCCAACGTGATTATTTAAAAAGGTTAATTTGTGTGCAAGTGTGTATCAAACCCACAGACACACACATTTATACACACACACACTCGTACGCAACAATGAACACGGCTCCCTTTGGTAAGCAATTAAAGCGTGATGTAAACACACCAGACGCACAAACACACACCGCAGAAGCCCATGGTCTGCTTCCTATAAATGAAGGAGCATTACTACACACACAGGAGAGGAAACACACAACACCACACACACACTTACAGTAAACTCCCCGGTAACAGCATCAAAGCCGACATGGATGGTGTGTTCAAAGTCAGACGGCAGGGAAATCTCTGGGCGCTCCTTCTTCTTATAGGCTGAATCAAAAAAGAAAAAAAAGATGATTTTCAGATGAGGAAGCAGTCACATGCCAGAGGAATTATTATATTTCAGCATGATGTAGTTTTCCACTTCAAGGACATTATAATATCCAAGAATTCATTCCCCTTTAGATGTTTATAGATTAAAACGACCTAGAAAGAGTCCAAACTTGGCTCTTACAGGCTGCAAAAGAGAAGCCGAGATGGTTGTTGATCTTTTTTAATGATTAAAACATTTGTAACAGACAATCCTAAAACCAGCATCTTTTAAAAATCCCTTAAAGAGGAGGTACAAAGAGTCACAGGTTCACTAAAAGTCCCTGAAAAGGTTTTAAATCCAGAGAGAAACACTAAAAATTTAGGAAATCTATAGGCAGACGGAGAAAGAAGTTCAAGGAAAACACATCAGAAAGTAGAAAACAAGAATAGAAAAAAAGATGGAACAAAAAAAAGAAAAGAAAAGATGAGTAAAAAAAAAAAAAAAAAATAAAAAAGATGACAAAGAAGACACCACACGTTGTGAGATGCTCCTCTGGGAAATCGTAACTCCACCGAGCGTCACGGGCAGTCGATTCCCCTGAGAGGACTAACAACGATGCAGAAACACCAGCTTCCCGCTAAGCATCATGGGTAATCTGTGCCTGAGCATGGACGTGAGTAGTGAGGCAGTTTGTCAACGGAAACGGGAATGTGTTCGTTCCTCTGGAGACCGGAGTTTGTTTCAATGAGAAAATGTTAGAAAGTAGCACGTCGATCCGAGGATCTACTGACAATTGAGTGATTCCTTCGCATAGATTACATAAATCTCTTCTACTATAGATGGACAATAGATATAAAGTAAAACTTCATTGACTTCCAGTGTGAAGTCTTTTGTTACCAAAACAAAACACAACATATCAAATAAAAGTGGCAACAAAAAATCCTTTTGTTGAAGCATAAAAAAAACAAAAACATATCCAAATAAAATACAAGCAACTGTTTTAAATTTGACCATTTACTTCCTGGCGAAGACGTACTGTCAGCAGCTGGCTAACACATGAATTTGTTTTTCCTAAGTTTAAAGTTTGAAGAAGCTGAGAAGAGGGGCAGTGAACTCTGCTGCAGCAGGTCTGACGGCTGCTGTGACACAATAAGGTCAGACGGATGTAATCTGCACTCCAGCGCTCTAATGCACAGAGGGAGGCTGAGGAGTGGAGGCAGACACTCTGAGGAGGTTTTAAAACCTGTTTACTGACTATCGATCGAGCTGCGTCTGATGATAAAAACATGATATCTGGGGACATTTCTTAGCCACTTGTGATTTTTCATGAAACCTGGAGAGAAGATGGATAAAGACACCGGCTGGAACTGGATGATGCATTGCTGTAAAAACTGATGATAAAACCTGTTTTTGTTGTCCATTTTTTAATTACAGTTAATGCAACAAGTCACATTAACACTCAGGTTCTTTTAAATTCAGAAAACAGTTAACATCCCATAATTGTCACGAGGTCGCCCTGTGCCGTCGGTACTCACTCTTGTCACCTCCTCCGGTCAGGATGAAGCGAATCGAGCGGTCCTTCTTTTTCTTGTCCTCCGGGTTCGGTGGGAGGGGCTTGGAGCCGTGGTTGAGGGGGGCGGGGTCCTTGTTGCAGGAGCCAATCATGGTGCTGGTGTTCCTCATGGGCGGAGCTGGGGGCTTGTCCTCGACCTCACCATTATCAGACATCTTCAGACGGGCTGCAACCGGCCGCTACTGCACAAAGACAGACCAATCAGAGAGGAGGAGGCGGGGTCAGCGGTGTGGAAATCAACCAATCACAGGTGAGCACTCAGAAGATAGCAGTCAGAATAATGATAAACTGATCCAAAAAAAAATTCTCCAATACATTATTAAAGCTGCAATTATGATTTTCACAAATATTCCTTAAGTTTACTATCCCACCGTGATTCCTTTAAATTTATTTATTTGTGTCACCAACAGTAAAAAAAAAAAAATACGAATAGATATCTGGTTGAATAGAACTATATTTTGATGTCAATGCACATTTAAATTTGCTTATGTTAGCCTCTTAAATTTAGGACTATTATTTATACTTTAGCAGTGCGGTGTAGATTATCTTTACAAAGATTTCCATTTGAAAGGTGCAACAGAAATAAATTCGGTCTGCTTTCAGTTTATTCATGTTTCTAATGATCAGAGACATGTTTGATTCCCTGTTGAATTTGTTTACTGTATTAAAAGGCGTTTTACATGGTCTTGAATGGATTGAATATTGGCACTGGATAGTTTGAGCAGGGCTGTAAATTGAAACATAGTCTTATTCTTAAGTTTCTTAAAACTTGAGTTTTTTTTAGTGAACAGTAAAAATGTTAAGAAAACAACATGAAAGAGAAATTTGAGTTTTAATTTTTGAACAGAAACTTAAAGTCAAAAAACAGAATAATTAAATAATAAAAGAATAAATCAAGAGTTTCCATTTGATCACTGAGAGGTCTGTTTGAGCTACAAACACTAAGATGGCTGAACCATGGTGTGTGTGTGTGTGTGTGTGTGTGTGTGTGTGTGTGTGTGTGTGTGTGTGTGTGTGTGTGTGTGTGTGTGTGTGTGTGTGTGTGTGTGTGTGTGTGTGTGTGTGTGTGTGTGTGTGTGTGTGTGTACTGACTCAGACCTAAGTAAGTCTTAGTCAAAAGATAAAACACACACTTTGTTGTGTGAGTACAACCTGGAGTGGGCACACACAGCTGAGAGGCAAACAAGGACATTTTAATGACTGGTTAAATGCTCGACTGGACACAGAGACCCACAAGGAGAGTCTATTTAGGTCAGAGCTACACCGAACACATCAAACACACAAGCATGTAGAGGATATTATCATCCATGAGTGATAAATTAATCTGATGTATTTAGAATATTCTAACGGACAGTTTCCTGAAAGTCTTTTCAGCAGCTATTTTAAATGTACTGACTTTAGCAGAGGCAGCGGCTCCAGTAGGCTCTGTGTTTTACAAGGACAGCCACTGACATGTTATATTATATTAATCAATAAAGTAACCTTAAGTCGAACAAACATGACTGTATTTCTGGGTTTAATGTACACAAGTAAACTGTTTCTTGTTTTACTCCTCTGAACGTTTTCTTTTCTACTCGTGATATACAGATGACGTGTACTGCCGTCTCTTCCTCTCGTTTAGATCAGTAGATACATAGATCGACTTTATTGATCGAGTGAGGGGAAATTGTTTTGCTTCAGCAGCACAGGTTAAAAAGATACAGAACAAAAAAGCAATGAAATATTTATCTCCAGGTGAGCAAATCATCAGTGAAATATTTTACTTTATCTGCTCTACAAATAGTCTGCTAGCTAATAGCAGCACTGTGCAAACCGACCGAGCCACAATATAAATCTTTGAACCGCTTAGTGCCATAAAGTCCTTCTATCAGGATTTTTTTTTTTTTTCAGGACATGTAAGGGGAACCAATAGCTCAGTGTGTCTGACATTATTGTTGGTGCAACTAACTACACAGAAACTCTCCTGCATATAGTTGTTAAATTAAACCAGTGAAACAAACAAACCAAAACTCTGTGTGGTTTGAATTCAGTCACCAATCAGCCAAATCAAACTGAATTCTGTGCGTCTCACTGAAGGAGATATGAACACTATAAAAGGGAAAACTTCCTACTGAGCTGAGTTTGGATCAGACGCTGCTCATCATACACGTGATGCTGTTTCACCCTGCAGGCAGGTCAACGTCTGAAAACAGTAAATTAATTTCAGCTCTGATTCATCTGATAAGTCTTATTTATCGCTGCCCGCAGGAGAGAAGTTTGGTTTCAAGTAATCAGCAGCCAAATAAGCTGCACTCTACAACAAAGTCAGTATTTTTCAGTTTTTTTTTTTTTTGGAAGCCAGTCACAAAATAAAATCAAACCTAAGACACGACATACATGGTAATAAACCGACCTGGAAGAAATATAAGCGGAGAAACTTTTGGATTTTTTTTTTTTGGGGGGGGGGTTTAAACTAACTTTTAAGGAGGGGAAGGTTCATCTCAAACAATTAAGTTTTTCCTCAAAATAACTAAAACCGACAACTTCCTCTGCACAAAGCAGTTTACAGATCTTACCTTAGCAGAGGCGGACAAACATGTTGGCAGCTTAAAGATGATCCAAGAACAACAACAAAACAAAACAAAAATCGCACTGTGTGAATAGGAAATGTTGGAGAGTTAAAGTCCAGGAGAGACAATAAGACAGTGAAGCTCCGTCGGCCTTTTAACCAATCCTGACTCCACTACACGGTGATGTCACAAGGTGACTCACATGAGGAAATGGGACATAAAGTAACACACACAAACTGTGTCACACAAACGTAAAGAGGGTGTGTGTGTTTACAGCCGTCGCAAACACAAACAATCATTGTTTGGAGGGGAGTGATGCCGTCTTTGATGTCTGCTGCTCTTTAACACACACACACACACACACACACACACACACACACACACACACACACACACACACACACACACACACACACACACACACACACACACACACAATGAGACAGAGGTCTCATATTTCGGACACTCCTGTCAGTTTCAGCTCAGACACGTTACCCCACACACACACACACACACACACACACACACACACACACACACACACACACACACACACACACACACACACACTTCGAATGATAGTCTGAACTCACCAGCAGAGGATGAGTAATGAGAGTTTCGGCGGGTTTTCCCGACCTGCCACAAACACACTCGGTCCTGTCAGAAGATCTCAGTCATTGTTTCCTGCTGTAATTAAAGCACGAAACCGACTTTTGACCCCTTGTCCTGGTTCATCACTGAGAGGTCGTAGGTACATTTGAACTTCACATTTTCTTCATCAATTAATCTCTTGTTTACTTGTTTTGTTCAAATAATCGGGGAACCATCAAGAAAAAGAAAATGTTTGGTGATAGTTGCGATTAAAAATCTTAGATTGTTTTGGTGGATTTTCACCAAAATTGCGATGTAATTTAGAAAATCTTTAGTGAGTTTTTTGGTGGTAAAATTGCAGGAGTTAGCAAGCATTGGAAGTCAAGGGGAAACAAATATTTTCTTTTAACAAAGACCTGTTAAAGAGTAATATGTAATCACTTCCTGTAATAATAATCCTGCTGCACATCACAGAAATATTTGACTTGTAAACAACCACGGGACTCAAAGTGATTAAAAAAAGAGTCTAAAAGTGACGCAGCTTTCCAGAACAGACAGTCTGTGGCTGTCATATAGAATACAAGAGCTTTAAATGCTTTATAAATAATATTCATTCAAACCAGGCCGTATGCACAAAAACAAAGTGCAGTCTCTTTAAACTGGAAGTGTGTTTAAAACTAATCTAACAATGAGTGTTAATTAATGAGATTGCAAGACTGTGATTTCCTGGAGTTTTCAGAAAAACACTTTCAAACAGGTTGTATTTTGTGAGTGAGGAGACACAGTGTCTGAGTGATGAGAAAATATGAGGGCGTTAAGAGACCTCATCATATCGTACAACACACTCTCACTGGATGATTACAGCCTGTCTCGGAGCCGTCAGGCAGACCCGTCCATTATTCCAGCCGACATCTCTCTCCCTCTTCCTCCTCTCTTCTTCATCAGTCTTTTCAGCCATTAAACCCTCTTTTCCCTCATTTGTCTCCCTTCGTGCTGCTGGATCCGAACACTGAAGCTCAGAGCTGCTCTCCTCTGTCGGCTGCAGCAGTAACAACCAGCTAAGGTGGACAAAACTCAGCTGGAAGATCGATTTTTGATCAACTCTATTTTCAGCAATCCTTTAAAACAGGCGTGATGAAGATTTTTAGGATGAGCTCGTTACTGAAAACAGCTGCCGGCTGGCTGGACATGAGGATGATGAAGGAGGGGAGAGGGAAGCTCCAAAATCACACACACACACACACACACACAAAAAAGCCAAACACCCTTCAGAGTGGAGTCAGGTGATGATTCTCTGTGAGAAAGCTTCTCTAACTCACACAGTCATGTGACCTGTAGTTACTAGAAAAAATATTGATTATCATTCGTCTTCAAAGCCTGATATTAAACCAATCAGTAACATCAGTGATGTCGCCCGTTGGTTTGTGAACATTATGATGCCTCCAGTTCAGATTCTATCCGTCACCATCTTTGCTTGTTCGGAGTGGTTTAAAGCAGGAAGTGACCATTTTGGGACGAGCTGGGGGAGGAGCCAGCGGTGGATTGGATTTATCTGATTGGAAACCTGACGATACTACGTCCCGCCCACCGATAGCTGTAACCTGACTGCACCACAAGCCTGTCAATCAAACAGACACCCCCCCCCCAAAAAAAGGTATTTTTGAGGTTTATTTTCTAATGAATGAGGGATTATTTTCAGATGGACCTCCAGAAAACTAATAAGAAGGAGTGACTTTAGCTAACAACACCAAAATAACTGCTGGAGACATTTTATTCACCTTGTATTTGATGAGAGAAGCTGAATGGGAGTCTATGGAGCCGGATGCTTTTTGGAACCGACCTCTAGTGGCACTCGGTGGTATTGCAGTTTAAGACACTGTATCGGTCACTGCCACATAGATCAGTGTATCACCTTGACAACCCTGGTCTCAGATCAATAAACAGATCCAATAAAACCCATTGACCTCCACCCACACCTGTCATCCATCCATCTCACTCAGTGTCTCACATTTACCTGGAAGAGGCTGTTTATTTCTGATATTTGTATTCTATTTAACTACTTCTATTTTTATTCTTGTGTAGGTTAGGGAGGATCAGTAAAGTAAGAATTTCATTGTACAAAAAGGTGATTACACCAATCACCTTTTTTTCTATACTGTGCATATGACATATGACTTAAATTATCTTTAAAAATGTATGTAAGCTTACATTATGGACACACACACACACACACACACACACACACACACACACACACACACACAATACGTGTCAGCACTTCCTGGAACTGCAACATCAGCCTCTGCAGCCGCGTTTACTGGAGGAAGACTCCATGTGTGCATTAAACCCTCCATGATACATACAGATACACACTTCACTGCATTATGCACACAGCACACACCTCAATGCCTCCTCCTGCAGTCTATGTCTCTTTACTCTCAAGGCAAAGATTCACAAGAATCTGAAATGGTTGTTGAATCATCCAAACATCGGGCTGGGACCTGCCCCAGTCGTGTCCCCTGGGCACGGGGAGGTCAAGGAGCCCCTGGAGGTCCTGCTGTTTACACACTAAACACTCTGGGGATGTTTACTCCACATATGCCCCGAGATAAATAAGAAACATTGACAGGAAACAGATGAAAAGACAGATGGGGGTGTTACCGCGGCCTTCTAACCAAAAACACAAAAAAGAACAAAAGAGGGATAAAATGAGGAGGTCAAAGGTCGACTGCATGTGATTTATTCTGATGGTTTCAGCGGTGTGAGCTGCAGAGAACGAACAGGTTTCAGAGATCAACACAAACAACCAGAAAGATCAGAGACAGAGAGAAATAAATTTTTGTCTGGCCTGCCTGCAGTCTCGACTCCAGCATCACGTCGTCATGGTAATAAGACGAACCCTAAGGCCCCGACTTCAAATGTATATTTTAACATATTTTACCGTCCGAGTTTGACAGCACTCACAGACGTACAGTATGTACGGATACATGTACAAATCCCCATGAGAGCACAAAACCTCCCACAAAATCTATCTTCAAGTTCAACTGCGCGCGCGCGCACACACACACACACACACACACACACACACACACACACACACACACACACACACACACACACACACACACACACACACACACATACAGATCTGAGCCACACCCGTTATAATTTATGTCTTTGAAGTTTGAAACTCGGGAGAGTCCCTGGTTTACGCAGCACATCCTGACTGTTTTCTGGATTTAACACAACGGTTTATTTTACTCAGTTTATTTCCTTACTTTTTTTTTAATCTTAACATTATTTTGCTTTTACTAAAAGGATTTTCGATTTTTCTTTTAATCAGCACATTATTATAGCAAGTGTAAGTTGTTTCATAGTCTGATATGTGATGTTTCTGAGCCACAGAGCTCCACTGTTGTCCAAAAATCACCGTTGCGCTCGTTCTTTCATTCCCGTGATCACACACTGTAGTTTAATTACACGTTCGCAGTCCTGCTGCCACGGAAACATACCAGAACCCAGAATGTGGATTAGGCCGCCGATTAAAATAGTACCGAGCAAAGTCCATTTCCTCCCGAGTAATGAAGGAGCAGTTTTTAAAGGCTTATATCTCCAGTAAAAATCTGAGGACAGGATATGGAAATCATAAAGTATTCAGAGACTCACGAGAACCTTAGATTTGTCTGCAACACCACAGACTGAAACCAGCCTTTAAAAACATTTTAGACTCAGTTCGGATAAACAAACAGATATTTTGCCAGTATAACATATTTTAAAGTCATGTTAAGCATTATTTTATCTATTTAAAATAATATTAAGAGATGTTTTAAAACCCACATGCCCCGCTTCCCACCAACACACACTGCACTTTCATTAATTATCAATCACATCTGAGCAGAGACGGGTTTAAGGCTGTTCAGCACAAACCTAAAGAGTCTTTTGTCAGGTGGCAATTAGTGTGTGTGTGTGTGTGTGTGTGTGTGTGTGTGTGTGTGTGTGTGTGTGTGTGTGTGTGTGTGTGTGTGTGTGTGTGTGTGTGTGTGTGTGTGTGTGTGTGTGTGTGTGTGTGTGTTTGTGTGTATGGCGGAGAGACAGATGGTAATTTTGAAGAGGAGGACGTGTCCAAACATAAAATAAAGAAAGAGAAAAAGAGTAAGCGAGAGAAAAGGAGAGGGGGATGGTGGTTTACTTCTGCATGAACGAAGGACATGACGAGGCGGAGTGGGACGGAGAAAGAGATGCCGAGAGAAACAAGAGCGAGAAGAGGGGGAGTAAAAGAATAAGAGGTTAAAAGAAGGAGGACACCTGGTAGCAGAAGAAAAGAGTAAAAGATGGAAAAGAGTGGCGGAGAATGAATGAAAGAAAAAGAGAGAGTGCGTGACCAAATAACAGACTCTAACATGGCAGGGGGCGCGCTCGCGCGCGCGCACACACACACACACACACACACGTTTCCATCCCTTTAGGATGCCTCTTCGACTTATATACTGGAGACCTTAAACAAAGTCTTTACTAAAAAGTTTACTGATTTATGTTACGAGCAGTGAGGGGTCATGATTTTAGAATGTTTTCAATCCTCATTAAAACATAAAATCATTGAATACTTTACGCAACGATCATCTTAACGAATATATTTTCTCTTGTTTTTAGCAGCACCTGGTGGTAATGCATTTTTACCGCCTGAAGGTGGCGGTAATTCACCGAAAAGCTGTTTGTCAACCACCAGTGAGCAAAATGGGACTCTGGAAAGAGACTTATAATAGTGACACGCTGCGATACACAGTAGAAACACTACAGCCATCAACAAGTTCTGTGTGGAGCTCCTTCAAATTAAAAATGAAAAAATACAAGAATCAAGGAAAATGTATTTTAATTCAAACTCTGCAAGCTAGCATATTAAAAGTGAAGCATCGAGCAGAAAGTCCATCTTCAGATCAATAATCAATCAGGCGAAGTAAGTTTGATGTTGGATGATGTTGTTTTCTGTTGAAGACGAGTGTTTTGGACGTTTTATGGCCAAATTCATGCCCTGAGCGAGTCTCTCTTTGTGCACATGTGGCAGCAGAGGTGGGTCTTTGATTAATAGTCAAATAGATCAAAGCAACTATTGAATAGTATTTTTGCCTAAAATGTCCATCATTCGTTATAAGAGCTGTTTTTATTTTGTCCCCATAAGACAGAACGCTTAAATAGATTTATGTCCCCACAACGTTGGTAATGTGAGTGAAATCACACACTGTTCAGCGTCTCGCCTGAGGGAACGTCAGAGGTGAGGTGACGACAGAGCATGATCTCTTATCAGATGTCACAGCCCCTCTCATTTTACCCATAATCCTTTGTGTTTCAGGGTCGCTCCCTGCGGTCTCTGCTCAGAATACGTTCTCACACCATCAGAGCAGTTTGAGATGTTTTCGGGGCTGCGTCGTCATCGTCCGTGTGGACAACCAGCGCTCGAATCACACTTTACAAACCTCAGAGTGTCATTAGGGTCGATTATACAGCTCAAAGGATCAATACTATGATCAATAGGTAAAAAAAAAAAAAAAAAGCTAGATACTATTAAATTCCAGCTTCTTGATGTTGATCGAGCAGCGTAACTTGAAACACTCCCTTTCAAAAGTCGTGTGCAGCTTCCCCCCCAATGACAGTTTTATCAACACATCTTACATGTGATGAGAAAGATATTGTTCACTCCAGTCCAGGTCAGCACACCTGCAGAACAACTGCACCTCCACTACTGCATTTACTGACCTGAAACTGCCGACGTGAGGTTTAACGCATACAACTGCAATCTGACAACATTCACATCAAGAAAAAGACAACTGACAGCAACATATTACATCTTAAATTACAATAGTAGAACACTTAAAGTCATTTAACCAAAACAAAACAAAACATTTTGTTATTTTATCTAGAATAATGTGATGTCAGGATCTGACAAATTAATTCTCACAATATGAATTTTGCTCTCATTGCCAGCCTTCTCTCTCACACACACACACACACACACACACACACACACACACACACACACACACACACACACACACACACACACACACACACACACACACACGCACACAGGATGTGATTAACTATCTGTCCATCTGCCTGTGTGGTTGCAGCACATTGATTATGCGGGTTATTGTAAGCAAGACATCGCATCCCCAAACCCTTCACTCACACACACACAGGGACACACACAGGGACACAGACACACACACACACACACACACACACACACACACACACACACACACACACACACACACACACACACACACACACACACACACACACACACACACACACAGGGACAACCTGCTCCATGCAACCATCTGTCCGGCCCCGCCTCAGCATATTGCCTTCAGGGGCCAACTGAGGCCAGTGTGTGTGTGTGTGTGTGTGTGTGTGTGTGTGTGTGTGTGTGTGTGTGTGTGTGTGTGTGTGTGTGTGTGTGTGTGTGTGTGTGTGTGTGTGTGTGTGTGTGTGTGAGAGAGAGAGATTTGTGCTGCTTAAAACAACATACATAATCAATGTGGAGCTCCACCTACTGAGATCATTTAGATGATCTCTCCCTCTTCTGCTCCGCACTGGGATCATTTACATTTCAGTAAGAGATTCAGTGACCGACTCGGCGGCTCACACACTCATCACTGCTCCATGTGTCCTTCTGGGCCGTCCGACAGCATTACAGCTCGCTGACATCAGCGGGTTAACGAGAGCCAGTTTTATTAGAGTGCTTTGGATAAATTTGAGTCACTTAGTTTAAAATACTACAAAACTAATTATGATGGAAACGACAGCAGTTTGACTAGAAGTGGTCGAACCTCCTCTCCTCTTTAGTGTGATTGACTCTTAAGCCAATCCGGAGGGATGCTTTCTCAACTGAACTACAACCAGAATGCACACTTTTAAGCTCTTTGACTGGAGTAAATAATGAATTTCTCATCCCATGTAATATGTGTCGATAAAAATGTTATACAGGAAGCTGCCACGCAGCTTTTGTGAGTAAGTATTCCACGTGTCACAGTTCCACACGTTAACGTGACCACCGGTACGTGAACATTCATGATGTCACCGTGGTCAGTTAATTAGTATAATTTTAATTAGTATAATTTTATGTCAGTATTTTAGGGAATGGAAAGAAGTCACATGATGAGTAACAGGGTGGGGAGCCACGATTGTGTTTTCGTTAACGTGTGGAACTCAGGTTCTGACTTTGATCAAGAGACGAAACTTGAATCACTTACTCGTTAAAAGTTATAGCTTCCTCTTGCTTTGTCCAAATCACTGCGCTATGGTCTGTTTGTACCCAAGACGAACAGAACTCTTTGAACGCACCACGTACAGATAAGAAAAAGCATCAGCCCAAACACATGACGAATAAAAAAGGAACTGAGGTCCCTACTCCCATTTGGGTCAACATCTACAGAAAATGTAAAGGGAAGGACTAAGAAGCAGGACCAGCGTTGAGCAGGAGATCAGACTCTTGAGGCTAGGAGGTCGTTGACCACTTCAGCGAGTCAACTGGCTGGAAAGAAAACCGACTAAACGAGCAAACCTTCAAACTTTTGGAAGGACCCGTCGTTGTTGGAGGTCAACCTAACGTAGACGTGGCGTGTGATGACATCAGCACAGGCTTCACTGGTCCGCCGGACAAACTGGGTCGAGACTATGATCCCGACAGTACACGCTGTCAAAGCCAACCAGCATCACGGCTCCAGTCATTTCGCCCCAGTTCATGTCCATTTTGGGAATTCATGATGCAGCTGTGACATCTGAGAGAAACACACATCTAATTCAAATACGCCGAGCAAACCGGCGTTATGTAGCGACTGCATTCAGAGGTTCAGCCGTAACAGTGACACTAATATTCTGCTCAAACGTGTTTTGGATCTCCAGAACAGCAACATCTTTATTTTTTTTAATACTGACAAAAAAATATTTTATGCTTCAAGCAAGAAACTAAAGATTTGTGTTCGACATTTACAGGAAATGGCTGCCCTCTCCGTGCAGCTTGTCTAATTCAATACATCACAACTCACGAGAAAGATCAAGCTCGTGTCTGTTTCCTCTCCCTTTTCCCCTCCATCTCCTCGACCAGAAACCATCTGAACTGATAGTCCTGCAAAATGAAACCCTTCCTGTCCGTTACACAATCAAACATCCAGGGTCGCAGGTCGTTTCTTTTGTTTGTGGGCAAAGATCAATTACGAAGCTCAGCTGAGCAAAGTCTAATCTAATACAGAAAATCTGATATGAATAAGAGGATGATGCTGACTTTGATCAGGAAATGACCTCCGATCCTCAGGACCAGAACTGAACCGGAACCAGAACCTACCTTATAGTGAAAAATTATTTTAAACTGACGGAGGGCAGCGTAGAAAGTATGAAGGAGAGAAAATGTAATTGGTCAATTAATTGATCAAAAGAAAATAAATTTGCAACCATTTTGATAATTATTTTTTATTTAAATACACAAAAAAACAAGTCTTTGAGTTGCAGCTTATGAACAGTAAGAATTTGTTGCTTTTCTTGGTCTAATGGGTTTCAAAACCTTTCAGATCACATACGTCTACATACCAAACCAAATTCACTGATTTAACCGAAACAACACAAGGCGACCATTTCAAAATCTAAATAATATATTTATCAATCATGGAGCCGCAGGCTGTTTTGGAGATGATGGAGAAGCTACGTCCACTTTTATTTACAGTACCACAGCTTGGAAATCAGAGTCTCAACCACAACACACCCATACACAACAAAATCCAATAAACACATGCACACAAGGCTCTACATAATCAATACTGACATGAACTACAAGGTCACATTAAGCCCCCCCGCTGGGACGCCTGATGTCTCGGCTCTGTGCTGCCTTTAAGACCAAACATGCAAATAACAAGCAGAGATCTACTTTAACTCACGTGTGTCTCCTTTAACTCTAAAATGTTCTGCTGCAGATTTGCAGATTAGCAAATGATTAAGATGATCAGTTTAAATTACTGATATTATGTGAGTGAAGTTGGACTGGGAGGACACGACAGAGAGAGAGAAAGAGAGTATTAGAGAATTCTTTGGTGTTAAAAGTTAGAAAATCCGTGTATCATTTACTCTGTCGCAAAGGAAAGAAGCTTTGAAGTACTTGTAGATAAAGAAAGGATCGGACTACATTCAGCTTTAATTTAACCAAAACAATGCACTGAAACACGCCCAGATTGGCCCAGACACTGATGTTTAACATCGGCTCAAGACATACAAGTGAGAGGTACGGGGACACCTGAGGGAGAAGAGAAATATCAAGACAGCAGCTAAAAGGGAAAAATTAACAGGAAACAGGGGATGAAGAAAAAGGAGGAAGATGGAAATGAAAGAGAAGGAAGGAAAGTGAAGACCGTCTTCAAACGCATTTGATGCATTCCCAGGATGCACTGCAGCACCTTAAGTAGTAGGTCCATCCTCTAATGATGGTAATAGGCTTAATGCACACACACACACACACACACACACACACACACACACACACACACACACACACACACACACACACACACACACACACACACACACACACACACACACAGACACACACACACACACACAGGCCTATACTACCCTGTACTACACCAGGAACTGAAATTAACACACACACGGCAAAAAAAAACAAAAAACAGAATGCGAGTCATAAAGTCATATGAGTTGTGAGAATGTGAGTCATATGAAGGATGCATCATACAGTGAATACACATACACACACACACACACACACACACACACACACACACACACAGCAGCGGAGATAAATCAGTGGTGGCGATTGTTTTCAGTCCAGGACAGGAAGGCTCTTAATATCTGATCAATGCAAACCTGCAGGAGTGTGTGTGTGTGTGTGTGTGTGTGTGTGTGTGTGTGTGTGTGTGTGTGTGTGTGTGTGTGTGTGTGTGTGTGTGTGTGTGTGTGTGTGTGTGTGTGTGTGTGTGTGTGTGTGTGTGTGTGTGTGTGTGTGTGTGTGTGTGTGTCTTACAAGCTTCATCAACACAAAACTTTGTCTTTTTTTAAACTACAGCCTCTGTCTGTCAACAAAAGAATGAATTCATAAACATGTAAAACTCAGAGAGTGACCAAACTCTTCTTTTTCACTCTTTTATTCTTTATCTTTGTTGGGCCGTTTAATCTGTCTCGAAGGTTTTCTGCTTTTTATCATGTGAATGTGTGGACAAGAAGGAAGGAATAAATTATTTTACTTTTTTAAAAGACTGAATGAAAAGAAGAATAAAGGGAGGAATCTGTCCAGTGATCCAACAAAGAGCAAGCGTGAAAAGAAGAGCGGGACAAAGAGAGGACAAAGAGGGAAAGATAAGCTAAGTAGAGCAGCGGGAGCGAGAGACAAACTGAAAGAAGACAAAATGAGAAGAGTGAGAGAGACACTAGGACAGGGAGGGGACGTGGGGGCAAGTGGGTCAGAGGGACATGAAGAGGGACGAACAGAAGAGAAAGCCGAGTAGCAACACGAGTCCAGTGGAATTTACACAAAACCATTTTTCACAGGAAAAACTGCAACTGAAGAACTCCGTCCACAAAACATGACCAGCCCCTTCTTTCACAATTAGCTCGTCACCTTTCTGGTAAAAAATAAATTAAAAAAATCCTCCTCATCTCTAATCAACTCCTCAGTTTTGATTTGCTGATTTTTTTTTTTCTGGTTTTAAATATGTTTACAAACTGAAGATTTGAAGAAGTCACTTTTGTTTCTAGGACGCTGACATTTTTAAACCAGAGACAATAATTTGCAGCTAAATCAACAATGATATCAGCCGCTCCATGCAGCCGTAGACTGTAAATAAAGTGGACGTAGCTTGTGCATACGTGCCTTTAAGTGCAATACCACCGAGTGCCACTAGGCTGAAAAGACAACTCTCGGCTTCGTAACGAAACGGAAAGGTTCACAAGTTCTTCTGCTGTAACCTTTTTGATTGGACGTGCACTCAGCAGATTCTGTGACATTTGTTGCAACAAATTAGTTGTTCACATCGTGTTTACTGGAGGTAAAGGCTGGTGTGTGATATTTTATATAATGTAGAGGGTGTATCCTGGCTTACAGCTGGACGCGCGTGTGTGTGTGTGTGTGTGTGTGTGTGTGTGTGTGTGTGTGTGTGTGTGTGTGTGTGTGTGTGTGTGTGTGTGTGTGTGTGTGTGTGTGTGTGTGTGTGTGTGTGTGAGTCACACCTAGGTGAGAGTCAGTCAGCTGTATTTCACTGTTCTGTGTCAACCAATAAAATGATACCACCATATCACCACTAGCTCAGCTAACTCCTGCACGCACACACACACACGCACGCACGCACGCATGCACACACACACACACACACACACACACACACACACACACACACACACACACACACACACACACACACACACTTTCATCACTGGGAGGCGCAACTGAAATTACATTTACCAGCAGACAACAGTGATCCCTCAGTGATCGTTTCCCACACACAGTCAGAGCTCGTCACCACACCTGATCTGAAACACACCACTGAAAAAGCTTCCTGATCAGAACCGAGGCCAAGAACAGTCAGTTATGATTCAAATCAGCTTGAGGTTAATTAGACCTGATCCAAAATGCAGTCGACCCAGAAAGAACAAAGGAGCAGCGTGATGCTGCAGCAGGTTACAAGCAGTAGTTTTCCTGCATTTCATAGTTCACAATCTCGGTCTGCCTCAACACACATACTCTTCTCCTGTAAAGATGACGACACAGACCGGATCCCTCCAGACCGGGTTAGACTACATGTAAGATGGTCTGGACCTGAACGGATTCTAGTCCTAGGTTTGATCACCAAAGTCCTTTCAGTTCATCGTTGGGACTAAGTGAATGTTTTTTAGCCGAGTTTAAAGAAATTCCCTCAAAGCGTTTTTGGGATATTTCGTTCACGAGAACAGGACAGAGGGATGAAAGGGACATGAGGTCACTGTGACCTTGAACTTTGACCCCCAAAACTCTAATCAGTTCATCCTTGGTATCAAGTGAATGTTTTTGCCAAGTTTGAAGAAATTCTCTGAAGGAATTCTTGAGATATCGCGTTCACAAGAACCAGACGGACAGACGGACAACCCGAACACATGATGCCTCCTGCTGCGACTGTGGAGCCACAAAAACATAATGTGGGCACAGTTTCCTTTGAGAAGTGTATTTTGTTAATCACAGTTAATTGTACAGCACCACCGTTTCTAAATTACAGGGTTGCATGAACAAGTTCTTACTGAATTTAGTGAAATTACATTTCTTACAACACAGGGTGTTGCTCAGTCTGCAGGCCAACATTTACGTATTACAAATACTCTCACAACATGGCGATGTCTCCACCACACACAGCTGCATGCAGAGCGCACACAGTGATGCAGTACATAAAACATGCATGCCAGGCCCTCTGAGTCTCACAGTAACCCCACCCTATTGCATTCCCATCCCCTCCCCCCTCCGCATATACACACACAGGTGTGCAGGGGAGGGCGCTGCCTCCATCCCTGATCTACCAGCTGCCGGACTCCGCCCCTGACAACGCCATAAATAATGGAGGCTGCAGTGCATGCTGGGAGTCATCGGGCCACAAAGGCAGAATCCCATTACGGCCGACTGACATAATGTGAACCACTCTGGCTTCCCTCAGCGCTGCTGTGTGCCTCCTCGGAAACGTCTCTGCTGTGACAAACAATCGAATGAGAAGCCGGTCTGCAGGCAGAGCCGCACCAGAAATCACTGCTGCGAGGGATCACTGAGGAAATAAACACTTATGGGTCCAAATGTGGTGTCAAATACAGGAATGAAGGACAAAGTAACAGAACTAAAGCACCCGAGGTTCCCTGAAAATCTCTGCTACCACATTAACCCAGTTTATATCTGCTCACTTATTCCACACTGAGTTGTAACTCTTTAATCAGCCGAGGCAGCATCCAGCTGAGCCTCTGTGGACCTCGGCGTTTTGTTCACATCTCATCAGGAGACTTTCAGAAGAGTTTGGTCTGGCCAATCTTTTTTGTCTTGATTTTTGTGCTTCTAGCAGGTAAACGTTGCTAAAGACTTATTTTTGAATTTGTTTTGTGTTTGTTGTTGTAATTCCCTACAGTTTAGTGTGTTTTATTTGTTTTAGTCTTCCTAATTATTTCCCAACTATTTAACATAGATTGCCTGTAGCAGGTGGAGGACGCATTTCTCGTCCTTCTTGAGAGAACGTGATGTAGCGATGTGATGTACGAACAGGAGTCTCCATAAGGCGTTTTATTTTGAAAATTGACCAGATTCTCTAAGCTGTTTTCCGCCCGGCTGGTCTGCTCGGTGCAAATAGCGAAATACATTCGTCACGCATCCTTAATGCCAACTGGATGAATTTGAAGCATTGACCTGAACGACAGCGATCAGCTCGGGTGGGCGTGTCGGAGCCGAATCACGACACAGACAGAACCAGTGGAAAACAGCCTTGATAATATGGGTATTTCGCTGCCACAGTGCCTCTGAGCAAAGGCACAGAATCGCCTCAACGGGCCCGGCATTACAACTGCTGCATGGAGCGGAGCTGTGCTTGGAGTTTACCTGTTAGCGTCGTGTCTGGGTCACTCCTCTCGCAGACGGGCAGATGGACTGGATCTGCAGCCTGCACAGAAACACAGAGACAGCTGCTTATTAACATGTCTTTTCTCTTTCTGTTGTCAGACATCTGAACATAAACAGACCTGATTTACAGCGAACAGAAGGACAGCAAACGAGCAACGGCAGTACTTCCTGGTTTGTGAGCATTTTATGACCCTGAGTTCAATCCCATCTCTACAGTCCTGAAGTCAACAGAGTGGCAATAAAACTACGTGACAGCAGTTAAATGACACTTAAGGATATGAATGAGGTGACCACAGAAAGAAATCTGTTCAGTTGTTAATGTTTTTCAGGTCTCGTACTACAAACACAAACTCAACACCATCTGTGAACTAGAAATGGGTTTACCAGCAGAAAGCTGCGTACTTTTGGTTTGGGACTGTTTGTCATTGCTTCGTTTTAAACTTTCAGCTTTAATAAAGAAAAATTGTATTCAAAAAGTATTTTGTAGGCTTATTTTATAATTAATGATAGGGTTATTTTCAGATGGACAATTAGGAAAATAATAATAAGAAGGGTCAACTGTATCTAACAACACCGAAATAACTCATGGAAAAATGTGTTGCCTTTGTATTTGATGAGAGAAGTTGAATGGGAGTCTATGGAGCCAGAGGCTTTTTGGAGCCAACCTCTAGTGGCACTCGGTGGTATTGCAGCTGAAGGCACTTCTGCATCGGAACCATTTTTTAGACCTGGAAGCTGAGTCCACTTTTACATAGTTTATTGTTTTTTCCTGCACCTAGTTGTAATGCTTTACTCCTGTCTGAAGGTGGCAGTAATCTACCTAAAAGCTGTCTGCCAGCTGCCGTTAAACAACATAAGGAGGAGAAGAACAAGTTGCTACCAGACTCCGAAACTTTGCAGGTAAAAAACTGTGTGACGCTGCGAGATTAGATGTCACGGTGGGAACAGGAGAAACGTCAAAAGGTTTTGTGTGGAACTCTTTCAATAAATAAATAAAGATGAAGCAGTTTAAACTCTGCAGGTGAAGTTAGCAGAACACCAGTCTACCAGAGCTGTGTGCAGTCATCACGCCGAAGCACTGAGCAACGATCTGGAACAAAGAAACATAAACCAGCGGAAAAATATCCTGTCCTACTTTTACAAAACGATCCACAATTTTAACGTGTGGAAGGAGATCAGTTTGCACAAATTTTCAAATATATTCACAACAGTGTGGAAGAGGCTTTTATTTCTTTGTAGCAGATGGTGTCCACATGCTCTCACACAAACAAACAGCCATGTATATGTGTGTGTGTGTGTGTGTGTGTGTGTGTGTGTGTGTGTGTGTGTGTGTGTGTGTGTGTGTGTGTGTGTGTGTGTGTGTGTGTGTGTGTGTGTGTGTGTGTGTGTGTGTGTGTGTGTGTGTGTGTGTGTGTTTGCAGCATGTTGGAGAGGCCAAACAGAGGGAGGGCAGGAGGTGAGTGTCAGGCCTGCAGCTGTCCACACATTCACACCTTACTGTGAGGAAACACACACACACACACACACACACACACACACACACACACACACACACACACACACACACACACACACACACACACACACACACACACACACACAGTAATACAACAGGCCAGAAGGTTCTGCAGCTCCAGATTACGGCTCGTTAAGGTGTTTCTGAACTCTGATTATTCCAGTTTAATGAGACATGTTGCCACCTGTATGTTTAGCTTCATGTGTTTGTGTTGCTACTTCACCAGCGCTCCTAACACAAACACACATTCAGAGTGACATTTGGACCGTGTTAGCCTTTGCTAATCGTGCATGTACATCTATTCACTAAGCTGCAGGTCTCTCACAGATGTACTCAGTTGGTTCAAGTTAGTTGAGACATTTTAGAGCTGATCTGATCAGGCAGAGAAAGAAGGAACTGACAGTTTAGACAAGTGTGGGAGGGTCGATCAGAAAGTTCAAAGGCTGGTCCTGCTGCGCGTGAACCGTAAATAGCACCGTCACGTGCACAGAGCAAGGGGAAGCTATAACTTTCATGACTTATTCACGATTAACACCCGAGTTACATACAGTATTTTGCCATGGACCTAAAACTTGAGGGGAGAAACATCAAATTTTTGGGGTACAGAAAATAGTCACATGGAGCCAAGTCAGCTGAGTAGTGGAGGTTGGGAGCGTCGATTGTGGTGTTGCAGGTAAGAAACTTGTACGTTTTCCTTGCACTGTGAGCAGACCATTGTTATGTTGGAGAACCCTGTTGCCATGGCGCCACAGTTCGGGTGGTCTGCAGTGAGTGTTTTCCCTCAGACGCCTCAGAAGGTCCCAGTGGAACTCGGTGTTGACAGTCTGACTCTGGGGGACGAATTCACGGTGACACAAAGAAAATTCACCTGGTGTCTCCTGACCTGACGAACCTTCTTGGGTCTTGGACAGTGAAGCTCCGCCCCTCTTGAAACGTTGAACGTCACTCAGAACACCTCGCCCGGCTCATCGCTTCATCGCCGTAGACTTTCTGAAGCATTTCAAGGGTCTCTGTTGACCGTTTACACAGTTTGACCCCAAATCTGATGTTTCTCTGCTCCAGTTTCAGGTCCGTGGTGAAATCACAAATGTTCACGAATCAGTGGTCACGTTAACGTGGAACTCAGGTGCTGCTCAAATTAAGGCTGAGACACAAACAACAACAACGACAACATGAAGATCAGTCTGAAAATCCAACGCGTTGCTCTCTAAACCGCCTGCGTGTCTTATCTGCGGGATGAAACGCACATATACAACAAGTCGGACTACTTGTGCGTGTAATGCGCTTGGCAGACAAATGTGAGAGTCATTGTGTTTCATGAATGCAAGCCTAATTATTCCTGCTGAGCATGGCCATATCTGATGGATACTGTCGCGCAGCAAGCAAGGACACAAGAAAATTAGTTTGACTCTCACACTATAAATTAAAAACTCTAGAAATCTGTGAAGGTGGGGCAAAATTAGTTGCCTCACATTTAGAATAACAGTCTCAGAAGGTTATCAGTGTGATTTAACTCTGCAACTCATGATCGTCTTCGTTGATTATTCTGCTGAATATCGTCTCTATTAATTGATTGTTTGCTGTACAAAATGTCAGAAAACAGTTTAAAAAGAAACATCAACAAGGAAAACTGTGAATGTTTATTGCTGCTTTTGTATGTCCAACAGAAACAAAATAAAAACCAGTCATAGAGGACATAAATGAGAGGTCAGGTCCACCTTTTTTTCTGTAACTATTGATTAAGAAAGTAATTAATTAATTCCCTGTAAAAGACAAATTTTCTCGAACTAATCTGCCTGGTCTTTAGAAAATATACCAGACGCTTTAACGTTAGTATCAATAATGTATTTCAGGACTTTTCAAATGACAAAATGTAATAACAGATTTTTTTCACTATAATATACTGGGACATAATTTTTTAGCACGAGACAGAGTGCATGTAGAGGGCAAGCTGACACACTTGACTGGCCATGTTTGAGATTTGGAGAGCGTGTTGGCGAGGGACGAGGGTGTTGTTCCTGTCTTTCTGTTAAAACAGAGGTGAGAACACAACATGAAACCTCCCCCGGGGGGGAAGAGACAAGACGGGGGAGAGAGAGAGAGAGAGAGAGAGAATGAGAGAAGAGGATTTTTGGCCTGAGATTGATGGAGCAGAAAAGAAGAAGAAGAAAAATATCGGGAAAGAGCGTAAATAGGGCAGAAAGAGACAGAGAGAGAAATTACAGAGAACTGATAGATTCTTTTTTTTTTTTTAAACATAAAAATGAAATCTGACGAAGATAAAAAAGAGATGGCAGCAGTTTCAACATGAAACATTTGACCTTTACACTGAATTATAGAATGTATACGTGAAAGCAGTGAGTATAATCCTTGCAATCGTAGGTGTAGTGTTGCTGGAGTGCACTGGAACGATGCTCCGCCCTTTTTTTTTTTTTTTTAATTAAGGAAATAAAATGTTCACAATTTTGGTTAAAATTCATTTACATTCTTTAAGCGCTTAAAGATTCGATCATCTCCAAAGAGCATGTCAAAAAAAATTATAAAAATAGTGAAACTAATATTTTCATAGGTGTATAATTGATTCAGAATGGCAAGGCCACTTTTTGATCCGCTTCCATTTGCCCCGTTAAAAGTATTGCCTTACATCTCAATACAAACTCAACACTCCCTGTATTTGTTAAATCTGTTGTTGTATTAAGCCTTGCTGTTTAAACCAACAACACCGTGTGTGCTAAAACTAACCAGAACCAACTGGCAACCAAGCAAGATGTCACCCACTGCTGTTTTGAAGCCTTGAGTTTCATCCGTCGTCATCTTGCTATGTTGGAGTGGGAAGTGACCATATTTGACCAAACTGTGGGAGGATTGAACGGTGGATCTGACTCGATCTGATTGGGAACCCGAGGTAGGGATGGGCATTTAAAGGAAATAATACTATTCGAAATTCACTCTGAACTATTTGATTATTGTTGTTTTTTTTACCTGCACTTCGGACTACTAAATGTTGATAAGTCTTTATAACCTTTTCAGGTATCCCTAAGTCGAGCAGAGTTTACATGTATTTATTAGCTATCAATCTATTTCTATCAATCTTTTCATTCAATCATAAATGTAAAGTACTACAGATGAAACATGCAAACTTCACTCATTTAAAAATCTGTCCTACCACTTTAAATGTGGGAGGAAAAGATAGAAAATGAGAGAATCCTTTAGGCAGAAATGGAAGAGAGAGGAAAATATAATTTGTGGACGAGAGCAAAATAAAAAGAGACTTCCTCTGTTTGACAGTAGGAGAGCGGTGAAGGGGTATTTATAGATAATAGCATTATAGTTGCTTCACTGGTTACATCATATGGGCTGAAGGAAGGGAGTGAACAAGGGATGAAGATGACATAAAGAGGCTGATAGGAAAAAGGAAGGAAAAAAGGAGGATGGAGAGGACTAGGACAAAGAAGAGCAGAGTGAAAAGGAGGAGAAGAAGATAAAGGTGGTAGCGATGAGAAATGAAGAGCAAGAGGAAGGAAAGGTTTGTTAAAGAAGGAGAAGAAACGGGCTCAATAAGACGAGGAGTGTGGAAAAAGGAAAGGAAGAAGAGAAGAATTGGGGAGAGGGAAAGCTTTTCTGTCTTTGAATACGATCTTTGTGATATTTCGAAAAATGTTATCAGGGTGTTGGCATTTGGAAATATCAGGAGAGTCGATTTCACTCCTTCCAAGTGAGAAGAAACACCGAGGGAAATCTAACTGACTCACACGACTTTTTTTTTTTTCCTTATGTGTCACCGCTGAGCCCGACGAAGATCTAATCAGCCGTTATGGTCCAAGTCGAGGGAAAATGATCATTGTTGATTAACCTGCTGATTATATGGTCCATAAAATGTCAGAAATTATCTAACTAAATTTACAATGAAACAAAACTGTGTGTGTACTCAGCAAATGTTTATTCAACTTTATTGATCGCATGCAGGAAAATAAAACATAAAACTAATCATTGGTCCTCAGAGTCCAACACAGAAATTGGCACAAACACATCGTCATTTGTAGTACACAAATCTGAAAAGGTACCGTGGAAGGTTTCTTTTTGTTCCTCTGGGGTATTTAAGGTCTCTAGCACTCATGAGTCCACTTATGATACAAAGTGAGTCTCAAAAACACACAAAGAAGCAGCAAAGAAGAAGACTGCAGGATAGCAAACATATAAAAGAGTAATGTGGCATTTCAGCTCTGCAAAGGTTTCACAGAGAAAAGAAAAGCTTCCAAAAGGATCCACAGGATCCGGTACAGTGCTCGCAAAAATGTTCGTAACTCAGGCGCTGATGGTGATCAAGAGATGAAACTTGGAAAACGTACTCCCGAAGGTTGCAGCTTCCTGCTGCTCCGTGCACATCACGGTGCTACTTACCGATCACGTGCAACAGCAGCAGTCTGACAACTGTTCGATCAACCTTCGTATATGCTCTTGCTTCAGAAAGCAACATTTGATCCAGGTGGTTTGATCACAAATTATGGTTTATGGTTGTAAAGTGCATTTCTGGGAGCTTTGAATGTTTTATTTTAGGGGTGGTTGGTGTTTTGCTGTGATGGATGCTATTTTCTGACAACCACAGAATACATCATTAATTCAGTAAAAACTGACACACGAATCAATAATTTGTGGACTTTCGACAAGATAAAAATCCCTTTCAGCTGAAACAGAATTCAGTCATATCTTATTTATTCAAGTAAGAAAGTTAAGTTGACCCTGAAGTTTAGAAGAAATCAGAGGGAGGATTTATACTTGAACTGAGTTTGACAGGAGCAGATACAACATGAACCCGTTCACCTCGTGTTGACCGAGCAGTGCGAGAGACAGCTCATGGGGTGAAAACACACTCGTGTGTTCATCTCCCAGCAGAAACACACACACATACACACAATCCAACAACAACACACATCTACAGTGTGTAGGCATGTGATGATGTAATCCACAATCACAAACGCACACAATGTGTCTCTCCGAGGATGCGAGGCTGCAGGGTGTGAATACAATACTTCAACACTGAGGTACTCTCACACACACACACACACACACACACACACACACACACACACACACACACACACACACACACACACACACACACACACACACACACACACACACCTTACTCAGTCTCTGCTTTCCACTTTATCTGTTTATGATTCATTTGTGTCTCATTCACACACTCGTGCATTTTTGTGTGTGTGTGTGTGTGTGTGTGTGTGTGTGTGTGTGTGTGTGTGTGTGTGTGTGTGTGTGTGTGTGTGTGTGTGTGTGTGTGTGTGTGTGTGTGTGTGTGTGTGTGTGTGTGTGTTGCTGCAAGGTGTGGTTGGTCACAATGAGTGGGTGGTTCCTCCACCATATGGTCTCTGGACACACACATGATGTCAGCTCTTAAGAAGCTGGGATTTGGCTTCGACTACACCTTCAGACGTCCTCGCTGGTATTTTCACTTTCAGGTTCTTTGTCAGGACTTTAAGACACAACGTTGTGACAGCAGTCTCTCAGTGAACAGCATGATGAGTATTGGATCCACTTATTGGTGATTTTAAGAGTAATGATTGTTCACTATAGATGCCCTGAGCCCACCAGGAGTTTCAGTTCTGACGCCAGGCGGATTTAAATGGAAAATAAAGCCGATATCTATTTCAGTCCACCTCCGCCTGCTGCTCTGATCTACTGTAGAGACTTCACTGAAAAATGATCAGTAGAAATGAAGGTTTTTATTTCAGTGCTGACAAACCTTTTACATTGCCTCACCCTTTTAAAACAACCAGCCTCTGAGTTTTTGCCGACAAGTTAAAAGATAATTCCAGTTCATTGTCAAACAGCAGTATTTACCGTTAACGTGAATATAATGGCTCAAAGGTCACGCTAACGTTGCACACTCCTCCTTCATTGTAGTCAGACTCCACCAGATGATTGCTCCCAACTTTAGCATTTAGGGGAACATTTGTAAACTGTAGTGTCTACCGATAGCCTGCATGTGAGGTGTTTAGGGAACATTTGTAAACTGTAGTGTCTACTAATAGCCTGCGGAGTTGATGGCCTTCAAAGACACAGACAGCAGAGGGATACTAGTGAAAAGACAGTGGCAGTAAACAAAGTGTCCCTCTGTGGCCATGTTAGCGACACTGCAGCCCTCTATGAACCTATAGAGACAGCACTGACATGCTGTTCAACATTTAGTGTTACGGTAGTGCAGCCCGGTTGTTTCCAAGTTGTTTATTGATGGAGGCTGAGCAAAAATGCAGCACGACTGACAGTAAGAGCCTGCGACTGCAGTAAATACACTCAGATGGATCAGTGCTGACGGAAGACAGATTAAACTCCACTGATGTTATCCCTGAATGCAGCTCCACCTGTAAAAGCTCATTCCTCTCCCATGGCGACGTCTCCCCGTTTAATGAACCTCAACTGCAGCATGTAAAGTGGAAATATTTCCGCATTATAATAACACACATAGTAGGATCTGATTTCTGATCCTGAACTGTACTATTAACAGCTTAGAGATGCATCATCACCCTTGCTGTCATCTGCCTTCCAGTCAATGAAGTGGATAAAATACTTTGAAAAATATATAAATAGACATCGATCCAGGATCACAGCTTTCATCTGGATCCAGCCAGTCGGCCCGAAAAGAAGAGTTCATATAGTTTTATTCTGTCGGGATTCGTCTAGACGCCATGCTCAGCAGCTCCAGCAGCCTTGCAGGCAGACAGACTATCCATTATTCAGCTGCTGGCAGTGCTCTGTCTGCTCCACAGCCAGTATTACTCTTTATGTTGGTACAGTGTATGTGAGCGAGTGCCTACACTGCAAAGAATAAACATCCATGTTAATGAGTAATTTAGTTCATTATGGCGTGTCTGAACTTCATATCTGCAGCAAATCATTTCACAGTATTTATAAGTGCACAAAACAACAGCCAGAAACACTGCTGACTCTGCACTAATCTGACAGTTAAAGGAACAGTTTGATCTTTGGGGACATTCAATTATTCACTCTCTTGGAGCCAGTTGGCGTAAACTTCCAATTCACGAGTTTCCCACTTTGACGAGCACCAACAAGCATCGGGCCAAAACTGTGAGGAGCTGCATGAACATTAAACTACACGCAGCAATTACACAGCATTAATCCACAGCTGCAACTAACAAACAATTTGATGAAGTATTTAATCATTTTGATTCATAAACTACCAGTAAAAAACACAAGTGTCTTTGCATTGCTGGTTTGATGTTTTGAGCAATTAAAGATCTGCGTTAAGGCACATTTGGGTGCCTATAAACATCAAGATTGATTAATGTGACCAATGCAGTTATCAATTCAGTCTGAGCATTAAACTGTGTCCAACACTTGGAAAATATTAAATTTACTGTAACAAAGAGAAGCCACAAATCCAAACAGAGAAAACTTGAACATGGAAATGTTGTAGAAGAATTATTTCTGCTGTTTACTTAATGGTGGAGTATTGACGGAGTATTAGGGCGTTATTAAGAAAGATACGAGAGAAGGAGAATTTTTTTTTACTCTTGAAAAAAAAGTCGAATGTCGAGGACATAAAAGTTAAATATACATTTTCCGAATAAAACTACATTTCAAGATTAAAGACGAACTTTTAAGAAGAAATCAAACTTCCTGTTTTGTGCATATATTTCTACAAGATGGCTTGTGTAGAATAACTCGTACAATTGTACGCAAGAGTCAATTTTAGGAACAAGGAAATTATGTGTTGGTAATAAGTATCAGGACTTTATAGAGATTGTGCCAAAAATCACATCGGGTCAGAAGGAGAAACACTAACTTTAAGGAAGTGGCCGCGTTCGTGCAGACCAAAATAGCTGGAAAAAGGCAGATGAAACAGTATCCATGGTAACACCGGCACACAATGCAAAGAGTACCTGTTGTATCACAAGACACAATAAGACAACTGATCAAATTGTTTGATCCTGAAAGTGTGGCTGTCCTTCTTTTGCTTCTCAACATTTTGACTTTATTCCCAACCTTTTGACTGTATTATTGACATTATTTACGACTTTTTGACTTCATTCTTGAAATTTCCACTTTATCGTTGAAATGCACAATTTTAAAAAAAAAAGTCATCATTTAACTTTTTTTCCTAAATTTGTTCCTAAACCTCCATCATAGTTGACAGTTATTTCATGTCTTTTCACATTAAACTATCAAACAAAGAGTGTTTATTGTCCAATAAAATCTTTATTTAAGACAAACATTGTCTTCATATTAATCACAGGAAAAGACTGAAACTTGGACTAAAAAAAAAATCCTCCAGACAAGAAGAACTTTTCAATCTCATAAATGACTGGAATCATTTGGGAATTTAATGCATTGTGTCTTTCTGTGTGGTTTTTTTCTGACAGTAAGTATCTCATATTGTAGGTTAGCAGGTCTCATTCACTCAGAGCCCAAACAAAGTGTCTGAGGGTTAAAAATAACTTCAATGATAGGTGAGATACAGGAACACACACATACATTCACATGGCAACACACACAAACACGCACACACCTCCTGAAGTAGCAGAGCCTGAAACCACAGGAGCCAACTGGGTCATTAACTCGTCCCAGCCCTCCTCGCTCTCAGTGGTGCTGTCAAGGTGTCGGGGCGACAACTGGGTGGCCTCACACTTCACATGGGCCCATAAAACACTCCAAGCCCAGGTATCCACGGCAACTACTTTGCCGCCACCGCCCTAAAACCATAACCAAGACCATGCACGGGTTCGCGGACACTTCTGAAACCGGCCGGAGTTTAATTATGGAGGAAGTTTGGTGTATAAATGAATCAGTTTTCATTCATGTTTCTGAATGGATGGACAGCAGACTCATCTCCTGAACTCACTACTGAACACTGAAGTGAACTTCCTGCAACGTCTCAGGTTCATCTGAGGACTCATGTGCAGACTGGGAGGCTCCCAGGACTCTGGCTGGACCGGACTGGACTGGAAGCAGCACCAGTTACAATCCAACTCACACCTGCTAAACAGTTTATCACTATTTGAATTAAGGCACTTCCTGTTTGGATGCAGCTTTTAAAACAACTTGATCCAGGTTAGACCCACCATTGGAAGTCATTCTGGGACAAAAAGCATCAATCAAAGTATCGCAGAAATTTTAAAGCTTTCAACGTGAATAAATCCATTCCAATTTGTTATTGAGAATATTTAAGTGTAATCTTTCAGAGCTGGAAGAACCACATATAGAAAATATACGTGACATCATTGTGTGTTTCAATTATGCACTCTTTGTCCTAATTTAAAACTAAAGGGAGAGTTAAAGTTCAGGAACGAAAAAGACGTCTAAAATAAAAAGACATTTAGTTCACAATTAAATAAGACAAAGAAGAAGAAAAAAGGGGAAAATCTCAACAGCTGAAAAGATTCAACAAGGGAATGGTTATCATTTATCAATCGTGAAAATAAAACCAAATTTAAATAAAATGTACTGACTCAAATTTTTTTAATTTTCAAGCAATATGTTGTAAATGTAATGTTATTAATTATTAAATTATTCATGGAAATCATCAGTGACTAGTTATAATGTAATAAACACACTCAGCTCTTTGATTCTGCAGATTGGAGTTTGAGTCGCGGTTCTACATTTGTGCAAGAGCTAATCTTGAGAACTGGAACACCACAGTGACAGGAAATAATCCCAGATCAAATCTCTCAGGTGTGAAACTCAAGAATAAAACACCACCACACACACGGAGGAGGATAAGCTTACACATGACTGCAGGAAATCTGACGGTAGTTGTCTGCCAGCAAACTCAGGAGAAAAACTAGCAACACTTAGAGCTGCTTATAATCCAGAACACTGAAGGGGAAAGTTTTTTATAAGAGGGAACAAAGGGCTGCGTCAGCCCCACTGAGGTGAGGCGGGGACGGAAAAATTAGTTTATTTATCCATCTGATTCAAACCTGAGGCTGAGTTCAACGGGCAGAAGGGAACCAACTCCTACTACTAATAAATAAAAAAAACACTAAATGAGAGTTAGAGCACCCATGTCTCTGTAATCAATCAAATACAGCATATATATATATACACAGTCTGTGCTACCAAACCCCCCTTCTAACACGTAGATACTCACTGAACTGCTCAGGATCAAGAGAAATGCACTGATTTCTGCTGAGCCATGTGGAAACAAGAGCTTCTGTGCATTTCAGACAGATAACAGAAAACTAAAGGAAAGTTTATGGCATTTAAAGATAATTAAAGTCACTAATAAATAAGAAACAAGTCGGCAGCTTTCCAGGGGATATTATAAAGTGATTATTGTACACATATTAGCATGCAAAATGTAATAAACCTTCACGACTTGTCTGCTTTAGAACATTTTCCACAATAAAAGCTCCAAAATCCACATTTCTGTGAGAAGAGTGTCACCTTTAATCTCTCAAATTAAAGGTGACATGGATTGATGAATCCTGTCATATGGATTCCAGAGATGGAAAAGTGGCAGGATTTCATTCATTCATTCATTCATTCATTCATTTGATACCCAGCTTGCCGTGCTATCAGCTCGCCACCAAACACTCCCATGTTATCATTATCAGAGCCAACCGGTGATCTGGGAGGAAACCGGTGTAATAAAAAAAAAAATTAAAAAAAATAACCCCACCACCCACACCTCCAACTGGACCAGCCTCGCCGTGACTGGCTTCGTGTGTGCGGGTGGAGGGGCCTGCAGGGTCCCGGCCGGTAAAACATGTATGTGGATGCAAATTAAGGAGATAATAGCGTGCTGCCAGCCTACAGTAACCATTAACCCCTTCCTATTCTCAAGCAAATGAGCCCCATTGCCCGGCTGGGAATGGACGTGAACGGTTAATTTTGCGGTTTATAAATAAAGTCGAGAGGCTCACTCACCACTTGTCTGGTCACAAACGTAAATCCCAGAGTGTTGGAGATGTAATTTCCGACACCGGGACACAGCGGCTCATGTATTCGGTGAACTGTGCTCCCCTGTCGGCTCTGCCCTGCTCCGCTCCGTCGCCCTCCTGGTTGGTCTGTTTAACTGTAAACTTGCCGATCCCTGGCTATTGTTAGCCGGGCGCACAGAAGGCTGCTGCGCGGAGACACCCGCCTCCCCGCACGCTATTGGTCAGTTTTCAGGCTGACCCGCCTGTGATTGGCTGGTCCAGATTGCCCGTTCACATTTTGGGGCGGGTCGCAGCTCGCCGGCAGAGAGAAAGTGGTGGTGCGTTCGATGTTATTGATAGAAATCACACATTCTAGCTCTTTACAAACGCTGCTACCTAGAAGGCGTTGTGTTCAGGAGTAAATCGATTAGTAGATCATTACTCTAGAAATAAGACACAGACAAGGGGACAGGAAGTAAAAATGGGAATTTCCGAGGGGAAATTATTTTTAAAATGTAATTAATTAATGATACTTTTACATTTAATGATACTAACATTAATGATAATACAAATGATAATATTCTGAGTAAGAAAATGTTCAAACAAATGTCATTAACAAATATTGACAGAAAATAGTGAATCTATTATATTATTTATTTATGAGGCTATCCAATAAAATAAAATAAACAAAATTTGATTTATGTGTACATAAATTAATGAATATACCGTGTTGCTAAATTGTGCCTCAAATATTTTAATTATAAATCATAAATCATTGAGATTGTTTTTGGTTATTCTTTTTTCTAATTTTTCATGTGATGTGTAAATAATTTGGGAGAAAATTGCAAATCTGTCCAAGAGACTTTTAGACATTTATAATTGCACAGTTTTTTTTTAAAAAAAAGCACATGTAGGAAAAATCCTGCAAAGAAAATGTTTTCCACTAAACAGTATTCTGCAGCAGAAGACACGACAAATTGTTTGATGGAGATTTTAAGTCTGTTATTCTTTTTAGCACATCATCTTCCAAACTCCATATTAAAATTCATATGTAATGAAGAAGAAAGGGCAAAAATTTCCATATGTATACACATCAGATTCTTTCAACAATTACTAAAAAAAAACTTCAAATGATTAAACACAGACTTATTTTCAATATTTTTGTTCCCTACGACCTTCCCCCACTTTGGAAAAATAAAAATATAACTACAAAAAAGACAAAGCAACTCACATACAATTGTGTATAAACAAACAAGTTTTCCTTTATGGAAAATAAATATCCTGAGGATAACCTGTTTAGAATAAATTTTACTTTCAAATCAATTATCAAATTAAGTTTTCTTAAAGCAATAAATCACTTTACTGTAATGTTGTGTTCATATATATTATAAAATAAATAAAGTGAAGAATGAGGAGATGGCGACATCTAGTGGTGAGAGCGAGTTGGCTGCTTGACAACGAGGGCAAAGCTGCTACATTAACAGAACTGCATTGATCTACTGTGCCAAATAATGCAACTACATAAAGTACCTTGAATACAAAATCGACTATTTTCAACCTTGATCCTCCTTAATGGTAGTTTTAATGTAAACAATGGAAAATTACATGAATGGAGCTTGTTTCATGTAAAGTGTACCTTAAAAGTAGTTTGAGTTAGACAAATTAAATCAGTATCTTTCAAAGTATTTTAGTACCAAATTTGCTCATTTATCAGCAAGTAAACAGTCTGTGGATTTAGATTTCATAATAAAAAGACAACAACTTTGGAAAATACCAAGCTGATATAATTCAGACTACAGACACATCATATTAACTTCAACTAAACTCTGCATGTATTTTTGCACAGATGTCAGATATTAACATACATTAAAGGGTCTCACAAAATGTACTACAAAATATAACACCGGTGCAATTTTGAACTTTGCCACCAATAACGTTAAGTTCTGCTCATAAGTGGTAAAGGAAGTTCATAAAGTAGCAGCACATGATCTCTTAGTTCAGGAAATGTCCTCTCAAATGCTGAAATATATTATTGGGTTATCACCACGGATGGATCAGTGTGGAAGCAACATTTTACTGCTTTTAGTTCAGCTGATCAATGTGGAGTTAAGTTAACCATTTCATAAATTAAACACTCTTCTCATCTATAAGAGAGCATCATATTTTTAGCAGTTCATCATATATTTTGTCTGTAGAACCCTAAATTATAAAGAAGAGAGTAACCAAAGCAGTCCGATCTGCAGGGTCCATATTGTGCCAATATTCAAAGGTAAAAGGTACTGGTTGGTTGTCTGGGTCCTATACTGGCCTGATTATACTGTCACAGTAACCTGAAGCTTTATCCACCACATATAATTCCTGTAAAGTAAAAACAATGACATCAAAAGATGGGTAATATGTAAAGATTAATAAATAAATAAACAACGATATATACAGGTGTTGTATAGTTGTTGTGGATATCTGCCTGCACTTTGACTCACAGGAGGCAGTAGATCTCTTTTGTAATAATATTTTCTAAACATTTAACCTTTTAATATTGTTTTGACTTGATTTTTTTTTTTCATCTTTTGACTTGTGCCTTTATTTCAAAATTGAATATGACTTTTTTTAGTTATATGTGCAGTAATTTGTGTTGGCTTTTATGCCTACAGAATATTATTGTTGTATATATCGGCTTAGTGAGTATTTATTGTATAAATGTGATGGAAAGAAAAAAAGATTGTTTCTTCTTGTCTGCATGTGGCTCAGGAAAGTTTCTATGTATTCATCTTATTTGCAAGTGGCTCCTGGAAAGTTTCTTTTGTTTTACTTTCGGCATCTAATTGACAACTCCCCTGTGTCCTTATCTTTTGACCTACAACCAACTCAGTATTACCATACGAAAGCAGATACAAAGGGAATGGGGGTGACTGTCAATTGTTTTGTCACACTGTATAAAAGCTGCCCTACAGAGGAGTGACGTTGAGCAATGCTGGGCATCCTTCTTTGAGCGTACGTGTATTTGCTCCTTCTTGCAAGAATAAATGTCCGATATGTTTGATTTTGAATCTAGCCTCTGAGTATTTTTTCTAACAAAATGTTGTGAAACATCTTCTAACCCCAAAAAGGGGATCCTTTTAATCCCCTTCCTCCCTCCACCCTTCTACCAAGCCACTTTGTCAACTATTTTACAAAAAAGATAGATGACATACGCTCCTCATTTTCTAATCTGGCTTCTCTAACTACATTTCCATCAACTTCATCTTCATCCCCTTCACTTTCCTCTTTCACCCACCTGTCTCCCAATCAAGTTCTCACCTTGGTAACCTCCCAAGCCCAACCACCTGCCCCCTTAACCCCATCACATCTCCAGTCTATTGCTCCAGACCTTCTTCCTTTTCTCACCCATCTCATTAACACTTCTGTCAACGGTCTGTTTCCTGAATTCTCTGAAGGAGGCAAAAGTGAACCCTCTCCTGAAGAAACCCCCCCTCAACCCGTTTGAAGTAAACAACTACAGACCCGTCTCTCTTCTTCCCAAAACTCTTCTGTTTAGTGTAATGCGGTTTGTGGATATGATGGGGTCAATGATACTAAGAATGGCTGAATTAAAATAGTCCACCAGCAGCAGGACACACAAGACAAGATAAAGCCGAGGAGTTGGTGCTCTAAAGTATTAGGCATGATGGAGGGACATGGAGCCTGTTGGAGTCAAAGTTCATCCAAGATTTTCAGGGATGCATTTTCTCCAGATAGTAAAAGGACATATTAAGATAGAAACAAAGGAAGGAAAAGACAGGAGGAAGCAAAAAAAAAAAACCCCTGCAGAGTAGGAGAGAAAAACTCCAAAATAGAAGGTTAGAGGAAAAGAAAGAAAAAGAGCAATTGGAGAGAAGAGCAATAATATCTGCGGGAGAGGGAGGATGAGAGCTGCGAGGCTCAGCCACTTCCGCACCATGTGAGCCACCGGGACTGAAGCTCATTTGCTCCCGGTTGGAGCTCGCATCCTCCGGGAGAGAGAAGCACATTTTTTTTTTCCCATCCGCCAGACTCAGTTCAGTGCAGCGGGGGAGATAAACGAGCACCTCGGACAGTCCTCGGGACGCACCGCAGAACAGACGGGAACATGGCTGCGGACGTGGCGGTGTCTCTGTCGGTGCTCGCGGGGATCGTCGTGTTGAGCGATGTGACCCGCAGGTTGCTGACGAGGGCCCTCGCGAACACCGGGCTCACCGTGTACGCGGTGGAGCTCGTGTCTACCTTCCAGCTGTGCTGCTGCACGCACGAGCTCAAGCTTCTGTCCGAGGTTGGCGGGATCGAACCTCGACTCGCGCTCACCTTGACGTATGTGGCATCCGTGGTCCACGGGCTCACTTTTAGCGGGGCCATCGGGAACCCTTCCGGGGCTCTCGAGCACGCGTATCGTGCGAGGTTCTCGGGCGGGTGCGCTATGCGGCGGATCGCGTGCCAGTTCGCTGCAGCTGCAGCTGCACGAGCTGCCGTGCCGGTGGTCTGGGGCATCGGTTTGTCGGGACTGCATGTGCGGCATAAGTTGCTTGGTTTCAGGTGCATCAGCCCCATTCACGCGCCCCTGCCGAAGGCCACCGCAGTGGAGCTCGCGTGCGCCTTTGCGGTTCAGACGATTATTACTCACACGCGATCGGTGGAGGAGAAATACCGCGTGCACGTGGTAGCCGCAGTCATCACAACAGTTGTTTATGCAGGTATGACAATGACGTTCTGTTACGTGAACTATATGGACAAATATATTCTCATTCATCTGCTACTGTTTAAATCAGACTGATAATATGATATTTTCAGAGGTCACGTGAGTCTGAGATGCAGTGTCTTGCTCACTGGCACTTCAGCAGATCTCGACCGCCCCGCAGCAGTATTGGCATGGCCTTTGTTGGCGTGATCATCAGTGTGTTGTGTTTGTGTTGTGTGTGCAGACAGTAAACTGCAGCAAACTTGAGCAAATTATAACCAAAGGCAATGACATGAAGCCAGTTGTTTCCAGTGCACCCCCCCCCCCCCCATCTCACACCCACATCAGCAGCACATCACCTGAATGTGAAGTACAAGCAGCCCCGTGGTAAAAAAAAAAAACACCCTTTAACCGCCTAGTTTGTGAAGCTGAGGAGAACAGGCAGGTCATAAACACGTGGACTGGTTTCATGCAGGAGAGTCTGGTGTTCACCTGGTATACAGTTAAACACTATTTACATCTCAAAAAGTTCCCATCTGAGGATTGATCGATTGCAGCTCTGACAAAATCAGACCAATCACAGTTCTTTTAACTGCGGTACAAAGTCAATTTATTTGGTCAGGATGAAGAAATAGATGAGAATGCTGAACACTGAGAGATCACAAGTGAATTCAGCAAATGTTACCAACTGCTCCTGTATGGGAAGTCGGATTAGAATAGTTTCTAAGCGTCCTTGCTCTAATCATAATTTTTACACTCAGAAAACAGAAAATGAATTCACATTCTGCTGTTTTTCAAGCAAAAACGACCGATATTCTCTAAAGTTTGAGGACTAGCTGCTTGGCTTTTACAAATTTGTCAACTTAATGATATTAAAATTGGCTGTGAGAAAATGAGCGACCATTTTTGAAATATTTTCAAATATTTTCTTGACAAATTTGTATGTAGTCTCACGTCCTCTTCTTTCACGTTTAGGAGCTTTCTGAACATAAAGTACCTGATTATTGTTCACCTTTTTACCGAGAAATGGCCGATTTAGAAGCACGTTGTTTGTGCTGTGTGGTAGCTGCAAACTCCTAAGTGGAGGTTCACGGATTCAAAGTGTGTGCACATTGTTTTGCAGGTGGCAAAGTGACGGGAGCGGTGTTCAACCCGGCGTTGGCCTTCTCCACACAGTTCCCCTGCAGTGGGAGCTCCTTCCTGGACTACTGCGCGGTGTACTGGATGGGCCCCCTGCTGGGTAAGACCAACTGAAAGCTGAAAGTGAATATTCATGTAGGGCATGACATCAGCGTCAGACATGTCATTGGCTCCTGTACCAGTTTCTTTGTGATTGTTGCGATAAAAAAAAATATTTTGTGGGGGCTTTCCCTTAAAAATGATGACGTCCTTTGCAGGAATTGTAGAAAAACTGGCAAAAAATGCAAGTTAAGGAAAAAAAATTTTTTTTAATTTTAAGCACGACCTGATAAAGATTTAAAAATTATACAATAGTGTGAAATATTACACATGCAAAATATTACGTCTCCATCTCCTCTATATTATTGCTGTTTCAGGTATGATAAGCTCAGTGCTGTTGTTCGATAAACTCGTCCCCGTACTGTCGAGGAAATCATCATCATCTCTCCATCTCCCCGTGGAGACCAAGAAGAAGACGTGAGCATCCCAAGGAGTCATTTTTAACCCGAAGCACAATGTTTCATGGAGATGTTGTTTCTAACTTCACGAGAATGTTAGAAAAAGAAGAACACTTAATATGCACTTTAACTTGATGATTTTTTTTTTTGTTATCATAATGAATCCTGCTCAGATCAACCGGGGTGGTTTCACATCAGAAGCACATCTAAGGCTGGAGATATACTTACCTTATGCTACGCGGTCGCATGACGGCCGCCTCGCGTTTCCTGCATCTGTTTTGAGGTTGTGCACGTCCTCAGAAATGAACGCAGGATGCCGTGTACACATGACCGGTGAGGGCGATGTAAAAGCAGTATGGAGGTGTGACACCGTCAGGGGCCTGCAACACTAAATGGAAACAAGTCTGAGACCGTTACGTCGGTGCTCAATGGAAAATGCTGAAAATACGGAGTGTGGATGGAACCGATGGTGTTTTGTCACCCTGTGATGTCAAGATCAGCAAAATAGTGACCCTCTTCGATGGTGGCCATGTTTAATGTTTACATGAGACAAATCCACAGACTGGATGTAAAAGTGTTTGTAGCTTCCGGCTTTGAAAAATGAAGCCGATGCCAGAAGTGCCTCAAGCTGCGATACCACTGAGTGCCACTAGAGGTCGTCTCCAAAAAGCTTCCGGCTCCATGGACTCCCATTCAACTTCTCATCAAATACAAAGTGAATAAAATGTCTCCACCAGTTATCTCGGTGTTGTTAGCTAAAGTCACTCCTTCTTATTAGTTTTCTGGAGGTCCATCTGAAAATAATCCCTCATTAATTAGAAAAGAAGATTCAAAAAGACCTGTTTTTGAGGGCGTGTTTGATTAAAAGGCCTGTTTTGTAGTCAGGTTGCAGCTATCAGTGGGCAGGACGTAGTATCGTCAGGTTTCCAATCAGATCCATCGCTGGCTCCTCCCCCAGCTCATCCAAATTTGGTCACTTCCTGCTCCAAACCGCGCCGAACTAGCAAGATGTCAGCGGACAAAAATCTGAACTGAAGGCTTCATAACGTTCACAAACCAACGGGGGGGGACGTCATTGTTGGTTGCCGCTTGGACAAATCAGCATGTTGTAATGGTATCTGGTGCGCCCTCTGGTGGAGTCCTCCAGTCAAGAGCAGAATACAGAGGCAAGTACGTGAGCGATTGTGTTTACACCAGGGCGTGGTTCAAAAGCAAGTATATCCCCAGCCTAATGTTGTGTTCAGACCAAACGTTATGCCAATTATTCCTGAGGAAAGATGTCTGCTAATTCGCGCCATGTGAAGCAAAAGGACGCAAATTCGCGTCTACACGAGTTGAAAATATTTAACTCCAGCGGCCGCACTCCCACGAGTAACACAAGGTAAAAATTCGCTTTGCATTTGGTTTGAACATAACATAAGAAGCGAAACATAAAAAAATTGCATACCACGGAGCACATTTCGTGGCTGAATTTTTACTCCATGGCTGCAAAGTTAATTCGTAAAACAACGATAGATGGTTGAACACTAAAAAGCAACAAAAATACTTTAAGATGAGGAAGTTCAATCAACACTACCGTAAAACAAAAAACAAAAAATAATTATAACAAAGAAAGTTTGCATGATTTTTTGAGTATATACATTATACAAGATAATAAATAACTGGCAAATCAAAAGTTTAGAATGTGATGTTCTGAGAATTTGTTTTTGTACAGTATTTTTTTAACAAAGTGCTTAACAGAGAGAAACTGCATATTATTATGCTTAATGTGACATTCCAGAGCAAAGCACAGTGTATGGATGTACTGTCGTGTGTTTGTTTTTGAATTCTCTAAAAACTGTGAAGGCAGATTAAACCACATCATTACTGGTTTGTTTGGTGTATTTCTTTACGGACTAAGAAGTTGAATTTCCATGAAAAACAGTCACATTATTTTTTTTTTTATTCCCAGCAGTTTGTGAACTTTATTTACTAGTTCCCGCATTTTTTTTAGGCCAAAACGTAAAGTTTTTTTGAACCGCTTGAAAAATAAACTGAACAAAATAAGAAATGGAAACGAAATGAATGAACTTCATGGAGCTGCTCCGCCTAAAGATCTTCTCCAAAACGGGGGATGTTTTGGAGAAAGGGTACAAACCCAAAACGTGACGCTCACATCAACAAGCATGGCAGGACAGTGAGAGAAATCTGTCGCTTTGTGTGCACTCAAACAGCAGGACGCCACTGAATTATAATAAATCAAGCAAAAGAAAACGAATACAAAAACTATTCATTTATTGACAATTTCATACAAAGACATTGCCTCCCCTCGGCAGAAAAATCTGATATTAAATTGGTCTTTCGTTACAAAACAAACAGGACCTCAGTGGGGTTTTTTTTTGCCATTACAGTCAACATCTGAATCGGGAGGAATCTCAACTGTCTTTATGACAGCAGCACACTTTGTTGATATGACCTGGACTAAATAACAGCTACAACACGGGAGGAATAATCGAGCGCCAACACAATACGCAGGAAGCTACAAAAGAGCACTGAGCTGACTTTAAGCACGAGAAAACGTTTGTATGACAATGAGAATAGAAAGGGCCTGAAACAAAAAGAGAGTAGGAATAAGAGCCTTAGAGAAGTGCTGCTGCTGTTGTCTTCTGCAGTCCCATGATGCAACACTGGTGCTCTGACTGGCCGCAGACATGGCTGCCATCTACAGGGAGAACCAGGTAACACAAGGATGAACCGGGTGGAGCACAGACAACAACCGTCTGAGGTTTTATCATTATTTTAGTTCCTGTCACAGGTAAAAATCGTATATTTCAAGTTCATATTTATGATTGATAAACAAGAAATCATAATAACTGTGTTTAAATGTTATTTTATAACCCACAGGAGGATTTTATAAACGCTGTTAAAAATGATATACAGACAAAACAAGCGCATTTGTCCAACAAGATTCACAATAAGTGGATTTAAACAAGAGCAACATGTCGTTCAAATTGAACAAAACAGTGTTCAGTGGTAGTTTCACTTTTCACCGGTAAAACTTTACCTTTCTGTTCAGTAGTTAAGGACCTGCAGCATCAATTCATATTAAGGCAAAAATCATAAAGTGAAAAGAGACGAAAAATAAATTCAAATAGTTTCTAGACATCTTTTTCTCAGAGTCTCTCATGCTACCCAACGCAGTATCTCCCCTGCTGGCGCTGCTTCTACCAACTTTCTCAGTTGGTCGCACGCTCCTTCATTTTATTTTGAGGTACAGCACAGTACTAATCAAGGAAAAGTTGTCTTAATGGCATACTGCACGCTTGTTTTGCATTCATGTAAAGACTGCGATATTTGCTCAATATTTTCATCTGAATATTACGTTTCTCTGCCACGAGCAGCAGCTGAACCAACGATATCATTTCAAAAGCAAAGCGTCGTCTGCAGGTTTTGTGTTTCTTACAGTTGTTGCGCAACTTTAGACCTTCAAGCTTAAACTGCGTCAGTAACGAGTTCAGTGCGGCCTTCAGTACGCGCAGCGAAGCTTTACTCTCCTACTGCGACCGCCGACACACAGAGGAGGATTTTAACTTCTTCCCGGCTCTGTTGGTTTCTCTGTCTGTTCATCATTAGTGAGTCTGAACCTCTCGCTGGCTCTCCCTCCACCCGACACCTCCTCCGCTCATTTCCTTTTTTTTCTCCGAAAAATCAGCTATAGATGGATTGTTTCATTAAGTTGTGTTTCCTCGACTTTGGAGAGTTCAAACGCCTCGTGCCCTGTGTGCCGGGCACCTGATCACCAGACCAAACTTCACTGCGTGAATATTTGGGTCTGTTTACACTCCGTTAGCGAATCGTTTGCAGTCGCTGCATCGTCGTGAGCGTCGACCTCAGGTTAACTTTGAAACTACTGGAGCAGCTGTGACCAACAGGTTTTCAATAAAAAAAATTAAAAAAAAGGCACTTTATAGCAGATTTGTTTTAACATATGCTGAACAAAAAGAGTTATTGTGCGTCACCTGATGGGTAGCGTGGTGATTAAAATGGCCTGCAAACATATTTTTGTTCTTGTAAAACACAAAAAGTATCTGCAGAAATCTTCCCCGTGAACATTTGAATCCACACATCCAGAGCAGGTGAGGTAAAACTAGTCTGATTGTTCACATGGTGAATAAACCGGAGGTCCACGTTGGGTCTTTTCAGACTTACCAGTGCTCCACGTCCGCATCCTCAAACTGCCCGGCCTCCATCGCTGCTGCATCCACCTCCATACCATCTGTCCACACCCACAAATGAGTCAGGCAGCTGAATATATTCACTCTATTTCTGCATGTCATGATTTAATACTGAACCTTAGGCTGCCACGTGTGCACGTGTGACTCAAACCTTCGAACTCCGGCTTGGTTTCTTCGGTTCGGACTCCGGCCATGTGGTACTGCTGAGCGACGGACTCGGCCAGCATTCCCTCCAGCCTCTCCAGCGTGGCCTGGCCCTCCTGCGTGAGCGCCGACAGACCCTCGTCACAGGTGTAGAAGGTGGGGATGTCCCCGTGACCGTGCTCTGAGTGGGTGGAGGAGAGAGACGGTGAGCACTTGTAACTTAAACATTTAATAAATATCTACGTGAGCTTTAAAGCAGTTGAACACTCATGAAATATCTTCACGTGTTTCTTGTATGTTTTTTTTTAGGTGGATTTGGGCATAGTGATAAAAACCCTTTTTAATAGAGTAGAGACTCGGCTAATCTAAGGTGGAAGTCTCCAATCAATGTTTGCCAATTTATAATTTTTTATAAGAACATTGTTTTTACAATACATTTTGGGGTTTTTAGGTATAAGGGAGTTTGGAATCTGCTTTCTTTCTCTGCTTGTGGGAGTTACACTACATCTTAATTTGTTTGAGCTCATCAACGGGGAGTTTATGTTATTTTATTTTTTTTGCCACGTTAAAACAATAGAGACAAAAGTTTCCCATTACATGCAATACTTTACAAAATCACTTGTCTTTAACTGAGGTAACTCTGACAATAGAATGACTTATTTTACTGTTTTCAAACATATTTTTGGCCACATATCTGTCCGTCTGTTTCGTTGAAGTAACTGAAGGCTTCTCTGTGCGCAGCTAGCTACGTAGCGTCTACTATTAGTCATTATCTTAGGCGTTTAGGGGACATCTGTTAATTGGAGCACCAGAAAAAAAAAAAAAAACCTGGGTTACACTCTTCCCCTCTAAACTATATGAAAACGTAACATTTGTTCATGCAATTTTCCTTCAAAATTGATATCGAAACGTTTTTGACTGATACCCCACTTGTACGCAGCAAAGTCATTATGTTCTGTTCTGTAAAGTAAAATAGTTCCACAGGAGGAGTTTGGTTGTGTAAAAGAGGTGAACGCTGGATGTCTTACCTGCTTCTGCAGCCGAAGAGTTCAGACCAGCAGTCCAGAGAGGAGGAGGGCAAACAGCCAGAAGACAGAAGGACAGAAAACAAGAGTCCACATTTAACATTTAGTACAGAATATTGATATGTAGCCTGGTGTTATCAGACCCATATTCACTCCATCAAAATGTGGCTCTGTTCACGCTGTATTGGGGGATTGTTTCCAGTCATTGCTTCCTCATGGTCTTAGACCTTGGGCTGATTTTGAAACTATTGAAGTAGACACATATCGCTTCATTTAGCTCCGCCACCGCTGCCGTTGTTGGAACTACATTTAGAAAAAAAAAACACTTGACCTCAAAAGTCATCACACCTAGCCATGCCCACTGATTGCTGATTGGTCTGCCCTTCCCCCTTGTGAAAGCTGCATTCTGAATCGCACTTTTGTTATTTTCATTATTAGTACATGCTCCAGGTACTCTTACAAAGTGTGTACTGTCGTCCGTAGTATGTATACAATTGGGACACAGTACTTCATCATTAAATTGCACCTTGAACTTTGACCCTCTTATCTATCAACGAGTGCAACACTTAACGTTGCACTTCCTTTGTAATGCCTCTTCTTCATCTTTCTTTCTTTTTCCAAACATGAAACTGGCCTTTGCCAAGTTCATTTTGCATCTTTGTGTGCATCCTCTTCCTCACCGGCCTCCTCCACGTCATACTCCTCTCCTTCAAAGTCGTTGTCCGAGTCGTCGTCCTCCGGGTCAGGGTGCAGCACCTGGCACTCGCACATCGCTGAGAACATGGACTCCACTGCGTGTAAAATCACACACACATAAATGAGATGCTCCACTACCGGCAGTGTGGCCTGCATTTTAAAGTCAGAGGCAACACTGTCGCCATCTCAAATTTCCTGAGTTACGCATGTATTTTTGCTTATTCAACCTCACTTTACTCCTCCTCCTCCTTCTGAGTAAATAAATCACTCTGCCTCTCCTCCTCAGAGTGGTCACTCACACGATGCCTTGTCGCCAGGCACAAATCGAATCTCTGTGATCACTCCTTCGTCATCATCGTCACCGCCGCTGCTGCTGCTGCCATCATTGTCGTCATCATCATCAGCTGCTTTCTCTGCCATTTCTGCCTCACTCTCGTCTGTGAGCCATGAAAATGAAAAGACGGTGACATGTTCAGTAGGAACTCTGAGGCAGAAACAGAAACTTTCCTCCTGGTTTATGAAAAAATACAACACAAGTGTCCTGCTCTTCCAGGGGCAACATTTCTTTTATTATTTAGCACAGGTCAAAGGGGTTGTACTGAGACTTTAATTAATCACAGCTGTGTTTTGGGTGTAAAATGATAGAAACCGATCACAGCACCATCTCCAGTTCCCTTTAAAAATAAAAGTGCTTATATGTTGGCGGGTTTGTTTCTCTGAAGAGGAGCTGATCTGTTCATGTGCAAACTTATCAGATTGATCTTCACAATAATAATCTTCTGCATTGTAATTATTTATTTTTATCTCTGATCGTTTGCGCACTTCTGTGTGTCCCGGTGTGTACAAAGCAGTGTGTGCATGTTGTGCACCTAAATATTTAGCCACACATTGCTTTTTTAAATAATGCCCATAAAATAAGGGTAAAATACTGCAACTTAAGACTTAAGATTTTTGTTGATCAATCGCTCTCAGCAATGAGCAGGTATCTCATGCAGGAAAACGCACAAATTAACAAACTACTGCAAAAACTGGAACCAAATATTTTATTTTCAGTTCATAAACATTTTAATGACAAAAAAGGAGAAAATGAACAAGGTTAGCCAGAAGAATTATTTTATGGAGTACGAATTTGACCACAAAAGCATTCATCAAGCTAAATATCACAGAGACCAAATGTGACTTTTCTAATCTCCTGAATCAGTCAGTAAATTCTAAGAATCGGGTTTCCCTCACCGCTGAGTTTGCCGTTGACCATGACGTACAGGTGTTCCTGTGGGTAAGCGCTGACGTCTCTGGATATGGCGTGTAGACTGATGGTGGGATACTCCAGAGAGAAACCCATTCCTGAGCCATCGAACCACGACAGGCGCCTGACAAAAAGTAAACACAGCTAAGAATCGTTGGCTGATTCAAACTGCAGAACGGCTGGATCGACACTCCTTTCCGCATCAATTCATGATGCTGTTTAGGAAATGTTGATGGTGGCTGAAAGCATGGGGAGAGGGGTAATTATGAGGTCGACAGCGGATCCACCACAACAATCTAGAATTTCACATCATGTCCAGACAACACATTTTAAATAACTGGAATCCTTTATGTCAAACTCGGGGATTGTTTTACAGCAGCAGCATGCAACTAAGAGACAGAACTTTTAATTTTCACTGATATGGGGATTATTTTTGTCAATTCATTTAATACTTATTTTAGCTATAAAACCTCAGCTTTTCTTTCTCCCACATGATAGTAAACTGAATATCTTTAGATTATCGACTGCTGATCAAACAAAATATGACACCTTGGGCGATTTGCATAAAGCATGGCAATTTAAAAAAAAAAGAAAGTCCTTTAATCAATATTATTTAATTAATATCCTTGAAAATTAGGTGACAACTCAAAACGTTTTGTTTTGACCAAGACAAACAGCCTAAAACAAAAAAAATATTCAGTTTACAGTCACGCACAACAAAGAAATATGATTTGAAAATTCAAACCTTACGTGAAATAGTGGACCCTGTAAATATGGCGTGTTTTGCATGAAAAAGCATCAAATTTAAGATGAATCTGTTATCATACTAGTTGGGGACTGATTATCTGTTAATCGACTAGTTGAAAACTAAATGTGCTACTAACACTTTTCATCCACATCAATTTAAAGTCTTATTTTGAAAGGAACAATACCGGAGGTGCTTTTTTAGCATTAGCAGCAGAGGGTTATTATTGTTTCTGTACTAAATATTGGTTTAAATTAATATACACTCAGTACTAAACGCTGATAAAAAATATAAAAAACCCTCATTTAACATCAACCTGAGCCTGAAACAATCTGTCTGAGGACAAAAACAAGCGCCACGTGCATCACTTACGTTTCGGCGACGTAAAGCGTGCCGCAGCCCAGCCTGTGGCCGTCGATCACCGCCGTGGTCTCGGCTTGCTCGTGTCGCACTCCCTCGGTGGGAGGATGGAGGCTTTTCAGTAAAACCATCGTCCGTGTGACCGTGACCGTCTGCAGGGCAGCTGGGAGCGGTGGCGGGGGGGGGGAGAGACCCGAACCCGGTGTCAACGACAAGCTGTACGCCCTATTTCGTGCCACAAAGCTGGCTAATTTAACTCGGGATAACTCCTCGGTAAATGCGCGCTCGGCAGCCGGAGAGGGTCAAACGACGAGCCGTGCCGAGTGCGTCTTCTCCCGGATTAACAGAAGCGGGACGAGCCGTTCAAACGGTTAAAACACAGACGGCGGGAAGTGTAAAAAAAAACACTGAAGTTAGCAAACTGCTGCTGCCGCGGGCTGCTCCTCGGTGCCAGGCTGAAATATCGCGGCATGTTCCGGGCGTCAGTAAATCACGTGACCACTTCGAACAATCTGCTCGTACGTAACATCCGGTCTTCGCGCAGACGGTATCTTCTTTTGCGTTTTTATGGCGGATGGCATCCGGCGAAAGGTGCATTACCGCAACCTACTGTATAGGAGTGTGGACCAAAGTTCACAAAAATAAAAACACAATTTTTTTTAATTTTTTTTTTTAAATTTGACCTCTTTTTCTCCCTCCTTCTCTCAATACCTTGGCTAATCTCCATACTGTCATCACTCTACCAAGTCAGAGTCTGCACACTCTGGTCTGTTGTATATCCAGCATAGCTCAAATAAATTATTTACAAATTAAATATGTCAATATTTAAGAATGTTACACACCATAAAGTTGAATCACTTCGTTTGTAATCCGCATGACTTTGTCAGTCTCAGCTGAATGCTTGTATCCCCACCCTCATAAACAGCACAGGTGCATGTCAGTGCATGTAGGTGCATGTAAAACAAGCATACATCGAGGTATTTTATACATAAATACACAGTTTTACCAAATCACACACAGTTTATTAGGTACACCTATAGCTAAAACTAATACCAAATGAGAAACATGGTCCCGGTCTCCCCTTCTTTTTCTCATTTACGATTGTGAATGATGGAAAGAAAAGTGGTTTTGCAGAACGTTCTGATTTCACAGTGGAATTGATCTTTGACTTTTGGATCCAAAATGTCATCCTTTTTTTTTTATTTTATCTTGTTAAACATTTGTATGAAATTTTTAAATAATCAGTATATGAATTCTGGAGTTATGGCCACATTGAGGTCACAGTGACCTTTGACCTTTGACCACTAAATTGTAATCAGTTCATACTTGAGTCCGAGAGAAAGTTTTTGCCAAATTAAAACCAATTCCGTCAAAGCTTTTTTTGAGATATCATGAAAAGCTGTGGACGTCCTGTGGCACAACTCCTCATATATAACATTATAACAGTCACAGTAACATGTTGTAGTTTCAAAATGAGATGTCTTCCACTGTTTGTTTGTTTTTATTTGTATTTGCTCTTTAATTTTTTTTGTCTTTTTATATTTATTTCTTTATTGTGCATTTCAGTATTTACTGTAGCTACGGTTCACAAGCAAAACTCAATAAATAAATGTGTTTAAAAATGTATACGATACTGTGTACTGACAGGCTGCCGGGCTGTTATTCACATTTTAGTGCTGCATCCAACAGCAACAACATCTTCATCACTCTTCTGTGCTCCGAGGCTTTGCAATGGCCCTGAAGCTCTTTTCTTCCTCCTGTCCTTTACCTGTTCATCTCCATGAAGCTCCTTTGTGTCCCCCTCTTCCTCCTCCTCCTCCCCCTTGCCAGGGACCGTTATGGCCACTTCTTGTTTGGTGATGTCATTCTGAGCAGCCACAGGATTGGTACAGTAACTTTCCTCACAGATGGAAGAGGAGGAGGAAGAGGCGGCAGGGTCTGTGGGGTCAGCAGGTGTCGGTACAGCATTGAAGGCGATGAAGCCAACGAGGATGGCTACCAGCGAGATTAGGTAGAGCACCGAGAACTGAGGCAGAGCGCACAATGAACAGATTACATTCAGATTAAGGTCCTTCAAGAAATGGACTTTACCATTTGGCAAGGCAACTGCCTTTGGCCTTAAAGAGTAACCCAGTATCGTAAAGCGTGAAATTGACACGCTTGACCACTACTAGCAAAATGTGAGATAGCTACACTTGGCACTATCTACGTGTGAAAGTTACACGTTTTCCGGTTGTGGACAAAAATGAAACCTACTACATGCTTTGAGCCAGGGGATTTACAGGAAAATTTAACTTTTTGCAAAAATACATGGCGGGGGTTACTAAATAAACACATGGCTGGATTAGTGACAAAAAACATGGTTGGGGTTAGGAAACCAAAAACAATTCAAAAAATTAATTGTCCCCTCCTGTATTTGAACCTTGGTCGTGATACTGGGTTGTAAAGAGAGAACTCCCTTGAGCATCATTTAGTCTTGAGGCTAATGAGATAAAGGGGGGCTAACTTCTTTATGTACTGTTATAGTCTGCAGCTGGTAAATTCTGTCCTAATTCATATTCTATCAGTTAATTTATTTTTTTTTAACTAATCTTTAAAGGTTTAGTATGTAGGATTTTGGAAAATCTAGTGGCAGAAATGCAATAATTTATTTATAAGTAAGTTTTCATTGTAAAATCACATGAAACTAAGAAAAATAATTTTTCCGTTACTTTAAAATGAGTCATTCTTATCTGCATCGGGAGTAAGTCCTCTTTTACGAAGCCCACCATGTAGCACCACCATGTTTCTACAGATAGGACAAACCAAACACTCCAGAGAGGGGCTTTTGCATTTTTTTTGCAAGTTTCGCAACCACCATAGATTCTCCTACAGGCTTGGTAGGGGAGGCGTATATCCTTCACACTGCTCCTTTAAACCTGCTCCACCCAATCCTGTGGCTGCCCAGGACACACATGTATATAAACTGTGCAGACTCTGTTTATGCAGCTGAGATTATACCTGAACTATTATTCATTCACGCTGCAAGTCATTGTGACCCAGAGAGGAGGGCGTGCGAAGCGCTAGGAGTGTGTATACAGTAGGTGTGTATGTGCTGACGAAAAGACATCCCAACTTGAGATGTTATCCTTAAAGGATTATACTTACAACTTAACGACAGAACATATTACAGTTTCACTGATGTCTCATCAGATTTAGGACCAATTCATTGTTGGTCTTTACATCCAGTTCACCGTCATCCCCAGATGAATCCTTTAAGGCCAGAGTTAGGAGGTATATGTGTAAATATCATATAATACAAATATCCAGAATGCGTGCACTCACGTTGTACAGGAAGAGGAAGATCCCGCAGAAGAGGCTGAAGAGGTCAGCGGTGAGCAGCGACAGGTTGACGGAGGTGGCGCTGCTCAGCTTCACCACTATGGGCATGCAGCTGTATAGAGCATACAAGCACAATCCGTAGGCCGAGAACAGGAGCCCTGAGAGGAGAGAGGCTTGATTGTTAGTGCATGCAAACATGAAGTGAGGATCCTCTTCATCAACATGCCCGGGTGTACAGAGCTGTCAAAGATTGTAAAATATTGTCCAAAGTGGCCTCTAAGAACTTTCGAAGATGTCCCATGTATATTCTGAACTAAATGTAGTAGTAGAATGTAATAGATCTCAAGATTAGTTTGCCTTCGCAGTGAAGGTGTTCACTTCAGGCCAGCCTCTCTAAGGTTTGCTGGAGTTGAACAGCGCCAATCAAAACCAAATGTATTCGCTTGCGGAAATATATTTCCGATGATTACTGACCGACTTGCCAGCTCCACTGAATGGCAGCGATCTCATGACGTTCCAGGATCACCCTGTGTAAAGGAGGGGGGGAAATAACACCAGATTAAACATTATATAGACTGCGTCCTCACACCGATGACACCCGGCAACACTCACATCTGCACGGTGCCGATGATGGAGCCGAACAGGCCGACCATGCCCAGGAACTCCACTCTGCTCAGGTTCTTCACGATGTATTCCTGACACACGTTAGACACCGCATACAGCGAAGCACTGAGCAGCACCAAACCGTCGCCCAGTAAGATATTTGAGGCTGCGGGGACAAGAGACAACAACGTCAAAATAACCCTGACTGGTCATTTACAGTTTGATAAATGCAGGACCTAATCACAGAGTGTTCCCTGAACAAATTACAGGCACCGATGAGAGAGAAAACACATCAGGGAAGGTCTTACTGGAGCCCTGGTCCCGTTTAGCCAGCAGGTCGGCCCCCACCATGGCCCCCACCCCGAGGAGACAGATGCAAACGGCTACGTAGTGGACCGGCCTGTATCGTGTCTTCAAAACCCACCAGGACAGTAACATCAACACCGGGATCACGAAGCAGTCCAGCAGCTGAAGGCAGAAACACATTTGAAGGTGAAACAAAAATAAATAATACCTGCACTAAAAACAAATTCTTCAAATAAAAATGGACTGACGCTTTACTGATATGAAATTGCAGAAAGAAATGTCATTGGTTAAGTTAAACTGCAGCAATTGGAGCCACATTCAGGGTCATGATAGGAAATATTGGCATTATGTGCACTTTAATAGTGTGTTGAAATACATTTTCGAAATCAATGATTAATTGCCCCAAAAAATATTATTTTCTTTCCAATAAATTAATTGTGAAATATTCGAAAGAAGGATTTGGTTATCATATTTTCAGAACTGGATATTTTATGCAACTTTTATGAGATATGACAATAAAAGATAGATGAAGCTAGACTATGGCTCAAAGCATGCGGTAGGTTTCATCTTCGTCCTCTACAGGAAAATGTATAACTTTCACGCCTAGACAGCCCAAAGCGTGTCTATCGCACGTTTTGGTGTGATACCAGGTTGCACACAGGGCCAAACTTAAACAGGAGATAACAAGACATCATACATATACTGCAAATATTAGGATTTAAACATCCATAATAAGGGAAGGTTTATTGTTTACCGTTTTTTTTTTAAGAAATAGACCAATAAGAAATTTGTTAAGATACCCAAACAAAATCTTTTCAGCAGCGTTGAATGATCATCAATAATCTAAATGATACGCTCTCTTATAGTTTCATTAATTATAAATAAATATGGTTCTCTTCTTAATCTAAATGTATAATGGTGTGTTGAATTCATCCCATATTTAGCTTCATGACTCGCCCACACACACGCGACCCGCACTCACCTGCACACTAGTGAGGGTGGTGTACTGGTACGCTTTGACCACGGTGTAGTTGGCCTCCACATCCACCAGCGCCAGTAGGAGATACTTCCACCATTTTCTCCTCAGGATCTGTAAGATATTGCCATCCCCTGTGTTTTAAAGGGGAACACCCCTGAACTTCAGTACTGACATGTGCACTTTGTTTCACCAACAAGCCTGAGGACAGGAATCTCTGCCGCTGGCTGTGGGCACATGAGACGTATGAAACGTGATGTCCTCGAGCAGTAAAGGGAGAACAAGCCTGAAAGTGATGGTGCATACAAACAGTTTGCCTCTATCAAAAATTATGAATGGCTGTCAGTGGTGGAGAACCACCCCGATACTTTATGTAATAAGTGAAAGCAGCAAAATTTGCTTATGTGTGAAAAATATACTGAGCTGAAAGGATCAAAGGTAAAAGAACTGTTGCTGAAGCACTGATGTGTTATAATATGTTACTGTTGGAGGAGGTCAAGCTGAAGCTACTCTCCAATATCTTGTATACTGTTGGAAAGTGTTTTATATTTATTTATACCAGTGCAACATAATTATAAATGGATGTGTTGTCTATAAAAAAAAAAAGAACTTTACTCCCAAAAAGGAACTTCTGGTTTAACTTTTACCAATGCATTTATTGGCTGATCATCTGTAAAAAAATAATAATTATGTTTTATCTTTACTATAGCTGCAAATAAAGTACAATAATTCCCTCTGAAGTATGGAGGGGCATGAAATCAAAGAAGTACAATACATAGTGCAAATCCAACACAGGGAATTCCAATGGGAATGCTTTCATTTACAAAAACTAAGGCTGCCATGTTTCAGGCGTGATCCCTGGTGTGGAGGCCCTGAGTGCTGGTGTTACCTGTTCTGCAGAACAGCAGGCTGGTGTAGGTGACACACAGCAGCATGTAGTTCACGAGGCTCTGCAGCATGGGCGTGTTCATGTGGTAGCTCGTGGCCAGGTACTGCGAGGAGATGGCCGTCCCACAGATGAGCGCCGCCAGCCCCTGGCCCATGGCCAACGTCTTGGCCAGCTGCCTGAGAAAGAGAGAGGGGTTAAACCAATCAGGCACATTTATTCACTGTCAGAACATATTTGTGGTGACTAAAATGTTAAAGGACACTCCCTCATCTGTACCAGTATATAAAATTATATTGTGTGTATTACACACTTTGCCATAATACTAAGCTGATTTACCACAGCGAAACAGTGATTTGTTGACTTTATACTTTGAATTTTTGTAATTTTACAACAAGCATGATACAATGTGTGTTGATAGGTACACCTTGATACCTCTTTAGCTACCTGTTTCCTCTTGTTTCCAGTCCTTTAAGCTAAGCTACGCTAACTAGCTGCTAGCTCCAGCTTTATAGTATCAACCTTCACATCGAACATTTTCCTTTAGAGCCCTGTTGTCCTGTGCTGAGTTTTATCTGTTTATATTACATATTTATGTTATATAGGAAGTCCAGTACAAACAAAAACATTGTCAACCACAAGAACACTTTTTGAACAATAGTATAAAACATTTCGTACTCTTCTTAAAAAGTTAGTTCTTTACTGAAAAAAAAAGATATGTGAAAAAAGTAGATAATACAAATGTAAAGAAAAACAAACACAGGGACAGAAACAATGGGGGATGAAATAGAAAATAAAAATGACAACAGTAGGATAATAAAACCTATATAATATATGTATATATTAATACATGTTATTCTATACAAATAATGTTTTAAGAAGGTAAGAAGGTAAAGGCACTGAGGATGGTGCTTGTCTGAGTCTTTCGCGGTCTGCGAGCTCCAGTAGCAAAGGTCCCAAAGGGAAGGCCCACTCTGGTACAATGTGGAGCAAGAGCATTTAAAGCTTTAAAAACGATCAGATCATTTTAAAACCAATTCTGAACATAATGGGCTGTTAGTAAGCTAAATCACGTGTCGTGTGTTCAGGTCTCTTAGTGCCGGTTCAACAGTCTGTGAAGTCATTTGTTATAGATGAAGTTCTCAATCACTCCAGTATCACTGCTTTCTGCTGTTTTTTAAAAATTTATTTATTTAACTATTTCTATTCTTAATCTTTTATTTTCTATATTTCTTTAAGTTTTTTTAATTTTTTTTTAAAGTTTTTATCTATATATATTTTTTTGTATTCTTGTTGAAGATGAAAGGAGGACTACCAAAGTAAGAATCTCACTGAAACAAAGTAACCGCGTGTGTTTATACTGTGAATATGACAATAAACTTATCTTAATCTCAATCACAGAAGCACAGAAGGAAAAAGATAAATGGAAGAATGACATTGTTTCTAAATTGAAAGAAACTTGACGGGACAACAAACAGAGCTCAGCATTAGAAATGATTAGAACCGACCTCATATTTTTAGTCAGGGAACCAAAGTTACTGTGTAAACTGAGATTTATCATCATTAAACTTTGGAAACATTTGGGACCACTGAGGCAGACACATTATTTAGAGTGCTGGAAAAAGACACAAACCTGTGTGTTATATGTCTTTTTACTCTCAGATAATCAAAACCAAGTTGAAAATTGACAATACAGGTGTTCTACGAATAATTAACGAATAATGTCTAAAGAGTCACTTCATTGTTTAAATTCAAACCTCATAATCTGCCTTTTCAGGATATATAATTAAAAATTGTAGTAAATGATCACCTGTCATCAATTTTTTACACACATTTACCGTTAAATAGACTTTTACAACATTCCTGAATATCAAATTAAAATCAAGTATTTGTACTACAAATAATCAAAAATGATTTTTCCACCACTGTGGAGGGCTGGAAGCTCCAAAGAATCTCCTCCAGTTTGTTCACTCACCAGCTGAAAACTTCCTTGGCATTGAACTTTCTGATCTTCACCAGGAGTCCGCTGTTTTGGCTCTCGGAGCTCATGTCCATGCACAAATCCTCGGCCTGCCTGGCAGCCATGTCGCCTCGCCGGTGATGGAGGAGTCCTCTGACATTTACCTGTGGCAAGCTTTTTAACTCCTTGACTTTCACGATGTTAAAGCTGAATGATTAACTGCCTGAGAGGGCAAAGATTACTCTTCTACTTATCTGTGAATGTGTGTGTGATGTACCGAAAACATCCAACAGCACTCAAGATAAGAACTGATGAAGAAAAACACATTTAAAGACGTCGTCACGGTGCTTCTTCTTCTTTTCACTGCTGATGAGTGAACCATGTGTTGGAGGACAAGTGCTTGAGCATTGTTTTTCATGCAAATTGCAGTAGAAGAAACTGCACTAACTCTAAAGTACTATAGTATAATTTTGAAGTAATGATATGTTCCATTTTATAATTTGTAATCCACAATTCACTCTTTCACCCACTACTTTAGTTGACAGCTAAACCATAGTTTTCAGAATAATATAACATTAAAACACACCCAGATAATAAAATATATAGTATTGATAAAGATTAAACCAGATGATATTTATGTGACACATAAAAAAAAAAATCACCACATTTTAAATGTTTATTATTTGTCAGCTCTAAGACACCAAGACATTTCCCTTCCAAACTTCTCACGAAGCTTCCTGTGAAGACTTTGTGTATAACACAAAAGTAAATTTAAATTAAAATATTTAGCATTTTACTCTGTCTCCCCTGCATCTTGTGACTCTTTGTAAGGGCCGACCGCTGGTTTGGGAAGCTCTGTACTTCTGAACCCAGTAAAACACATTCTTACAACACAATAATGGTCTAATATTCAATATAAAGCACAGTATTTACAGAACAGTAACATTTTTCATATTTCAAGTACATTTTGCTGGGAGAATGAATGCAAGACTTTTAGCCTATTTGTTTGTATTATTTATATAGTTGTTTGAATATTTTTCATTAGTGTGAATGCTGCAGCAACATCTTTTAATATAATTCACACTATTATGATTATGATTGTGAAATTACTTTTATATTTGTACTTAAGAAACATTTTGAATGCAGGACTTGCAGTGGAGTATTTTCCCAGTGTGGTACTTTTAAAGTAAAGGACCTTAATACTGTGACTGATTAGAGTTGAGACAGGAAGTTGGTGTATCAACTTTAAACAAGTCAAAATAATAATAACAATAATAATAATAATAATAAAAAAAAAAGACGTAAAACAGTGTCTTGCCTTTTTTGTTTTCAGCTACAGGAAAGTTCACTGCAGCGTGCAGGGCTACCATTACCTAATCCCGAGGCAGCCGGCGGAGCACTTGTCTCGCGAGATTCTGCGGGGTGATAAGTTGAAGAAACATGGCGACGCCTAATTTGTTAAAGGTAAGGAGCACTTCAATATATCCTATTTCGTTTATTTGGGAGCACATGCGGGACTCTGCGTTCTCGTATATTTTCACAATCGGTGCAGATCTACGTTTTCAGTACTGCGGCGTATTCACGTGGGCACTAATATTTAAATATAATAAATAAATGCAAAATTAGGTGCGCCTGAAGTCAGCTGCGAGCGTTGTCGTTGTTGTAGTCCGGTGTTGTGTCGGAGTCCAAATCATTCACCTCCACCTGCCTCGAGGGCAACGGAACTCGTCCTCGACCCCGAACCCCAACCTGTCTTCTTGACTAACAAAAAAAAAAACACACAAAAAAAAAACCCGAACCTCGGTCGGTGCCGAGTCAGTCACCCCGAACCGAAGCAGAACAAACACCGTACCGGAGCACCGGAGAGCCTGGAGACACGGAGAGGAACCAAACTTCCACACAAGACTCTCCTTCACTCCTTCTCTCCTTCTCTCCTTCACTCCTTCTCTCCTTCTCTCCTTCGCAGCACCACCGTGAAGCTGTTGCTAACGTGCTAAGCTAACAGCCGGTAAACCGATCTCCCCTCGAGATGATGAACCTGCCAAATCGTCCGTCCGTGTCCTCAAGGCCCCCCCCGTGTCCTCAAAACATGCCTTCCCCGAAGCAGCAGAGCTGTTAGCGTCTCTGCTGTCTGCGGACTGAACCGCTCCAGACCTTTATTTGAACGTAAATAGCCAGCGAAACGGGCAGCAAAGCTAATCACTGGGCAGGTAGAGGTTCGTGACCGGCGGCCCACCGAGCTGTTGGAGGATGCCAGAGAGCTAAAGTCACAGCTCTGTTGTTTTACTACAGCAAATGATAAATACAATAATGCACCTTTTCAATCTCAGAGAACATTTTGCACTGATCATGGAGTTATAATTTTTTATTTTATTTTTATTTTTACACCAGACATGGAAAGTAAGGGGATGTGATCATTTTTGGGGCCCAATCATGGAATATCATGACGTTTTGTTTAAATTTGAGTTGCCACTTATTGAAAATATAATATTTTCCATGAAGTATTTTTCAATATCGTGTTTTTGAGCTTGTTTTCCCGCTCGTCAACAACCACTGTTGTATATAACTGATAAAGACTTCAGTGGAGGCCTCGGCTCACCGAACATCTGACGTGGGGTGCGCATTTCAACGCTGGATGCAGACAATACACCTGCTGCCACCGCGACCCGACGCTGGATAAGTGGAAAATAACAGATAGATGGATGTCTGGTTTCAGCTTCTCTAATCTGAAGAATTGCCTCTTATCTCTGGGCTCTAATAATAAATTGAATATCTCCTAGATTCTGGACTGCTGGTTGCACAAGTCATTTGATCTCCATGAAACAGTGATGGACATTTTTCTCTATTTTCTGACAGTTGATAGACAGAACAATTTGGTGGTGACTTAATCATTTGTGGACGTTAGTTGCAGCCGTGCAAGGAAACATGTCGGCTACAGAGGGATGCAGAAATGTTTTGACTTTTCCATTTTGGGTGAGCAGCTGTAGAAACCGTGGCCTTTGGTATCTCTCAGTGAATGCACGTGTGAACTGCCTTAAAGGAACAAATAGACATGTACTTTTAAAAAAAATACTCTAAATACTTTGATTTCCATGTGTCTCCTTCCCAGTAGTTCAACACGAGATTTCCACGTTAGCCACTTTAGAAGGTGATCAGTTACCGAACCTTACATATATTCATAAAGTTCAAGAACAAATGTGATAATAGATGTTGTCTAAAAGGCAGAATTTACTGCAGAAACCTGCCTATTTAATGTAAAATAGTTAAAAGCTACATTGCTTTAAATGGTTTCAGCCCTCTGGCTTCATCCTTCATGTGTGTCTTTGTATTCTTTACATTTTTGTGTTCTCATTGCAGTTTTTTTTCTTCCCCCCACTGTCCTCCCTCCTCTTCTTCACCCCTGTCCACCTGTCCTGTATCTCTCCTCCAGAACAAGGGGTCCCTGCAGTTTGAGGACAAGTGGGACCTGATGCGGCCCATCGTTCTCAAGCTGCTCAGACAGGAGCCTGTAACCAAGCAACAGTGGTTCGACTTGTTCTCGTAAGAGAAGCTCTTTGCTCTCAGAGACGCTCTTTGCTCGGTCTCAAGCTGTTTTTACCAACAGGTGCTGTAATGCAAACAGTCCCCCAACAGTGCCACAATGCTGCTGCTATGCAGCATTTACAACAACGTGCAAACTGTCTAAGTGGTTTATTAGAGAATTAGTTTTCTTATCCAAATCGAGGGTATAAGGTCAGAAGGTATTGAATGCTGTAGGCGACCCCTGAGGCAAATGCGACATTGCACTGTAAAGAAACATAACTCAACATACAGGAACAACCTTTGGGTTTGATGTAGAGAGTTAACATGTCAAGAAGAGAAGTTGGTTACTTCACTTTTGGTCTTGAGAAATGAGCATGAGAACAGGAACATGGAGAGTTCAATTATGAGTTATTATCTCCTCAAAGAGGGCTGAAAGGACGGCTCACACTTTTGAATGGATATGTGGAGATGTGAGAGCGTCCTTGAGTCCGAGGGGCCTGGTTTTTCAAATCCGCACAAATACAGAGGAAAAAACACTTAAAAATGAAAAGTTCACTGTCAAGCTGCAGTTTGCACTGATGCATTGCTCAACAATCAAAGTGATACCACAGAACAGTTGGGCCTGTTAGCATTCACAGTGACCGTGACATTGAAATTAAAACCTTGATTTTTTTAAATTTATTTTTTGCTATTTTAAGCTTCCACAGACTTTGCTTGTTGGTGAGAAATATCACAGAAATGTATTAGTTGCCTGGCAACATCAGAAAAAGTACCAGGACCTCCCAGAGCCGAGAGGTTTTCAGTGACAGCAGTCTGTAGAGAGACTCGTGTGGATATACTGAGACCTTATGAGGGTCCTCAGATCAGAGTCTCCTGGTTGGTCCTCAATCCATTCAGGGGACTGTGACTTTGAACGTATGGCTCCTAAACTTTGGTACTCTTTCTGTTGTACTTAAGATTTATGGACTCTTAAATACTTGACTTTCTTTTGACTTCTGTTACTTATATTTATGTCTATTTTATTTATTATTTTTATTCTGTTTCTGTTTTTGCCTTTCGTTTCCGGTCCACATAAAGAAACCTGACTGTAAAGTTGAATACATATGAGATCTAATGAGAGACGTCCCTTTTCTTTCTTGCCTGTCGTCCAGAGATGTCCATGCTGTGTGTCTATGGGACGATAAGGGACCGGCCAAAATCCACCAAGCCCTCAAAGAGGATATCCTCGACTTCATCAAACAAGCACAAGCTGTAAGTGGTGTGTGCGTGCGTGCGTGCATGCTTGCTTTTGTGGTTGTTGTTGTTTGTATGGCTGTTTTCTGACACACACACACACACACACACACACACACACACACACACACACACACACACACACACACACACACACACACACTCGTGTCTACTCTCATGTCTGAATATTCACCTCTAGTCAATATGGTGTCATTCCTTAAAGTCCCTCCTTCTTATTTGTTTTCTAGAGGTCCATCTGAAAATATTCCTATCGTTAATTCGATATTAGGCCTCAAATAGCAGTTATTTTGGGGGTGTCTGTTTGAGTGACAGGCCTTTGGTGCAGTCAGATTTCCGCTTTCGGTGGGCGGGGCATAGTGTCCCTGGTTTCCCATTTAGATGGTGTCATATCCACTGCTTGCTCCTCCCCAACTCGTACAAATATGGTCAAAATAGCAGGATGGCGATGACAGTTTTCAAACCAGTGGACGACGTCACTGTTGGTTGCCGCTTGGTACCACATGGAAATAAGCTTTTACTGTTGTTGTGTTTTATCTCTGACCGTCTTAGAAAGAGAAGACCTACGTTTTACAGTACACTAAAATATGCGGCAGCAAAACTCAACTCTTTCTAGGAATTGCTTAGAAAATACAATTTTGTTCCTATTTTGCACATCAAAAGTTCATCGTTTGATGGACAGATGGAGGAGGGGGCGACTGCTTTTAATGGTCACCTCCATATTTTTTTAGCGCTTTCACTTCAGAATTTGTCCCCATAGCATCCATTCAGTGAGTGAATCTTATGATAGACATCGGGTTGCTTCATTACTATTTACCAGTTGACCTGTATCACATCTAACTTTCACTTGCATCTGTTGCCATGGCAGCGGGTGCTGAGCCACCAGGACGACACGGCGCTGCTAAAAGCCTACATCGCGGAGTGGAGGAAGTTCTTCACGCAGTGCGACATCCTGCCCAAACCTTTCTGTCAGCTGGAGATCACGCTGATGGGGAAACAGGGCAGCAACAAGAAGACAAACGTGGAGGACAGCATCGTACGCAAGGTGAGAGGAGGAGGGGGCGGGAAAAGGTCACAGGCTGGGAGGGAGAGATGTGAGTTCAGCAGCGGTTTGTTGAGGGAAGCAGGACGGGGACAGATGAACGTAAAAGTAAATGACAAGAAAGAACACCCTAAAGTTAAGAAGACAAGAGCAGATGAAAAAGATTCACACCGAGGAGATGTATTATCCTGAAAATCCTCCTGCGAGAGAACCAGCTTTACGTATGAATCATGTGATATTTGTTTGATCCCTGTGAGGAAGGTCTCTCCGGAAAATGAGTTCATATTGAAATGAAGTGCTGCAGAAGAGGAAGTTGTGTGGGAGGGAATGTTATTCAGCTGATAGAAGTTCTTAAAAAGCACTTCATAGATAAAACTGAGTTTAACTGATGTTTAGTTTAACTTATCATTTAATATGCATGAAAATCTAAGCTTCATCCAACTGGACTTCTTTTGGTTGCATTGGGAGAAAGCTTGACCCGATGACGGACAACCTTCACCGATATTACTGCCGTACTGTATTTTCCCTTTAAGCTGATGCTGGACACGTGGAACGAGTCGATCTTTTCCAACATTAAGAGTCGCCTGCAGGACAGCGCCATGAAGCTGGTGCATGCCGAGAGACTGGGGGAGGCCTTTGATTCCCAGCTCGTTATAGGTGTTCGAGAGTCATACGGTAAGACAGATGGACAACTGAACACATAGTAACTTAGCGTAGTCAGTGTTTGTGCAGAAACAGAAATCAAAAGGGACAGTTCAGAACAAAGATCTGCCAGAAGATTATCTGAAACTCTCCACTCTGCATCATTCTGAAGCAGGTTTACACCAAAGCAACTACATCTCCAGAGCAATGAGTCTGTGAACTTCTGGCTTTTCAGGCTTTTTTGTAACTGGATATATTTTGTAGCGTCTTAAAACATGTCTTAAGATCGTGATAGTGATTTACTTGGAACAGTTTAAATTTTAGTCGTGATACAATATAAAAAAACGAGACGATGAAGAATTTGGAGCAGCCTATTGGTGCTTCAACAGAATACCCAGCAGGCTTTATGCACATTTCTGTCGTGAACTGGAGACAGAAGATCTCCCCTGTTCTGTCAGAGTTGCGGTCTCCTCTAATAATCAGAAAAAACACAAATTATCGTGACTTACAGTCTAAAACTGCCCACTTGTCTCTTGACAAGCTGAGTCTCAGGTGACACCGTCAGCTGTTTTGAGTCAAGCTGAGACGGTTCAGTTCACACTGCTGCAACTTTTCCCTGCAATGTTCTAAAAAAGTTTATTCTGGTTGTGAAGTTTTAGTCTGAACTGGACTTTACAGGCAAAAATAGAGACACAAATAATTCCTTTTCTTCATCAGTTCTACTGTAAATATCCAGGAGGATATGTTCGAATAAACAGAAAACAAACTGAACACTGCCTGAACACGTATTCAATTAATGGCCACTTTTTGTTCCTCCTCTCCCTCCAGTGAACCTCTGCTCTAACCCAGAGGACAAGCTGCAGATCTACAGGGACAACTTTGAGAAAGCCTACCTGGACTCCACAGAGAGGTTTTACAGAACACAAGCACCGTCCTACCTGCAACAGAACGGCGTCCAGAACTACATGAAATATGTACGCCACACTCATATTGATTATTATTGTCATGTGCCAGTGTTATTATGAAGGATAGCTACTCTTAAATGTGGAGCAGGATGCCACCAATGAGTGAGGAAGGAGTGCTGTTGATATCTACACCCTTAAGTTTACTATGAAGTGACACCTCCCTCAGTAACCCAGCAGTTTTATGTAACTTTTAACAGACAGTCAAAGGTCCAGTTTAACTTATTCACACTCACAAATCGGTGGAAACTATGCAGATTCCCGGATGTTCTGTGTTTTTGCTTGGCTTGTTTTAAATCAAAGTCCCCAGGATTTAGCTTAATAAACAATTAAGATGAATTCTGGGGACAGATATGAGGACAGAAAAGTTGTAGCCTTGAGTGTAAAAGAGTTGTTGGTTTGTTCGTGTGTCTATGACATTAATTTTCACTCTCTGTCTCGATGTGTGTTTCCTTGTAGGCAGATGCAAAGCTGAGAGAAGAGGAGAAAAGAGCACTTAGATATCTAGAGACATGTCGTGAATGTAACTCTGTTCAAGCAGTAAGTGTCTTTGACGTACTCTTTACAAGCAATTTTACTTCATATATTTATTTTGAGTTTCTTTAGGGAGTTATTTCTCTCAATTTAAATCTTATTTATGAGTATTTTAATGTCACGTAATCACATTATATTCAATAAATGGGTGTAAAGCAGCATGAGAGAACCTGACCATTTGATATTTGAGCCTTTGAAAAACTCTTATATAACAACATGAACATAAAACATGAACACATTTGATGAGGATCTCTGGCAAGCTGCTTGTCAGAATAAAATAAACTGACTGTTTTCCATCAGAAGCCACGACGCTGACGTTTGGAAAAACTGATTTTCAGGCAATTTTTTTCTTTTTCTGATCAGATCAGATTTGTTAGATCAAAATCAAACCTGTTTCTCCATTAGTTCATGAAACCGTTCTTTTAAGGCTGTCTCTTGTATTCGGATCAGTTCATAGTTTTACATAAAAGCACAGAACATATAATGACAGAAAACCTCTCCGGAGTCTCGTTAAATTAGTACTGCCTGTTTATTTATTTCATTGTTGTCCTCACTGCGGTTTTTTTGTTTTCGGTTTGTTCACAGCTGATGGAGTGTTGTGTGAACGCTCTGGTGACTTCGTTCAAAGAGACCATCCTCGCTGAATGTCCAGGGATGATCAAACGCAACGAGACAGACAGTGAGTGACATGTGGTTGATGTTTTTTTTAATGTATAGTAATAAAACAACTATATCAGATTTGCAAGACACAAACTATGTTATATCTACTGGAAGTAGTGGCATCAATATTCAATGTTGCATCAGCCAGTGAGACTCTAAACATAGAAGTAGCTTCAAGTCAAGTCTGCTTGAGGCTCAGTGCAGACTTGCCTTGAGGATTTGGACGGTCCTCTCCCATCCCAACTTCAGGACTACATGTCTGTAAAGTCCTGAGTTTGGATGTGCAGGAAGTTTTACATTGATCCTACATGCTTCTTGTCCTGTGTGTAACACCAACCTTCTTCTCCCGGGGCAGGGCTGCACCTAATGTTTTCACTGATGGACAAGGTCCCCAGCGGGATTGAGCCCATGCTGAAGGACCTGGAAGAACACATCATCAATGCTGGACTAGCAGACATGGTGGCTGCTGCAGAGACTATCACTTCTGTACGTGCACAAGCACACACGCAAGATGACAAACACACCAAAGTTAACGCTGGAGGGCAGCTTTCAGGACGTGCTCAGTAGTTTCAAATCTACGTGTGTGTGTGTGTGTGTGTGTGTGTGTGTGTGTGTTGTGCGTGTGTCTTTCTGTCTTTCTGTGTGTTTCTGTGTGTTTCTCCAGGACTCTGAGAAGTACGTGGAGCAGTTGTTGACTTTGTTTAACCGCTTCAGTAAGCTGGTAAAGGAGGCCTTCCAGGACGACCCTCGCTTCCTCACAGCAAGAGATAAGGTCGGTTTAACTCGCCTCCAAACAGCATCACGAAGAAATATAATCTGAATAATCACACCTGAAGGTTTTGATATCCGGCTAGATTCAAATGAGGCGGATGTAAATATATTTGAGTGCATCCCAGATTTGTTTTTGTCTTTTCATTGATATCCTTCCTTCCCCTTGTCTCATTTGTTCTTAATGTTTCTGTACTCATAAAGAGTCGAGCCTTTAGTAAGGTTTTGAGAAATAATAGGGCTGCCACATATTTCCTATTAAGGCACATACGTTCCTGTTGCATGGAGTGGAGACAATAATAACTCGTATTGGTATTCCAGGTTCAAGGACGCTTGATCGACATCAACACCGAGTTACACAAAAATAGGAGCACTTTTCCCTTTCTTGTACTTTGCTGTCTCACTCACAAGGCTGTAAAAATAACTTTACCCAAAAATAAAAGGCTTTATTCCCCTTGTCAGCCCATCTAAAATAAATAATAGTATATATGTTATTTTAAATATTTAGTTCAGGGATTTGTGAACAGTGTGATCTACTGGAAGTGTTGCATGGATCCATATTAGGATCACAATACAGATTAAATGACACACTTTATTTTGGTCAGTATATCCAGAAGCATTTCTTTTTACTCCAGGCGTCTCCGCAGCCTCTTGTTGTGATGCTGAAATGATTTGTGAATGAATTGAATAGCTGATTGACAGAGAATTCAAAAAAAGGATGACATTTTTCTGGGAATATTTTTTCCAATATTTTCTGGTGATTCTAGAAAAAGTGAATAATTGATTAGACAAAAGCACAGTCAACTGATTAATAGATCATGTAAACACTTGGTAGTTGCAGCTGTTACCTGCACTGCGCTTTATTATGGTGGTCATCACTGTCTCCACTCACACAGGCTTACAAGGCTGTCGTTAACGACGCCACAATCTTCAAACTGGAGCTGCCTTTGAAACAGAAAGGGTGAGTGGAACAGTCTGTGGAACAATCGGAAGTTTTCTCCACATGCAGGAGTTTCTTCTCTGTTTGATAAAATCTTTATGTTTTGGTGTTTATGGGAATGTGCGTACGTACATCTTCCCTTCATCCAGTGTGGGCATGAAGACTCAGCCGGAGTCAAAGTGTCCTGAGCTGCTGGCAAACTACTGCGACATGCTACTGAGGAAAACTCCGCTCAGCAAAAAGCTCACCTCCGAGGAAATCGAGCTCAAACTCAAAGAAGTGGTGAGTCTTCGGTCCTGTTCGACCATTTCCATCCCACTCTGCCCTTTGTTCCTCCACTGATGTCTTCTCTCCTTGCAGCTCTTGGTGTTGAAGTATGTCCAGAACAAAGACGTGTTCATGCGTTACCACAAAGCTCACCTGACCAGGCGCCTCATTCTGGACATTTCAGCGGACAGTGAGATTGAGGAGAACATGGTGGAGTGGCTCAGAGTAAGTTTCACTTTTCTTTCATTCTTAGAGGCTCAGTGCCAAAATCCTTCTTAACTTTAGATCATGTCAACATTTCTTTCCAAGACTAAACTAGTTTTTCAATTTAACAATAGAACAACCTCTCAAATGCCTCAGTTATTTTTGTCTTAACACAAAGTAGTTTATACCAAAAGTTTGACCTGCTTTTTGTCCACCTGACATTTCTCTTCCTTTGTGTTGTTTCCTTGTGTGTGTGTGCGTGTGCGTGTGTTCGTGTTTGTAGGAAGTAGGAATGCCTGCCGATTACGTGAACAAGCTGGCCCGGATGTTTCAGGACATCAAGGTCTCAGAGGACCTCAATCAGGTCTTCAAAGAGATGCACAAACACAACAAGCTGGCACTACCAGGTAAGACACACACACACACACACACACACACACACACACACACACACACACACACACACACACACACACACACACACACACACACACACACACACACACACACACACACACACACACACACACACAATGAACTAACTAGTAAACTAACTTCACACGAATGAGTAGGATGTTACCATGTTGTCTCATCAGTTTGTCTTGCCTTCATTCATCTCATGCATCTTTCACTAGAATCTCTGAGGACATAAACACAGTTAGATTAGAGCAGAGGTTCCCAAAAATGAATCTGGTTGGAGGGCTGCAAGCCAAACATAGATATTGATGTTTTGTGGAATTACTTTTCATTAAAATGTCATTTATTTTACAAATGTATAAATCATTAAAAGGCAGTTTTCCAAAAGAACATGATGTTTCTCTCTGTTTTCAAAGTAAAAGCACAACTGAAAGTCCAATTTTGATGAATTATTAAGTATACATTTTTCATATATTAGTAAATCTCTGAGTGTCTTTGTCAGTTTAAGTGCGCACACTGCTGAAGAGATAAAACCTTTCTGCTCATTGTGTTACAAAAATCAGGTTTTAAAGCTGCAGGTCTTCTCCTTCTTTCTCTCTGCAGCGGACAGCGTTAACATTAAGATCCTGAACGCCGGAGCCTGGTCACGAAGCAGCGAGAAGGTTTTTGTCTCGCTGCCCACCGAGCTGGAGGACCTGATCCCCGAAGTGGAAGACTTCTACAAAAGGAATCACAGTGGCCGGAAACTCCACTGGCATCACCTCATGTCCAACGGCATCGTGAGTAAACAGCCAACAAGCAGAATTAAAATACAGTTTGTCACTCCTGGAATATGAAACTAGAAACCGGTTCTGGAAATCATTGAGATAATTATTGTATTTGTTCCTCACTTCTTGTCTTTTGTGTCTATTCTTATAACTTTTGTCCTTCTAACCTCCTGTTGTCTCTTTTTTCTGGTCACCTCTCATGTTCCTTGTCTCGACCTGAGATTCATTGGGTCACACATACGCCTCGTTTTCTACACAGCTACAGGTCTCAAAGTTGTTTACTTTAATGAACAGAGGAAGGTGTTGTGGGAGGCTGTTGTTGTATATACCAACGGCTCTCATAGTATATCAGGTGTTATCACTGGGGAAGGTCTGGTCATATTCCTCCTGAAGTCCACCTCCATATTTTTTCAACATGGCGACGACAAAAGAGATCGGGGTGGATTTCAGGAGAAATAAGACCAGACCCTCTCCAGTCTGCATGAGTGTGCTACTAAATACAGGCTGGAGTGGTCTACCAACACCGAGACCAAATGAGACGGGAGGCTGTAGCCAGCAGTTTTAGCCGCCGAGTTGTTTTTATCTGATGCAATTATCAGGCTACCAAACCAAACTGACCCATCTTGCCATTGAAAGGTCACTTTGCTGTACTCTCTCCTTTATCTCTCCGCCCCTTGGCTCAGATCACCTTCAAAAACGAGGTGGGCCAGTACGACCTGGAGGTGACGACGTTCCAGCTCGCCGTGTTGTTCGCCTGGAACCAGAGACCCAGAGAGAGAATCAGCTTCGAGAACCTCAAACTGGCCACAGAGCTGCCGGATGCAGAGCTGCGCCGAACACTCTGGGTCAGACTGAGGACAACGTTTAAATGTTTTATTTAAATCTGACAGTTACATTTCAAGTATTCAGGATTAAAACCTTTACTCAGTACTCTTTGCCACTCAACCAGGCTTCGTATTACAGCTGGGAACACATCACACAGGAATATTTGAACATAATGCTTCTCTTGTTAACACCATGCAGTCCTTGTCGGCTGTATTTCTGATTTAAAATGTTTCACATCTTTCTTTCTTCTCTCTCCTTTATGTACAGTCTCTGGTTGCCTTCCCCAAGCTGAAGAGACAGGTGTTGTCTTACGATCCTTCAGTTAGCTCGCCCAAAGACTTCACAGACAGCACGCTCTTCTTCGTCAACCAGGAGTTCTCACTCATGTACGTGACCGTGTTTGTAGAATTTGATTTTAATAATGTTACCTGTTTCCTGGTTTTTATTTTTCCTAGAAACTTGTGATGCTGAGAAATGTGGAATTTTTGAAGTCCCTATTTGTCCGCTTATCTAAGAAATGTTTTAAAGAATCTTTTGTAAAAGAAAATTTTTAAGTTGACTATCATAATCCATTCATACTAAATAGGAATTAATAAATTGAAATTAACAAGCAAAGTCAGATCTGCTCCACAGCCTGGCTTTGCACATTATTACCTGACACCTCACCAGAAATAATTCTTAAAATATTTTATCGCCTGTGTTTTTGTTTCTATAATTTTCTCAGCAAAAACTCCAAAGTCCAGAAGCGGGGGAAAATCAATTTGATTGGTCGGCTGCAGCTGACCACAGAGCGAATGAGAGAAGAGGAGAATGAAGGAATCGTTCAGCTCAGAATACTCAGAACTCAGGTACAAAAATGCAATATTATTGTTTTATGAAATATATATATGCTCATTTTGAATTTAATGCCAGCAACACATTTCACAAAAGTTGGGACAGGGTCAACAAAATACTGGAAAAGTTGTGTAAAGCTAAAAGAAAACACCTGATGGAACATCTCATAATTCATTATGTTAATTGGCAACAGATCAATAACATGATTGAGAATAAAAAGAGCATCCAGAGAGGCAGAGTCTCTCAGCAACGAAGATGGATGGTGGTGATCTTCGGGCCCTCAGGCAGCACTACATTAAAAACAGACACAATTCTGTAGTGGAAATCACTGCATGGGCTCAGGAACACTTCTGAAAGCCATTGTCTGTGAACACAGTTCATCACAGCATCAACAAATGCAGGTTAAAACTTTACAAAGAAGAAACCAGATATAAACATGATTCAGAAACGCCGCCACCTTCTCTGGACCCGAGATCATTGAAGATGGTCTGAGGTGAAGTGGAGAACTGTCCTGTGGTCTGATGAATCAAAACAGTTTGTAGAGCTTGCAAAGTTATAAGATTTGTCTTTTTTTTTTTTTTTCTTGTGCAGGAGGCGATTATCCAAATCATGAAGATGAGGAAGCGGCTCAGCAACGCCCAGCTGCAGACAGAGCTGGTGGAGATCCTGAAGAACATGTTTCTGCCTCAGAAGAAGATGATAAAGGAGCAAATCGAGTGGCTCATCGAGCACAAGTACATAAAGAGAGACGAGACGGACATCAACAACTTCATCTACATGGCCTAGGCAGTGAGGACGTGCACATCTTTTTGCTGTTTTTCACTTCTGGCCTACAACTGGCGCTTTAAAAACCTGCGAGAGGAGACGTACGAGGAAAAGAAAGATGAGTTTGAAGCAGGGAGAGCGTTTGGAAGATGAGCAGGAGAGCCATTTTGACAAAAGTGTGGATATTTTTTATGTTTGTGAGACACCAGTGTGTTATCGGAGTGTCATTTCAAGACGTAGCGTCGAGTCATCGGGCGGTCTGTTTGTCTCCGCTGCCCTCTAGTGTCGGATGAGAGGAGCGGCACGGCAGTGCACGCCGTCTGCCAGCAGCTCGGAAGATAAAAAAAAATTAAAAAAAGTGACTGTATTACATTAAATACTTCCTGCCTTACTTTCATCAGCAGCAGAAGAAGAGGTGGAGGAGTAGCGGGGAGGGAGAAAAGAGGACACGGTCTCCACGGCAGCCGTTTTGCATCCCTCCTCTTCTATGTCGGTCTTATTTTCGAACAGGAAATGCAAAAAGCTGCAAGTGAAAGCTGCCACTGAGGAGGAGTGGACACGGAGAGAGAGACTAGGACAAACTACCGAGGAGTATTTTGCCAAATTGTGTGTGTGTGTGTGTGTGTGTGTGTGTGTGTGTGTGTGTGTGTGTGTGTGTGTGTGTGTGTGTGTGTGTGTGTGTGTGTGTGTGTGTGTGTGTGTGTGTTTGGGTGTGTTTGGGTGCATGGTGTTTTATCTGGTCTTTTAGATGCGTGTACGTGTGTGCACTTTCAACAGCATGCTGCTCTGATTTTTTTTGTTTGTTTGTTTGTTTTCTTGTCCTTCAGAGGAGAATCTGTCACGTTGTGGTTGTGTCTGAGGAGGTCGAGGAGTTACGATCAGACGCCATTCGAATGCTGATATGTTGTTTGGTTTTGATCGCCTGTGACTGAGGGTCCGGAGTCCCCCGTCTGTGTTGGACAGTTAAAACACTGCAAACTGTCCCCACCGTGATCTGAACATTGTGAGATTAAACGTCCACCTGAATACTTTAAAGAGTGACCCAAATTGTGACCACGAATGTTTGTTTTTCTAAGTTTCATTAAAATAAAAACACAAATCTGTTAGGACAGTAACACATTTATGTCTTCAGGCTCTGTGCTTCAGAACATTCAGTTAAACATGAAGCCAATAGGAACTACAATGACGTGCCAGGTCTCTACTTTAAACTGTGTGTGGGGCACAGTCCTTTTAAGACAGTGCTTGAAGTTCAGGGTTAAAAAGTGATGGGACACATGCACACCAAGTCAAAGGAGATGATTGTATTGTGGTTACTGTCCCCCTGACGTCTTGGAGCCACAGAAACCAACGGACAATTCGCATGTTGTCTGTCTTTGCCTTGAGTCTGGTCTTCTGCTGAAGCTACAACTGGATTTCAATCAATTTCCATGCATGTGGCTGAATATTATCACACAGAATGCTCCTGTATACTTCAGTTCACGAGCTGTTTGCTGTTTTCAAACCCTCCCGGTTTCTTACTGTGGACAGCAGTCTGGTCGTCCTGTTTCTGAGTCTCACCAGGGGTTTGCATCTTGTGGTGAATCTTCTCAGGCGCTGGTCCTGAAGTCTGATCTTCATCATTGAATATAACATGTTGGAGTATCCTTGAATTGCTGTGTCGCCGCACAATCTTCACCGTGCAAATCATTTTCTGCTCATCCAGGCGACTCAATGCTCCATCAGTCTATCAGCTGCTCTCTTAAAATTCCTTCCATTCCTTCTTTTTTTCAGTCTCATTATTTTCTTTTTCATTTGCTCCTCACCTGAACCTAAAGTTCAGAAACTTTTAGTAGCCCAGTGTCCACTTACTTTTGAATGTTTAAACTTTGAGCACAGCGTCCCTCACAGCTCTTTTTATATTGAAGTCGGTCCACTCGAATTAAAACTGACAATTGGTACTTCAATGTAAAATCCAGTATTTTCTTCTAAACTGAATGTGCTGAAGCTCTGAGCCTGAAGAACATAAAAACTGGCCAGCACTAAACACACATTAGAATTAGTGAATCTTTACCTCATGAATCCACTGAGTGTCAGTCTGTGCACAGCGCGTTACTGTCTGAGCTGTTCTTATGTTCACACAGCCATCATGATCTGTGTGTGTTGCCTCTGTTCTCGCTTTCTGCCCGAGGGTTCACCCAAAGGTCACCTCACGACGTGGAGGCTGTTTGCTTTTTGTTCGCGGTCTCAGTGGAGAAGCTGTACACTAAGAAATCATGACAATGTCAGAAGCGTTTCACGGCGGACGAGAACCATCTCATCATCTGCGCTCAGAAGGATCGGTTCAGACTTCTTTTTTTTTTGCAGCTTTATCCTGATGTCCTTCTCCGGGTCATATTTACAGTTAGTGGGCGAGGAGAGGTGTCGAGTCCAGCTGAAGCTGTTGTGATGCTTCAGAAGTCTGATTGAGCCACTTTATTTACTCAGTTTTCAAAGTTATTGATGCTTTAATATCAACATGAATCTGTGTTTTCTGGCAGTGAAAGCTGTGAAAATTTATTCTTTTGACTATTTTGCCTCATCAGCTGTTGTTACCATGGTTACATGCAGTTTGTTTTGAAAGCTTTAGATTGTTATAGGAATCAACGTTTATTATATTTTTTTGCTCTCATTCACCTTTTCAAACAGATGACAGTGGAGCCTGAATGAGACTGGGTGTTTGAGGCACATACAGATATTATTTGAATATTAATATTCTTTCCATATGTGCATATACTGGACATAGTTTGTGTAAGCACTATTTTTTTTTTTTGCAGTTATCTGTCATGTGGTTTTCAAACCCTTTTGACATTTTACAGTTTATTAATCACACTGACATCAGTGAACTGAAACAGGAAACTTTGATGGGGATTCAATAATTATACATATTTTTTTAAAAGACAAATGAAAAATGTCTGATTTACCACAAGAATCTTTTTCTGTCTTATATTATGATCGGAAAAATGTCATATATCAGCCAACATGTATGCAGATACAGGTATATTGACCTACCAACATTTGTCTGTCTCCAAAAAAAAGTGAGCCTGTGTTTACGTATCACAGTTGTTGGTGAATGTCAGCCGAAAAGATATACTTGAAATAGTTTAGCACTGTCTCCATGACAAAGTATGTCCAGCAGAGAGCAGTTTTCAGCTGTAAAATGTCCCATTCAAGACACATCTTGTAAATCTTTAAAACCAAACACAAACACTGAATCAGCTCAGTCAGACTCTTGTGGAAATTGCAGCTCTTTTTAATTGCTTTACTGCAAGAGTGTAAAATCAAGAAAATAAAGTCTGAACCTGTCCTTTAAGAGTTTTATTTCAAAATAAAAGTCAATCAATACATTTAATATCTAACAAGAAAGCGCAGCATTATGCTGAAGGATACTGCGGGACGCTATTTAAGTTTCTTCCCTCAGATGTCTGAAAAGCTGCAGCGACACTGGAAACATGATCAAAATTGAACATTTAACAACAAGACATCATCGCTGCAAGGTGCATAAAATCATATGATTCATTTTTAATCTTTGGATCTAATAATCAGCAGCTCAGCAGGGACTAATACATCAGACAGAAACACAAAATAAAAAACCTGGCAATCAAATCATCCACTGAAAAAAACATCAGTGTTGCGATTTTGTTTCTGTTCCAGTTGTGAGGAAGAGTTTGTCCTGCAGAGACTGAACATCGAGGTCCCTTCATTGTCACACATTTCATGTATTTTAGGTTTAAAACAAGAGTTCCCTGCAGCAGCTCTCCATACGTTCAGCACTGTCGGCTGCAGAAACTGTAGTTCAAAGAATCAGAGAAGAAAAGAAAGCTGCTGAGTTCAAACATGATGCGCTGAGAGTCGCTCTGCTCTGATTGAACCGAACATCCAACCCGGTATCTCGGCCAGGCGTGAAATAGAAACGCTTTGGCTTTGGATTCATTCTCTGGTGACCACGCAAAAAAAATTCCTTTCTTGCCTCTGTTGCGGGACCTTGGTCACATGATCCCACGTCACATGACATTTGTGTGTGTCTAATTTTAACGCTTTCAAAACTTGTAACTGTTACTCCAGGTATATGGCGATCTGTCTGACAGGGCAAAACGTGGCTATTTCACGCTTAGCTGTAGTGGACCGGCGTGTCCGTTTCACACTTTTCCGTGATACTGGGTTGCAACATTACATCCAGTGAGCCGTGAGGAAGTTGAAAGACAACAGTGAATATGTGGGATTGATTTAAAGAAAATATTTATTCTATATTTATGAAGAATGTAACTTTTCTTTGTCCGTTTTTCTTTTCTTTTCCATGTTTTGTTTTTGGAAAGATGTTTTTTTTGGTTCATGGTGCTGATGAACAGTATTTATTTACTGCCACTTCTCTTTCAACTTCCAACACGAGAGAGCCACTGTTGCCCCAATTTAATTCACTTTCCACATTAATTATTTGATTCATACCTCCAGTTTTCTCCGGTTTTTGAGGTTCTGTTGCTACAAGATCAGGATGTCTTTAACGATCAACTTCATATTTCACAGCGAAGAGGTGTCTTGTTATTGTCAACTCTTCTAAATGCTGCGAGGCTTTTTTTTTTTTTTAAATGTACCCGAGATTAATTAAACTCCCCAAGTCAGTCACATTATGCAGTTTTCTTCTCTATGCACAGGCCGGACTCAGTTTGGTTTTTTTTTAAACACAGTGGAAGAAAACAGCTGGACAGTGAAACTCTGACTTTTTGAATGTCAACACTTTGTTCTGTCTTTGTGCGATTCAGCATCTTATTTAACAGCTTTAATGTGGGAGTTGCACTCGTTTGGTGTAACCAACAAATTAAATGCTTAAAAAACAATTTGCATACATTCAGTCTCATCCATGTGTGTTTTATTTAGTCAGTCTGGACTTTATTCCTCTGGTTTTTGAGCAGCTTAAAGTGAAAAATCCTCCTCAAAACTATACAGTGCCCTCCAACCCATTTCAAGTTGAGACCAAAACACAATGAAGACAAAAGCTTTAGCTTTTTTGGCAAAAATTTACACTGTCACCATATACGACCTCTATAACAGAAAAAATATCACTGATTTATCACCTCACTTACAAAAACTGAACATTACAGAGATCTGACTTTATGGCAGAACAGGTAAAGTAGCCACAGACTATAGGATCATAGTTTTACGTGTATTTATTGACTTCATATTTAATGTTGACCTCGTCCACAGCTTCATTGCAGTTTCAGTGTTCTTCAGAACGAACTCTGTTTAGATATCCATATTCCATATAAGATATATATATATATATATATGTACATATATATATCTTTACTGTATGTCAAATACATACAAGTACCAACCACAGGCCGTGTTAAAATGTAGACTTGAAAAAAAGAAAGACAAAAAAAAAGAAAAGTGGCTCATGCAAGTAATGTTTTCCTCATTTTAAATATTTTGGAATTATTTATTTACTGGCAAAATAAAGACTCCTGTCAGGACAAAGTTTTCTGTTTTCTTTACTGCCAGACTAGTCGCTGCTGACAGCAGACACAGACAGCATGAGGGATGACTTAGATCCAGCTGATGCTAAAAGTTAAGGTAACAGTACAAAGTCTGTGTTGTTGTGTGTAAAGCTGCTCAAAGTTTAAATCATAAATCAAAGAATTTAGTCATTTATTCATGAGAAAATTCACAACATGATGGATACAGCATGAATACAGTCAACTGTGTTCATCATTTTGCCACATATTAAAAGGGTGTTAATTACTAGACACAATAAGAATTCTGGGTGGCTTGAAAATAATAACAAGTTTCAATGCATAAACATCAGCTGAGAGTTTAATTTCGGAAATCACCTTTCACAGAATATTATTCATTCATAGCTTTATATTATTGCTTCCCTCTACTCATTATGATAAGACCACCTGTCCGACACAATATTTTTCTTCTGTCTTATTTATACAACCCAGTTGTGATTTAGGCTATTCATTCAACCGTAATTTATTTTTCTTTCTTTCTTTAAGTTGACACGTCGCTTAAAATCAAATGTGCTTCACATTGTCTCCAAGAGGACAGGCATTTTTAAGATTTTAGATTAAAGAAAAGGTTAAAAGACTGAGCAACTGAGTTTTACACAATCATCAAGCATTCATTAATGTGAGCAGATAAAAATATAGTCAGTGTAATCCGATTACATTGTTTATTATTGACAAAGACACATCTGTGGTTTAAATAAGGTGCCTTAAGCTGTGATTTCATAAATTCAGATATGTGACATAAGAGACACTGTTTGGTTTCATGTGTCTTTAAATCCACTGTACATGTGAGACCTACATGTGAGTGCCAAAAATAATGGATTGTTCCTTTAAAAAAAAAAAAAAAATGGCACGTTTCACCTATTTCGGTCGGGCAGGGTTGACCTTCAATTTATCTGACGTCATTGCGTGGTTCACCACCCTGTAAACCTTTTTTTTAATTTTTATTATAATTATTATTTATTTTATTAAGTTATAATTTCTCTAGTATATTCCGTAAAAACGCATATTTGCGGACACTTCCCTTGACACGGGGGAACCTTTCGCTCTTATCCATCCCTCACAGAAGGATGGTATCGTCCAATCCCACGGAAACGCCGGAAACGGACTTGGACACAACACCGGCATCAGCCGAGAGACTCCGGCACAGGAGGAGCAGGTGGAACTGATAAACCAAGCAGACAGTAACCTAAAAAGGGTACGTGTTTGGGACTGTTTAAAAAGACTTATCTGTTGTCAGTTATAAAAAAATGAACGAGCTCTCTTATATTAAATGATATTCAGGCTGATTTCCTTCGACGCGCATCTCAAGAAATTAGCTAACGTGTTAGCGGAGTAGCTGTGACACCCGCGGCGAGCCCGCTAACGTCGGCTAGCAGACAAAAGAAGCCCGCTGTGAGCGCACGCTGAGTCTCAGAAGAAAATTAAAACAACAAACGGGTGTTAAGTGTTTCAAGTGAAACGTGACATCCGACGACCCGGCGGTCTGAACGCGGATCAGTCGCATTTAGTCATCGTAGCCCGGTTAGCCGCGTTCAGCTAACGTTAGCATCGGCGGAGTAGTCCCGCTGTCATGAACGTTTATAATGTTCAGACATTCATCCGCTTCGTGACGTTCACGTCGTTATTGTGGATGTTTATCACGTCGTTATTGTGGATGTTTATCGCTGAACGTTTTTACTCTGGTTTACTTCCACTGTTTCCGTTTCGACGTTTGAAAACGCTTACAGGCTGTTGTGTTGCGTTCAATGTCACAAACTCGGCAGACAAAAAAAAACACCGATAGTGTTTAAATCATCGTCGTTAAACACCTCGGATCACATTATCGTTGAAAGAATAAATATTCATATATATTTACTGAAGTGTAAGTACTAAAACCACACTGTAAAAACACTCCTACAAATTAAAATCGTTTTAAGTATAAATATGTAAGTATTTTTCATCAAAATGTCCTTACAAGCATTGAGACACACTGTTTACTACATTTTAAATGTTTTTTTTTTTAAAATTAATTTTACTTCTGAATTAAGGTTCATTTTTGTACTATTGAAGTGTGCACTGATTTGAACTACTTTTATGTCCTGTTGGTTGGTTTAATCTACAGTATTGCATCATTTTCTAAAGTCAACAGGCTCAGAAAACAAGATATTTCCCAGCAAATACGAACTGGTTTTAAAACTGTTTATTTATCTTTAAAACATAAACTTTTTCCTCAGGAATTATAGGAACATTTAATCCTTAACTGTATCGGAAAAATTTATATTCTAAATCACCTAATTTGCAGATACATGTTTTTTTGCGGGATAGAAAGGATATGAAAAACCGTAGTACCAGAAGTAATTAACTGTACTGAAGTACAGTACTTGAGTAAATGTACTTGATTACATTCAACCACCGCCTGTTCTGTTTTGTGTGCTCTGTTTGCTACGTGACGTCAGACTCGACCTGTCGGTTGCTTTTTGGTGAACCAACTTCAAGTCAGGACACGAAGCGAGAGAAAAAAAAATACACGTGATGACGCAGTCGTCGGTTTGTCTCTTTACTGTTCGATGTCAAGTACGAGTTGAACCGACCGCAGGCCGTGTTAAAATGTGCACTTAAAAAAAAAAAAAAAAAAAGTGTCTCATGCAAGTAATGGAAACGCTGACATTTGGGGAATAATGAGTCACACTTCTGAGAGCTCCTCGAACAGTTTAAAAAAAAAAATTGTTTTTATTGAGGAGGACAAGGCATTTAACTTGATCAGATGTGTTGTTGAAAACGGTCCGTGCGTGTCTGGTAAGGCTGAATGAACAGTATGAATTTAAACTGAACACGTTTGCAGGAGGGATGTAACAACACGCAACATTCACGGGTCAGGTTACAGGTTTTTGTTGTTTATTTTGAAAAATGTAAATATTCAACAGTGTCATACAGAAACAGTCGTGGCCCTCAGATGCGGGGACATATTTATATTGTGCTTAAATGGGATGATGTGAGGTCAGGTGCCCCCCCCCACCCTCACGGTTTTGATATAAATGAAAAGTAATGTCTAACATGCGTGTTTGTAGATGTTTTGACATTATCTGAATAACAATGATATTTTGTTTGTGTGTTTATGTCTCTGTGTAGGATCAACCTGTGCGGTCTGGCAGGCATCAGAGGAGTATCTGAAACACTGGACAAGCTTGTAAGTATTTGTGTTGATGTTTAACATGTAGTTAATTCCTCCCCTCTGACTGGACTATCAAGTGTCGTGCGGGGACATTTTCAGATGAAGTTTTGATTTCTTTTCTTCCAGCATCTGTTAGAGTTGAATGGACACGGCAGCCAGAAGTATACAGGTCTGACCTTAATTCCACACATTACACGGATGATTGATTATTGGCTTCTGTTGTTATCTAGAGGTGTGTGTGTGTGTGTGTGTGTGTGTGTGTGTGTGTGTGTGTGTGTGTGTGTGTGTGTGTGTGTGTGTGTGTAAGTGGATGAGGGGATGCAGATGTCAACATGTGTTTTTTTCTTTTTTAAATCTCCTGTGTGTAGCCCAGCTCATGAAGCCCAATAAAGGTGCAGTAATGCCTGTGAAGAAGAAGAGGAAGCTACCGGATGCAGACGATAATGAGCGCACTTGTAAAATAACAAGGTAAGCACACTGTAACTTCGTATGTCTGTTTCAAGCGGCAACCAGTAGTCACGTCACGTGTTGGTTTGTGAACGGCCATTAAGACGCCTCCAGTTCGGATTTTGTCCAGCGCCATCGTCTTAGTTCAGAGCGGTTTAAAGCAGGAAGTGACCGTATTTGGACGAGCTGGGGGGAGGAGCGAGTGGTGGATCTGATTGGCAATACTACATCCCGCCCACCGACAGCTGTAACCTGATGCAGCAGGCCTGTCAATCAAACCGACACGTGTGTCGTCAACCCCCCCCCCTCTTTTGAAGCTGACTTTCTAATTAATGACGGATTATTTTCAGACGGACCTCCAGAGCACTAATCAGGATGAATTAATTTAACGAATGACATACAGAAAACTTGTGGAAAAATTTTATTGACTAAGAATTTGATGAGAGAAGTTGAATGGGACTCTATGGAAACCGGCACTTTGTGCAGCTAACCTTTAGTGGCACTTGGTGGCATCGCATCTTAAGCCACTTTTGCATTGGCCTCATTTTTCAGAGCTGGAAGCTACGAACACTTTTATATCCAGTCTGTGGTCTGTCTGCGTGGAAAACCCTCCACTCTTAGCGGTGGCACAGTTTGGGTCCTGGCTGTGTTTGCGCTCCGACCTCAGAGGATCCGCAGCGAGTCATAGGCTCTTTGCTGGAGACGACGGTCACAGGCTGTACTGTGCAGTGGCCTGAAAAAGGGACTGGCAGGGTTGTCTTTCACCTGGCAGTCGATTTACTGAACCTTTCACCTTCTCATTTTCCTCTTCAGTGTGTTGGTGTGTGTTGAGGGAATGCAAGGAGATGAGTGTGGATGTTAATGTTGCGGTGACACAGCAAGGAAAAATGAAGTCGCAGCAAATACATCTTCACATGTGTTTCCAGTTGAGTTCCTTTCTGCTCGGTTGGGGAACTCCGCACTTGGCACATACTTGTTCTCTTAATCAGCGCTGCCTCGGTCCACAGCAGGAGCACCGAGTGTCCTGTTAATGAGGAATACATCATCTCGGTGATACAAGGCAACATAATTCCACAGCACTGCACATGATGTATCCTAAACTGGGCATAAAGACTCCATTTGAATGTTATAGCTTTGATGACAGTGAGCTTTATTGCAGGTGTTAGATTGTATTTGTGTCTCTCAGACTGTTTGTTCCATGAGAACACGCCTCATGTCTGAATAATGATGTAAAAGTCACATCACATGATCTGAACTTGTAGCATTTCACTTCCGGCAAGGCACAAAGTTTGAGCTGAATGCGTTCGCACTCATGTACAGAAAGTCTGTTTTGTCTTATTTACAGCACTGTTTGAATTTATCACTTGAAGTCAGACTTTGTAAGTAATGAAAGAAGAAACAACATTGATATGAAGTTTTTGCTAATTGATTTGATGTTGAGTTGATTCTCAGCTCAATTCTGGATTTTGTAAAAAAAATAAAAAATAAAAGAAGAGTACAGTGAACCCTCGCTATAACGCGGTTCACCTTTCACGGTCTCGCTGCTTCACGGATTTGCATCGTGCATTGAAATCACATTACGACTATATGTAACGTAGATATATTTAATGTCCAGTTCTACCTATTTCAATTGTAAAATAAAGGTTACTACTTCACGGATTTCGCCTATCACGGTTTCTATTTGGAACGTAACCCCCGCGAAAAACGAGGGTTCACTGTATTAGAATTTTAGTTCCTGCGCTTCAAACGAAACATAGCTGATAGTTACACCAACCCCAGGTGGTAAACCTGCATCACTAAAAATTAATGATTGAATTTGTTTTTTTTGTGTTTTTTTTGGATGGGAGGTTATTTATTTATTTTTGTTGAACTAAACCTTTGTTCTGTGTTGTAGTTTTAGCCGACCTCAGATCCGCGGCGCCAGGCCGATCAGCACCGAGAAGCTGTTCTCCAGTAAGAAGTGCCTGGCCTGGTTCAACGAGTACGCCGGCCCAGACATGGTGGTGGGTCCGGAGGCCATGGAGAAGTTCTGTGAAGACATCGGTGTGGAACCAGAGAATGTGAGTCCACCCGGCTCGGAGATTCACCCCACCCGTCCCTCACCTGGGCCTGGATTCACCGAGGTCTCAGGGTAACAGACTGAGAGTTAAACTACCTCTGAGCGGGACTTCAGGATTCTTTATGAAGATTTTTAGTATGATTTTCAGGAAGGAGCAGGACGAGTCCAGGAGGTCCGATCAGGACGATCCTGTTTTATGACACAGTTTTTGAACCTTGTGTATTGTGAGACGTTCCCATACTGGCCGGCCGGGTGAATTCAAACTGGGCACGCTGTCTGAGCCGGTTTAACTCTATTCTAACTTGAATAGGGATAAAACTTTTCAATCATGTGGCTCTTCAAGACTCTCCAACAGTTATCAGATTGAATAGGTTAAATTCTGATAGTGAAACGAGTGGATTTGGCGGATTATGGGATTTCTTTTTTTATTTATCCCCCGTTTTTTTGGATTAGCCTCCCTCTGAGTCTGTGACGTAAACGTGTCGTCAGTGTTTTTGTAATAACTCTCACCGGCAGAAGGGGAAGACAAAAGCTTCACACTGCAGCATTAAAGTGACATACGAGTAATCCTGGGTCAGAAAATGATAACAGTAAGGACGACAGGATTGTGTTCAAATCAGATTCAGTCAACTTGGTGACAAACATGTGTTTGGTGCAAAAACCAGATCCGTGTTTGATTGACTGCCAGAGACTCAACGCTGTAACACAGCTTCAGTTTCCTTTTGGAAAAAATGGTGTTAGGTTTTGAGGACATCAGGGACTGCATGTGTTCGTCACTGCACCCCAAACGTCGGCGTGTTATTTCAGAATTTTCTGTCGACAGAAGAGTCATCAAGTCAAGAAAAGCTGATTGAGTACTGTTTGCCAGACATTTTTAGTTGATCTTTTAAGACTAAAACTATAAATTTTTGGAAGGTTTGTAATGATTTCCTGCTCTTAGACTCTTAAAAAAAAGAAAAAAAAAAAAGCATCTCCAATCTTGACATTAGCAGTCATAACAACAAAAATCACTTTACACTTAATCACATTCACAGTCGCTGTATTTCATTGAGTGTTTATCTTTTAGGTGCCACGTCAAATGTCAAACATTTCAGCTGCACGGAATGCCAAAGGTCAGAGTTCACTTCTGCTTCCTGACACAGATTATGCTCCCAGTTTTATGTCAGCTGTTTGCACAGGTGTCATAAACAAAGGAAGGGACTAAATATCTCTCACTAAAGACGATACTGATCAATTGAAAAGGCCTTCATCGGCTCTGATACAAATCTTTGAGATCGGCTCGGGACATCCCTAATGACAGAGGAAACAAAGACCCTGTTTACATGCACCAGTGTTGAGTTAAATGTTTGAAAGGTCCGAACTCATTTCCTTCCCCTCTCTTTCAGATTATCATGTTAGTTTTAGCCTGGCATCTAGAAGCAGCAAATATGGGCTTCTTCACAAAAGATGAGTGGCTCCGGGGAATGACGACATTACAGTAAGACGTCTTCTTATTTTAACTCTCAATATCTCTGTTAAAAAGTTGAGACTCACGTGTTTTTCCTTCATCTCCTCCCAGATGTGACTGCACAGAGAGGTTGCAGGGCAAACTGGATTACCTGCGCAGTGAGCTCAATGAGTCTGTGGGCTTCAAAAATATCTACAGATATGCATTTGATTTTGCCAGAGTGAGTCTGCTGCTGTTTCTTTCTTCTTCTTTTTTTAGGAGTAATTTAACACCTCTGAAAATCTTTTTTTTAATTTTTAATTTTTTTAACTGATCTGCAGTGATTCAACCTGTCATCCTGCAGTGATGTACAAGTGCACTCAGGTGCCCTGTGACATCAGTGTAAGGTGTGGTTACAGGTGAGTGAAGCACAATGTGGTCAGAGAAGAACCACGGGTTAAACTTTGAACCAGAGGCGACGGTGAAACACGTTTACAGGCTGCTGTTAAGTTGCTTTTTAAAAGATCAGGCGAGTTAGTGGTGCATTACTTTTTAATGTGACGGTGATGTTTCTGCGCCTCACTTTGTGATTGTTGTGATGAAGGATGACGAGGAAACAAAAGTATAAAAGGAAAAGAGTATCTCCCTTCATGTGGGTCGTACTTACTGTGTTCACGAGAAAAGTCCACATGACTGAATGCTGGCCTCACGTGGTATTTACAACCTCCGAATTTTCTGAAATCTCAGATTTCTTTGCTGAAGTTTTCAGAAATACAAGAGTCCATAACCTTCATTTTTCATCATATTCTAAGGAAATATATTGTTCATACTTCGGAGGAAAAGGTTGATCTTCCCAACAGCCTCATCTTTCTGTCATTATGCCATTTCATTTCCTCTATGCCGTTACCTCCTGTCTCTGTCTCGTCATCAGGATAAAGACCAGAGGAGTTTGGACATGGACACAGCTAAATCCATGCTGGCTCTGCTGCTGGGCAGGACATGGCCTCTCTTCCCGGTCTTCAACCAGTTCCTGGAGGTAAATCTGTGTCTCATTGGTTTGGATATCGCCAGAAGAAGGAAAAAAGTTAATTTTTTTCATGTAATAAAAGTCACCGGTAGTTTATGGTAGCAGACGTAAAGTCCCGCAAACCCCCCAATCATGAATGTCTCCCACAGCAGTCCAAGTACAAGGGGATGAACAAGGACCAGTGGTACAACGTGTTGGAGTTCAGCAGGACCATCAACACAGACCTCAGTAACTACGATGAAGACGGAGCCTGTGAGTACTAAACCAAACTCAACCAGCATCACGGTTTTATAGCAGCTCCACGCCGACCAGAAAACAACGGTGAGTCTCTCCTCAGGTAAAAGACTTGAGCTGGATTTATATTAAGGAGCTGCGACGGTTACAAGCACGACCACTGAAACTGAACTAAGGCTCAATCCCAATTCCCTCCTCACTCACGGTCACAGAGAGGAAATGTCTTAAGTGTTTCCTCTCATTCAGCAGAGCAGAGGTCACCTGACACTCGTGAAACAAAGCTGATAATATTGCTAACAATGAAAGAAATAATTAAATAAAATGAAATCAATTAAAAGTCACACAAATGAGAGGCTTTCTTTTGTTTGGACTGATGTTTTTTTTATTTTTTGTTTTTTTAAGTCATTTAATCTTCAAACAGAAAGGATTTATTGAAAATTATTTTCACAACTGTCTCAACTTTCCCGAATATATTGTGTACCTGTGAAAAACACCGACGCATTTTCATATTTATACTGTCGGTTTATGATGTGCTGTCAGAGGAAATGAATTGAGTAACTGTGATTGATTGAAAGTGTTATTTACAGAAGGAGGGAAGGATTTTTAAAATACAGAGAATTTGTGGTAAAAGTCTTTTATTTTGATGCTTTTCTAAGTGTGATTTGGACTTAAGTTAGATTTTGATTTTTAAAGGTGCTCTTTGACATTTGACAGTTAAAAGGTGCAGGAATGTAGATGGTTAATGATATGAGTTGTTGTGTCTGCAGGGCCGGTGCTGCTAGATGAGTTTGTGGATTGGCAGAAAACTTCGTCCACATCGTAGCAGACGTCACAACACCAAAACCAAGAAAGATGGAGAAAACAACCGCCGCAAGAACAGGAATCTGTTTGTTGTTTAAGAAAAAAGGAAAACCTGCAGTTTCAGGTCTCACCAACACACACACACGCACACACTCACACTCAGAGACACACACAAAAATATGGACTACAGAATCATACGTGGACTCACTGAACATCCCATCAGCCATCTGTTGTCAAGAGGCCTTTCTCTCTCCGAGTAGACTTTTTATAGTGTTCGTTTGGAGATGAGAAAACAAGTTCTTAAAATAAGAAAACAAAGAAGGAAATGAACTGAGAGCCGACCTGGGGATTTTATGTTTTCTGGATAATTATTTTTTCTCATTTTGTGTCTTGTTTATAGATGTTTGCAAAGTAATAAAATGGAAATGGAGGTACGGCAAGCTGCTTCTTAATAAATGGTGTAAACTGCAGGTTTCATTCAACACTTTATAAGCACATGTACAGTATTATAATGCAGTAACTCATCATCCTGGAGAAGACGGTAGAAACAGAGTTGACTGTTTCCGTTGTGGACATCGGAGGTTTTTACGAGTGCTTGGCCAAGTAAAAAGGACATCTTTTCCCCTTGTACCTGAATGGTGCACTTGGTAATAGACCAGCTGCTGGACAGTAACACCGGTCGTCACAGAAACCTCAAGTGATGCAAGCTAATCGATACAAGAGGAAGAAACACAAATTATTCATAAGAATCACTTTTTCTATCCCACTATCTGGTTAACAGTTCAAAAATCTCAAATATTATCCCGTTTTTCAGCTTCTCAGATGTGAAGATTTGCCTATTTGTCAAATGTGAATATGTATATATGTATGTATATATAGATATACATATATATAAAAAGTGAATGCTATCAATTAGTTAATAGGAGTTAATAGGAGTTTGCATGTTCTCCCTGTGCTTGCGTGGGTTCTCTCCGGGTTCTCCGGCTTCCTCCCATCATCCAAAAACATGCACCTCAGGTCAGGTTACCTGGCGCCGCGCTAGTGGCAGCCTGCTGCAGCAGCTCCCTCCTGAGAGCCCCCCTGCTGTAGTGAAGAAATTTCCCCTCGGGGATTAATAAAGTGTATAAAATCTAAAAAAAAAATTAAAAAAAATTGAGTGAAAAAATTGTTAGTTGCAGCTCTCAATGATAGCAGTGATTTAGTGGTTCAGTCCTTGATTGTAAACTAAATGACAGCTGTGAAAAGTCATGAAAAAGATCACGGCGTGTTTCAGTACTTTGTGACTCTGAAACCCGCCGGTTCCTCCTGACGACTGAAGGCCCCTCAAACTCCTCCTCTGGCCTGGTGTTCTCATTATTTTGTCCACCCTCTGTGGCGTCTCCGTTATATCTCCATGTGGAAGTGTGGCCTCTCCTTGCTCCCCTCACTCCTTTCCAGCGGCCCCGCTGAGGCGGCAGCCATGATGGCGTTGAGGCGAGTCAGAGATCGGGAGCGCTGTTTGAGCCTGGGGGCGGGGCCCGGCTCGTCGGGGGCGGGGTCTGGCAGGTGGCCGTATCGCTGGCCGTCCTCGTCGTACTGGTACAGGCGGATGACGCGGCTGCGGCGGTCCGGGCAGGTCGCCGAGGACGACGGTTCTCCTCCTTCTATATTTCCTTTCTTTATCGCGTCCTCCTGGTTTTTGCTGTCGCTCTCGTCGTCTTCTGTTTCTGTAGACGACTGCTCAGAATCTCTGCACGTGTCCGTCTCTACATCTTCCTCGCCCTTCTTTTCTCCATCTTTCTCACCATCCTCTTCCTCCCCTCTGCAGTCCGTCTCTTCCTCCCTGCTCTCTCCTCCATCTTCATCCTTCCTTTCCTCACTGCACTTGTCCTCATCTGTTTTAGTTTGACTCTCTTCATCTTCTTCTAACAGACAGAAGCTACTAACCTCTCTCTCCTCTTCCTCCCTGTCACACCCTTCATTCTGCTTTTCCTCCTCTCTCAGCTCCTCCTCCTCTTTCATGTCACATCCCTCCAGGTATGTTGCGTTTTCCCGCTCTTCCTCTCGTTTGTGCCGGAAGCTTCTCTGGGGTTTGGTGGGCGGGGATGAGCTCGTCGATGAGACTGTCGTATCTGTGGATACGCAAATCGCAGAGTCGTCGTTGCTCGCCTGTTCCATCTCAAAGGCTTGGCTGTCGTACATGGGCGGCAGGGTTGTCATGGTTTGTCCATCAGTTTGGTGTTGTTGCCGCGGTGACCGCAGCCTCGTGATCACTGCCTTTAAACACCTGAGAGGAAACGGTGTGATGGAAGTTTGTCAATATAACTTAAAACCGCCTTCTTATATCTTTACAGTTCAGATGAATTGTCATAATGATGTTTTCAGCACACTGAATGTGGAATGGTGCTTGTGTTGATTTTACGACTTAATCAAGTTTCTTGATTTTCATAAAGTTAAGAGATTAATGTGAACAAGTAGCTGCCTGGATAGACGGTACAAATACATTCACATCTGAAACTGCGCAGCATCCATTAGAGTACAGTGAGTAAATACATGAAGTGCACACTGCTGTTTCAAGAATATGTCCTGAATAGTCTCTGCACATCCTGTCTGTTCATTCCTCTTTAGTCTAGTCACCAAAAGGTTCAGAGAGGTAAATATCTAGTCATAGTTGCAGAAGTAATTGAACAGTAATTGTTTGAGTTTTGGGAGAAGCTGAGCTGCAAACACACCTGAGAACAGGAGTCCTGCTCAGAGCTCCGGCGCTGAATCCCAGCACAAACGTCAGCAGCACCGACGCCGCCACAGCTCCTGCAAACTGCCCGTCTGAGACACTGGCCTGCTTCTCGTCCCCAACGTCCCTCCTGACCCTGAACGCAGCACGGCCTTCATATTGACTGTGTTCTGGATTGCTGTGAGCGACACGGAGCTCGTAGGGCCACAGTGTAGTTCCCTCTGCATGCTGCAGGAGGCAGTAGTACCGGCCGCTGTGGAGACTGCTGGTGTTGGGGACCACCAAGCTGCCATCGTGGTGCATGAAGACGGGGTCCAGTTTACTGAGGAGACCTGGAGTCCGGAGGTCTCCGAAGGGGGTGTGCCAGTACTGGACCACACCTGCACACGAGAGGAGGAGCAGGTGAGTCACAGACCTGCTATTTCTGCTCTAAACTTCTAACTGAGGAAGACGGAGGATAGTGTGAATAATTTAAATGAAATTGTAGTTGGTTATTTAGAAAATGAAGCAAATTAACTGCTTAAGTGTGGAAGTGGGACAGAGCCTCCTCACTGACCTGTTTTCTTTCCATCTCCACAGTTCAAAGTCAGCTCAGCCTCTGGATGACCTTTGACCCTGCAGGTGGGTGCTAACGTCAGAGTGCCAGTAGCTGCGGCCAGGAGTGCAGTAAAGGTTAACCAGCCGGTTAACATTTTAAACCTGCAGAGGAGGTAAAGTTAGATGTGTTTTTACAGCTCGGGTGCTGTAAATGACTCTGAAGCTGAAGGTAACGAGGTCAATTTATGTGTTACAACACAGAAACTCTGATTCATTTACAGCTGTAAACACAGTTGGAGACTAGCTGGTGTTGAAACAAATTTTTTTACTCAGTTTTTACTCACTAAACTAAGAGGAAATGTTGGGATTCATCAGGAGGACACACAACTCCAAATTTAGTTGTTGGATGTTTACATTATTAATAGGTTTCTGTTGTAAGTTTCAGCTTCTTCAGCACCCCTTGAGTGTGCAAAAAAAATTATTAATACAGCTATAAATCCACAAGATGCCATAAAAAAAACAAAACTAATTTTATAGCTCAAAAATGGAAATATGCACCTGAATTTTATCTGTATAAATTTACTTTACGGGTTTTTTACTCACAAACAGAAGCACCTGAATGTATTAAAAGCCTTGTACGTCTTTATATGGAGAGAAAAGTCTCTGAAAATAAATCGCATAACAATCAAACTGACCATTTTTGAAAGTATTGGACAGTATTTCAGTAATTTTGTCAGTTTTGATGTCAACCTGTTGTGATTTTTAAGTTAATTGTTAAGTGAGCTGGTTCACGGTGCAGCTAATGGATAAAAAGCTTAGTGCGGTAAAGTAACACACAAAATATTATTGATAATAAATATAAATGGGATATGAAGGATAAAGCTACCCATCATACCCCATGTACAGTACTGTCATATTTACCGTGTTCTACAATCAGCCGTGTTTATCCTTCCATGTGCGAACTCAAGTCGACTGATGGACGTGTCGCTGCCACAATCTCCTCCAGCCGAGTGTAAAGTGCAGCTTCTCACATGACACCGTGGACGTCTTCTTCTCTGATGACGTTAAAGATTAATAGCATCACCGCGACAGAAGCTGTTTGAACCTGCTTTTTGTACAACAACAAATCTCAACACTTAGAAACTAAAGAATGGAGGTAAAAGTCTGTGAAGAGCGAAGGAATCGCTGACGGCCACAGACAAACACAGACGCTGAAAAATACCACAGAAACGGTTTCAAACAGGTTTTTCAGTCCATCTCAGGTGTGTCTGGTGTAACAGTTACTTTCTATTTTAATCAATACAGCTGTTTACTCCAGCTGCATCATGACTCTTGTATCACTTGTAATAAACACATCCCAAAGTGTCTTTTTATGAAAAAGAGCTTTAGGAATATCTGGAATATCATGGAATTATGAAAAGTTATTCCAGACATGGAAAGTCAGGGATGCCAAGTTCATGCAATATAATGCCATGCCTTTGCATTACCTGTGATATGTTTTGTTGTTATGCGTGTGCATTATGGTAGTTTCATGCTGCTGATTTGCAGATGAGTGAATTGAATAATTACTGACATTATAGATGGATACTTTGCAGGTTTTGCCGAAATAGTTTTTTCCTGTAATTTCTGCAGCACCCACCAGAGGGAAGTGTGTATCAAAAGCCCTGAGAGGCTCTGTGTGTGAGTGGGCATGTATTGCTATGTTGTGTGGACCAATTTCGTTTAAAAAAAAAAAATAAAAAACATTTATGAGGGTAAACACAGTTTGTGAGGACATTCAGGCCGGTCCTCACAACTTTAAAGTGCAATTTGAGGGTTAAAACCCGTTTTTTTTTAGAGTTAGGGTTGCGGATAGGGTTAGGTTAAGGTTAGGCACTTAGTTGTGATGGTTAGGGTAAGGTGCTACGGAAGGCATTATGTCAATGTGTCCTCACAAGTATAGACAAACGTGTGTGTTAGTTTTAAAAATCTGAATCTGATCCATCTTTGTTGATCAAGTATGTTGACACTATCTGGAATATGTAACTAAATAAAAATAGATGGCAGAAATCTACAAAAATAAATGATGCTGTTCTGAAAAAAGTGGATATGAGAACTATGGAGCTCTTAAAGTCCCAAAAGGTGATACTTTTATTTTTTATTTGTTTTACCTTATGCAAACAACTTGTTCCCACAAAATAATTCCTGCAAAAATAACTTGTTTCATAAGATAATTAATTCTTGCTCGTTACTCTTACCTAAGTACTCGTTTCTTAAAGATGAACTCATTTCCACAGGATTCATAACTTGTGTAATTTGTTCTAACAAATTAATAACTTGTTCTCTCAAGATTAAGATCATGTTCCCACAAGTTCATAATTTATTTCCCACAAAATGAATAACTTGTTCCCAAAATATTAATAACTCCCTCCCATAAGATATCTAGATTTAAAAAAATAAAATAAAAAAAAAATTTTGCACACAAGGCACTTTGTCTGTGTAGAAAACACACCAATGCACTTTTCTGATGCAGTAGGGAACAAAAATTGTTTACTGCAAGATAATTAAAAGGTATTTAAAAGGTAAACTGTGTATGAAGGGCATTGCCAGAATAATACACGTGAACGGCCCTGTGTAAATGATAGTGTTGAGTCATTTAGGGTTCAATGCGCTAATGTTGGTAATTTGTTTGTCCGTGCGGCACTTGAAGGCATCACCTCATCCGCCTCCAGCCCTCGGATGAGTGAAGGCGGGCCGGTGGGTTTGAGGCTGAGTTCCGAAGCAGCTCCGGAGCTCCTCCTGTCCGGCAGTGTGGTTTCATTTGCAGAGTCGTGAAGAAGAAACCACACTCCGGATTAAGGACGTCGTACATCACCGGGGGGCGGGAGGGGGGAAACACCGAAACCGTCCCGGGAGAAGACAACCGCTCCACGCAGCCGACGAAAAAAAAAACTAATTTCCAGGTAAAGAAAAAAAATTAATTAATTTTAAAATTTAAATTGAAACCCAGTGGCTCTCCATCTCGAAGGGGGAATCTCACTTCCGACCGTCATTAAAGGGTTTTCATGTTTTACCGCTGCAGAGTTCACTTTTATTCACGTTAAATTTAACACGTTGAAACGTTAAAATGATGGGCGTTAAGATAAATAAAATGACGTGTCTGTATAAAATTGGCCAGAACAGAGGACAAATGTTGTAATTTGGGGTGTCATTTGCTCACCGTTTCGCTTTTTTTCGCCTTCAAACCTGATTTTTTTTTTTTTTTTAAATTCGTAAAAACTTCCACAAACGGGAAACTTCATAATTCAAGCTGTTCTTATACAAACACACATCCGGTACCCACCTTCAACATAAAATGTATCATTAAAACTCAAGAAGGGAAAAGAGTTCTTGACTCATGCCATAAAGCGAAGTAGCCAAGTTAAAGGTAAAGCAAACATGCTCGTGTAAAACACAAGATTTAATTTTCTTTAGTAGGCCAAGTGGGTGACTGATGTAGAAACTTTTGTTTCATCTTTAATAATGAAAAAAATTAAAGTCACGTCTTGTAATACCCGTTTGCTTGTTAGGGGGCGATAGTGAGTCACTAACGTCCAGTTTGCCCTCAGCCTGGCTGGAGCAATAGTAAAGCACTATTCGACTTGTTTGCTCAAATATTGCACACTCTTACTCTGCTGTCAATCGTAGTTGGCTTTGTGTACGTACGCATACCGACAAGCTGTCAACAACATGACACAACTTCTAAATGTTTTAAACAAAAACAAAAATCTTTCAGTGTCCATCTCTAATGGTCAGGTAGACATTGGGTGATTTATACCCTGAGTGAGTGATTGATTGATTAGAAGCAGTTTTGAGTTTCATATATGCACATACGGAATTACGGGTTTTATTTTGAAGGCACATTTTCCTGATTTCCGGCTAGATTTTTCACTCTGGGTGGCTTCACGAAGCAGGCTGAAAAAAACGCATTAAGTCTTCAACAAAATGAGTTAATTTTGTCAGAAGGAGGCAGGTGGACTTTGTTTGACAGAGATGCGAGCAGACCTGTTCACGCTGTACCTACCACACAAATTAAAACGCCAACATGTGATATTTCAACATCTGCGCTGGACTGTTGTTCAGTTGTCAGTTGTCAGATTTGCTGTTTTCTTTGGTGACCACATGAAGCCACACCCATGTTTGACTGGTTTTCCTCTAATCTTTCTTGCACCACAGTCCTGTGTCTGTCGATAACACTGGTGCAGTTTAATTTAAAGTTATTTCACATCAAGAAACGGTGTATTCAAATGTGAAATGATAAAAAAAAAGGAGCTTTGTGGGATATTAAATACTTCTCAACAGTGGTGGTCAATGTGTTAATGCTGCAGACAGCGAGGAAGAGGAGCGAACGGCAGCTGTTGACAGCAGACTGATGTAAACAGGTGACAACATGTTTTAAAGTCTGTTTTATTTTTTTACTTATTGAACTGTCTATAATTTTCTATAATGTTCTAAGGTTCTTTTGTGAAGGCTTGATGATGTTAAGTGTCGGAGATGACTTTGTGGTTTGGCCCTATGTAAATGCAATTTAATTTAATTCTTCTTAATTAGGTGTCTGTGTATTATTAAATATGATTAAAATTGTACTATAGGCTTCTAATAGTGGCATAAATTGAACAGAAGTTATTTCAATATTAATCACAGAATTTATCATCATAAAAAATGTCCTGGGCGTGATTCAGCAGATTGATGACCGTGTGCTGCTGCAACTGCTGCTTTTTGACACTATTAGATGACTATAACATACATTTTAACATCAGGTATATAAAAAAAAAAACTTTCTCTGTTCACTAAATTAACATCACATGAAATCACAGTAAACTTGATTGTCTGCCTGAGTCATGTGAAAGACTTCAGGCTTCAGGCAAATCCTCTGAAACCAGAACTAATGTTGTGTTTTTGAATACATCACTTTAATTTTTAGGAACAATAGTACGAACAATTCGACCGCCAGGAGTACAAGCAGTACAGAAAATAGATTAGTGGTTGATTTTGTTTTTGTTTTTTCACTTTCTATATGCAATTGAACTGTTTTTGTATTATATATGGGAAAAGACACAAACTAAGTGAGCAGCAGTCTGGTGTTAATGGTGTCAGTAATTTACCGCGACACATGGGGAAATGCTTGTGAATGTGAGAATGAGTGTGCAGCTTTGTTTAACATGTGATTGCATGCACTTATAAACAAAAACAGGAGAAAAAAAAAAAAAACATGCTGCCCCTCCCCCCCCATCCGGTGATGACTCACGTCCCAGTCATGCTGGTTGTCTGCAGAGGGGAAGGTCGGCTCAGTTTCTTCTAACCACTTCGGGGTTGCCATGATTTCGTTCAGAAATGTCTCATGACTGTGCACTTTTACTCTGTCGTCAGTTTGGAGCGTTATTTCACCTGCATTACAAAGAGATATATGAACATTTTATATTTTTTAATTAGGCAATTTAATTAGTTTATAAATATTTTTGTTAGAAACTTTTCCAGTCATCTTTATTAAATCACCTGGATGAAACTAACAGAAATGTCAGATTTCCTCATCGTTTTCCCCATTTGAGGTTTGACGTCGTCTCTTTGAACCTGCTTCTTCTTCTTCTTCTTCTTCTTCGAGAATTAGCGCCACCAACTGTTCATCTTAAGGTGCTTAACATCTAAATATTCGGCAAATCATTATTGATTAGCATCCATAACATCCTGGATTTAATTGCAAACTTATATATATTTAATAGAATTTGCTGAGGAAAACACAGACACACACACTCACGGCTCTGCTCAGTATCATCTCTGTGTTTACTGCCTTTAAGTGACACTGATGTAATTAGTGACCAGCCTGATGAGTCCTATGGGCAGTCTCCATGGGAACCAAATCTGATGATTGTTTGATTCATTTTCACCCACATAAGATCTGTACAATCAGCAGAGTTTCGATGTGGACAGCCAAGATTAATGTCACACGTTCAGTATCGGATCTTTACGGCATAGCGTTCACGAGAACTAAAACAGACATGAAGTCACAGCGACCTCTGACCTCCAAGATCTTTTCAGTTCATCTTTTAGTCCAAGTGAACATTTGTGCCTAATTTAAAGAAATTCTCTCTCAAGGAGTTCCTGAGATATCGTGTTCACAAGAATTGGACATGAGGCCACTGGGACATTGACCTTTGACACCGCCCCCCCCCCCCACCACCCACACACACACACACCTCTAATTAGTTCATTCTAGAGACCAAGTGAACGTTTGTGCCAAATTTGAAGAAATTCCCTAAAGTTGTTCTTGAGATATTGCGTTGACGAGAGCAGGACGGACACCCTAAAAACATGATGCCTCCTGCTGCCGTCGTCATGGAAACATAAAACCGCTTCATACTGAATGTGTTGGTTTCAGTCGTGTGTTTTTATCTGTTGTTCAGGATGTACAGCAGCTTTTAATGAATGCTGAATATTTCATGAACATTTCAGCAGCAAATTAAGCTGCTACTTAAGTGCTTAAGTAGATTAAGTACTTTCAACTCAATCATACCTTTTGAATATCTTTCTCACACACACCCTCACACACACAAAGTCACTGCTTTCTCTTTTTGTAATTGTCTCATTATTTGGCCGACAGGAAGCTGCTGGTTGGACTCCACTCCCCAGATCAGACACTTAATGCTGAAAGAAAGACACACACACACACACACACTTTAACACGCACACAAATGCACATAACTTTCATGTGTTTACTTTGCTGGTGATTCCTGGTCAAACACGATTGTCCCAAGTTTCTGTTTGTAATCCTGTCACATGACGAGGGGGTCGTTTTTGTTACGTAAACTTAAAAATGTGACTTTCGGTTGTGTGTGTGTGTGTGTGTATTTTGAGAGCATTTTTAGTGTAATCCTTGTCCACACTATAATGTGTGCTAGAGGCGAAGCTGCAGTTCTTCTGCTCTTTAATCTGGAGTTTAAACAGTGTCAGGAGGAGCAGGTGTTCGCTCTGATCCAATTATCCACCAAAATCCGCTTCTTATTTTATATTTGTAACTCTTTACCAGAATAACAAACAGTGTTTCAGTCTCAACATCGCCTTTATTTCCCGTTTCACTGCAGTGCAATGTATGTAATATATCCGAACCGTCCTTTTGATATATTTTTTATTAAAACAATATTGTCATTGTGCTGTTACAGCAAGTGGAATTATATTAATTTAGGTTTTTATGGTAAATATAACAGATGATTCAGTTTTTTTTATCTTTTACAGGTGACACACTGTGTAGCTTTAAAACTTGGAAATTAACTTTTGTTCCACTGAATCTTATTTTGAGTTTAACTTATTTATTATTGTCAATAAAGTCTGTAAACCTGTGACAAATGTTGTCATTCTGCAGCTTCTTAAAATGTATTTTCTTTGTGTAATTAAATGCTAATCGTGCTTCCATTGGTTTTGACCTAAAACTATGCTTATTAGTTGTCTCCGATGCATCAACAACATTATTGAAAGGCTGCATTTTGCTTTTATTGAAAGATAAGTGTTGACCATTGCTTGCCAGCAGAAATTCTGTAGAACAGAAGCCTCTTCAAGCTCTTCTGTAGATTTCCCTCCAAATTCAGCCTGAAATTTTGATATATTGACATTAAAATGCCTCAGGAATAGTGATGAATATGCTAAAAAAAAAAAAAAAGGCCTGGTGTTGTTCTGAACCCTGAGTTCCTGTCTGCAGGGAGGATGGCGGTTCCATACGAGGGCCAGTCTTTCTCTGCACTGAGGAGGCAGTGCCAGCAGAATGGATGTCTGTTCGAAGACCCCGTGTTCCTGACGACCGACCAGTCTCTGTTCTACCAGAGCAACCACATCGGCCACGTCATCTGGAAAAGGCCCAAGGTGAGATAAAGGAAGCAAGACTTCCACTTGTTTTTCAGCCCGAGAGAAGTTTATAAACCTTCAGTGAAGCGATCAGCTGATTCACAGCGGAGTGGACAGTAGGAGGGGAACGAGGGTGGTGGTCATGAGACCATTGTGAATATAAAGAGAGGAGGTCTGAAGAGGAATTTATGGAATTTCACTTCACTGAAGTCCCATTTCAACAGTATTGTATTATTAATTTGTCTTCATGTGTGTGTAAATGTCGTGTTTACTCTATGAACAAGTATTTGAGCAAATATTGAACCGCACGTTGAGATGTCTCCAGGTAACCAGCGAAAGGAAATTCGTTTGTGGTTAAGTTGCGACTTCAGAGAATGTGGTGCCATTTCACCAAGCCAGGTGTTTACCTGTCATCCCTCCAACAGAGCTGCATCTGTTGATCATAATTTATAAAAACCAGTAGTTCTGACCCAGAGATCTGATTGGTCAACTGAACATTTGGAAGGTGCTGAAATCATCATGACATCACACCCCGCTCGTCACTAGAAATATCACTCCGCCTCCGAGTTTGGGAATATAGAATAAGAATAGAATTTCATATAATATGTAATATAATGTGTTTTTTACGTGTTATATTAATTGAGACCCATTTGGTGAAATCGAGTCTCTTTCGGTCCTTTTTGGTCGCTCCGAGCACCCGTACCGTAACACCACGGATAGTCACGCACTTACAATCCTAGCGGCGGCCAGCTGGACCGGTTTGGTTTTAACACATGACATGGTGCTAAAATCTGAAAAACACACGAGTCCATGGATATCTTTGTCCATCAGATATCTTTGTCCATCAGATATCTTTGTCCGTCAGATATCTTTGTCCGTCAGATATCTTTGTCCGTCAGATATCTTTGTCCATCAGATATCTTTGTCCATCAGATATCTTTGTTCCAACCAGACTGAGCTCGCTGAGCAGTTTAGTGTTTCTGTATTTATTCAGTTTGAGAAACCATCTCTAGAAAGCAATAAAACAGACAAGATCTCGTCTCTGTTGCTAGGTCGTTAGTAGAAGTAAACATTACATACATTACATTAGAGTCTACTGATGTGATTGATTGTTTTCCGGTTGTTAGTCATACCCCATCTATTGCCATGGAAACAGAGCTTACACTAGCAAAAAGTTTTATACTTTGAGAGCTAATTACCACAAGATATGAATACATTTGAATTACATATTTTATTTAGATGGTAACTTGTTGTATGATCGCAATATTCCACTCGAGGGTGTGTTTTAACGTCATTACTGGCACTTCAGTAATGCTAATGGACCGGATCACTGTCGTGCCAATAATGACGTCAAAACACTCTCGAGTGGAATATTGCTTACGTAAAATATGACTCACAGAAAGTGTTTTGATCCCATGATGTTTGGCTGAAACAGATTCCCTGTAAAAGTGAATTTATTTTTAAAGATAACAGCGCTGAATGCACCATCTTACCATACCAACATGGTGGAATTATTTTCTGCAAAGACCAGAAGTAACTGCATAAATTAAGCTTATCTACTGTTTAGTAGTTGTTATCTTCATGCAGTTGCTTCACAAGGATAAAAAAAAAAAAAAAAAAAAGGCAGGACAACCTAATGACACACTCCTTGAACTTGTGTGTGCAGCAGCAGCAAAAGGTTATCAGTCGTCACACAAACACACCTGAGCAGTATTATTATTAACGTTTTCTACTTGACTTTTTTCCAAGTACATCTAAATTTAAGACTTGGTTATAAAAACCAATGGCTAAATAAATAGAAATGTTGCTGAGGGACCTGAAACGAGCAGTTCATGTGAGGAAACCCACCAAAACCCCAAATTTGAAACTCTGGGATGAAGTTCCTCGAAGCTGATGCGCAATAGTTGCTGGAAAGTTTCACATACTTTTACCACTCACAGATATGTAATGTTGGATCATTATCCTCATAAATGGCCCAGTGATATATATTAATCTCTTTATTTACTCTTGGGACTTGGATGATATTCCCTGCATCACTGTAATACTCTTTCATTGTCAATCATTGATGGTCTGAGCTAAATAATTAAACAGGAATCCTAAAGCACTCCAGTTGATCAATGTTATTGCTTTGCACAGGGAGTGGTGAGAGGAAAATATTACAGACGTTACACCCTGAACTTAATCTCTGAGACCTCAGCATGAATCCACGTTTCACAACAGCGTAAAAGCACGAAGTTACAAGATGAGTGAGAGACGTCACGCTGTTTTACAATCAGTATATCACAACTTTTTACATCTTATATCACCTAAATCAGTTATAGAATAAAAGCTCTATGTTTTTGAGGACATAAAGAGGAGGATGAAGGTGAGCGTGGAGAGGAGACCCCGCCCTGAATATTCTTTGTGGTTGGACATATAAGTACATGTGTGGTACTACTGAGTGGGCATGTACAGTACGTGCACTTGAAATAGTGGCTTCTAACTTTTGAGACTCGGAGAAGGGGAGTATTTAAGATTCTCTCTGCTCTCTTTATTTACATCAGTCGGTTTGAAATACTCTTCAAACGTACTGAGAAAAGTGACTTTTAGCTTTCTGCTGGAGAGGCCAGCGTCTGTAGTTCCTTGACATTATATATTATGTCCTTAACATAATATGTCTTGTCTTTAACTCACTCCAAATGAGACGTAACATGGTCAGAAGTCAGTAAGCCGTGTATAGGTCTGTCTCCACACAGCTCCTGGTCCTGCTGGGTGTGTGTGCCACTGGTTTGTCCCGCCTCTTATCATTTGGCTGCCGTCCCGTCTCATAAGCTCGGTGGTCTGTTTGGCTTTGAACCCTTTAGAAGCGACTTCTACTTAATGGCAGTGTTTTAACCCTGTGTTCACCTTTATAGTGGTTGACTGAGTGCTCCGGCTAACGCCCTGCTTCACATTCATCCAGTACCGACCCATTAGCTACTGTCTACTGCAGATTGCTGAATACACTGATCCCAAGCACCCACCAACAGTTCAGATTCTGTCCGCCGCCATCTTGCTTGTTCGGAGCGGTTTGGAGCAGGAAGTGACCATATTTGGACCAGCTGGGGGAGGAGCCAGCGGTGGGTCTGACTGATCTGATTGGAAACCTGACAATACTACGTCCCGCCCACCGATAGCTGTAACCTGACTGCACCACAGGCCTGTCAATCAAACAGACACGCCCCCAAAAACTAATCTTTTTGATTTTCTAATTAATGAGGGATTATTTACCAGATGGACCTCCAGAAAACTTATAAGGAGTGACTTTAGCTAACAACACCGAGATAACTGCTGGAGACATTTTTATTAACTTAGAATTTTAGGAGACCAGTTGAATGGGAGTCTCTAGTGGCACTCGGTGGTATTGCAGCTTAAAACACTTCCACATCGGCCTCATTTTCAGACGTCCACTTTTATATGCAGTCCATGGCTGACCCAAGAGATGCCGAAAGATTAATATACAGTAGAAAAAGGCTCAAAGTGGACTGGATGATGATACATTTACAAAGCCTCTTACCTTGTTCATTTCATGTTTCTATCCTAAGAAAGTCTCCAGCTGTAAATGATCTGTTTCTTATCATTTGTTGAACTTGTTATTTCCAAAGGCGGCTGAAGTTTCTCTCTTGTCTCTCTGTTCTGATACTCCTGATACTTCAGGAGAGGAAGGCGAAGGTCAACACTGATTGCAGTTATCTTTATCCCTTTAGGAGTTGAGCAGCGACCCCCACCTGTTTGTGGATGGCATCAGCGCCCACGACCTGCACCAAGGCCAGCTGGGAAACTGCTGGTTCATAGCCGCTTGCTCCAGTCTGGCCTCCAGAGAAGCGCTGTGGCAGAAGGTGAGACACCAACGAAGTGTGGAACTTTTTTTTTTAGACAAAAGGAGAAAAAATCTTCATAGTAAAACCGTCACGGTCCTCTACAGTATTTTATTTATATTGCTGTGCAATGTTTCGATCAATTTTTCAAGGAAAAAGTCATTTCCTGATCTTACTCTTTGTGAGTGTGTGTGTGTGTGTGTGTGTGTGTGTGTGTGTGTGTGTGTGTGTGTGTGTGTGTGTGTGTGTGTGTGTGTGTGTGTGTGTGTGTGTATAATTAAATAATTAACTTCATTAAAATGATTAAATAAATTAATAATGAAATAAAAGAAATTGATAACTAAGTACATTGAATACAAAAAATAAAATAAATAAATTTTTAAAACGTTTTTTTTTATTGGTTTATTTATTGATCTTAACAATTATTTCATCTGTTCACCTTAAATTAGACTGTAGTAATTCCATTTTGTAATTTTTTTATTGACCTGAGCTGAACAGACAGAGAGAGTCATAATTGTCCTTACCGGGTTGTGACTGTGACTGTGTGTGTGTGTGTGTGTGTGTGTGTGTGTGTGTGTGTGTGTGTGTGTGTGTGTGTGTGTGTGTGTGTGTGTGTGTGTGTGTGTGTGTGTGTGTGTGTGTGTGTGTGTGTGTGTGTGTGTATGATAGATGGAGTGGAATTATGCGACGTCTTTATCACAACTGTTTTACAGTATTGATCTTGTACACGCACACTGACAGCTGTGTTACCCTGCAGAGTCTGAGCCTCAGCCAGTGCATGGTTGCAGGTAAGTGCTACTAAAGTTCTAGTGATCAAGGTAAAGTCGGAAGAGATGTGTTTTTAGTTTGCGGCGGAAGATGTACAGAGTACAGAGAGTAGTAGTACTTACCAGTACCTGACTACTACCTTTGACAACTCTGTGTTATCCCCGACCTAAATTCACTCCCACTCCTCCTCCTCCGCTCCCTTCACTGGTTACCAGTAGCTGCCCGCATCCGTTTCAAAACATTGGTACTTGCGTACCGTGCTGCGAACAGATCGGGTGCAGTCTACATCCAGGACATGGTCAAACCTTACACCCCAGCCCGCTCCCTCCGCTCTGCTTCTACCAATCGGCTTGTTGCTCCCTCACTGAGCTAACCACTCTACAAAATCACGACTGTTTGCTGTCCTGGCTCCTAAATGGTGGAATGAGCTCCCCACCGACATCAGGACAGCGGAAACTCTGTACATCTTCCGGCGCAAACTAAAAACACACCTCTTCAGACTTTACCTTGAACAGTTGAACTTTAGTAGCACTTAAAATGGCACTTACTGATAGCACTTTGTAGTTTGGCTTTCTGGAAGAAACTGTATTTTCTTGATTCCTGTTGTTCTGGGTTTTGTACCCTCATGGTTGAAATGCACTTATTGTAAGTCGCTTTGGATAAAAGCGTCAGCTAAATGAAATGTAATGTAATGTAATGGTTGATGATGATGGGTCTCAGCGCTTATAAATGATCATTTTACTCTCTGAAATGGGTTTTAACACAGCATTTGCCCCGACAAAGTGACGAGTGAACTACAGTGTTGGACTTATTTCACAGCTGCTTTCTAAGAAACTTAAAACAACACTCTGAATTAATATGATTTCATTACAAACCACAGCAAGCTCAATGCTGCAGCAACATGGAAGTAAGGCCTGTTGTCCACTAGGTGGCGCCAGATACCACCACAAACGCTGTTCGGACATGATTTCCTGTCGGATGGTTTACAATATTCAACAGTCAATTAACTGCACATTTAATGGCTTACAGCTGATCTAAAGGTATTTTTATGAGGCTACTTTGGCTCTTTTTGCATTAAACATTTATTATATACATGATAAAAAAAATATTGAAGTCATGTGTGTGTCTGTGCATTGTGTGTTTCCTCAGTGTTTTTTCCACTGTTGCCTCATTTCTCCTCTCGGGTCTCGAAGGTCCTCGCCAACCTTCAGTTTTTCCGTCAGCTGGAGGAAAACTAAAGTCTGTTTTGGGTGTTGTTGCCTCTGTGGAGCAGCTGGTTGTCTAGACAGCCTTCAACGGGCCAAAACAAACACTGGTTGTTAAACACGTAATATACCTCCGGTGTGATGAAAGCAAACTACACAGGAAGTGTCTGCTCAGACCACATTCGGAGGGGGTCCGGGACTCATTGTTGGGGAAAAAAATAAATGGAAGGATCCTCTAACTCACCACAACTTTTATTGCTCTCCTGTTGTTGTAAACGGTGCACAAAGATGAACACAGGAGTGAGAGTTGTTTCCAAGTCAATGATAATCAGGATTTATGGAGCGCTTCGATAAATCTGGTACAATTTAATGAAGATTGGACAATCTACCGTGCAAACTTAAACTGAATCACATACTTTTTCTTTTTACTTAAGTACGTACTGCAGCTACCCTCATAAAGTACTGTATGTACCGTCGCATGTTGTATGTGTACAATTGGGACAAAGTACTTCATCATAAAAATGCGCTGTAAACTTTGTCATATGCGTTGTGATCCGTAGAGCGACATTTGAAGTAAAAGGGGAAAAAGATGCGATTTGGAACGAGTATGCTTCCCTTTAATGCTTCTTCTTCGTCTTCGTCTTCGTCTTCTTCCTTTTGCAAGTTGCAACTGAACGGAGCATCAGCGCCACCAACTTTATTGGCAGCTCAGTCGATGTGACGCACTTTTCCGGAAGTCGGAGTGGCATGCTGACCTGCAGACTGCATAGCACGACCGGATGCTGTAGAACATCCTGGTACTTTTGACAAACTGCATTTCACGTATATTAGGACATACTAAACCTTTTTCTGGCATCGATTCAATTTTCCGTAAATGCATCCGGATAGAGTGACAGTCAAAATAATTGTCGATTGATTTCCCAAAGATCGACTGCAGATGCATCGCCTCCTCCCTCCAACCACAACCACAAACACCGATAATAATCAGCACGAGAACACAGTCATCTTTCAGTGGATATTTTAATTGATGTCACTCCATTGAGCTCTTGTGTTCTGTCAGGGTAACAGTCATGCAATGTGATTATGTGATACTCCATTCACTGCTACTGGGTTTGCATCTAACCGTCGAAAGAATTCAGAAACAACAACAGCAAAGATGCAAAAAAAACAAAAACAAAAAAAACAAAGTCTGTCATTACACATATTATCACTATGTACTGCTGATCAGTAAAGGTGTGTTTTATTTACAAGAGGAATCTTTCACAAAAGATTTTTTTATCAGTTTTAAGCCATAAAAATTCAAAGTTTCAACAACATCATCAAATAATATTGCGTAAATAATAATTATTATGAATGCTCACGTTTCTTGGTGAATTTGAAATACATTGATTTTTTTTGTTGATGATACATTGATCTTTTAAATAGCCCCAGGAAATGTGCAACCTTCTTTAAAGTGCATTCATATTTTGACTTGTCATATTATTCATTCCATGTTTTTTACGAAATATGTAGCTTTTGTTTTGTGAAAAATATCCTTTTAAAGCCTGTTTGCAGGACGTACTTATAAAAATTAGACTTTTGTGTTTGCGTTAAAACCGGAAGGAGTCGTGTGCGTTAAGAGGTGGAGGTGTGACTGTACAATAATAAGTCAATCAGTGCAAGAGTTTGAGGGACAATATATAAGATGATGGATTTCTTTGATGGCTTGAAAAGGAGCTGCTCTAATGTCTACGAGGACACGAAATATCGAAGTGCTATCTGTTGCTCTAACGGGACTCTACTGGCAGAAAGTGAAAGGTCATTCCTCCGGTGTGAACTCCACCGAGCAGCTCAGATTTGCCGCCTCGGCTCCTTCCTTTAAAGCAAGCAGGAAGTACATGACCTTCCTGACTTTGGCCAGCTCGGCGATCCTTTCACCGAACTCCTGCATGTCCGCCTCCAGCCACTTGAGCGGCGAGTCCATCGGGTCGTCGGCGTTACGCCAAAACGTTCCGATCGGTTCGAGCAGCTGCCGGGTCATCAGGTTGGTGAGGTCAGGCGTCCAGTGCTGGGAAATACCGGTGATGGTGACACGACCGTGGCCGGAGAGGGAGAAGTACCAGCGGGAGAAGTTCAGCTCCTGGTTGTCAAAGTCCAGCCGGTACACGGCCTCGTAGGGGAGAAGCAGACGCTCGCCGTCCTGACGCTTCTGCCCCGACCGCTGCAGGGACGACACACGACGGCGCATCATCTGCGCGGGAGACAAACACGGATACACATGAAATGGAAACGAGGAAGACTTGGAGACAAATCTTCTTTAATATTGTTCATTCACTTGAATGTTCCTGTTGATCAAACCCCAGCGTGCCACTAGAGGTTAGCTCCAAATAGACTCCGGCTCCAAAGACTCATACGGTGTCTCTATTTAGATATCAGGGCTCAAATCACTGCATTTTTGGGGTAGTGTGTGTTTGATTGACAGGCCTGTGGTGCAGTCAGGTTTCTACTGTAGGTGCTTTGTCTTTAGGTTCCCAATCAGTTCCACCTTTCGCTTCTCCCCAACTGGTCCAAATATGGCCACTTCCCTGGAACCAGGGAGTGTCTGAAAAATGACTGCCGTTTTTGTAACGGTTTAATTGACAATTACTTATTTTTTTCTATTATTTAGGGGGGTGGATGTTGTGAGGGAGCTTTGGTAGAGTGTCACGGACCTCTAGGGGTCCAGGGACCCTACTTTGAGAACCATTCCTCTAAACCACCGTTGCACATTCACATTCAACCTCAGTCACAAACGCCTCCGGAGCTGCCGACCTCCTCTGTGGTTGCCGGACGGTCGGTTTCATCACCCTCAGTGACCCCAGACAGACAGAAAGTTGTTGTGGAGGCAGAGTGCCAGCGCAGACCTATCGATCGCTACGCCGGGGACCCTGAAGGCATCGGACTCACTGCAGAAAACCTTTTCAACTAATGTCATGTGTGTCAGTTAAAACAGGGAGAAATGTTTGAATATACATGGGAGTCCTGTAGATATGGGAAGTTACTGAAAAGTACTGTAGAGAACAAAACAAAAAAGCTAATTTGATTTTTTTTTTATGATAGTCCGGATACATTAGATTACTATAAAAGGTTTTATACAAGTATTTCTTATCGGTATCAAAAGTCACAGTTCATTGAACATTTCATCAGCACTAAAACAATAACATTTTTGGGATGTCCAAAACCTTTCAACGTACAAAAAAACACAGAAAATACCATTCAGGTTTCATCTTTTTGACAAAAAAAAACAGTAATTTCATCTGCAGATATTTGGATGCCGGACTTTGTGGTCGCTGTCGGGTATCTGGAGGTGAGAAGTTTTGATTTAAGAGTGTGGACCTCACCTCTGTCAGAGCCCGGTCTTCCTTAAACTCCAGCACCAACATGTTGGAGGGAGATCTGTCGTTGTCCATGTCCGTCTTGGAGGTTGTAGTCCTGGTTTGAGGAGAGGACGGATGCTGCTATAGATGGAGCTCTGCTAGACTTTCTGATCTCTCCTCTCTCCCTCTCTTCTCTCAGTGCTCATACGTCGCCTCTCTCCTCCCCTCCCCTTCCCAACTGTTTCCATCAACACTGGACCAGTTTCTCGCTTTTATCCACAGCCCAATCCTCCCCTCTCCCTCCTGCCCACGGGGCGGTTTGATTGGGACACATTGATCGGCGCTGGGAGATGAGATCAATGCAAAAAGCTAATTATTCTGCGAGTTTCAACCACACGGATTCGTTGTTTTTCTGCGTTTTCAACCCTGCTGTGATCGTTTCACCCCTTTAAAGCTCGATGTGACATTTCTGCAGCAAATACAACAACAAAACTTTGCAGTAAAAATGTAATATGAGCCTTTAAACTGTCACGAGGGAGCTCTGAACATCCCTGAAAGCAGGAACAGTGTTAATCTGAACCATTCCATATGTTTAAAAGGTGTAAACTCTTATCCGCGCCCACATTGGCTTAATTAACTTGAAACACTCTGAGAAAGGATTAAAATGTCTGAATATGAAATGAAAATACTCTCAAAGGTTGTTTTTTTTTCAAACGTTAAGCAGGTGGGTGATGTGTGAGGGTGCTAGGCAACAGGAAGTAACGATGACGTACAAGAGGGAACGTTGGGAGTTTCCTGGGGGCTGCTGGGAGTTTGTCTCATCCTGGCTCACCGGATCACTTATTTATTTATATCACTCACATCACTGTGGAGTGTGTGTGTGTGTGTGTGTGTGTGTGTGTGTGTGTGTGTGTGTGTGTGTGTGTGTGTGTGTGTGTGTGTGTGTGATATGTCAGTGTTACTTAATGTGCCGTCAGTAGGGATTTCATCACAGGATATGGTTGGATGGCATTCCCTCGTTAAAAACTTCGTAGATCCTCAGATGCTCGCACTAATTATAGATGCTGAAGGTTAATGAGGGGAAACAAGTGGCAATAATGATGTTTTTTAAACTTTTTATGAGCTAACACACAGACTGCTGTATATTTATATTTATGAGTTTATCTGGAAGAGTATGTACATTTTCAGAGGTAAAAGTCTGTGAATTAACATCTGTTTTCTCTGTTTATTTATCATAACTGCATACTTTTTTAAAGCATGTGACGGTGGTATTAACCTGCATATGTTGCCTCTAGAAAAAGAAGAAAGGAAAAAATAAATTTAAAATGATTTATATTCATCATCTCACAGAGGATCATCTTTTAGTGGAATTTGAAACTTCTAAATCTCCTGATTCTGTTGAACTTCTGTTAACCTAGTATTTATTCTCATGGTAGACTTTGAACTCTAAAACAGTGAAGAGGGAGTGAATTATCTAACTTTATGTATTAAACTGAATCCTGAGCTTTGACCACCTGTTTGTTTTCGTCGCAGGTGATTCCCGACTGGAAGGACCAAGAGTGGGACAAAGAGAAACCGGAGTCCTACGCCGGGATCTTCCACTTCCGGTTCTGGCGGTTCGGTGAGTGGGTGGACGTGGTGATCGACGACCGGCTGCCCACGGTGAACGGAGAGCTGGTGTACTGCCACTCCAACGACAAGAACGAGTTCTGGAGCGCGCTGGTGGAGAAGGCCTACGCCAAGTAAGCAACGCCTCTGTAACGTGTGTGCTGAATACTGTAACAAGGTCAGTTTGAGTTGGTTAGTTTTAGAGAAATGGGTGTTTGGCCCATCATTTGCTGTAGCGGACACCTCTGGACTCGTTTCCAAGCCTCCGGTCGGACATTTTGGCCATCGGCATTTTGTAGGGGGAGCCAGAAGTGACCACCGTATTTGGAGGAGTTGGGGGCGGAGCAAAGGTTGGATCCATCTACTGTATATAAAAAGGGGTGTCGCTCCCGGGACTGAAAAATCAAGCTAATGCAGAAGTGCCTTAAACTGCAATACCACTGAGGGCCACTAGGGGTTGGTCCCAAAAGTACACTCATTTTTAAACTTCTTGCATGAAATACAAAGTCAATACAATTTTTCCACAAGTTCTTATGGTGTCATTTGCTTAAGTTCCTCCTTCTTACTAGTTCTCTGCTGGTCCGGAAAATAATCCGTCATTATTTGAGTTTAGGTTCATTCACTTTATACCCTGCAGTAATGTTAATTTAACGATGTAAATTATAAAGGATTAAAATGTAAATCAGATTTGGAATTAGCTTCAGATAACAAGCCAACTACATAAGAGGAAATAAAATCCCTGACACCTATGTGTTAATGTCGACGTATTGTCAATGTTTTCACCTCAACGGAATCGTTATCAATAAAAGGCATTAAACTGTTGCGACGTGACAAATACAGCGTCTGTATGTCGGTGCTCTCCAGGATGTGCTGCTGCTACGAAGCTCTGGACGGCGGCAACACGGCCGACGCGCTCGTGGATTTCACCGGAGGCGTGTCGGAGCCGATGGAGCTGACGGGGAACGGGTACAAAGAGGACGAGGAGAAACGGAGCGAGCTGTTCGAGAGAGTCCTGAAAGTGCACGACAGAGGAGGCCTCATCAGCTGCTCCATCCGGGTCAGGAGACGACCAGCAAACACGGACACGCGGAAGTAAGAAGGACTTGGAAAAACGAACGGATTTAAGACTTTCTGTTCCGCCGTGTCGTTCCAGGCGAACACCGCAGAGGACATGGAGGCCCGGCTGGCCTGCGGCCTGGTGAAGGGCCACGCCTACGCCGTGACGGACGTCCGCAGGGTGAGGCTGGGCCACGGCCTGCTGGCCTACTTCAAGTCCGACAAGCTCACCATGATCCGCATGAGGAACCCCTGGGGCCAGAGGGAGTGGAACGGGTCCTGGAGCGACAGGTGAGGAAGAGGAGGCGTGGAGCACGGGGAGGAAGACTATTGAGTGATAGCTTCTTGTTTGTTTGGTTTTTTTTGTTTGTTTTTTGGAGTCCACCTTAAAACAATAACATGATTTGTAGCTGTGTCTTCTAAAAGAAGAAACAGGAAAGGACGACAGACCCAGAAAGTTTTGGCCGCAACGAAACGTTTGGCTCGAGCTCGTGACCTCCATGTGCGATGTCTTCTTTGCATGTTGAAGACGAGCAAACAAAATATGAAAAAAAAAATACTAAGCGTCTGGAGACTGGCCAAAAAGAACAAAACGAGAGCAATGGGCTGAAGGACCCGGAGCTTCCTCCCGAAACGCACCGAAACGGATAAACTGAACTAATAGATACATTTTTTTTTTTTCTTTTAAACGCCGCTGCTAAGAAAAACATGAATGAAGGCAAATCACCGGTTGTTTTGTTTTGTTTTAATGGCTTATTTTATGTGAAGCACTTTGTAACTCAAGTTTAGAAAAGTGCTGTACAAACAAAGTTTATTATTATTATTATATTATTCCAGTGTTGGACAGGTACATGCAGAATAAAAGCAGCGTTCTCTTCACATCTCCAGCAGAAGTCCACTGATAATAATTTCCTTTGATATAATTGTTTTGTCCGATGACGCCTGTGTTTTGTTTTGAATTGATTAAACTTGTCGTGCGTTTCCTGTACATGGAAGTGATAATCGGACACGGTGGACATGTTCACCTTTTTACAGGCTAATGATGCGTTCGCTGACTCGGCGGCGGGTGTGATTTGACATGTACGTGAACATTACCTGCGTGTTTCTGGCTGTTTGCAGCTCTGACGAGTGGCAGAAGGTCAGTAGCAGCGAGAGGGAGCGCATGGGCGTCACCGTAGAGGACGACGGGGAGTTCTGGTGAGTTGTAGCGCGACGCTGACGCCCGTTTCCTGAAGCGAGGTGACCTGCAATCATCCTCAGTCATCGGTTGCGCTCCCGCTTGTTCGACCTGCATCTCTCTGAGATTTAAACGATGATCCGAGTACTTCTTCTTCTGCAGGATGACCTTCGACGACTTCATCGCGAACTTCACAGACCTCATCCTGTGTCGCCTCATCAACACGTCCTACCTGAGTTTCCACAAGACCTGGGAGGAGGCCGTGGTCCGGGGCTGCTGGCGTCGCCACGACGACCCGCTTCTCAACCGAGCCGGCGGCTGCACCAACAACAAGCACTCCTTCCTCCAGAACCCGCAGGTGCTCGTTCTCACGTCTGGTTTTTAGTCTGCGTTCTTCTGCGTCGGTGATGAAGAATGAACTCAAACAGTAAGTGTGTGTGTGTGTGTGTGTGTGTGTGTGTGTGTGTGTGTGTGCGCGTGTGTGCGTGTGGTTTCTCGGTGTTGCAGTGCGTGTTTGACGTGAAGAAGCTGGAGGACGAGGTGCTGATCTGTCTGCAGCAGAAAGACCGCAGAGCCGGGCTGAGAGAGGGACGAGGGGAAAACCTGGCCATCGGCTTCGATGTGCACAGAGTAAGTTCAAGACATTCATCGATCGTTACAGCATCTCCAGGTCAAAGGTCAAATCAAAGGTCAAAGGTTTAAAACCGAGATTTGAATTTCAACAGGGTGCATCTGATAACGTTTTTTCCAGACATGGACAGTCAGTGGATTCTGTCATATTTTGGGCCAAATCATGGAGTTTAGTTTGCAGCATGTTTAATGTTAATGTTGCCATTTATCAAAATGTAATCATTTCTATGATTTTTTTTTCTGTTTTTCTATAATGTTATTGAACTTGTTTCCTCAGCGGTTTTATCTCCTTCCTACTCGTCAACAATCACTTCAGCCAGCCTGCTTTTTCCTGTCGCGACGTTTCGCCATCAAAACCACGACTAAATGAAAAATAGATATAAAAGAAAAGTTAAAAGAAGCTTTTTTTGTTGTTGTTTGTTTTATACTGAAAATGCCTGTGAACTAATATTTAAAAAAAATAAAAATAAAAAAAAAACGCACACACTGCTGGGAATGAAATAATGTGGCTGCACTTTGTTTGTTTATTATCGGAGAAATTCAACATTTAATTCCATGAAAATGTGAGAATTTGACCCTCGACTTGAGGGAAGCCTGCTGATGGAAGCTGCTGCCGTCTGTGTGTCCAGGTGGAGTTGAACAGGACGTATCGTATGCACGTCAAACAGCAGAAGGTCGGCGGGAGCGTCTTCATCAACTCCAGGTCCGTGTTCCTGCGCATCGAGCTGCCACAGGGGCGCTACGTCATCCTCCCCACGACCTTCGACCCCGGCCTGGAGGGAGACTTCCTGCTGCGCATCTTCAGCGACGTGGCGGCCGACTGCAGGTAGAAACACGCTGGTTCAGTTTGACTTCATTTTCAGCGGCGCCGCCGCACCTTGAAATCTACTTTGAAAAGAGTTTGCAGAAGAAACTGCTGATTATTATTTCATGAATGAGAAATATAATATTCATCACTAGACAATGACGGTCACTTCAGAGAAGTAGGAAGTATTTACCTCCTAAGGTTTTGGGAACTTTAAAGCCCAGTTATCGTCATGACAACAGCTGATTCCCTTTGTGTGTGTGTGTGTGTGTGTGTGTGTGTGTGTGTGTGTGTGTGTGTGTGTGTGTGTGTGTGTGTGTGTGTGTGTGTGTGTGTGTGTGTGTGTGTGTGTGTGCGTGTGTTGCAGGGAGCTGACTCTAGACGAGCCTCCAGAGACCTGCTGGTCCGGCCTGTGTGGTCACCCGTCTCTGGTCACTCAGGTCCACGTCCTGCAGGCCGACGGACTCGCGGGACAAGACTCGGGCGGAGGTACGTGTTGATCTTTGTTTTATGAGCCATCATAAAAAATTACCAGCTCAAAGTTTCAACACTTTAATCACATCAAATTAAACCTTAAAACGACTAAAACGCTGTACTTATTTTTTTTTTTTTTATTCAAATTGTTTTTTGGAACAGAACTGAAACATTACCTTGTGAAACATGTTTACATGATGTTCCCACTTTAAAACGGGTGAAAAGGGAAAAGAATAAAGTAAAATGACTTAAAAGTACACTGTGTAAATAATACATATAAAAAAAAATTAGTATTCAGCTTTAAAGCCGTGAAAAGAACTCGTGTGTGTGTGTGTGTGTGTGTGTGTGTGTGTGTGTGTGTGTGTGTGTGTGTGTGTGTGTGTGTGTGTGTGTGTGTGTGTGTGTGTGTGTGTGTGTGTGTCTCTCTCTCTCTCTCAGTGTCCGACCCGTACGTCATCATTCATTGTGAAGGAGAGAAAGTTCGCTCTCCGGTCTATAAAAACACGCGGAGCCCCGCCTTCGACACCAAGGGGCTCTTCTACCGGAAGAAAGCCAACCGGCCAATCACCATTGAGGTTTGTGTGTCTGTTAGTATGTAGACAGAAAGTCTGTGTGTGTGTGTGTGTGTTGTTGTTGTTGCCTCGTGTAACGCCCCCCTCTCGCCAACGTGTGTCTCAGATCTACAACCACAACGTGTTGGTGGACTCCTTCCTGGGTCAGGTGACGCTGCTCGCCGAGCAGGGCGAACTGCAGAAGACGCTCCACCTGAAGGCCAAGGGCGATCGCCGCGACAACGACCTTCCCGGTACCCTCACTATTGCCGTAGTGACCAGCTCGGTGCTCACCAGCATCTGAGCTCGGGACTCGTCGTCTCTGTCAAGGTTTTACTGGATCACCGCGGCTTTGTTCGAAGGACTGACTTTACTCCGAAGAAGACTGAACAAGATCACGATGAACCATTTCTAACGAATTTATCTACATTGTTTACAGATCTTCAGGTGTTCTCTGATGCTTTTGTGTATCAGCAGCTACTCTGTATAAGTTTTATTCTGCCTTTTAATCACTTATTCTACTTGACCTTCTTTTTTTTTACTTTCAATTACACTTCTTAAATCCTATTTGAGTCTCTTTTTTATTTTTCCCTTCCACTTAGCGAGGCCCTTTTGTACGGAGACGCCACTCCAGATTTCTCCACACTGTTTAATACATGTAATAATCACAGACTGGATATAAAAGTGTTCGTAGCTTCCGGGTATGAAAAATGAGGACGATGCCTTGAGCTGCAATACCACCGAGTGCCACTAGAGGTTGGCTCCAAAAACCTCCGGCTCCGTTGGCAGGCCTGTGGTGCAAGTCAGGTTTCCACTGTAGGTGGGCGGGGCATAGTGTCTTCGGGTTCCCAATCAGATCCAGTCAGATCCACCGCTGGCTCCTCCCACAGCTGGTCCAAATATGGTCACTTCTGGCTCCAAAATATAAAGATGGCGACGGTTGAAAATGCTAAACAAAAACAGACGCTGTTGTGTTTTTGAGGAGATGCCTGGGATGTCGGTTTTTAATAACTTAGAAAACATTTATGTTACAGCAGTACTACAGTAACAGTACAACAGAGAAATGGAAGGAGCCGCATTCACATCCACTGGTGCCAGTCTGAACACTTGAAAGCCAACAGATTGTGCCACAGAGGCGAGAGAGAGAGAGCCCATCGATCTGCCCTCAAACAGACGGGGAGCTTCATCTTTCTTTAAAAAGGACACGGAGTCAGATTTCATTCTTGTTTTAAAAGTAAAACCTCAAATTGAATGATCCAAAAAAAAAAAATCACTGCAGGATTTTCCTGAACTCCCTTTTTAAACACATGGTCAGAAGTAGAAACGGGTGCTCAGAGGAGCTTTTTTTTTTTTAATTTTTTTAATTTTTTTTATCTGTAACTGGTGTTTATTTTCCCACAACACCTGAACGACCGCAGGAAAAGTACCTGGAACATTTCAAACTCCAGCCAGGCAGAGATCCCCCACTCTGCTTAACAGTTCAATCTTTTAACAATTTTAAAATATTTTATCTTCAAAAAACTTTATCTAGATCTCACTTTAATGCAAAAAAAAAAAAAAAAAAAATCAGCTGGTTTTGATCATTTTCCTGATTTATAGACTCATTTTTTTGAATCATTACAACACGTTCTTTAAGATGATTATACAGGATATAGTCAAAGAACATCGGTGCTTCCGTCAGGGTTCGGACTGCGATCTAATGAATCATTTTAATGGAGAACTCTCCCGGCTGCTGGGTTTTTTTTTTTTTTGAAAGTTTTTTTTTTTACGGATCATCGCCTCTTCAGACGCTCGGTACGTACAGGTGACTTAAATTCACCTCAATTTTAAAATGGAACAAAAGAAGAAGAAAAATAAACTCTTGCGTGTCACGTGACAGTTTGGCTTCTTGTGCGTCTTCACTTTTGCTTTTTATGGGAATATATGAGAGCAAAGGTTTGTTAAAAAGCAGAATTACTGGCTGTGTTAGTGTTGAGATCAGATAGACAACAATCCTCTCTGGCTGTTGCACCGCTGGACCGCGAAGTTTGTTAAAACAAAATGGATTTCTTGCAGCTTCAAACCAAATTCAGGAGGAACCTCACGCCAATAAGAAAACGGTAAACTTGGCTTTTACCTCGGACGGAGGCCAATTCAAATAAAGAAATCTTCCACTTTCATAGGACTTAAAGATAAAAATTATTCAGCGAATTTCTGAGGCAATTTTCAATTTCAAAGAAACGTTGGTTAATATCAGATTCTTGCGATCAGTCATGATGAACAAGATACATAATAAATGTTGTATTAACTTTGTTTGCACTTCGTACTTAATTCTTTTTCTGACGTAAAATCACCAGCTTTTCTTTATCTGCCTCATTTTGTTAGCGTTTCTATTTCAGCCAATTATTTCATCCCTGACTATATATTTATAATATAAATGATACATTATTGTTTTTTTTGCAGAACCAGATGTTACTGACTAAAATGAATGAAGAATATAGCAGACGTACATTAATGTACAAACAGGTGATCGCTTGAATGTTGCTCGTGTCTGTAGAAGAAAACTAGTTGATAAAACTTGTTCCATTTCTCATATTCAGTCAACTTTTTTTTTTTTTTTTTTACTCCTAATTTGGCTTATTAGAGCTCAGATGTAGTTGAGTTTGATAAATACAGGCCTGAAGTTGAATCACCATCTATTTCATCTTAAAATGCTGATTTTAAAAAGTTAAAATGAAGCTCTCGAGGCCAGCGGTTTAAACAAAATTCAAAGAGAAGTGGAGCCTGTGAACAGCAGGAGCGAACTCGTTTAAAGCCTCAACAGTGATCCGACTGTGTGGAGTTACGGGAATTACGAGCGCAAGTTCCCACCAGTGATCCAGAAGCTGAGAAACAACTGTTTGATTGGTTTTCTTCCCCCTGAGCCTCGATCATAAAATAAAGCTTTGTTCTCTCTGAAAACCTCCCGGCGCCCCGACTCGGGGACGCCGAATGTCAAAAACCTTCAAGCACACGTCAGCAGTGTTCGGCTCCGTGTGACATTTTCACTCGTGAACGGGCTCCACGCTGGTCTCATTTCACACAAATCGACGGCCGCGAGAATCTCAAAACAAAACAAACAAACCGCTGATGGACTCGCAGCTGAGAGCCGATCGATCGGTCGATCGATCGATCGATCGTTCGATGGACGCGTCGCTCGCAGCAGCAGCATCTCTCCTCCTCTCGATGCTTCATATAGAAAATATAACACTATATTTTACAAGAGGACTAAGAGAACAGGACATCTATTATCTTACAAGGGACAGCGTACAGGCAAAAATATGTACAGCAAACGTGAGCCCGCCGGCCCGAGGGAGGGAGAGGGGGGCGGGGGGGGGGGGGGACGAACCGAGCGAGCGGCGATAGCGAACACTTTGGCCGTCGGAGAGACATCGGTCCTCGAGGAGGACTTAAAGACCAAATACTTCTAAAACTGAACCGCTGAACTTCCATAAACCAGGAAGACTCCGTGACTTCATTCTGGTTTCAGCCGACAACTTTTCTACGTTGTTGTTTTTTTTTTTTTTTTGGCCCATTTTTGGGTTCAGTTGTTCCTCGAGAATAAAGTCACCGCACGGTGGAGATGAACGAGGCCGGAGAGCAGCGCGGGAATGCACACGGAGCAGGAGGAGCTGCAACTCTTCACAAGCACGTTTTCTAAGTTCGTCCCCCAGCGTCAGGCACCGAGTCCTACCGGGACCTCCTGAGGCGTCTGAGGGGGGAAAAAAAAACCCACCTGAACTGTGGCGCCATGGCAACAAGGTTCTCCAGCATCACAACACGCCGCTCGCAAACCACGGGACTTGACTCACTGCGACTTCTTTCTGTGCCCCAAAAATCGGGACCAGAAATCTGATGTTTCTCTGCTCCAGTTTCGGGCGAAATCCCAAACGTTCAGGCACCAGCGGTCCCGTGAACGTGTCGAATCCACAGATGTATCCTGAATACGTCCACGTGAAGGTCGCGGCCTCCCGCTGCTCCGTGTGCGTCGCTGCTGCGCTACGTTTGAGGGAAACGGGAAGTTTTGGAACGTTTTGATCGCACCTCATAATCATCGGAGCTTGGACTAATTATTTTCATCGTCAATCAATCTGCCGACTACTATGATGAATACTTTAGTCTATAAAACATCAGAAAATAGTGATCGGTCACAATTTCCTGAAGCCCATTTTCTTTTTTGTTCGGCCGGGTTTAAAAACTTCAAATACTGCGTTTGGTCTCTCCGAGCAGCAGAGTTCGGTCCGACGCCGACGCCCTCCTCGGCGGCGGGTTATTAGCTGCTAAGAGAATGATGAAGTGATTTTTAGAATGAGGTACACTACAAACAAACTCCTGTGTCCGACTCGGGATGAATCCACCGTTGTGGTGCGGCGCAGTCCCGTCGGAGAGGAGCCGGTGTGACTCGGGGACGTGAAGCGTTTGGTCCGGCCGGCTGCGAGTGTCAAGAGGGAACCACGAGTCTCTGCTGCGACACACAGCCTGCGAAGGTGGATAGCATCTACCACAATACAACAGCGACGAAGAGGAGCAAAGACGGGGGGAGTGAGAGGAGGTGGTGTGTGTGCGTGCGTGCGTGTGTGTGTGTGCACGTGTGTGTGTGTGTGTGTGTGTGTGTGTGTGTGTGTGTGTGTGTGTGTGTGTGTGTGTGTGTGTGTGTGTGTGTGTGTGTGTGTGTGTGTGTCCAGTTTGAATGGTGGTCTGTGGGTGACGGTTAAAAGAAAACAAAGAAGCGAGCGTTGTTCACCCAGACAGCCATCATGACTGTACGCTGTTCTGGACAGAGTTTAATGAGTCTGTCTGACCTTCGTCCTCCTCCTCCTCTTCATCCTCTTCATCCTCCTCTTCTTCTTCTTCTTCTTCTTCTTCTTCTTTCTCCTCCTCTGGATGTAAAGGGCCGTTGTGCCTCCCCTGCCTGCCTGACCCTGCACTGTCCCTGGGCACGGAGGGACTTCCGTCCCCCGGCTTGGGGCCTCTGGAGGTCCGGTGTCCGTTAGACGGAGACAGGCTGCGGCCCCGCCCCTTTTCCTTTTCCTGAGCGTCGCTGTCGTGTCTGCTGTCGGCACTCCTCTCCACCGCTGAAGACTTTTTGGTCATCAACTTCTGCCTCCCGCCCTCTTCCTCCTCGTCTTCCTCCTCGTCGTCGTCGGAGTCGATGCGGTTGAGTCTTTTGCGGATGGGACGATCTTCCTCCGAAGACGACTCGGAGTCGGAGGACTCGGAGTCGTCCGACTCGTCAGTCGACGGCCGCCGTTTCTTCAGCATCTGAGCGAGTCTCTTGCGCCTCTGCTGCAACAGGATCTCTCTCCTCCTCCCCCGGCCCATTTTCTCCGGGTTCTCCTCGTCTCGGTCTGTCCTCTTTAGTCTCCTCCGCTTGTCTCGGTCCTCACCCTCCTCCAGCCGTCTCCTCTTCAGCCGCCTCCCTCTCTGTCCGTCCTCGTCCTCGTCTCCGCACCTCCTCCGCTTTTCTCTCGTCCTCTTTCTCCGGAGTTCCTCCTCCTCTCTTCTCTTCCTGCTCGCTCTCCTTCTCTGGTCATCTTCCTCCTCGTCTTCGTAATCGTCCTCCTCCTCTGAGTCTCTGGAAGACGGCGACGCTGAAGGAAAAAGAAAAAGACAAATTCAGCTCCTGACTTGAAAACAAGAAGAGAACGTGAATGAAGAAAGAAGAAATCACGGCTGAATTATCGACTTCACACAAAAACTCAAAACAAAGAACAAATAACGTTCCTGAACTGAAACCAGACAATAATTTTGTTGGATGACAAAACGAGACAGAAGAAAGATTCCCTTCACTATTACCGAATGAAAATCATCATGAACTGCAAAACTAACGGAAAACAAATTCCCATGAATGCAGCGGTTTTAATAATCTAATAGAAAAATGTGCTTCAGCAGTTAGCGGGTTACAAATGACAACTTTTAAACCTACTGTTTCTAAATATTTGATGGATTTGATTTCTTCCATTTGAGCGTCGGCTGGTTTTTCTGCGTGACATCGTATTTACCGGCCGGCCGAACACGTGACCTGCGCGAGTTCCTCTGAGTTCACTGACCGTCGCTGTAGTCGCTCGACAGACGCTCCTTGCGAGGTCGTCCGCGGGGTCTCGGCTTCTTCCTGTCGGGGGAGGCCCGCGAGTTCTCCGACGACTCCGACGTCTCGCGGTAGTTCACCTGCTGCCGCTGGCCCCGCCTCAGGCCCCGCCTCTTTTTTTCCGCGTCGCTGTCGGTCATGTTGCTGAACTGGTCGGAGTCTGGGGGGAGCAGACGGAGAGACGGCGGGTGACAACGACGAGGTTTCAAAAGGAGCACCAACACGCTCGCGAGCGGTGAAATCCAATCGAGTCGCGCACTCACCCATCTCTTCCTCGCTCTCCTCCTCCTCTTCCTCCGAGGAGCGTCTCCGCCGCCGTCTCAGCCGTTTCCGGCCCCGGCGTTGGGTCCTGCTGGGTTTGTGTTTCGGCGTCCCTTTCTGCGCCCGTTTGGAGCGGCTGCCTCCGTCCCAGCAGGCCACGTCGCTGCCCGCCTCTTCCTCCTCCTCCTCGTCGTCGTCCGCCCCGGACGCGGCAAAATCCTCGTCCTCTGAGCTGTGGGAGGAGGAAAAGGAGGAGGAGGAATGAGCCAGAACACCAGACAGAAGAGAGGACGGAGACCTCTGAAGAAACGCTTGTTACCTGTTGCTGAGCATGAATTCGTCTTCGCTCTCGGCCGCCGTGCTGTCGCTCTCCAGGTCGTTCAGTCGCCGCCTCTTCCTGTTCCTGGCAGCACGAGTCTGGCTTCTGATTGGCCGCTGGCCCTCCTTCCCGTCCTCCGACAGGATGGCGGTGATCTCGTTGCCCCGTCCTGCTCCTGAGGGACAGCGGTTCAGTTTAGGTTCTGGGTCAAAGTCATGTCGTTTAAAATTGTATCGACAACCTGCAGAAACTCACGTTAACCAGCAGCTGGACGAAACAAACATTTTAAAAACACAAACAAAGCAGTTCACGGACCTTTGAACGGAGCACTCACCTCCACAGAGGTCCCGGATGTCCTCCTCGATAGCCTCGTCGATGGCGTCGTCAAAGTCATCAAACCTGCAACGCAACAGATGATCACAGCTTCTGATCTCAGTTATCATTCAGTTATTGATCGTAGTTTCTCTTTTGGTTGTCGGAGGGCAGATAGTCATTATTAAGAAGCTGTCCAACATGAATGTAAACGATGGTTTACTCACTCTACAGCTTTCTTACGCCTCGGAGGATTCGCACAGTGTGTTATTGTTGGTAACCCCCCCACCCCCACCCCTTGTCACCTTTGACCCCCTGCCAGGCCACACCCACCTGTAGCTGATGTGCTTCCTGGTCCTGGTCGATCTCCTCCCCAGATTTTTGCTCTTTTTGGGATCCTTCTTCTTTGTGGTCTTCTCCTCTTCCTCCTCGTCTCCCTCCTGAGACGGCAGAGACAAAAATATGAGCCAATGTTGGCTTCACAACAAACACACGCTCTAGAGGATTAGAATTATCTTGAAGATTAACAACTTTTAAAATACTCTCAATTCATTCTCACTGTTGATACTGAAACTGATAATTATTCCAAAGTGTTGTCTCAACACTGATGTGGCACAATGACAAAAAATTATGAATGATAATAATAAGAAGAAGAAACTGTAGTTGTTTAGCAGCTTTCATTAAATAATTGCAGCTCAAAGTGCTTTACAGGAAGAAAATTACACAAAAACAGATTTAAAGGAGCATAAAAACATGTTAAAATGTAATTTAAAAGAAAAGACAATGAAATAAAATGCATTTAAAACATAACAACTTAAAGACGTCACTCACAGGAATGATGTTCTCCACACTGATGCCGACGTACACCAGCCGCTCCCTCCTGACAGGAGAGACAATGAAGAGCTTGTCTTTTTTTTGCCTGATCGTAGTGTGTGTGTGTGTGTGTGTGTGTGTGTGTGTGTGTGTGTGTGTGTGTGTGTGTGTGTGTGTGCGCGCGCGCGCGTGTACCTCCTCTCTGCTCGCTCTCTTTTCTTCAGAGCGCTGTCCAGATTCTGCAGCTGCTCCTCCAGTTTCTCACACAGCAGCTTCTGAAGGAGAGAAAAACCAAAACAGTCTGTGAATGATGTCGCCGGTTTATTCTCGGACCTGACGGTTCTTCTCGTGCGGCAGCACGTTTGTGTTTAAGTAGCATTTTGGGACTTTAAGCATGTTTGGTGTCTGACAGCAGCGCTTAGCTCACTGAGTAACTGTCGGGTTTTAAATATGAATAGCGGCTCACGTGTTGGCAGGGCGGGCAGAACCACTCTCCGTCGGGGATCAGCATGAGCGGCGGGCGCAGACAGGCGGTGTGGTATCCGCTGTCACAGGAGTCGCACAGCAGGATCTGAGGACGCGCACGCACACACACAAACACACACACACACACACACACCGATGATGATGGTTACCTGCACACAGCCTTTAAATGGCTTCAGTATTTTCTGGTTGTTGTTGTTTGTTTTTTTTACTTTGATGACAGATTTGTTGTTTCAGTCAGAAAACATCGTCAGACTTTTGCTGGTTTTGGCTTCTAAATCTGACAATTTGCTTCATTTCCTGCCAATATAATTGTAATTTAAGTGCTGAGATGGCTTCTTATTGCGCAATGATCATTATTGTTGACACTTTATGAGGTGCGATCAAGACGTTCAGAGACCGCTTCTGTTGCCAACAAACACGGAGCGGTGCGCTGCTGCTCGGAAACGCTCTCTGAACTGTCTGATGGCGTCTCACGCACTCTCCCCCTCTCACCAGTTCGGGGTGGTTGGGCAGGCCGCAGTGAGTGCAGGCGTCCTCACTGGGAAGCTCCTCTGATTTACATGAACCTTCCTCCGAGTCGCTGCCTCCCTCGCTCTCCTCGTCCTCCTCGCCTCGCTTCCTCCCCCGCTCCTCCGCCTCCCCTCCCTCGTTCAGTTTGCGTCTCTTTGTGCGGATGTTGGACCAGCGGGGGCGTCGGTGCCTCCGTTTACCCTGAAGATGCACCAGGAGAGACGGTCACACGGATAGTAATGGATAAAGAAGATGACGTGTTCATTCTCACAGGACACAGACGGAAACTGGTTACCCTTCGTTTCCTAATTTGCCCAACGGCTTCGGTTTTTCTGTCTTTCTTTGTGGCTGAGCTCGGGTCCTCTTCATCATCTTCCTCCTCCTCTTCCTCCTCTTCTTCCTCATCCTCCTCTTCCTCCTCCTCCTCCCCTTCGTCCCTTGTTCTGGCAGGTTGTGCCTGTTTTTTTTGTGGTTTCTTTTTCTGGCTGTCGGCCGCCTTTGAGCTCGGCCTGCAGGTTGGCAAAGCAGATGATCTTCAAGAAAAAAGGTGTAGATGGGATGAATGTATGATCAGAATCGAATCGGCCCAAGATGATATTACAAACATGGAGACAAACATGATGTTTATTCTCTGATCTACCAATTACATGAATTTTATTACACACACCTGCAAATCCTGGCAGATCTCCTCAGCTGCCTCCCTTCCTCTTGCACCTCCTGCTCTCTCTCTTTCTCTTTCTCCTCCTCCTTCCCGCCTTTTCCCCTCAGCTTGTTCCTCCGGTGGGGAGGAATCTTGATCTTCAGCCTGATTCCTTCTTTCTGGAGCTCAGACGATGCTTCCTCCAGAGGAACCTGCCTCTGCTCTGCTCCAAGCCCGATGTCTTTGAGCCTGACCTGGGCCGCCAGCCTGCCGTTGATCCCTCCCCCCTGGTGGATCTTCTTGTCCCGCTGGTCTGCTCTGAGGAGTGAAGCAGCGCCGCCTGACTCGGCCTCCTCCTTCGCTACAGTGCTCGGGCTCTTTTCGTGGTCACTTTTCCTCAACACTACGGCCACGTGGCACTCCGACACCTCCCCTCTCCTCTCCTCCTTCTCGTCCGGGTTGTCATCCGTCTGTTGGCGACTGCTGCTCTCAGTTTTCTGCTCCTCTGTTGTTTTTCCACCCTTGTCTTCTGCCGTTTGTCTCCCGGGTTCCTCTGAGGACTGAGACGTCGAGCAAACGGCGACAGGATCCTCTTTTCTGTCCACGACTTCGGGGAGCTGATCGGGTTTTAAGGACGCCGCCGGTGGTTGTCTCTGTGTCTGAGCCTCGGTCGCTGCGTGAGGAGGAAGCGTGGTGGCTGCCGGGGCCGTCTCCCCTTCGGTCGGCCCCTTCCTCACCAGCACCGACTGCCGGCTCACTTCCCTCATCTCCTCCGCAGCTCTGGAGCCCCGGAGGTCTAAACTGGGCCCGTTTTGTTCCTGCTGCTCGGCACCGGGGGCCCTGTGACGCTCAGATGGGCTCCGGATGACCCCTACGTGACCTAAAACGCTGACTTGACCTATGACCCCTATGACGCCATTTTGTCCCTCTTTGTGTGATGGCAGGAGAGACGCCCTCCCGTTGGTCAGTTCTTGCCTCGATGCTGTGACCACGAGCTGCTGCTGCTGCTGTGGAGCAGCCGGACCACCAGGGGGTGCTAACGAGTTGGACATCTTCCCCTCCCGACTGTGACTGTCCTTGGTCTGGATCACTGAAGGGTTACAAACAATAATACTACTGCTGTTACTGTTGTTCAGGTGGTTGCTGTGGAAGCTCTCTGCGAGCTTCAGCTCCCTCTTCTTCAGTGGTATCTTGGCCTGCTGGTTGCTCCTGACGACTGCCCGCTCTGCCTCCTCTTCCTTGTTTATTTCCTGTTTGGTCACACCGGGTGCCATGACGACTGACACGGCGTTTCTGGGGGCGTCTGCGTCCCGGGATTCTGATTTGATGACGGTGGTGATGGTGCTGACGCGGTTATCGAACACTGACGGTCTGCAGTCCGTCTTCTCTTCTTTCACCTCAGCGTCAGAGTTTTCCTGCTTGATTGGCGCCGTCTGCTCCAGCTTCACCACTGCAAAACCAAAATAACAACCATTCAATCTGACCATCGGGTTATTCTGCTGTTTTTGTGCTCAGTTTGTTTCTCATATGAGTCCTTTTGCTCTATTTGTGGTCGTGTTATGCCTCATATTGATGGTTTTGAGTTCCTTTCTGGAGTATATTTTGCATAATATAATAATAATAATAATAATCAAGTCTGAACTAGTTGGACTTCAATCCATTCAAAAAAATCTGTCCAACAGGTAAACTGTTGTGTGTCCTGGTGCCCTGTGAGTTTAAGAAGCTGTGTGTTTGCACAACATCTGTAATTTGAGTCTGGATAAGGACAGTTTTTTTCCTATTTGTTGATCAGATTGTTTCATCAGATTTGAAGTTGATTTACAGATTTTATTAAAGCATCGTTAGTCTTTATTCCAGCGAGCCTTTCTCATGAAACACAATGTAAACGTAGGAGAACAGTTTCTTTCATCTCCATACCTTCTCCCGTGGGTTTCTCCTCCTGAACAGGGTCGACCATCTTGCTGTCCGTGTGTCCTTCTGCAGTTTTGGAGGCTTCTGTGTTGGTGCTTCCAACAGCCTCATCTCCTGCATCATTAAAACACACACACACACACACACACACACACACACACACACACACACACACACACACACACACACACACACACACACACACACACACGAAACTCAATAAATGATTGGCTACAAAAACTAAACTCAGTGCCTTTCAAACAAACAATCTTGGCCTATTGAAGTTTTCCCCCTCTGGTTCCTCCTGTCGGGTCACACTTACAACAAGTGAGAAAATATTGACATGTTGGACTTTTCGATACTTTTTGGTTGTTTAACTTTAGATTATTCGACGAGCACTTTTCTCTTTGATGATAGAAATCACATTGTTTTGTGCTGCATCTCTGTTCTAACCACAGTTTTGTGATTTAGTTAATTTTCAATTATATCAGTTTATTATGTATTAACTTTTCTTGGTAATTGTTTCGAGTTATTTTTGCCATTTTAGAAGTCGTTCTGTTTTAGCTCTTAGTTGCATCTCGTATGGACATTCAGTCAAAACCTTAAACTAATGTAAATGTGAAAAGATGACATGAACCTTTAAATGTTTTTTTTGTCTGTTAAAATGTTATTAAACCCTTCAATCCAGGCTCCTCATTAGCCGGACATACCTGCATCTTTAGCCACGGGGCTGGCGCTCCTGGATCCAGTCTGGTTCTGGTCCTGATTGAGGCTTGGCTCAACCTGGGCCTTCAGTAGCTCCAGAGCCTCTGCCAGGTCGTTACGAGTCCTGAGAAGACAGATTTTGAATTAGGCTGAAGAGCAGAAAGTGGTGAACCGATGAGACCCCGCAGCCTCTGATGCAACAAACGATTCAACCACCAGAAGAAAAACTGAGAGGAGAGTTTAATGGCATCATGTTAATTTGCAATTTACTTGGACAGCTGTACTACCTGACGATGCACTTCCAGGTGGACCCGTCCAGGTCGTCCTGCTCCTCCGTGTACAGCCGGATGTTCTGCTCCTGGTCCAGCTGCAGCCAGTACATCAAGCCCTGCCGGTCCCGGCCGATAGGCTGTAGACGCATCTTCTCTGGGTCCTCGTCGTTGACCACCATCTTGAACTTCAGGTTGTCATCAAACTGACACTCGCAGAGATACTGACGGGTCAGGATGTCAGGAAAGAATAGGAGCAGGGGGAGAGACATGACAGGTACATGTAGTAGTTGCACTCACTAAATATATGTTCAGCCTGTTATATAATGAAGAAAATGCACTGTGTCATACTTTCAGGATGCTTGACTTGCACTCCATGGACATCTCCTGGTAGCCCTTCTGCTCCAGCTCCCATGCCCAGGTACTGTTCAACTCCTGGCAGACCTGCAGGAGACAAGGATTAGATGAACTCAGAAAAGGTCAGAGTTTTCTGAATAAATACACATATCCATATCACCTAACGCCTCCGCAAAAACCAAAGCACTGAGCAGCAACTCACCTTGGCCAGGTATTTCTCCCAGCGGTCCGTCGTCACAGACCTCCCCAGTTTCCGGAGCAGCTTCACATGGAGCTCCACAAGAGGTTTAGGGACTAAAAAAAACAAAAAAAAAAACCACACACACACGGTGATGAGAAACGTTGACACTGTTCTTGTTAACTTTTCGTAAGTCACCTCAACTCCAACGTCAACAAACATTTGCCTGACTGAAGTGCCCTGGAGCACAACTTTAAAGCCATCTGCAGTGTTGTTGTTCTTACAGCAGGACCAGAACTTATTTCTCTTCCAGAATCTCGGGAATTTCACCCCAGTGTTTTGTGACATCATTGATCTAATCATGTCACAAAACACTGGGGTGAAATTTACATTTACATGTTACACTGTTCATGTTATTATTTATTCATAAGGGGCCGTGGGCAATAATAAACATGAATGTTTCTATTTTATATCTTATAAAAGAGTCGGCATAAAGCTAATTTTCAGCAGGTTGCAACTAAAAAGATGCACAGCGACACGGCAGCACTGAATGTGTGTTAGATCAATTAAAAGCAGGATATATATTTAGTTTTGTCCAGTTTTAGATTTTTCTTTTGGGGCATATTTAATGAAAACAACTGACTTCCTAACTGTAACAAATTTTAAATTACACATTTAACTGGCTGCAACATATGCAGAAATTATATATTCTTTTAAAAAACATCTCTAGAAGGATGATGATGGATGATATTTTTTTTTATCTGAAAAAAATGTAGTCAGATCTGTAAACTGTACAGAACTGTTCTGTTAGAGTTCTGTAATAACACCTTTCAACCTAAACAAAGCACTTGCTTTTATTTTTAAGTCACATTTCTACCCACAGCTGGTGGAAACTGCCGACCACTGCTGAATGCATAAATAAAATTACATTTATGATTTGACCTGTAAATGTAAACTGTGATCATACAGGCACAAACAGCTTACTGCCAATAACGCATTTGGTATGACGTGTAGCACCTTAAATTCTGGGGGCTCACGAGTGAGTTTATCGGTGCAGTTTAAAGACCAGCGATGAAAACAGACGGCTTAGTTTGAGGCTTAGAATATGCAAAATGTTTTCTGCAATAAAAAATCTCTGCACAGGAAGTATTATTAACATTGTTTATGATGTGCTAAGTTATCCATATTTTACATTGCTCACTCAGTGTTGGGTAAATAGACGTTTGCTCTGTCAGTGGTTCACAAAATTAGGGGCCAGCTATCTCAGTTAAATGTAAAATTTTCAGAAAACCTTTCAAGACTTTTTCCATTTTAATGTTAGTCCAGTTGATCAGAAGTTCTCTGTGATGCCCCGTGTTCACTGTAAGCAGCTGTGTAAATGTAAACACACTCGTACAGTCGCCGGACCTCTATTAAAATCTCCGATATTTATCTCAATATGGGTTTGTAGTCATTTGTATTAAGGTTATCAGAATACAATGTGCTATTATACTGTTATAAATCTATATTCTGCTTTAAAAAAAAATACATATTTAAATGTGTAACAACAATTTTGACAAAAATAAACAGCCTTAAAACATGTGAATAATAAAATAAAGTAAAACACATTTTACAAGTTCTCTCTGTGTGGTCCAACGTGATGCTGTTACGGAACCCTTGAATTTACAGGAAATTCCAGTTTTCTCTTGTGGTTAACATTAAACTAACATTTTTCTACGTTCTCACATTATCAGCTCAGACTAAATCCCAGCCGCGTAGACGCAGTGAACCATGTCCGAAAAACGCCAAAGAAATAACCCGAGCTGTCTGCAGCAGAGATGTTGATAATGTTGAACTTTATTCGGTGGGCTAATTGTGCGCCGTGGAAGCTAACGGTCACTGACGCTCAGCTAGCTAATCAAGCGAGACAGTCCGACGCGGTTTGCAAAGTACCTTTTACGACAGATAATGACTCTGAGACATTTGTTTACAGCGACCCATAAAGTGGTAAATTAACTGTTGGTCTCCGAGTTGTGCTTTGATTAAAAGCAGACGGAATCCTCGAAGCTAATTAGTTAGCCAACTGCTAAAGTCTCTACCGCGCCTGCGCAGATTTGACAGCCACTATCTCCACACAGAAAATAACATCCAGTGTTGTTGTTGTTGTTGTTGTTGTTTTTTTTTAATTATTCAACACCGCTCGCTCAGTTTTTGACAGCTGCATAAATTATAGATCGAAGCAAAAAACAACAACAACAACAACAAAAAACTACAGAAACCGTGGACCAAACATGATCGATCCATTTAAAGGAGAGGACGCTGTTGTCATCCCTCTGCCCGGCCGCCTGCGAGGCAAGGCCGGGGAAAAATTACACCTGACAGCCCTCCGGAGCCTCGCTGGTCGGCGGCGTGTGGTCACCTCGGCGGTGCCGCATCACGGCTCCCGCTTCAAGTTTTACCCGTGAACAGATCAATACCGGCCTCGGCAGCATGATCGACGGACCTGTCACTTGACGCTAAACTAAAAAAAATAAAAAAATAAAAAAAATTTTTTTTTTTAAAAAAACAACCACGCGGGATCCCGTACCGAAACGGTGTAGTCCCGTCTGTATCCGTCCCCCTTAAAGTTCAACACCAAAACACACACAAAGTGAGTTAAATGAGAAGGTGGGGGTGGTGGTGGTGGTGGGTGGAGGGGAGAGAGAGGGGGTTGGTGGTGGTGTTGGTGTTGGTGGTGGTGGTGGAGGGGGAGGGGGGCTGTAGCTTCGTGTTAGCGCGCCTGCTCTCTCCCCCCCTCCGCACGAGCGCTTCTCCACAAACTTGGGACTAAAACTGAGTCTCTCTTTTCTGTGGAAAACTGACCAACCCGGAACAAAAAAAACATCCACCCCCCCACCACCACCCGTTGTACGGTGAAGCCCATCGCCTCACCTCCGCTGCTTCACCGGACCACACACACACACACACACACACACACGCACGCACACACACAACACTTTTCGTCACCACCACCACCATCATCATCATCGATGATGATGATGGTGGTGGTGGTGGTGGTGGTGGTGTTTGGCCCCCTTCTCCTCCGGTTTCAAGTGTCGCAGCTTTCCACCACTTCTTCGCCCCCACCGCCAACGAACCCTTAACCCGCCGATCCCTCTCACCTGTCGTCGTGTCCCGCAGATACCGCTCCATCTGCGGGAAGGTCATCTCGGGCAGGTCCAGCGCCGGTCCGTAGCGCTCCAGGAACGAGCAGACCTCCGCGAAGCTCGGGCAGAGCGGCGGGCCGGAGCTTCTCACCACCACCGGAGCAGCCATCTTTCCAGGCGGAGAGAAACAGGAGGGGAGGAGGGCTCGCTGCTCGGATGCGACTGAAAATGAATGGAGAGAGCGAAGCATCTACCGGTGTCGAGTTTAACGCAGCGCGAGGGCGGGCGGCTTCCGGCAGAGATTTTCAAATTAAAACCGCTCGGAGTGCGCGTCCTGCGCTCCTCGCGTAAAGATCCCCCAGCAGAGGACGTGAATGACCACCTTCAGTACCGCGAGCTACCTCAAAACATCTTCAAATCCGTTAAACGGTGTGATTTTCACACGATCCTATTTATTCCCTCGCAATAAAGATTTTTACACCTTTATTTTTTTAATACGAAATCTTCACACTTCCGGCGTGTTTGTGATTATTTTAGTTGTAACTTTATGCAGCTGTGTGAAGTTTGGGAGGACCAAGGAGGGCAGAGCGAGAATGCCCAGAATTCATCGCGATAGACCCACATCAACAACAATCCAAAATGGTTTTGGTTTTTATTCCACCAGTGTTTCCAGAACTAACCCAGTAAGCGTCCTGATTAATCAACACTTCCACGAGTCTCGCACAAAAGCTCGACGGCTTACGTGCTGAGGTGTGGACGACGTATCCAAACTCACACCACATCTATTACTCACCATTATTTTATTTTTTTTCAGTTTAGTTTGAGGTGCAGCTTATTTTTTTTTTTTTCTTTAAGCACATGGATCCACCGCGCTGCTGCATGCTGCGCAGATAGTCACGCTACCCAGGAGGATGATGCCTTTACGGAGTGTTGGAAAAAAAACACATCATGTGAGAAAGAAGTCCCAATTTACCTTACAAATATTTTACAGGGCAGCTTGTTTACCCAGGCTACTCAAAGAGTTGAGGGGTTTGCCGTCGTCAGCACTTCCGCATCTTGATTTGGACTTTACAGAAAACCTAATTAGAAAAACAAAAAAAACATTTAGTAGAATTACATCACCTATTATTACACGAATCATATCGATAATATAAAAAAATATATATAAATGTCATCTTTCCATCTCAGATTTTTTTTTTCACATGTAACTAATAATTTTGGAGCCATAATTAATGTGTAATAAAGGAAAGTATCCTGTAAATGACTCAGGAAACCTTCACATTTTCGCACAGGTCCATATCCCAGGTGGGAACTGCTGCTTTTGAATATTGGTAACACACATCGCACTCAGTGGCTGTTCATTTAAACTCTGGTGATTATTTGAGGTGATCAACGACGGAGTGAGGGACCTGTAATAAGAGATTTATAAAAGTTTGATCACAACTCTTTGTGGTTAATTGACTGCAACCATAAGTAACGAATGTGATGTTCTTTCTGCTTTGCTCGACTTGTTTGCCACAAATATATAGATTATAAAAGGTTTTCATATAATAGATAGATAGATAGATAGATAGATAGATAGATAGATAGATAGATAGATAATAGGTAGGTAGGTAGGTAGGTAGGTAGGTAGGTAGATAGATAGATAGATAGATAGATAGATAGATAGATAGATAGATAGATAGATAGATAGATAGATAGATAGGATAGATAGGAAGAGGGAGAGATAAATAGATAAGACAAAAATAACAAGAGAAAAAAGTGTAATAAGAACAAATGTGCAAAAAAATAAGACATAAATCCAGTGTCAACAACAGATAATGGCATCAGTAATTGAAGATCTCCTGCAGGCATGTTTGAAAATGAATCAAAATACTCTAATTTGATGAAGATGAAGATTTTGTCACATGCAAAAATAAATAAAAAATTAAAAACATGTTCTGGCCTATTTTTGCACACTGAATCCAAATCTGAAAAAATTACAGAAAATTGGCACCAAAGAAAGTGGAACCACTCTACGTTGGCACACTTCTACATTTCAGGAGTAAGTTTATACATATTTTAAGTGTAATAACAGATTTATTTATGAATAAGTCAAACACACACTGTCACTTCAAAACCGTCAGATAAGATAAGATCGGATAAGATAAAATAAGATTGGATAAGATACAATAAGATTAGATTAGATTAATCCCAGTGGAGAAATGAAGTCGCCACGGCAGCCGAAGATACAGGTAGAAAAGATGAGTACAACAAATGCAATATATGCCCATACAATACAAAACGGTAAACAAAATAAAGACTTATGTATAAATACACACAAAAAACACACTGAATACACCATTTATCCAGCCTGTAAAATGTTTCTATGAATATTTCCACATGAATAAACAGAGTATTATTGCATGTAGCACAAAGTTTATTGTATATTGCACATGATATTTCACATTAGTGATATGGTTTTACTGTATTAGTATATAAAAGTAATGTTATATATATATAAAATGTATGAGATATATAATATTTTATAGATAGTATGCAGCATGCGTATAAGTAATGAGATATGCTTTTAAATAGGATATGAAATCAATAATGATATTAATATGTATATAATATTACTATAAGTAGGCTCCCACGGATCAGAAACAAAACATAGTGCACAGAAGTTGTTATGTTAGAACAGTTTGTGGAGCATAAAACAATAAAATAAAATCAAAGCTTTTTTTTTTTACCTTGTGTTATTTGTGTTTTAAAAAGTTAAATTATCTTTAAATGAAAACGACTCCTCCTACACAAAAAAACAAACAAACAAGAAGCTATGAGTATGGAACAGTTTAACTACTGGATGCAGGTTTCCACATTAAATGCGTAAGTTGTCCAACAAAACTCACTTATTAACTAAACTTCCTCCCCAGAGACGCAGCCGTGACGAAAACACAATTTTTAAGTGGCGTTTAATACCGTCTACTTCACTTATATATCTCGTCTCTACGAGGAAATGAAAAACTCCAGACTTGCATTTGAACGCAGCATCAGAGCTTGAAAGTCTGAGCTGTCCGTGAAGGCATCTGTTGTTTAAGACGGCGGAAGGAGTTTTGCGTCTTACAGGAAGAAGATTGATTTCGAAAGTTGTATTGTGCGGAGATACTCCATCTGCTGAATGTCTCCGCTGCTGGAAAACACCAACGACTCATTTCTACCTCGGCCAGAGCAGTTTCAACAAAGACATGACAGTTTAACAGATACATTACACTAAGCAGGAGCAGCTCGGTTGGTAAGTTCAAGTTAATCTTTCCGTTTTACAGCAAGCTATGACGAGATAACGTTATTAATAATGACGGAGCGGTGATTTCCTGCGAGTCCTCGGTCTGTTTCAATTCATTTAATGACTTTTAGGTGAAGTCAACGTTTCGTAAAGGTGATGTTGAAGTCGGTTTATGTCGCTTCTTCTTCATTAGTCACACAAAGCTATAACGCACGCAGAGTTAACTCATCCTGTCGTATCCATTCAATTATTATGTTCTTTTCTTAAAGAACATAATAAAGTAGTAGTAAACATAGTAGTACATAGTAGTAAATTCCTGTGAAAATAAAAGGAAACTGCGACTATCTATTGCAAAAACAGTTCCAGCTGAACAAAGGAGCCCGTTGATGTTGCAGGACGATCACGAGTTGTTTTCAGCCTCGGTTTAACACATCTGGACACATGTTTCACCACTTTAACCTCGAGAGATGATGAGAAAACAAACAACCCTGCCGGAGTTGTATCGAAGTGGTAAACACTCAAATGGTGACAACTGCTGATTCATGGTGTCAGATGTTTTCCCCTGAAGCCCTCCTCCCTTCTGGTACACTAAATAACATGTTGTTGGCCCAACTTAACTCCACCAACTACTGCAGCTTACAGCTTTAATTACTAGATGTTTTAAAGAGGAAACTAATAAAGGAAGCGAATAAAAGTTACTTTCACCCTGTAATTGGATCAGAAATATTTAAATCAGTTCAGGGAGGTCTGAAGAGGGGTTTTGACACTTATTGGTTTAGTATGAAGTCATTTACGGCCCAAACTTTCAGCGGCTCTTCGGGAACACAACAGCAGCTCCGGGTCGGGTCTCACGTCCATGAAGATGTTGGAAACCTTCCTCTGAGATTCTGCTCCAGGTCGACATGATTCCTCCAGTCGTTTCTGCAGATATGTCAACACATCTCTGCCCTGCTCACCCCATCCCAGAGGTGTTCCCCACCGATGTCCTCCGAACTCTCAAACCAGTTTGACTGAGTAGCTTTTGCTGCGAGGAGCCATAAGAAGATGGCAAACAGAGGCCGTGAAGGGACGCACATGGTCACTCACACCATGGTTGTTGGTATCAAGGGGCCCAAAATGTCCAAGAAAACACGTCTCGCAGCATCACACCAGCAGCTGCGGCCTGGACGGTCGATAGCTGGCAGGTTGGCTCCGTAGACTAATGCTGTTGATTCTGACCGACAATCTGCAGCCTCAGCAGATCATGCCACGTTGGTCCATCTTCTTCTGTCCAGCTGTGGTGAGCCAATAGAAGCCGACGTGTTCTTCTTCTGCTGCTGCAGATCATCCACCTCGAGGTCGCTGTGAGTCGGAGTTGAGTGGTCGAGTCGTTATAGCCTTTGATAGATAGATATAGATAGTTAGTTAGTTACTTACTTTATTAATCCCCAAGGGCAATTTTTTTTTCACTACAGCAGCATTTATAGATACAGGAAAGCAATAAAATAACAGTAAAAAATATTAAATATAAAAATAGTCTTCCTATTTTCCCTTAGTGCGCTAACAAATGCTTTGTATCTTGGCTACGGAGCAGAAAAGGAGGGACCACCAACCCGAGATATTTTTAGACAGCAGCGGTGGAAGAAGCTGCAGCTGTTGCAGAACACCTCATAAAAGAGTTTATTTTTCACTGCTGCTGCTGGACAGAAGAATCAGTGTGTTTATTAAGATTAGTAAACAGAAACCACAAGAACGTGTGAAATTCTGGTTAAAATAATTAAAGCTGCAGATATTTTGGAGGGTGATGTGTTCACATGATGAGGTCATTTCCTGTCAGTGCAGAACAGCAGTGTGCGGTTTGAAACAACACTACACAACAAGAGTCCTGACATGTAGGAGCACTAATTGTTAGTGTACTGAGGGAAGGATGTCATTTTGAACACCGCATCAGTTTTTGGACCGTTTTGAGTGCATCATCCAGTGTGCACACACTCATGCACTCAAACTAGTGTCAGCTGCAGCCACTCTGACCTCTGACCTCTGTCATCAACGTGACGCCTGTCTGCAGAACTGCTGCTCACTGGATGATTTTGGTTTGTCACCGTTCAGAGTGACTTGGCAGACTGAAGAATACAGGAGAATCACCAGCCTGTCTGACGCCCACAATCAAAGTTTGATGTGAACTTTAACTGAAGCTCCTGACCTGCACTGCTGCCACATGACTGGCTGATAGCAGGTGTGCAGGTGTGCAGGTGTTCCTAATAAAGTGGTCTCTGTGTGTACAGAGTGCCGTAAACTGTATATATATATATATAAAAAAAATAAAAAAAAGGAAATGTTGCTGTTAATGAGGAAAACCTCATCAGGGAACTTCTTACTGAAAGTCACAAAAGATGGAGGTTTGTTTACACGATGTGATTTTTACTTTACGGATATTATTTTTGTGGAAGTCATGTAGGATGGACTTTATGAAGCCGGCACACTTTCCCTGCTGTAACCGGACTCTGTTTACCGGACTAGTTGTTTTGCATGCTTCCAATTCAAATTTGCCTGACAAAGACATCGCGGGAACAAATGAAAGAAGCGATCTGAGTATCTGAGACGTGACGGCAGAGGTGTTCCTCCCTGTGTGCAGGTCGGACCAGAGCGCAGACATGGCCATCGCCAACGTGGCCACAGAGTACGTGTTCAGCGATTTCCTGCTGAAGGATCCGAACCAGGCTCAGTACCGCAGCGTCCGCACGGAGCTGGCTGTGGACAAGATGGTGACCTGCGTGGCTGTGGGGCTGCCCCTCCTCCTCATCTCTCTGGCCTTCGCTCAGGAGGTCTCCGTGGGTGAGTGTGAGCATGGAGCCCGGACCACCATGTGTGTGTTCAGGGACCGGATCTGGTTCTACAAATGATCCGGATAGACTTCCAGGAAGAAAGCTAGACTGTAGAGTCGGATTCAAACCATTTCAGCAGATATAATCCGGCTGAAGTATTTTAATGTCTTTCATTATGTCCCGTTGTTTATTTTGTCTTTAATCTTCATAGGTTTATGTCATCGTTTTAATTCCGACTGATGTTGTGCAGCACTGTCATCAACTTTTGTTTTATTTAAATGTGATATAATAAATAAAACAAACCTGACAACGAAAATAGAAACTAAATCCATCATAGCATGATATTTTAATGTTTTACACAAACTTCCGAGACCACCATGGGTTGTTTTCTGTCTCTAAGGTACTCAGATCAGCTGTTTTGCTCCCTCTAACTTCTCCTGGAGGCAGGCGGTTTACGTGGACTCGTACTGCTGGGCGGCCGTGCACACACACACTCTACCTCTGTGGCTGCACAAGGTACACACACACACACACACACACACACACACACACACACACACACACACACACACACACACACACACACACAGGGTTACAGATATGAAACTATTCAAACGTGTAATTAAACACACGCACGACATGGAAGCTGCTTTGTGATACGCGTATCACAACACCTGCTATTAGTAATAATCATACAGGTAGAAATTAAAGTGAAGCATGGAAACCATAATAATAATAATAATAATAATTTTTAAGAGTTTTTTTCTGCAGGATTTTTCACACAGCAGTGTGTTGATTAAATAAACTGTACGTTGTCCTCTGGATATTCTGCGCATTTAATTATAATTTCAGTTATTCACAGGCAGCTTTTGTTTTGGGGTTTTAAGTTGTGGTGGAAAGTATTTGCAGTAAGAATGCTGGAGGCTTGGGCGTCCCTTTACATTCCTTCATAGATTTGTCTGTAATGACACTTGCAACACTTGCACCAGAAATTTAACATTTGAAATATCTGATAGTCCAGGAAAGCGTTTATTTTTTTAAGTGACAAAAGATTATTCACAGCTACACCCTTTAGTTTTCTACTTTCAAATCATTATATCATCCTTTAAAGGTTGTTTTCTTTCCTCTATTTTAATCACACAGGTTGTTTTGCTGGATCCCTTCATGTTTGAAATTGAAGTGAGGTCATTGATATGAACGATACACTCACATCAGACTGTTTACTCTCTCCAGTGTTTTTATTATGTCACTCAGTTTGTAGTAGCTCTTATTTCTGTGCAAAGTCCAGCTGAGTGGTGATACTGCAACCTCAGCTTCTGTAAAATCCAGAGAGGAGCCGTGATGTTTTCTGAAGCAGAAACACATATAAGGACGACAAAGCTGCATGTAAATGCGTTTAGACCGCTGCAGCACCTCCTCATGACTTATAACTGTTAATGGAACTTGAATTGATGTGAGCAGCGAGACAAATACACACATTTTAATGCCTCATTGTTTTTTGGCACATTTGTAAAACTAGTTTAAAACAAATCAACAACAAACAGCCAGTGTGTCCGCTAACAAAGACTCTGACTCTTTTATCAAACACTGAATCGGTAGAAATGTTATTTCCTGCTATGATTTGTTGCCCCCTGTCCAGTTCTTTCCCTACATCCTGCTGTTGGTGTCCGTGATGATGTACGCCCCGGCGTTGTTCTGGAGGTTTTCGGCGGCGCCCCTCCTGCAGTCCGACCTCGGCTTCATCATGGAGGAGCTGGACCGCTGCTACAACCGCGCCGTCACGCTGGCCAAACGCATGGCGAGCTCGGGACTGTTCACCGCGGACAGGTACAGCAAGGCCAGGGCAAAACAATACACAAATATTTACAGAATACAAACGAAACAAGTGATGAAAACTATAAAAGCAAAGTATAATGAATAATAAACACGGGTATCAAATTAAGGCAGTGTGAAACCAGTGGAGAGGCCATTGCAGTACTCAAGCCTGCTTGAGATGAAAGCATGTGCCAGTCCCAGTTGAAGGGCCAACACTGGATTTTCCTGTTGAATCTTATATTAGAACGATTCATTTGACACCATTGAAACCAGTTAGGCCACACAAAAGTTGCGTTCACTGCAGAAGGCATTTAGGGAACGTCTGTGTGATTGTAGATACAGAAATTGTCCTTTTATTCTGCCGTATCGTACTTTGAATGGCTCGAATCTCATTTCATGAAGCTTTATGAAATGAGACAGTTTGAGGTGCCGGAAATCTCTGAATCCTCATTTGTGACTTCATATTGTGCCCGTTAAGATTTCATCCTGACCTTTGATCAAATGAGGAAATTATTAATCTGCCTGCAACACGTTAGTTAGTTAGTTAGTTAGTTAGTTAGTTAGTTAGTTAGTTAGTTAGTTAGTTAGTTAGTTAGTTAGTTAGTTAGTTAGTTACGCCCCGGATGGGAACTGCAGATCAGGTGATAAATGTGTGAATGACTTGCAGAGAAAGTGACTTCTGAGGAGGATGAAATATTGACTTTGCCTCAGTATAAAGACGCTGCGTGTAAAAGTCCTGCTTTATGCCTGGTGATGTCTTTCATCTTGTCTCAGCCATTCAGCCAATCAAGGAAATCACCGCTGATCTTTGCCTCAGTGTTTTCCAGGAGCAGTTTTGTCCACCTCCACACGAAGAACCGACACGCGATCACATTTCCGTCCGTGAATAACTCTTCTCTCTCCCTCTCGGACCAGCGACCCCACCGAGGGCTGTTTCAACTACCCGCTGGTGGAGAAGTTTCTGATGACCAAGCGTTGCTCGAGGGCGCTGCTGGTTTACTACCTGCTGTGCCGCGGCCTGACTCTGATCACCCTGGTGTGTGCCTGCATCTACCTGGGTTACTACCTCCGCCTGGCCTCCGTCACGGACGAGTTCGGCTGCAGTCTGCGCGTCGGCCTGCTCGCCTCCGACCCCTCCGTCCCCGACAAGGTGCAGTGCAAACTCATCGCCGTGGGAGTCTTCTCTCTGCTCAGGTACGTTTCTGTTCTGTTAGGTCATGACAGAAAACACACTGATCAAATATAATAAGGATCTTCATTGATAGAGGACTTTATAAAACTCCAGTTTACAATAAATTTTAATAAAAGTTAAAAGGGGCTAAAAACCTAAATACAAGTCAGATGAATTCTAATAAAATGAATAAAGATGTATAAAATAGACTGTCTGTTGTGTGGTGAAAATTTGAATGACTTCCTGACACCATCTGTGGTCTCACTCTTTGCAGCCTCGTCAATTTGGTCGTGTTCATCGCACTGATTCCTGTCGTGATCTACGCCAGCATCCGGCCCCTCTTCTGCCACGGATACGCCCGCTTCCTGGAAACCTACCAATCGCTGCCCACTGTGAGCGTCCTGCCCACTCCCGCCGGCCAAAGGGACGACCTCTCTCTGTATCTGCTCTTCCTGGAGGAGAACATCAGCGAGCTGAAGTCCTACAAGTATATCAAGGTGTGTGAGGGCGTATTGTGTGTCTGCATCCCAGATCGATCCCTTTCTGTTTTATAGTGCATTCAATATTTTGTCTGCAGTTTTATTTGAATGTGAAACTTGTGTTATTTATAGTGCCGTCAAAAAACCCACGTTGGAACAAAATGTGCTGGCAATCCCACAATAGCACGTCACATAATTAACAGTTGTGCGTCTCTCAGGTGTGTCTGAGTGTCTTTTTATACACACAAAGAATGGGTGTCGCCTCCGTGACGTCACCCACAGGTTTCCTGTAAAGCGGTTTTGGAGCTCAGTTCAGGGTGTCTCTGGCCGTCTGCAGCTTGGCAGGTCCTGACTTAACTCCACTCCTGATCCAAAAACAGGCAAAGATTTGGTGCGTGGGTGGAGCTGATGCGGGCCCAACGAAGTCTGGCTGACAGCTGGCCAACCGTGACGACACCCACCTGTCACTCAAAGCAGCCTTTTAAGCCTAAATCCAATAGAAACGTCTAATTTGTGCTGTAAAGTTGGCCCTTGTGACATGAGGCTCTGTGGGCATCGACTCGCTTTTGGAGCCTCAAGTGGCCATTTGAGGAACTGTAGTTTTTTTTGGCACTTGTGAGGTGGTCATATCTCTGATCACGTCATTGATCAGATACAAACTAATTCAAATACCGAGAACTATCAGAGCAATAAAAACCCACAATTATTTTTGTATGAGGCAATAATACACAACAGCAGTGTAACTATTGAAGCAGTGTCTTCATATGCGGGACAGTTTGTCACCACTTTAAAACTGTGACGTCTCGCTTTGGTGTCTTCCACCGAGTCTTTGGTACATTTGTGTTTTATGCTGCTACTCTGAACAAACTCCCATCAAACCTTTGTGAACTCATTTCACAGAATCTTCCGATCACGTCCTCCAATCTCACACACAGCATCCCGTCTGCGAAGGGGAGAGAAAGCCATCACGTTCTCCGCTGCAGACACTTTGAACAGTTTACTGAACGTCTTACTGTCCAAAACTCAATTTAAAGCCGTTTAAAACTCTTAAAAACAATTCTTTTAACGGTTGTCTTCGTTTTAAGCTGAATTTAGCTTTTGTTTTAATTGTAAGGGTTTTATAAACTCCCTTTAAACCTGCTTCCTTCCTTCTGGGTCTCCAGTGAAAAGGAGGCCGCTACCCTCAGTGGGCTGTGAAACTACAACGTATGGTGTCTGTACAGAACGAATCACAGCTCCTCTTGTTTTCTTTTGTCCGATCCCGCATGTTTTCTGGCCGCAGGTGTTGGAGATGCTGAGGCGGCGAGGTGAGTGCTGCGGAGAAAACTTTGACGCCCTGGGTCTGCTGCAGACTCTGTGCCTGGTGAAGATGGACGGCGTGGACGGGAACAAACCTGCCGCTGCCGCAGGAAAACAGGATCAGACGAAGCCCAACGCAGCGGAGAAGAAGAGCCCGAACTCAGCCGTAGAAAACAACAGCAGGATGGAAACCGAGATGACAGGTGAGTGCCGAGAGGCGCACGTCTACAGTTTTCATTCATAATGTTGAGTTTAAATGGGGTTTTACGGAGTTGAATGTCTCATTTCTATTGTTCAGTGCAGCTTTGACTTGATATCTATGATATTTTACTCCGGTATCACATTAGCAATTATTAAGTCACTAAGAGAATCAGACGAGACACAAATTTGTCAAAACATAGATTTGTTTGACTTTTTACTATCATGTAATTCAAACTATTGCTTGACTTTGATTTGACTGATATAAAACAAACTAAGATTTACTGTTTTAGTCATTCTGGTCAGTTCATCCGGCCTTAATGCCACTTTTCAAGAGCTTATATCCGTCTTTAGTTTGTTACCTGTTAAAAACCCAGAATGAGCCCTCGACATGAGTCTTGCACTCATTTTGTGTCCCTGGATAATGTTACCTTGTAATTCCAAGGAAGTGTGGAGGGAAGGATGAGAAGTGACAGGAATCAGAGAGTTAAAGGTGGAGTGAGAGTTTCCAGGGATATAAAGTGAAATGTGTGACAGAACATTATGAAATGAAATTGAGCTTCACTCCCAGTGTTTCACTTTTAGCTTTTTGTTCCAGTAAGGACTGAAGATAATTTGAAGAAACTGCCGTTATATTTACATTTGTTTGTTTACGTCCTGTATTTTTATTGTTACTCTTGTTGTGTTATGTAGCAGGTGGTATTGTTCCAGCTAATTTGGGAGACACGTGTACTTGTTTCCTGACCTAGATGAAAAGATCAATATCCATCTTGCATTATAAGTATAAAAAAGACTATACTGAATTTTAAACAGATTTAACGAACAAAATACAGCGTGTTGAATTACTGATTTTTAAACGGATGCTGTCACTACCGGATAGAGCCAGGCTAGCCGTCCTTATGCTAAGCTAACCAACAGTTAGCACTTAATAACTGCGATTTTAGGGTGCATAAATACACTTAAATAAGGCTCAACACAAAAGCCCAAATAATAATTGACTAGCATGGTTAATGTCCGTTTTCAGAGGTCATTTCGTTGCTGCCAGGAGGCAGCGATGTAACAGGCTGCAGAGACGGTGAGGGAGGGAACGTCCGGCAGCGAGTGATGTGACCGGCTGCCATGGAGCCAGAGGTCGTGACCTTTTCTGTCCTGACGGAGGGATAAAGATGAAGTGAGAGAGAGCAGCTCCGTCTCATCTTGTGGATTCATCAATGTGAAACTGGAAAACTCCGACTTCAAAGTGGAGGCAGGATTTTGTTGTTATTTTAATTTTTTTTGGACTGGCACCGCAAGCCAGATGTCAGAAGATTCAAACTCATGTTGGTGCAGATCATTTTTGAGATCGTCTTTAAAACGCTACAATGCCGAAAGATGCGGCAGGTTGGCTTTATGAATTATTGTATTAGATGTCATCAGACTGACTGCCTGCAGCAGGACTAAAGGAGAAAACTCTTGAAGCGTCAGGATGGGATGCATTCTGTAACTATCTGCAGCTTTATATACAGAGCTCAGCAGGCACAACCATCACTGCAGACACACACACACACAACCGCTGACCGCTCGTCAGAGAGAGCTAATGAATCAGCTCCTCAGCGGTGCCTGAGCAGACACAGCTGAGGGTGCACTAACCCACGCTCTGATCCCAACCAGCAGCGGTCCACTATAATACACAATACTGCCTCAAAATACAGTCAGAGGAAATGCAAAACTTGTTGTTAGGGGAGGGGGGAGGGGAGGGGGACACAAAATTAATCCAGCAAAAGTGCCCCTCCCTGACCACCAGAGGGCCTCGTACCATACAATTACAACACAAAGAGAGTTTATCCTTTTCATACTTCCTGTTACTTTACATCCATGATTATTTTGTGGTTTGTGTTTTAAAGTGAAAAGCAATATAACCGTTTGCTTGCTGCCTAAACCAGCAGGAAATTTTAGGGTGAGGAGCGTCGGTGTTTTCAGGTTGTAGTCAGAAGGAAAAGGTACGTAATCTGTGGAGGAAGAAAAGCATTGACTGAAAGTAAAATGACGCTTATTTACAATTTAGATTCAAGTTATTGTAAGAAATTGTAAAAGTTGCTGTTATGTGGTTTTCATTTGCATTTTCTCTGTGGGAGAATGTATTTTCTAATGAGATTGTCAGTCACATTTTTAAACCGTTTATTCTGGGGTTTAGGAAGTGAAACAACGAGGCAACTAAAAAATTAACCTGGTTTAACTGTTCAGCTCTCTGGTGCTAATAAATGAATAGTTTCTCCTGCTGAGAACTGGACGAGTCTCTGTTAACTGTTCTTTTACGTGCCAAACTACAATCACCAAATGTACAAATCCTTGCATTTTTTTTGTTTTGTTGTTGTTTCCTAAGGTAACCCTGAAGTTATGTTAAACAAAAAGTGTTAACGCTCTAAAATGTTAGCAGTTAATAAGCAAAAATAAATCGCAAATCACGTGTAAATACGCCAGTAAAATCCCATCTGGTGGCTTTAAGATCAATCGTTCTGCTACAGTTTATAAAAAGCTTTCTTGAATTCAACTCGTGCTTTCAGGGAAATCTCAGGGATAAAAACATCTCACTACATCGCAGGTAGTTGTCAGTGTTTCCACTGTTTTCATCAGATTTGATGTGCTTTGAGTCTCTTCTTCTGCCTGTGGAACATTTTAGCAAGCGGTCATGAATCTGCTGTGGTGCGATCTTTACTTCGTGTTTTACGATATTCTGTGTTTTTCTTCATACGGTAGCGAAGTTTTGTTGGGATCCCATTTCTGTGCAATGTGTTAAGAGAAACTGACGTCAACTTTTCTAGTGTTGCTGAATTTTATCTGAATGTTTTATGGCTTAAATATTACATGTGTAGAATTATCTTCAGTAGTAAAAATGAAAATGATGTTAAAAAATATATCGTATTATTGTATGTGGGGGATTTTTTTTTTTTTTTTTACAGATGGATGGCTTTTTATATATGTATGTCTTAAATTTCATAAAAATGTCTCGGCATAGCAAAATGATCATATGTTGTGTTATGTGTGAACAGAGGAGGATCCAAGAAACACAGGAGCGGGAATAATTAATAAAACCCCTTTTTTTAAATTTTTTTTTTATTGAATTTAATGAAGTAGTGGAGTTGTTGGGGTCTGGGGAGAATGAGTTGGTTGTGTGTGTGTGTGTGTAGGTAGAGTTCAGGTTGTGTAATCATTGAGGGGAGTATTGTCCAAACTGAAAAAAAAACTTAAATGAATGTCATCCAATATGTAAAAAAAAAGTCACGTAAAAACGTAATTATATATCATGTCTGGACAACTACTATATATACAATAAGATTTCTTCAGTGGTCACGTACCAAATTCATTTAGTTTGCTGTTTTATTATTAACATGTATTGGGGGGGTGCACCGTTCCTGGAGGTACTGCAATACCAGGTCGATGCGTGGAGTGGACGGAGCAAGCCCCTATTCCATCTCCCTGCTCCAAAAATCAATTTAATATATGGTCCCCGGGTAGGGGACGTATCAGATATTAAACTGATAAGAACAGATACTACACTTGATCTTAGCCAAAAGGCCGAGAAGCGATACTGTTAATACGGCAGAGACAACGAGGTCATTCTCCACACTGTCCATCTCACTTCAGGTTTGAGAGGTCAACAAACTTTTTTGGGGGTCATCGTACAATTATGTAACGATGTGAAGTTAATGTTGATGGTGCTGATAAGACGAGCAGGTTTGTATAAAAGACAGAAAAAGATTGTTTTTCTTGAAAAAAGGGAAGTTGTTCCGTTTTCCCATAATGCAATGCTCCGCCCACTCCACGCATCGACCTGGTATTGCAGTACCTCCAGGAACGGTGCACCCCCCTAATACATGTCAATAATAAAACAGTTAACTTACTGAACTATCACAGTATCTCTGACGTTTTCTCATGAGTGCCCGAGCACCAATCAACGGTGCGAGAGCTTTATTGTTTTTCGTAAAAAATGTTCTTAGTCGTTCTTGGACGTTTTTATTTTTACGTAAAGTGATTTGCCTTTTTGGAGTCTTTATCATATTATCTCTGCTTCGTCTTAAATATCCCCTCGGTTTGTTTTGTTCTCCACTAGATGGTTCTGGAGCTCTGCATGTTGTTGTGTAGTGTTAACAGACAGGTAAATAATATATTATAGTAATACGATATTCTCATTGTTTTTAGTGCAAGTACAAGTTGGGACGTTAAATAAAGTAGTTTTGTTTGGCCTTCGTCTCCTCAGTTTTTGTCGAGGCTTTTAAGCCGGTCGTGACATTGTAGTTTTTTTTTTTTTCACCTTTTGTTTTTTAAACCTTGTAAATATTTTTTAATTTTTTTTTATCAATATTACTTTTTAATCCTACTGAATGATGTTTTCTAGACTGTGGTGCTGTTCATCATCTCATACACTCTTAAATAAGGTGGTCAGTGCTCCAGTAACCAAGAGTTGTGGAATGTCAGTTAATAAATGCATCAACAGAAAAACTTTTTTTTAGATATTTTAGACGACATGCTATAGTTTGACTTCTTTTTCATAATTTAGACGACGAAAGACTTCATTTTTCCAATGAATATAAAAAAATTCTTTTTTAAAAAACATGACATTTTCAAACTGGAATTGAACCAATGACCATTGAGAGGAACCAGCACTAACCATTAGTGCCTGTGATACTACAGCTTTCCTGTATGAATTTGACGACATTCTTATAGTATGACTTTTGTTTCATAATTTGGACGTCATGCTGAATTATTTCATATTGCTTTTATTTATTTGTGTTTGAGAGCTTAGTTTGTGCTTTGGAGCAGAGCATGATGTGCCTCCAACGTTTCTATAAATGGGGACATAAATTACCTTTGATACGTTTATCAATGTAGCATCGGTTATGTACTGTGCTGTTTCTTGTTTTTTGTTTTACTATTGACTGCGTTTTAAGAAGCTGAAGTTGGTTTCCAGTTGGGCACTTAACAGGGACATTCAGCTCAGAGCGATCGATTCTCCATATTTTGCACATTTTAATGATTTAAAAGTTTGTTCATACGTTTCAGATGAAAGGACTTTCACTTTTCACGTTTCACAATTTATTCTACTTGTGAAAATGCCAAAGGTGCTGCTGTTCACACTCCAGACCAGCAGATGGCAGATGTGGATGTTTCCCGCCACAAGCAAACAAAGAAATGGGAAGTGATCATAGTGCAGAAAACATGATTTGTGTGTTTTTACTCTCTTTTTTTTTTAATGATGTGAATCTAACTCTTTTGCCTGCAGTATAATTTAGTTTTGGTTCAGTTGAACGTCTGTTTGGCTTTCTGTCATTTGTAGTAAGTTAAAATCGGTGATTTTTAAATTCGCTTTTGATATGTAAATACCGCATTGCATCACGGGATAGGGTAAGCAGTATTTTGTATTAAAATATAAGGTGAATAATGATTGTGGACTTCGGTACAAACCTTCTTCATCTACACTGGCATCGTGTAGAGTCGTAGCCTGCGGTTTTGGTTCATTTGTAGACGGTCAGCACCAGCAGTCTGCCCGGTTTGTGTGTGAAAGACTTCCCCGTCGGTGATGTGTACAACTCATACTTACCTGGCAGGGGAGATACCATGATCATGAAGGTGGTTCACCCAGGGCGAGGCTCAGCCATTGCACTCCGGTTGTGCTGACCCCTGCGAATTCCCCAAATGTGGGAATCTCGACTGCATAATTTCTGGTAGTGGGGGACTGCGTTCGCGCTCTCCCCTGATAACTTGGTGAAAATAAAACAACTCATTCAAACAACAGATGTAATAACCAGGTTTTCAGTCTTATGTTTTTATCATTTAAAAATATTGTAGAGCTGTGTTCCTAACTTTACTTCTGTTATTATTATTATTATTATTAAAAAAAGATTATTTTTTTTTACTCTGGTTAGTCAACAAAGTAAAAACAAAAGTTGGTTTACATGATTTTATTCTTTTTTCTGAATATCAGATGTGGATGCAGTTTCATTTTGCTTTTTTTCATCTGAACTTCCTGTTGAGTTGATCGTTATTTGTAGGAGGATGAATAAATACAATTGGTGATTTTAGGTTATCTTTTGATATGTATGACAGCAATGAATTATGGGAAAACGAGCTATATTTTTTTTGTATGTAAATCATCTTTTTCAACCTTTTATACAAACTTGCTTGTCTTATTGCAGTACCTCCAGGAACGGTGCACCCACATCTACGTGTTAATAATAAATTAAAGAAACCGTTAATAATAGTCTATGGTGCAGTATTTAGTAGGCATCATCTTTAAGATTCAACGTGTGTAATAACCATAGAATAATCACACTTTTAGTTTGAGTTGTATATATTTCTGACCTCTTATTACTCTGGTTATTTATAAGTGCCTTGAGTGTTTCTTTTTCGTTACAAATTCTTTTTTTTTTTTTGAATAATTACCATTTAAAAAAAAAAAATATTCAGAACAGTGTTAGATTTATGTTTTAAATATCACAAAATATTTTTTCTCTTGTTAGATTTCATTGCTTTCTGGCTCATTCCCCAAAAGTAAAAAGATCGACTGTGTAGTTCCTCTTATGTGGTTTTACAGTCTTAAAAACTCTTCGTATATGCGGTGAATTGATTTTATTAATAAAAAAAACAATGTCTTGCTGTTAACCATTTTCAGAGAAGCATATAATATTTGTAGATGTGCAATCTGTGCAGATGTGAAGTTATTTAGGTACATCTATCTAAAACTAATTCAGTCTAATATAAAAGTCCTGCAATAAACCATTCATTCACAGAGGTTATTATTGATCCAGTTTTGTTGAAACCGTTTTATAAAGGCTCTGTGATCGTGCTGCCTGCGGTTGGTGGTGTTGAACTGTATTGTTTTATCCTCCACTGCAGATTACGATCCTGCTCTAAAACAACCAGAGTTGTTCAAACTCCAGACCAGTAGGTGGCAGCAGAAGGACTGGATGTTAGATTTCTGCCCCCAGTTAACAAAGGAACAGGAAGTGACTGTAGTGTTAGCTGAAAGATGAGATTTGTGTTTGTATTCTTTTTTCTGAAAGTCAGATGTGGATCAAACTCTTTTTTTTTTTTTTTTTGCTGCAGTTTGATTTTGCTTTGGTTCAGCTGAAGTTTCTGTTGAGTTGATCGTTCTTATTGGGAGCATAAATAAATCAAATTGGCGAATTTCGGTTAGCTTTTGAAGTGACAGCACCGCATTGCATTGTGGGACAACGGAACAACTTCCTTTTTTCAACGAAAACAATCTTTTTCTGTCTTTTATACAAACCTGCTCGTCTTATCAACACCATCAACATTAACTTCACATCGATACATAATTGTACGATGACCCCCTAAAAGTTTGTTTACCTCTCAAACCTGAAGTGAGATGGACAGTGTGGAGAATGACCTCGTTGTCTCTGCCGTGTTAACAGTATCGCTTCTCGGCCTTTTGGCTAAGATCAAGTGTAGTATCTGTTCTTATCAGTTTAATATCTGATACGTCCCCTACCCGGGGACCATATATTAAATTGATTTTTGGAGCAGGGAGATGGAATAGGGGCTTGCTCCGTCCACTCCACGCATCGACCTGGTATTGCAGTACCTCCAGGAACGGTGCACCCCCCTAATACATGTCAAGAATAAAACAGGTCGTAGATTAACATTATATGTGTTCTACATGACAGATTAAAATCTTATGTTCCGTTGTAACGCGGAAGCCTGCAGTTGTTATCTCTGTGGTCCTGTAGGTGGCGATAGAGATTCGCAAATTGTGATTTATGTCACTGGACTGAACATTTACTATATTCTCCAGAGATTTTCATTGATTACTTTTAGCATTTTAACAATTTGACACGTTAGGGATGAAACTATGTTTTTTTTTATTATCGATATATCTGGCAAATATTATTTCCACATTCCTTTTTTAGTCTTTAAAATGTCAGAATTGTAAAAAGAAAAATAATGTTGACTATTGTTTCGCAGCCTAACATTTCTGTCTGTCTTAATCAACAGTCCACTGTGTGGAGGTTTTGTTGTTCCAGGATTGTTGAAACTGTTTCAGAAAGGCTGTGTGAGAGTTTAGGAGGCTGCAGTTTGTGGTGTTGAACTGTGTTTTAAACTGCATTAAGTCCTATTCTGAAACAACCAGTGTTGTTCACACTCCAGACCAGTAGGTGGCAGCAGTGGAAGATGATGTTAGTTTCCCGCCACCACTGAACAACGAAACAGGAAGTTGCTGGTGTGTGAGCAGAAATCATCTGATCTGTGTTTTTAGTTTTCTCTGAATGTGAGATTTGAATCAAATGTTTTTTACTTGCAGTCTGATTTATCTTTTATTCAGCTGAACACCCTGCTGAGCTGTTTGTCCTTTGTTGGAGGATGACTGGATAGAAATGAAGATTTTAGGTGATCTTTGATGTGTAAACACAGCATTGCATTATGGGATACGGGAGCAGTTTGAAATACAGTGTTAATAATGTCAGTCAGCCTTTGTACACATGTGCTTCCTCTGTATTGACATCGTGTGGAGTTGCAGCCCTCTGCAGCCTCTGGTTGTGAGTTTGTAAAGTGTCAGCACCGACATTCAACACAGTTTGTGTGTGAAAGACTTCCCCGTCGGTGATGTGTACAACTCATACTTACCTGGCAGGGGAGATACCATGATCATGAAGGTGGTTCACCCAGGGCGAGGCTCAGCCATTGCACTCCGGTTGTGCTGACCCCTGCGAATTCCCCAAATGTGGGAATCTCGACTGCATAATTTCTGGTAGTGGGGGACTGCGTTCGCGCTCTCCCCTGATAACTTGGTGAAAATAAAACAACTCATTCAAACAACAGATGTAATAACCTGTTTTTCAGTTTTATGTTTTTATCATTTAAAAACATTGTAGAGCTGTGTTTCTAACTTTACTTGTTATTGTTATTATTCTTAAAAAAATTTTTTTACTCTTGTCAGTCAACAAATCAACAAAGTAAAATCAAAAGTTGGTTTACATGATTTTATTATTTTTTCTGAATATCAGATGTGGATCAAACTGTTTGGTTGCAGTTTCATTTTGCTTTTGTTCATCTGAACTTCCTGTTGAGTTGATCGTTATTTGTAGGAGGATGAATAAACTAACGGTGCACCCCCCTAATACATGTCAATAATAAAAAAGTTAACTTATTGAGGTATCATTATATCTCTGACGTTTTCTCAGTAGTGCCTGAGCAAGTGATTTGCCTTTTTGGAGTCTTTATCATATGTCTGTGGTAATTTTGGAGGCATTCAAATGAATATTTGTGGATGGTGGAGTTATAGTTTGCAGTGAGCCAAAGATTTGTCACAATGCTGTCTTAACTCCTGGGAAGATTGGTGGTTAGCACTGCTGTCTCAGCCAGAAGGTTTGGGGTAAAAAAAAATAAAAAAAAAAAAAGAAGTAATTTTTGACTTTGAAAATGCCGTTTATTTTTTGAACATGCCACAGCATGACTTTTGGGTCACTTTTGGACGCCACGCCACGGGCACACCGATCGACGAAAACTAAATGTTTCGGATGACATATGAAGTTTGACCTTTCTTTCAATATTTAGGATGACTTTTCATGACTTTTTGGAGTATGACCTTTTTTCTGAACTGACATGCATGCCTCAAGTTACTTCTCAGTAAGGCAACTGCCCTAACTAGATGTAGATCATACTATGTCATGTCCGAACATTTCATCTCCCAGGTGTTAAGATAAGACAGAAAATTTCAGGTCGGTGCTTCAAAATCTGTCGGGAGTTCGTTAAAATAAACCTAAAATCTTCGGTGCTCTGGCCTTAATAAAATAATCAATGAAATTTTTTAAGATGTAACTAAGTAGGTAAAACAATTTCGCAACAATACTCGGTGCTCGGGCACTACTGAGAAAACGACAGAGATATAATGATACCTCAATAAGTTCACTGTTTTATTCTTGACATGTATTAGGGGGGTGCACCGTTCCTGGAGGTACTGCAATACCAGGTCGATGCGTGGAGTGGACGGAGCAAGCCCCTATTCCATCTCCCTGCTCCAAAAATCAATTTAATATATGGTCCCCGGGTAGGGGACGTATCAGATATTAAACTGATAAGAACAGATACTACACTTGATCTTAGCCAAAAGGCCGAGAAGCGATACTGTTAACACGGCAGAGACAACGAGGTCATTCTCCACACTGTCCATCTCACTTCAGGTTTGAGAGGTCAACAAACTTTTTTAGGGTCATCGTACAATTATGTATCGATGTGAAGTTAATGTTGATGGTGTTGATAAGACGAGCAGGTTTGTATAAAAGACAGAAAAAGATTGTTTTCGTTGAAAAAAGGAAGTTGTTCCGTTGTCCCACAATGCAATGCGGTTTAGTCACTTCAAAAGCTAACCGAAATTCGCCAATTTGATTTATTTATGCTCCCAATAAGAACGATCAACTCAACAGAAACTTCAGTTGAACCAAAGCAAAATCAAACTGCAGTAAAAAAAAAAGAGTTTGATCCACATCTGACTTTCAGAAAAAAGAATACAAACACAAATCTCATCTTTCAAGCTAAGATGGCGCCGCGCTAGCTGCAGCCTGTTGCAGCAGCTCCCCTCCTTGAGTGTGTTGTTATTGGTATTTTTTAAGCCTTTCTCCTCTTCGGAGTTGTTTTTTTCTTTCTCTCGTGTGTTAAGTGAACAGTCAGACAATGGACCGTAATTTTTCCACGTTTCTGGCTGGGGGCACTGTTATTGTTTACTCTTGTGATCAGCTGATCGCGCTGAGTAGACCTCTACTGCTGCTGCCCGGAGCGAGGCCTGAGATCCCCGATGAACTTCGGAGAAGACGGCGGGGTTGCAGAGCTGGAGCTCAGCTGAAGGCGGAAAGGAGGAAATACAAACCAGCGGTACCTGCGATCTTAATGGGGAACGTGAGGTCGTTGGCCAACAAGAGGGACGAGCTCGGCGCGCTGGTCAAGACCCAGAGAGAGTACCGGGAGGGCAGCATCAAGTGTTTCACCGAGACGTGGCTGCACTGTTGGACTTGGGCTCCTGCTAGTACAAAGCCAACATGTGTCAGCCCCCAGTCCTGGTGTTCTTTAATGAGGCAATAGGAGAAGATGTCAGGCTTCAAGATATTTATTTAACAGCAACAGAATAACCAGTTTACAGAGCTCTGGGTCCAGACTATGTTTCCCTGACCGCAACAGAGTATGTGTCAGTTCAGGAAGTCTGATCTCCTGACTTTCCCTCACCCAGTCTTATAGTACAGATACCAAAAAGTCACGTGTATTGATGTGTCCTTTGTTGGTTGGTGGAGGTGGTGGTTGTCTTCCTTCACCCCCTGGAGTCCTCCAGACAGCCATCTGTTCCTGTTAATGCCTCAAAGAACAACAGTATGTGACCCCACAGGTTGCAGACCTCCTCCTGTGACCTTTTGGTTTGGCCCAGCAGTATCACTCTCATTTACATACACAGCCTTTTGTCTACACCTTAGGATTAGTAGTTGTGTTACGAACTTCTTCACGGACAGAGATAACACGGTTACGACGCTCTTATTTTGAAACTTTATTTTGACGCCGCGAACTGTTTCCGCTTCCGGTTGCGCTAATCGTATATGCTACGCAGGACCGACAGTTTAGTCAGATCGAGTCATTGATGATGTAAGTCAGAGTCCTGTAACTTTGGATTTACGTAGTAAAACGGTTCTGTTTATAGCTGCACTTATGTTCTTAAGTGCATTTAGTGTTAGTAAGTGTTTTTATTGTACAATTAGCCGTTCGAATAATAGCCCAACGTTGAGCTAAGTGGCTAATCTGGCTAGCGAGCCGGTATTCCTGTGAATGTGTGTATTAATGCTTAGTTAAGGTTAACTGTTGGTGATAATTCAGTTCTGTAATTCACTTTCTGTATTTATTTCAGAAACTCCATCTGTCGATACATCTATCTGTCAATCTGTCTCCAAGTTAAAATACTGTACGCCAAACTCAATACAGTAACGTGTGGATCAATCAGATGTCTGTGTTCTCTGACCGGAGCCCTGCAGTGGTCAATACTCATCTTTACACCGGTCTCTCAGGGGTCGAATCCCCAACAAATGGTCCTTCGAGCCGGATTAATTGACTACTACAGAAGATGGCATCTGAAGATAGATTTACCCAACAGCCTCATTTCGAAGATCAACAGCGTCATGTGAGACATCATCGCGTCCCCAAACATCTTGAGGCCTACAATCCACAGCGACCTGCCCTTCCCTCCCACACTACAGAGGAGCAGAGAGGAGCAGCGGCCGCAGCAGGGGGTAGCCGAGCGGATGCAGCCTCTTATCTGGACAGACGTACAGCCTCACACAGCCCGAGCGCCGATGATCTGCTGAACACCACTTCACTTAAACGACTCATCGAATCCATCTCGAAGAATGAGAAGGAAGAGGACGCTGAAGTAGTTCAACTAACACACAAACTCTGGCAGTATGAAACCAGACGTCGCCGTCGTCGTCAGGAGCTGCTGGAGCACATCACTTCCTTCCTGATGGAAGAAGAGATGGACAAGGGTCATGACACCAGGAAGAGCACCACCCCAGTGCTTCCAGCCTCATCAGAGCGTTCGGGCTCCTCATGTTCTGTAATGTCATCAGACATGATGACACCTACTCTGGTCCAGCAGTACCCTACCAGGCCAGACCCATTGCAGCCTCATGCCTCAGGGCTGCCTCGCTCCTGTTGTGATACAGGACAAGTACGTGGACAGTTGATTGCTACTGCTCCGGTCCATGAGCCTATAGCAGTCTCTTACAGCTATCCAGCCGCACAGCATTACCACTCACCACAAGTGATGCCTCACACCTCTTCCAACTATGGCCCAACTCACTATGCTACAGTGCCTTCATCAACACCAGCACTCGAGCAGACTCTACCTGTCCCCAGAGGTAATTCATCTACAGTTCATCAGATGCAGCTGCCATCAGGTCAGACTGTGACCCCACACAGCCCTGGTCTGCCACACCGCTCTGCATACGGTGTGCCAATACCCAAAATCCCAGACTTCTCCACTGACAGCGAAAAGGAGTTTGCTAACCTGAAGCTGGCTGTAGATAACCTGCTTGAGCCTCATACAGAACTGTCTGAGAAGTACAAATATCACGTGCTACTCGAACATCTTAAGCTGCCCGAGGCGCAGATGATTGGTCAGTCTTGCCGTCGCCATCCAAACCCATACTCAGCAACTATGCAGGCCTTGCAGCTACAGTACGGTCAGCCACACCAGCTGGCACAAAGTGAGATAGCAGCCATTCTGACCACCTCAGACGTGAAGCCTGGTGATGCCCACACTTTCCAGAGTTTCGCCCTACGAGTCCACCTCCTAGTGAGTATAGTGCTCTCCTTAGAGGGACCCAAAGGTATGGAGCTAAACTGCTGCTCTCATGTCGACCGCTTACTCAGTCAACTACCCAAGTACCACAGAGATGGGTTTATTGAGTATCTACAGGTGCAGGGAAAGCTGAATAGCACTAGTCTCAACCCCTACAATCTACAAGATCTTAATGGATGGCTACAAGGTAAAGCTCAACAGCAGCGCCTGTCCAGCAGATTGGTGCAGTGCTACCAAACCGGACAACCCCAAGTTAATGGAAGGGAGAAGATCACGTTGAAAGGCAAAGGTCAAGGTGTCTCTGTGTATCACAGTACAGGGCCCCCTCCGCAGAGCCCCTCCAGCAACCACACACAAGCAAAGAAACCATTCAAAATACAATGCCTCTTCTGTGACAGCAAAGAACATTATATCAGTCGCTGTCGTAGTATCACAGAGCAGTCAGCAGTTGATCTGGACAACTGGATAACAGAGGGAAGGCGCTGTTGGAAATGTGCACGAACACATGCTCCGGAGTCGTGCAACCTCAAGAAACCGTGCAGCGACTGCAATGGTATTCACCTCCAAGTCCTCCACGGCGTAGCACAGCGTCGTTCCATCAACTCAGTCAGAGACCACAGAAAGCAGAGTCACCAGCATTACATCAAGCAAAGTACTGCTGAAAGTGGTCCCCGTCCTGCTACACAGCAAGACCAAGTCTATGGAGACCTTTGCTATCCTGGATGATGGGGCACAGAGGACTATCATCCTACCACAGGCCGTCCAACAGCTCCAGTTGATCGGTGAGTCCGAGACTCTTGCCCTGCGCACAGTGCGGACAGAGCTTACACAGCTACAAGGGTCAAAGGTCGACTTTGAAATCTCCCCCAAAGATAACCCACAGAAGCGCTACAAAGTACAGGGAGCATTTACAGCTGCAGGTCTAGACCTGGTAGAGCAGACCTATCCAGTACAAACACTCCAAAAACGACAGTCACCTGCGCGGGATCCCACTGAAGACATTCTTTAATGCCAGTCGAATGGTGTTGCTTGGATCAGATCACGTACAACTGATTACTGCCACTAAGCCGGTGCGTAGAGGAGCTAACAGTGGACCTGTTGCCATCCACACTGCCCTCGGATGGGCTTTGCAAGGTGCTGAAAGGTGTGTATCCCAGCCAACTGCAGTGCAGTCGCGATAGGTCCTGCTCCAGGGATCCCTTTAGCCACCTCTGCGAAAGAGCGACCCCGGTTCGGGCACGCCCTGTAAAGGTGCCCCAGCCCTCCACACCCATGGCATTTCTTCGGCCCATGGCAGTCCCTTGCCTCGTGGTCGGTGCTGCCGCAAAAACGGCACCCACCGCCCTTACAGTTCTCTTGCGCATGCCCGGACTTCCTGCACCGCTTGCAAAAATCGGGTTGCCTGGCGTAATGGAGGAAACCCCTGTCCGCCCCCAGCTGGAAGAGAGCAGGGGGGTGTGCACAGGAATCCTGACCCTCTGGATCCTGGTTTAGGAGAACCTGGAACTGCCGGCGGCCTGTCCAAAACCCCATTGGGTCTTTAACATACCTGGCTGCCGAGACCACCTCTGCATATTGTCCCAAAAACTCTGCCAGCGCATGGTCGGTGACATAGGGGTTGTAGGTTTGCACCGTAATGACCCTGAAGTTCGGTCTATCCAAACTCACAACGTTGAAGTCCTTCAGCGGGCCCTCCTCCGCTGGTTCCCGGCATGCAGTCACAACCTTGCGGCATTTTTCTTCCGTCACCATTGTGACATCATACGCCCGGGCCTGCGGGTTCCACTGCAAACAATACACATCCTCCACCTTCAGCTGGAGCTGACCACGAACGACTTTTACACAGAAGTCCTGCCTCACCATTGGGATCTCCTTCTCTTCCTTCCACTGGAACCTCACTGTGTTTCTCAGCCCGACCTTTGGAATCGGCTGGATAGTACCCACGGCAGCCATGGCTCCGTCCTAAGGCTTGAGCTCCTTACACCGCTCAGCTCCAAAACCATAAACCGATACTACACTTGATCTTAGCCAAAAGGTCGAGAAGCGATACTGTTAATACATCAGAGACAACGAGGTCATTCTCCACACTGTCAAATCTCACTTCAGGTTTGAGAGACAAACAAACTTTTCGGGGGTCATCGTACAATTATGTAACGATGTGAAGTTAATGATGATAGTGCTGTTAGAAAAAGCAGGAATGTATAAAAGATTGAAAAAGATTATTTGCATCCTAAAAAATATAGCTCATTTTTTCCATAATGCAATGCTGTCATACGTATCAAAAGATAACCTAAAATCACCAATTGTATTTATTCATCCTCCTACAAATAACGATCAACTCAACAGGAAGTTCAGATGAACCAAAGCAAAATCAAACTGCAACCAAAAAGAGTTTGCTATTTTTGTCTCGATTCCTGTCTCCAGCAGGAGGCGCTGGCGAGCCGTTTGGCCACGCCCACTCGCAAAACACATATCAGATGTATCGTCTCGCCATGCGGGATGTATGTCGCACGTTTCGTGAGGTTTCAAGCATCCCTTGACCTCAAACATCAACTTCCTGTGTCACGGCGAGACATCCAACTTTGCCACATCGTCACGGCGACACCCAATGACAAAGTCGAACGAATGTCTCCATATATCATCAACTACATGTTTAGGTTATTGTGACCCGACTTTACGTTCATGTGATCAACTAGCTCGACGTAGAATGTGAAAGTAGGAAAAGTGTCATTTCCAGTGGCCAACAGGGGGCGCTATGACTATGAGTGAATTTTACCACACAGGGGTCTTCAGGGCGGGCTGTTATCATACCTGTGATGTTTGGAGAAGGTTGGGTCCATGTACATAAGATTTAAAGCAACTCGTAGTTTCATGGCGAGACGCTCAAAATGGCTGCCTCTTACGGGCACACACATCAACGAAAATGAATTATTTCAAGATTTAATCCCAAACATGTTATCTATCCATAGAATGTAAATTCAAGTCAGTTGGACACAATCCCTCGGAGGAGTTCGACAAAGCACAACACGTCAGAATCACCCAAAATGGCGACTAAATTCAAAATGGTGGACTTCCTGTTGAGTTGATGTAATGGTGCAATGTAACTTTTGTGCTTCTAGGTGTGATAGACGTGTCAACCGGATTTCGTGAATTTATGTAAATGTGGCCGCTGGGGCATCTCTTTTTAGGGGGCGCTCTAGAGCCGTTTGGTCACGCCCACTCGCAAAATACATCAGATGTATCATCTCACGATGCAGGATGTACAGTGGTGTGAAAAAGTGTTTGTCCCACTTCCTGATTTCCAATTTTTTTGCACGTCTGTCACATTTAAATGTTTCAGATCATCAAACAAATTTAAAAATTGGTCAAACATAACACAAGTAAACACAAAATGCAGTTTTTAAAGTAAGGTTTTTATTATTAAGGGAGAAAAAAAAATCAAAACCCACATGGCCCTGTGTGAAAAAGTGTTTCCGTCCTGTTTAAACATAACTTAACTGTGGTTTATCACACCTGAGTTCAATGTCTCTAGCCACACCCAGGCCTGATTACTGTCACACCTGTTCTCAATCAAGAAATCACTTAAATAGGACCTGCCTGACAAAGTGAAGCAGACCAAAAGATCCTCGAAAGCTAGACATCATGCCGAGATCCAAAGAAATTCAGGAACAAATGAGAAAGAAAGTAATTGAGATCTATCAGTCTGGAAAAGGTTCTAAAGCCATTTCTAAAGCTTTGAGACTCCAGCGAACCACAGTGAGAGCCATTATCCACAAATGGAGAAAACATGGAACAGTGGTGAACCTTCCCAGGAGTGGACGGCCGACCAAAATTACCCCAAGAGCGCAGCGACGACTCATCCGAGAGATCACAAAAGACCCCACGACAATATCCAAAGAACTGCAGGCCTCACTTGCCTCAGTGTTCATGACTCCACCATAAGAAAGAGACTGGGCAAAAATGACCTGCATGGCAGAGTTCCAAGACGAAATCCACTGCTGAGCAAAAAGAACATCTAAGGCTCGTCTAAATTTTGCCAGAAAACATCTTGATGATCCCCAAGATTTTTTTTTGCATGTCTGTCACACTTAAATGTTTCAGATCATCAAACAAATTTAAATATTAGTCAAAAATAACACAAGTAAACACAAAATGCAGTTTTTAAATGAAGGTTTTTATTATTATTATTATTATTAAGGGAGAGAAAAAAAAAAATCCAAACCCACATGGCCCTGTGTGAAAGTGTTTCCCTCCTGTTAAAACATAACTTAACTGTGGTTTGCCACACCCAGGCCTGATTACTGTCACACCTGTTCTCAATCAAGAAATCACTTAAATAGGACCTGCCTGACAAAGTGAAGCAGACCAAAAGATCCTCGAAAGCTAGACATCATGCCGAGATCCAAAGAAATTCAGGAACAAATGAGAAAGAAAGTAATTGAGATCTATCAGTCTGGAAAAGGTTATAAAGCCATTTCTAAAGTTTTGGGACTCCAGCGAACCACAGTGAGAGCCATTATCCACAAATGGAGAAAACATGGAACAGTGGTGAACCTTCCCAGGAGTGGCCGGCCGACCAAAATTACCCCAAGAGCGCAGCGACGACTCATCCGAGAGATCACAAAAGACCCCACAACAATATCCAAAGAACTGCAGGCCTCACTTGCCTCAGTGTTCATGACTCGACCATAAGAAAGAGACTGGGCAGAAATGACCTGCATGGCAGAGTTCCAAGACGAAAACCACCGCTGAGCAAAAAGAACATTTTAAGGCTCGTCTAAGTTTTGCCAGAAAACATCTTGATGATCCCCAAGACTTTTGGGAAAATACTAGTGATGGTGAGATGAAGCCTCATGAGGCATCTAACCACTTCAGCCAATTGGTTCGAGAAAGGGTTCATTTCTCGAAGCTTCATGTGCACACGAAACTACCTACTGGCCAAGTGTATAATCACAGGCAGCTGTATCTGAACCACATAATGTGATGCATTGAATTTTTGTGTCTGTTATGGCTGTTGGGAATGACTATGAATTACAAAAATGTATGACCAAATAATTTCTGTACATAAATTATCACATATGTGCATAATAACATATTTTTTTAATGTATTCTGTGTGTAAATTTTCCCAAAATGGTAGTATCATATGATATTGCAGGTTGTGTAATAATGTTTTTCTGTCACTTTAGGAAAATGGCATGGGCTTAAGCAGGCAGAGGACAGTGGAAGTGCTTGTGGAACTAGGAAGAGGGGACTGAATATGCTTGTGGAACTTGGACAATGATGTACAGGACAGGGGACATTTTATTCAGAAATAACAGTTTCTCAACAGTTTTTGGTTTTAAACGATTCCTTTTTTTTGACACAACCTCTCCGGCCTTTGAAAACACCCTTTCACAGGGTACAGAAGATGCTGGCGTGCACAAAAACGCAAGAGCAAGTCTATATAAATTTGGATACAGTAATTTTTGCCTCTCCCAGTACTCCAGAGGGTTTTCCAGCCTGCTTATATTTGGCTCTGAAAGGTAGCGCTGGACCTCCACAGGGCATCTGCTGTTACATTTTGAGTCTTCCGTGCCTCCATGACGCTGGTGTCTAAATGATGCCACAGTTTGCTACCTAAGAGGAAACCACAGATCATGTTACCAAGTGTTCTCAGGAATAATTGATCTCAAAATGTAAAATAATAGATTACCTCCTGTGACATCATGAGAGGTGGAAGCCTGGGGGATTTCCTCTCTGCTTTGTTTTGACCGTATAATGGTGGCACACTCGGAGGTCAGTCGTTTGATGGCTTCGGTGGCTTTTGTTTGGCTGAAAAATCCTATTACTTTAAATCGGGGGTCCAGGAGGGTAGCAAGAGACATGATGCTCATCGACTGCAAAGTGTACAGCTTCTCCCGGAGTTGCCTGATGAGCTGGTCTCCCATTTCCAATGCTGCTGCAGGTGCCGGCTTTGTTATTTCCTCCTGAAGGGTGGGATCCAGCATCTTCACGAGGGGGACAACTTTGGAGACAGACACATTTTCCTCTGCCGACAGCTCTACAGTGGCATCATAGAAGGGAGACAGCAAAGAAAGGCACCCCCAGCAATGTTGAACTCTTCTGATGTTAGGAAGGGGATGTCATGTTGTAACCCAGCTAACGCTGCTCCTACTGGCTCCCTTTGCTCCACCAAACGTTGCAGCATCAAATATGTGCTGTTCCATCTGGTCTCCACTTCTTGCATTAGCTTCATGTTTGCCATCCCCAGATGAAGTTGCACTTGTGTAAGCTTCTCCTTTTAAAGATACAGATGAGTAGGCCATCAAATCACTGCAGTAGGAACACAGACAAACTATTAGCGTTATTAGAAATTGGAATAAAGGGAATGAGCATACCTTAGCAGTGGTGCTGCTTCTAAAGAAGCCAACCAGCTTCCGTGCTTTGGCCCGGATGCCAGAGAGCACAGGCTGCTGGTCAAGTGCCTTCTTCACTATCAGATTCAGTGTGTGTGCAATGCAAACATGGTGCCGAAGCTTCAGCTCTGTCACAGGCAACCATATTGGGAGCACCATCAGAGACCATACATGTCACCTTATTAGCGATTCCCCATTCCTCCATCAGGGAGGCTTTCACACGAGCTATATTTTCAGCAGTGTGTGATTGGGGGAATGCCTGCACTCCTAACAGCACTGAACTGAGTGTGGTTTTCTCACCCACAAAATGGCATGTTACAGCCAGGTAGGCATCCATATTGATGGATGTCCACATGTCAGAAGTAAGGCTAACAGCAGCCACCTTTTCCACTTTAGCCTTAGCCTTCTCCTTAGCTGATTGGCCTCCACCATGGCCTTCAGAGCCTAAAGGAAAAAATATATAGTGCCGAACTGAGACACAATAAAGTACTCATTTGTTTCATGCATGCGCCCATACATACCTGCCTTGTAGGGAGAACATAATTAGGATCCAATTTGGACACAAATGCCCTGAATCCAACATCATCCACAATACTGAAGGGCTGTGTGTCCTTCACTATCATGGAGACGAGGGCTTCATCCAGCTCTTGTTTTCTGGTGGCTGGTTAAAAGAGAATAAATACAGTGTCTGTTACCTGTCTTTATTTGCACAATAAACAAACGTGAACAGGGAAAAAGTGTGATGGTGCATTTGTAATATTGTAATGACTTGCCTTGGCTGGGTGAAGCTCCAGTTTCCTCCTTATTCTCATGCAAGGCACGGTAATGCCTTAGCATGGATGAGGTGTTGTTATTGTACCCCAACTCCTTGGAGCACAATAAACACCTCACCTTTGAATAAAATAAGAAACTGTGAAAAATACAGTTCTTGATAAGCAAACCTAATGTGTCTGAAATAGAGTTAGATTTAGCTTACCTTATTAGGAGTTATCAAATCAAAGTGTTCCCACACAGGGGAAATCCTCCTCTTCCTAGCTGGCTCCATCTTATCACCTATCCTTCTCTCCTAAATCTCCAAACTATCTCTCTCTCTCTCTCTCTCTAAACTCTCCAAACTCTCAACTGACCGCAACGCTCCACCAACAACCCACATTTTGAATAGAGCCTGAGGGGTTTATATTGCTGTCAAACCTCCCGGCAAAATCTGAACCACTTCCTGAAGCAGTCACGTGGTGCAGCGAGGCTTCAGAGGTCATCATTTTTGGCTCCTACCCTAAATGAAGCAAGCCTCTACACGCGCTTCGAGGAAACACCCCCTCCATTACTTGACACACGCTTCGAATCACGTCTCGTAACATCACTAGTGCATTGTAACTTTTTTGTGCGTCTAGGTGTGATACACGTGTCCACCGGAGTTTGTGAATTTAGGTAAATGTGGCCGCCTGGGTATATATCTTTTTTTGATAACAGATTTTTTTTTTTTTTGTAAAAATACTTTATTCTTTGCACAAAATGTACATCACATTATCAACACAACGTAATGCATTTTAACAAACATCATCCATATCTCCCAAGGCAACGTTTGAACGCTTCGTCAACCATGAAAAAAAGAGGGTGAAACAAGAAACTCCCTCCAACCCTGCCCACAGAAAACCCTCCCTTTTATATCAACCCCAGTTCCCCTTTCCACCTTTCCTTCAAGGCATGGTGCATTAGAGAATCAAAATCGGCATGTACATGGAACTTTTCAGAGAAGAGTCCCTACCTTAGCGTTACACAGAGTTTTAAAAGAGAATGTGTTTCTATCTGATTGGTCATAACAAGGTGGGGAGGCCATGGTTTAGACTTAGCTCTCCCTTCATTGGTGCGTAGGCTGGTCTCGTTTCCACTAGTCACAGGAAACAGTGCCCTAAAGGGGAGGAACCCCTACACTGTCTCGTGCTGCTCCTGTTTACTGCAAGGTTCCTTTTATCTGTTCAGTAGCCATAACTTTATCAGAGAGCGGTACCGAATGTTCATGTCATGGTGTTCTCCTTGAGCGTGCACCTGGTGTGACAGACAACAATATGTCTTGAGAAACAGTAGGACAATGCCTTAATTTGTGCAAGCAATAAACTGTGTGCATCAGTAGTTTCTTTGTAATAAGTAAACCCTTGGCTCATTGGTTTGTATAAAAGTAAAAATAAACAGATCTAACAGCCGTCATACGCATCTCCCCCAGAGGGGGAAGACAACCTCGAGACTAGGTGGTAGGTCGAAATCCAGCCCAAAGTCCACAGACTCCACCGTTCCCTGAGAGCGTTGTGGGAACGACACGAGGTTGTCCTGTCCCGCTCCCTGTATTTGTGCGATCCCTGCGACATCCGCTTCCGCAGCGGGTCCCATTGTGACCATTGTCCGCCCTCCGACGAGGTTCGGTATGGAGGCCACACCAAGATCTTGCTCCCCCTGCTCTCCTCCATCTCCCCTAGCCTTCTTTGATGTCACCGCTCCCCCCTCAAAAACTTGTGAGCCCTTCCAGACCCTCTCCTTCCCAGCTGCCGTGACCGTCCCACCAGATGGACCCAGATCCACCCCGACCTGAGTCTTGGGCCCTGCTGTTTGCTCCGCCGTCATCCCTCTGCTGCCCTGCTGCTCTCCGGGTCCTTGCCTCATCCTCGGTCGCCTCCACCTCCTGCAGCTTCCGCATTGCGTCCTCAATCGGCCCTAATGACCCAGCGCTGCGGCGCAGTTCAGACCGGCCCTCCGTCCTCACGATAGGTCCTGCTCCAGGGATCCCTTTAGCCACCTCTGCGAATGAGCGACCCCGTTTCGGGCACGCCCTGTAAAGGTGCCCCAGTCCTCCACACCCATGGCATTTCTTCGGCCCATGGCAGTCACTTGCCTCGTGTTCGGTGCTGCCGCAGAAACGGCACCCACCGCCCTCACAGTTCTCTTCCGCGTGCCCGGACTTCCTGCAACACTTACAAAAATCGGGTTGCCTGGCGTAATGGAGGAAACCCCTGTCCGCCCCCAGCTGAAAGAGAGCAGGGGGATGTGCACATAAATCCTGACCCTCCAGATCCTGGTGTAGGAGAACCTGGAACTGCCGGCGGCCTGACCAAAACCCTATTGGGTCTTTGACATACCTGGCGGCCGATACCACCTCTGCGTATTGTCCCAAAAACTCTGCCAGCGCATGGTCAGTGACATAGGGGTTGTAGGTTTGCACCGTAATGACCCTGAAGTTTGGCCTATCCAAACTCACAACGTTGAAATCCTTTAGCGGGCCCTCCTCCGCTGGTTCGCGGCATGCAGCCAAATCAAACTTTATTCAACTCAGTTGTAACAACAAATACCGGTACAGAAAAATACACTCACTTATTGATTCATTCCTCTTCCACAAATCCATCGAATTCTTCATCTTCAGTGTCTGAGTGAAACAGCTGTGCGATTTCGGCATCAAGAATGCCCGAATCCCTCTCGTCATTTTCCAAGTCAGTCTTGTTGCTGTTATCGGTACTTGGCTGTTCAGTGATGAGTCCAGTTTTCGTGAAAGCTCGGACGACGGTTGCGACCGACACCTCAGCCCACGCATCAGCAATCCATTAGCAGATAGTGGCGTAACTAGCCCGGCGTTGCCTCCCTGTCTTAGTAAAGGTGTGTTCCCCTTCTGTCATCCAATGCTCCCACGCGGTTCGCAATTTTGCTTTGAACGCCCTGTTGACACCAATATCTAGCGGTTGGAGTTCTTTGGTTAATCCTACCGGAATGACGGCAAGCTCCGAATTAGTTTGCGTCACTTGTTTTTTGACAGTGTCGGTGAGATGGGCGCGCATGGAGTCGTAAACCAACAGGGACGGTGATGTGTGAAAAAAGCCATCCGGTCTCTTGACGTAAACTTCTCTCAGCCACTCTCTCATTTTCTCCTCGTCCATCCAGCCCTTTGGGTTAGCCTTGATGATGACTCCGGCTGGAAATTTTTCTTTTGGCAAAGTTTTCCTCTTGAAAATGACCATGGGTGGTAGTTTCTGGCCACTAGCCTAGAAACCGAGAACCACAGTGAAGGATGCCTTCTTGTTCCCTGTGGTGCGTATAGATACTGTACTGGTCCCCGTTTTCTCGACAGTACGGTTCACGGGGATGTCAAAAGTGAGGGGGACTTCGTCCATGTTGGTGATGTGGTCTGGATTGATCTTCTTTTCAGTAATTTTGTTCTTGCAGTAAGTGCGGAAGATGGCCAACGTTTCTTTGTAATCCTTTGGCAGTTGCTGCGAGACGGTAGTTCTCGTGCGGATGGAGAGATGACGCCGTTTCATAAAACACCAAGTACAGCACCAAGAAGGATCTCCACGAAAGTCGTCGATCTTCATGTGCTATCGCTGTTGCCTTGAGTCGAATGGAGACTGTAGAGACGCTTCTTCCTGCTGTTCTCTGTTCAATAGTCCACTGTTTAATTTTGTCCTCTAACTGTGGCCATCTCGCTTCGTTCGGTCTTCTTTACTTGGTGCAATTGATTTTCTTGCTTCCTCCACTTCCGTACCATCGATTCATTGATGTTGAATTCTTTCGCGGCTGCTCTATTCCCATGTTCTGCTGCGTAGCTAATTGCTTGGAGTTTGAAACCCGCTTCGTAAGCATGCCTCTTAACAGGTGCCATTTTTGGAGTCCTTTTACGTACACACAAATGTACTGTAATATAATGTTGAATCACAGTAAGTATTACTTATAAAAAAGTGGAGGGGGTAAGCGTACTAAATACTGTTCTCTGATTGGTTTATTGTAGCTAACGCATACTCCGGGCGCAGGCTGCCTCGCATGAATGCACTTTTAGTTTAGACATTACATTCCTGCCATGGGCCGATCAGGTAGTAACACAGCCTACCGTAATGCTTCGAATATCCATTGAGCAGAGCGGCTTCGTTGCTTACCAAAGTCGTACTTACACATTTCGGCAGATTTTTGAGCGCATTGTACCACATAAAATCGATCAATAAGCACAACAAGTAACGATACATAAGGCCCGCTGTCAATTTTGAGAAAATTTAAGGATTTTAAGTGCGCCTTATAGTTCGAAAAATACGGTACACTTGATCTTAGCCAAAACACGAGAAACAATACTGTTAATATGTCAGACAAGGATGTGATTCTCCACACTGTCAATCTCACTTCAGGTTTGAGAGATAAACAAACTTTTTAGGGGTCATCCTACAATTATGTAACGATGTGAAGTTAATGTATAAAAAATTGAAAAAGATTATTTACATCCTAAAAAAAATATAGCTCATTTTTTTCCATAATGCAAATATCAAAAGATAACCTAAAATCACCAATTGTATTTATTCATCCTCCTACAAATAACAATCAACTCAACAGGAAGTTAAGATGAACCAAAGCAAAATGAAACCAAAAATAGTTTGATCCACATCTGATATTCAGAAAAAAAAGAATAAAAACAACTTTTTGTTTTTACTTTTGTTGACTGACTACAGCAAAAAATAATAATAAAAGTAAAGTTAGAAACACTGCTCCTACATTGTAAACAGTATTTAATCTGTTGTTTTATTTTCACCAAGTTATCAGGGGAGAGCGCGAACGCAGTCCCCCACTACCAGAAATTATGCAGTCGAGATTCCCACATTTGAGGAATTCGCAGGGGTCAGCACAACCGGAGTGCAATGGCTGAGCCTCGCCCTGGGTGAACCACCTTCATGATCATGGTATCTCCCCTGCCAGGTAAGTATGAGTTGTACACATCACCGACGGGGAAGTCTTTCACACACAAACTGTGTTGAATGTCGGTGCTGACACTTTACAAACTCACAACCAGAGGCTGCAGAGGGCTGCAACTCCACACGATGTCAATACAGAGGAAGCACATGTGTACAAAGACTGACTGACATTATTAACACTGTATTTCAAACTGCTCCCGTATCCCATAATGCAATGCTGTGTTTACACATCAAAGATCACCTAAAATCTTCATTTCTATCCAGTCATCCTCCAACAAAGGACAAACAGCTCAGCAGGGTGTTCAGCTGAATAAAACATAAATCAGACTGCAAGTAAAAAATATTTGATTCAAATCTCATTCTGAGAAAACTAAAAACACAGATCAGATGATTTCTGCTCACACACCAGCAACTTCCTGTTTCGTTGTTCAGTGGTGGCGGGAAACTAACATCATCTTCCACTGCTGCCACCTACTGGTCTGGAGTGTGAACAACACTGGTTGTTTCAGAATAGGACTTGATGCAGAGTTTAAAACACAGTTCAACACCACAAACTGCAGCCTCCTAAACTCTCACACAGCCTTTCTGAAACAGTTTCAACAATCCTGGAACAACAAAACCTCCACACAGTGGACTGTTGATTAAGACAGACAGAAATGTTAGGCTGCGAAACAATAGTCAACATTATTTTTCTTTTTACAATTTTCTGACATTTTAAAGACTAAAAAAAGGATGTGGAAATAATATTTGCCAGATATATCGATGATAAAAAAAAAACATAGTTTCATCCCTAATGTGGCAAACTGTTAAAAGTAATAAAGTAATCAATGAAAATCTCTACAGTAAATGTTCAGTCCAGTGACATAAATCACAATTTGCGAATCTCTATCGCCACCTACAGGACCACAGAGATAATAACTGCAGGCTTCCGCGTTACAACGGAACATAAGACTTTAATCTGTCATGTAGAACACATATAATGTTAATCTACGACCTGTTTTATTCTTGACATGTATTAGGGGGGGTGCACCGTTCCTGGAGGTACTGCAATACCAGGTCGATGCGTGGAGTGGACGGAGCAAGCCCCTATTCCATCTCCCTGCTCCAAAAATCAATTTAATATATGGTCCCCGGGTAGGGGACGTATCAGATATTAAACTGATAAGAACAGATACTACACTTGATCTTAGCCAAAAGGCCGAGAAGCGATACTGTTACTACGGCAGAGACAACGAGGTCATTCTCCACACTGTCCATCTCACTTCAGGTTTGAGAGGTAAACAAACTTTTTGGGGGTCATCGTACAATTATGTAACGATGTGAAGTTAATGTTGATGGTGTTGATAAGACGAGCAGGTTTGTATAAAAGACAGAAAAAGATTGTTTTCGTTGAAAAAAGGGAGTTGTTCCGTTGTCCCACAATGCAATGCGGTTTAGTCACAGCAAAAGCTAACCGAAATTCGCCAATTTGATTTATTTATGCTCCCAATAAGAACGATCAACTCAACAGAAACTTCAGCTGAACCAAAGCAAAATCAAACTGCAGTAAAAAAAAAAGAGTTTGATCCACATCTGACTTTCAGAAAAAAGAATACAAACACAAATCTCATCTTTCAGCTAACACTACAGCCACTTCCTGTTCCTTTGTTAACTGGGGGCAGAAATCTAACATCCAGTCCTTCTGCTGCCACCTACTGGTCTGGAGTTTGAACAACTCTGGTTGTTTTAGAGCAGGATCGTAATCTGCAGTGGAGGATAAAACAATACAGTTCAACACCACCAACCGCAGCCAGCACGATCACAGAGCCTTTATAAAACTGTTTCAACAAAACTGGATCAATAATAACCTCTGTGAATGAATGGTTTATTGCAGGACTTTTATATTAGACTGAATTAGTTTTAGATAGATGTACCTAAATAACTTCACATCTGCACAGGTTGCACGCTTCTCTGAAAATGGTTAACAGCAAGACATTGTTTTTTTTATTAATAAAATCAATTCACCGCATATACAAAGTATTTTTAAGACCGTAAAACCACATAAGAGGAACTACACAGTCGATCTTTTTACTTTTGGGGAATGCGCCAGAAAGCAATGAAATCTAACAAGAGAAAAAATATTTTGTGATATTTAAAACATAAATCTAACACTGTTCTGAATATTTATTTTTTTTAAATGGTAATTATTCAAAACAAAACAAAAAAAAGTATTTGTAATGAAAAAGAAACACTCAAGACACTTATAAATAACCAGAGTAATAAGAGGTCAGAAATATATACAACTCAAACTAAAAGTGTGATTATTCTATGGTTATTACACACATTGAATCTTAAAGATGATGCCTACTAAATACTGCACCATAGACTATTATTAACGGGTTCTTTAATTTATTATTAACACGTAGATGTGGGTGCACCGTTCCTGGAGGTACTGCAATACCAGGTCGATGCGTGGAGTGGACGGAGCAAGCCCCTATTCCATCTCCCTGCTCCAAAAATCAATTTAATATATGGTCCCCGGGTAGGGGACGTATCAGATATTAAACTGATAAGAACAGATTTTTTTTTTTTTTTTTAAATACTTTATTCTTTGCACAACAACATACATCATATCACATTATCAAACAAACGGAATGCATTTGTACACATATCACCCATATCTTCCCAAGACAACATTTGTGCGCTTCATCCACCCTGAAAAGTACAAAGGGGTAAAACAATAAACCCCCTGCAACCCCGCCACAGAAAACCCCTCCCTTTTATATCAACCCCAGCCCCCCTTTCCACCTTTCCTTCAAGGCATGATGCCCCCACTTCTCCACTTCCCACTTCATCCTCCCTCTCAGATCTCCTTCCACCCTTCGCACCAGACCCTCTACGCCAGCATCCCTCTGGTTTGAGATCAGGTCCTGCCTGGCCACCCACAAACCCCTCTTGATCAGCCTCACTATTAGCCAGAGCAGCTACCAGAGATTTTTACAGCCATCAAAAATACAGAACATAAATTAACAAATATATATATATAAAAAATGCGTTTAAAAAATGACTGAAACAACTTAAACTTTACTTGAGACATCACATTTGATAAGAACATTTTATGAAATATAATAATAAAATAATTAGAAAATATTCCTGTATACCGTTTGTTGAGTGTGTTGTGGTTGACGGTAATTAAGGTTTGTTTACATAGCATTTTTCAAGTGATAAAATGCTAATGTTAAAACAAAGTTAGCAATTATACAATATCTTTGAAGTAGAAATAACTATATAATAACAACAACATCAATGCCTACTAATAAATACAAATACATAAACGTTTAGGAGGGATTTAGTTGAAGGTCAGTTTGTATGGTTATGCTTATATTTGACTTTTGAATGTAGTTAAAACATTTATTTGCACAATTTAATATTAAAATCTCTTTGTCTCTTTGGTGCATACGTGTGAATACACACTTCTTGTTTGACACGTTTTACCAGGTGTGTCACAGCATGAATACTGGGTGATTCAACCCGTCATGTTTTCATTTTGTGATAGTGTGCCTGCATATGGAGCGGTGAGTATTTGCTGTGGGGTGTCACTAAGTACATTTAGCAGGATATACTCTGTTTTTGCTTTCTAGTTTTCTTCCCTCAGGTGTAGGTGTAGGTGTGTGTGGGAGGGGGGGTGTGTGTGTGTGAGATCACACAAACGCTCAGTACGTGTTTGCTTTGTAATCTCTGGCTGAACCTGTCTGATAGGTGTGGGCTGGCTGGCACCGACTTGCGCAGGTATGAAGAGAATAAACAGCACAGTCAGTCCTGAGAGAGGAAGGGAACTTCAGCACCTGAGTGACAAACACTCTCCGATCTCTCACACAAATCACAGAAGGACAAGTGACCCACACGCAGAAAGACCTGTAAACAGGAGGGAGGACGAGGACACTGCAAACCAGGAAACAGTGTTGTGGAAGGACAAAGACAGAATGCTGCAGAATGTGAAGTAACCTGGAGGGGATTCTTCAACGTGGGTCGACAAATGGGTCTTGGATTCTAATGTGGCATTTCAGGCTCTGGGATGTACAAGATGTTGCTGTGTTTCTCAGCATCACGTTATATATGTGTCACCTAGGTAAGCTTTGCAACACATTTCAAACTTTATCTGTCTTCATGTGTTTTACTGTGGTCTTTCACAAGACGCCCGATACGACGATCCTATATTTGTTCAGCGCTGGGTACGTCCATATGTATAAAAACTCAAACTGACTTATTGGCAGGATTGTAAAGTGGGAGGTAAAACTTTTCTGAGGTTATGTGTCCTTACTGGTTTACCAGGGTGAAGTAGGTCAACACAGTGTGTACGCAGGTCTGTGTGTATGTGACCATCAGATTGTAACAGCACTTAAGTTACAAGTACACCTGAGAAAAGTTGAATCCCAAAGAAACTAAAATGGAATTGGCAAAGAGCAGCAACGCAACAACTGGAAGTCAAGCTGCACTTCTTTGGTGATGTTTATGAACAAAAAGGAACATCATAGATTTGACTGGGTCATATATTCTGTCATACAAAAACATGATGAGAATTTATGGAGGTTTATTGCTTAATGATAATTTTAAGTGACTAAAGAGACAGGCTCTTTTGCTACGCAGTCTGGCTTTTTAGTCAGCACTGGTATTCTCATTTGGCATTTTTTACCTGTGCTTCATTAAGCAAACACACCACCAGCAGAACCAGATCTCCCACCGATACCCGTGTGAAAATATTTATTGAGGGGTGGCCAAAACAGACGTGAGACCAGAACTTGTGTCATTAACATTGATCCTTCTCAGCGAGTTTGACTAGTTACATTCCTCCAGGCAGAAGGTTATAATTTAAAGGAGAAACTATGGAAGAATAGCACATTCATGGCTTTTCTGGAATTTAAGACAAATGAGTTCATGTTTGTTAGCAACAGTGATCACCTGTCACGGTTAAATATTTTCCTTTTATGGCACTCTGTTGCGTCATAAACTGGAGGAGGGTTGAACAATACCTGTGGTGTCTATCTATGTGTCTGTCTGTCTGTCTGTCTATCTATGGATCTATCGTTCTATTGTTACTCACATCTCTTCATCCTTTTTACCTTGCAAGCCGGAGCCATCTCCATCCATTCTCCCCAGAGGAGCTTCACCAGATCAGTGCAGGAGGATGTGTTCTTCTCGGTGGATGTTAATTGCAGTAGGAACCCCACCATACAATGGACCTTCATGTCAGCAGCGGTGAGCCGCTCTATAGGGACTTGGCAGCCGGGGATGTACACCAACATAACAGTGGATTACAGCAGCAGAGTGCAGCCTTACGACAACGGGTCAATGAGCCTGTCGGACCTGCGGCTGCAGGATGGTGGGTTCTACGTGGTCACCGTCATGGAAACAGCCGGAAGCAGCAAGGATGTTGGGTTTGTCCTGAAAGTGAAAGGTGAGTGGGGCTGGCGCTCTGCTTACGTCAGTCCTAAAGTAAATAGAGTGCTTTGTTTTGGAAAACATTATTTAAATTCAAATGCCCTCATTTCTTTTTACATTTGACTCGCTGAAGAATACCTGTTGACTAATTCCAGCAGCAGCAAATCAGACGAGAAAAAGCACAGCAAGAACTTAACAAGGAATTCCTTAACATGATTTAACAAGTATGGATGGTCCTAATTGAAGGATGAAATAACAGCCCCATGTCTTAAGCCTCACTGAGTCTAACTGCCAATGTGTCCGTGGTAACCAGTGTGATTTTCGGGGTGTAAGCACGACGGGTGCCCTGCCCAAGTTTCCCAAACCTGTCTTAGGATAATAGAAGCAAGTTTATGACTGTTTGATCCACCAGTACTAAGTTATAAATGTGGCCAGCAAAGGTTAACTCAGAAAGCAGTAGTGCACAGAGCCATGGCTAAGAGGAAGTACCTGCCGGGGCTTATTGTTTGAGAAAATACAAAAGAACAGTTCAACATTTAGTTAAAACAGTGTCGCAAATTACAGCAGGAACCTTTATTAGTGTGTGTGCATGACTGAGTTTGGGACATTTCCATTTCACGAAAACATTTCTGACGGTCTGGTATCTGTAATGGAAGTGAAAGTTGTAACAGCCAGTATACTTCACTTGTGGCTTTCAGATCTTTGAGATTGTCAAAGTAATGCATCAGTAAACAACCTGAGAATATATCTAATAATATATAATATATTTATCTATCTTTGATACATATAACAGCCTGATGTGGGATTCTGGTGTTTAAAGGATGGCACGCAAATTAGCTTGGAAAGTCAATATGATTTGGCTGCTGTGTTTCTGTCCTCCAGAGGTGCTGTATGAGGATCTTCAGTACCTGTCTGTCTCTGCCTTAGTACTGGCCTGTTTCGCTGGCCTTCTCATGCTGGCCATGTGGCTACTAGACAAGGCCTACAGGAAGATAGTGGCATGGAGACGCAGGAAGCAGATGCCAGGTAAAGGAATGTGAACCATACGTTTCTGAAGTGCATGCATATTTATGAACAATGGTATCAATCTGAGTAATATCTTAATGATTAACCCGTCACTAATAATTCAACTCTCTCAAGATAAACTTAGTCTCACTATTTGATGGTAGAAATAAAAAGGTAGCAGAGAATGCGGCTGACCGTACTGCTACCTTTTTAAATAATGTTTTTAAAAAGACATATATGATATAAGCATGTTTATGAGTCGTTTGTTTGCTCTGAAATTCATAGGCTTCACAGGCTTTTTTTCTTATTCCTGCCTCATTGTGTGAAATGTATGAATATGACTTGATGGGTGTGAATATGGGTTGAAGTTATCTATTGTCCTCAAGTAAGGATGTGTTTCAGTACAAAAGTCAGACAAGTTCTATTGTGAGTTTGTTGTGTTAATGTTAGTTTCTGTACTGACGAAATTCACTCTTCCCTTTGTGCAGAAAATGATGCAACAGAGCTGCAGCCTCTTTGATGGACGCTTCGTAGTGGCTTCATGAAAACACATCTGGGACTGTTCATCAAACATGCCAGTGCTGCAACAGGAAGACCTATTTTCTGTTTATATTTTTTAGGATGATGATTTTTTTTTTTAAGATAGGAGGAGTAGAGACAGACAGGAAGTGTGTGGAGAGAGACCAGAGGAATGACGTGCAGTAAAAGTCTGGTCGGCTGGGAATCAAACCAGGGACTCCAAACAGGGACTCCTTGCATGGCATGTCATGTCGTTTGCACCCTAATCACGAAGCCATCGGGTCACCCCAGGATCTTTTAAGTTGAGATGTTGGGTACATAAACTAACTTTTTTTAAATTGAAATAACTTGCAGCCAGGAGGACAACGGCTGGTTTGTTCTTAAAACTGGTTCCGTGTTTACATTCTGTATTGGATACACCTCCAGTTACAGTTCACTGCAGATGACACTGGAATTATTGTAAACATATCACTGATGACACTGGAAATCAATACATACTGTATTTATTGTGTAAGCGAATGCATTATGTGATTTTCTTTCACCTGGAAAAACATTGATGCAGCAGGGGTCTGTATCAGACTTTAGCTGCAGTCATAATAGACCTGTGAGCTGGTAGAGGTCAAATCTGTCCAATTTTTAAAACTGATGGTTCAGAGTAAAAGTCATTTCTACCTAAATGCTGTTGCTCAAATTAGTGATAAAGATTAAACAAGAATCCAGAAAGGTCTTTCTTTCAAAAAAATGTTGTTTGTCAGTCTGAAAAAAAATTCCTTTATTTTTGTGACAAAAGGACAAATACATACAGACTTGTATGGTAGTTTGTATCAAACTGTTTGAGGTATACACACACTTTACATCTTAGATAATCATAAACAGAGCAGGCAGCAGACACTACTGTAGATGGAAGAGACTTTGGCGGTCCACGAGTTCGATTTAAAAAAAAAAAAAGTGACAAGCGAGCCTCTATCATGGCTGTAAAACCTATGAGCAGTTATCTATTTCAAATTTGATGCTGAAAATCTCTAGAAAAAGTAGATTCTATGTATTAGCTGCTCGTAGTCCTGTTTGCTGCACTTCATTTGTATATAAACCATGGCTTTGTGTGTGTGGGAGAGGAGTCAGCAGACAGAGGCTGTACCTAAGGACATGGAGTCAGCGCAGCCATGAGGAGCTCCATCTTGTAGACAAAGTTTCGTCCCTCCATCTTGCTCCAGTGGACCTCTTTGGACGGCCCTCTGAGGTGGCTCCACTTGCCGTCCTGGATGACGTCGCTCTTCGGCAGCTCTTTGGTCTGGCTGCGGGGGAACTGCACCAAAACTTTGCACCCGCTTTCCGGGCCGTTGCGCACTGAAGAGAAACAGACACACAGACACTATATCAGTGACTACAGTCTGCTTATGTTAATTCTCAATTCTACATAATTTAAGGTTACGAAGATCTTCAGTATTACTTTGTCAAAGGGCTTTAGGAAACCAGCTTATAACGTAGACATGATGCATTCAGGAAGTTATATTGTGGTGAAGTTTCTTAATGATCCCTCTGCTTGCGTAAACCTGGCTCTGTATTCCTGAATGATTTCCCTCTTCTCTCTATTTGAGTAGGAGACGGGGTGTGGCCAGCTGTACTTACCTCTACTAGTTGTTGGCTGCAAGTTGCTAGCTATACGTATCTCTAACAGGAAGAGTGACAGCAATGCAAAAGCTGCTACTTTTGTTTGAGGAAAAGGGGAAGCTGAGGCCATTAACATATAATGCAACAGGTCTTATTGCTGCTGCATTGCATTCTGATTCATTAAGTCTAAAGCTGATATAGAAAATGGTTTTAATCACAGTTTCCTGATGCATTTCTTTCCCCGGTTGAATGTTAGTCTGAAAGCGATCAACAGGGTTCAGTGAGTTTTCCTGTCGCACCACACCATACTGTTTATGGAGCAGAAAGTGTAGGCCAGGGCAATAACGCAATGAACCTGGAGAGGTGCTCTGAGTGGCATTCACGTTGGAAGAGGGGCCGAACGTTACTGTCTTGGACCGAAGAAGGAGTGTCAGGTCTAGAGGGCAAACAAGAGCAGGCTGCCTGTCTGGATCTTTAAAACACGTATTCTTCTTTTGTGAGTATACATTGGTACGATTGTGGCAGCACATAAGTGTAATAGTATTAAAAACAAACACAGGGGCTTAGTAAGCATTTTCACCTCAGAACCAATGTCAGCAGCCTCACCTGAGATGGCGTACTCGCCGTTGGGAGAGGCAACAGTGACAGCGGAGGCGTTTCCAATGCTCTCCACTGGGCCCAGGCCCACATGATTACTGAAGCTGAGGACATGCCAGCCCATCACTTTGGCCAGCTGCTGAACTGCGTGCACCTGATGCTGCGACATCTGTAAATAAGGAGGCTTTAAAAAAAAGTGGCACACGACGGCAAAAAGAAGTTGTGCTTATAACTGGTCTGGACAACAACTAACAAATCACTCGTGCCGCACATGTTGTGTTTTGAGCTCCAATCGAACTGATGTAAAGTCATACACACTGTTTCCAGTAATATTAAGCCTCCTCTAAAAACCCAAATGTTAACCATGTGGGAAGGCAACTGTGATACCTGCGAGAGGAGAAAGTCCTGCAGCTCCTGTTCCTGGTGGGACAGTGTGACGACACGTCCATCTCTGTGCACCACCCTGATCTGCTCAACACCGATGTTCAGCTGCAGCTGGATGGATCTAAACACACAAATCATGGTGAGCATTGTCTGAGAGATGACGTGTCAGTGAAGCGTGACGAGAACAACCGTGTGCCAGGAAGGAATTACATGGTGATTACCTTCCGCCATTAATTCCACCACTTACTTGCAGATCTGCTCGTAGCCTTGCGAGGTGATGAGCACCTTCACACTGGACTCGTACACATCGTTGATGTTGGACCAGTGAGCCTGGATCTGGGGGTCTTCAATTCTGCTGGCCAGGCTGTCGATGGTCCGCGCCGTCCTGGTGACCCACAAACACAGTGATATTCACGCAGGGCTCTAATAAGTATTAAACAGTCAACTCTGCCCTTACAAAGCACTTGATGGCTTTTCTGTTTATAGATGAATTTCCCCGAGATCAAACTGGGATGAACAAAGACAAAGCCAAGACGCCTGCTGGTCGAATGCGGCACTGCAAACAGCGCATAATGACCTGGCTCTTCCACCTGGATTTTCAGTATTTCTGGTGGTAATACATAGATGTATCGTTGAATGTCTTTTGGGCTGCTAACATTACTGTAAATTAAAATGTTGTGATACAATGCAAAGACTACCGCTGGCAACTGTTTTTGTACTCAAGACAATCAAACCTAGTAAATTAAAATCACCTGCTGCGTAGGAAGATGTGTTTGGCCTGTTTTATGATCTTCTCCAGCAGCCCTTCATTGTGCTGCAGGCTGGAGATCTCAGCCTTGTCGTAGGCCATTGGCCCCGCGAGGCGCAGTCGTTTGTGGCCAAAGGGGGCGCTGGCAGGATGAGGCATCACCACAGAACTCAGCTGCTGCTTGTGGAACTACAAAAGAAACAAAGTGGTTTAATGAACGGAGGATTGATGAAAATGAGATTGTCATGAATGAAGTGAAATACTTGTACCGCTGGAAGTTTAGTAGTTTTCAGGTTGAAACGTGGCGATGTGTCAGCAGTAACTGATGGATAATTCTTCAGATCAATCAGCTCTGCTTTGTCTCTTTTTGTCATGTCCCAAGCAGGACAACAAAGACTGAAACACTTTTCCTTTAATCAGCCTCTTATATCACTTATGTAGTCAAATACTAACTAAAGTCACAGTGATCGTTTTGATATTTCATGTGTTCTGACCTTAATTATTGTTTCTCTCTTAAATTATCTTGAGAACAAGCTGAGCTCAGAAAACTTATCAAAAACAAAAAGCCTTTCCAGACAATGTTGCCGAACCGAGACAACAGATTTTGATATGAAAGGCTGATGTGAATTTTTGTGACACAACCCATAAAAAAATGATTTTTATTTTTTTTGGATACGGCTCGCTCCATAACTGCAAATCATAACTCCTGTGCTTCATTTTTTGTGATTTATGTCAGATAAGCTGATAACAATACACTGTATATGTGATGAGCTGATATATTGACCGTTCATATGTTGGGGTCTTCCAGACAGAAGCTTTGGATGACATGCAGTGACTTCACGTCTCACCTCTCTCATCATTTGATGCAGATTGTGTTCCAGTACATAAAGGTGGTCGTCTGGTTTGGGTTTCTCCGGAGACGCCCGAGTGTTCTTCTTCTCTCCCGTGGAGTGGCACAGTGAGATGGACAGCTGCAGACCTACAAAATGGAACCACGGGAACAAACTGAGTGTGTTTGCTTTCGGCCTCCACACAGAAAAAGACGACCGCTGGGCCGCGATGATGAAATAAAAGCAAAGGAATGTTTCATTCACAATATTTAATCAGTTAACAAAGTTAAGCCTTTTTCCAAACAATTCAAGTGCAAACATGATTACAAACATCTATACGTGAGGACCAACTGAACTTTAAAAAAGAAAAATTTAACAAGCATAAAAAACAATCTCTCTTTCCCACATTGATATTGCCATGAGATTTCGGACCTGGAAATGGCTGCGAGATGATCTGATTCTTCACAACGATGTGAGGGATCTGGGATTTAATCTGGACAGCTTCCCTGGACAACTGGGCGAAGATCTCCTTACAGAGCAACACATTCTGAGCCGCCTCGAGCTTCACATGCCACAGCTGAGTACCTGAGCAGAGAGGAAAGACGAGACAACAAAGTAGAGCAGAGAAGATGACAGGATGAAGAGAGTTTGGATGAGGAGAATAGGAAGAGATAGAGGATGATTAAAAATATGGGATATGGAGGAAAAGAGAGTAAGAACATTTAATCTGCTGATACAGGCAGTTAATGAACCAGTTTTAAAAGTTTTCCAATTTCCAGTGTTTGAGTGTTGAACTTTACCAGCTTTGGTTTTTTGTGGTCTCCTGAACAGGTTGACGGTTCCCAGATCACCGATGTCTGGAGCTTGTTTCTGAATGGACACCTAAGGATATAAACAGTACTGGAATATTACAACTACATATTTCTAAAATTGTGTCAAATCAATGGGTGAATGCAGTATGGATATTGTTAAAAAAAATATAATGAAAAGAGCAATATTCACCAGTGCCGTAAGACGATTAGTCATTTCTTTTTTTTGCCCACACTTACGTAAAAGACTGTATTTCAATAGAAGATGCCACTGCAGAAATACATTTTTATCCACATGGTATTTTCCTCTAACCTTGATATAGGCTGATCCCTCCAAGTCACTGGGGATCTGGACATCAAGGGGACAGTAGTCCTCCGGGAGCTTTTTGTCCAGATCAATGTCTGTGTTTTTGATCACCTCAAATGTGCCATGATGAGGAAAAAGGGAACCTGTGAGGGGCAATGTGAGAGCTTAGAGTTAGACAACAATGTCCACGAACCATGACAACACATTTGACAGAGTGAGAGGCCTTATCACCTGCGCTCCGGTAGCTGAGGTCTCCCAGGATCTTGTCTCCGACTTTGCGTAGTTTCCACTGTGAACGGAGTCGCAGCAGCTCAGAGTTAAAGTCCCTCTGCCTCCTGTTCTCCTGGTTCTCTGCGACAGACTTATTCAGCTTCTCTGCTCCCTTCAAGAGGAGCTGCGCCGCTGTGCCCAATGATTTCTTTTTACTGATCAGCTGGAACACCTGGGGCGTCTGCAGTGCAGGAAGGCCGGGAAGTTTTTTTTTTTTTTTTTTTTTAATGAATAGCAGATAAACCAGACTAAGAAATTTAATTCAACGTTTCCTCTCCTGTAGACATTTTTGAGGGAAATAATAGTGATATTCTTTAACAATTTACCTTGCCGGCTGTTGGATCCTGAGACACCGGGTCTAAGGCCATGTACTTCTTCTCCTTCACCACGCTGAGCACATCATTCAGAACACACATCTCTGTCAGGGCACTGCGGAGGTTGTTACGGACGGAGTCCCAGGGCCAAAGAGACGGCTGAAACTTTACTGTGCCTGTGTAAGAAAAGCGTAGGTCAAGATTTTAATGCAACGGAAAAAATAGAATCCATATGACTTGGTCGCATAATTAAAGTTCACTCATTTACCTTCTTCTTCCTCTGGCTCCTGTTTGCCCCACTCTCGGTCCCTGGGTTCACCCTCCACCCCGTCCTCTTCTGAGTCGGATCCCTGACTGAAGTCAATCCTTTGTGCCAACTTAGCCAAGTTCTGGGACATGGACAGAGGGGGGACGTATGTCTCCGTCCCATCCAGGGCCACTTCCTGCACCTGCTTCTCACATGTGGATTCAATGCTGACCCTCACTGCTGGACCGCCAGACATGATGGCAGGGGCTGAGATGAGGAGGACAGCAGAGTCATCAAAACCGTCGGAGCCACATCAGAGCATTTAAACTAAACTAAGCGCAAACTAAACATTCTATCTTTTAAAGTTTAAATAATAGTGTGCTCAATGCATGAATAAATAAACTATTACTTGTTATTACTAACGATGGCTGCACAGGCAGCATTGTGATTGTGTTGCTACGTATCGCTAGAAATACTAGCTTTCGTTAGCCCTTTGCTAATCTCACTGGATAAATGAATATACTGTACTGGAGCCCGAAAGAACAGTTCAAATGACAACGTAATCTTGTATTCGTGTAGGTCTTACCTCCGATAGTCACAAGAGTCACGGGTATAAAGAGTTATTCACTGAAGTTGTGGTAAATGTCCCAGTAAGGCTGTAAGTGGCTCATTCTTTGCTCCCAGAACAAGTGCTCTCTACCGCCTCCTAGCCGGATGTTCACGCACCTGAAGCTGGTTGCAGTTTTCAGTGTTTTCAGGTTATTTCATGTTATTTATTTTTGTAGATGAGAAACTATTTTTTTTATTTTTTTTTTTTAAGTTTCATGTAATTTAGATAGTGAACGTCATCGGACGCAAATAATATGAGGGGGAACCTTTAAACCCGTGGTAGGAACCAAAATACGGACGGATACGGCGGGCAGTTTAAACCACCGGATATGACGTTTTGGACTAATTAACGTTTTCTTTTTTCAAGGTTGGCATGGTTTTTTTGGGTGATAAACAAAGCTTTGGGTGTCGATTAAGTCTCCTTTCGGTACTCTATATGGTCGCAGCATAATTAATATACATCTGTTTTAGGTTTTAAATGTCTCACTGGCTAAATAGATCGTGATGATCCTGAAAAAAAGTGGCTCTAGACAACATTAGCCGTCACGGCTAACGGTGGTGCTACCTTGCCTTTCGTTTTTGCGAAATGTCTACCAGCATATTTGGGGGAAAATGAAGAGAAAAGTTTCCAGATTAAGACTGAGCCCCAACGAAGAGGCTCGGATAATACGAGAGGAGCATGAAAGGAGGAGAAAACTGCGAATACAGCAGGTAATGCCAGGAGGTGATGACACAAGTTCCTTTGAAGCGTGTCACAGATTTTCTGCGCTGTTTTCTTCTGTTTGTCTGAGATCATCTTTCATCTACAACAAAAGCCTGTTAAGTTTACTTCTGTTGTGTTGATGACAGTGGATTAACTCATTGTTTTGCTGTTTTATTTTACTCGCCAAATCACGTGTTCAGTGAGTCCTGCTTATTTTCTCTACGATCAACTGATTCATGATTTGTGCTCGAGCTCTCAGATATTTGTTTTAAAGTAATGAATGAACAGTTGTTAAACCTGTCTGGACTGCTTCTTGATAAGCATTGATTTGGCGTTATGAATTAAACATTGATCTGGGCTTTTTTTTTTTTTTGAGTCACCTCCATGAAAAACATCCATTCTGGATAGTTTTACAAGCTTGGCTGATATTTTAAGTATTTTTCATGGACATCCAGGTGCGGGAACAGCAGCGGCACATTGCACAGCAGATCCGCCGAGCCGTTGAGGAGAGACGGCGGCATGAGCTGCAACAGCTGGAGGAAGAGCTGAGGACGGACTGGGAGAGACAACAGAGGCAGAAACTCCACACGCTGCAGAGGTTTTACCAAGAGAGCCTCCAGCTGCTCGGTCAGAGCCACAGGAGCGCAAAAGAAAATGTAAGTTAAGACTGGTGTAAAACAAGAAAGACAGAATCTTCATCATTATTGTTTTCTGTGGTCACAGCTTCTCCTCCAGAATGAAGGTGCTGCACTTGTAAAGGAAGCTGTCACATCTTTTAGAGTCGTTTAGTCCCTGTTGAGGGTAGTTTCTCAGTGCAGACAAGATGCAAGAGGAATTTGGACACTAACACTGAAATAAATAAAGACAATACCAAAGAGAATATGTTAAACCAAAATGTCAACAAAACCACTTGATAGTACTCTTTCTGAAATAGAACACATTGTCCAAATTAATGGTTTGTCGTTAATTTTGATTTCTTTTTCCACAAGGAACCCGACCTGGCAGCCATAGCTCAGAGGGAGGAGGAAAATCACGTCAAAGCAGAGGAGCGTTATCGAGAAGCCCTGAAGGAGCTCAAATCTCAGAGGCTCAAAAACCACGAGAGGCAAAACCAGTGAGCAGCATCCCAAACGTTTCACTTGAATTTCACACATGTAAACATCTTTCATCAGAACGAACAGAACAGTGAATTTACTCCTTTTCTGCAGATCCATCAATGCCAGGAAGAAGGCGCTACAGACAGAAAAAGAAAGATCATCAAAAATTGCCAGCCTCCCTCCGCCTCCTCCAGACCCCATTCAGGTGATTTGGCTAAAAAGTAATAGTTATGTATGTTGTATAATAGTATTTTAAGTTGATCTTTGAAGCCTTTTGGGTGTGCTGGCTCACATTTGAGTGTTCTCACAAAGATTTCAGAGAGTTTTGTCTCAGTAGTGTTTGTTATGCATTTGTGATCTGACTTTCCAAGTTGCCCAGTTTTAATAATTGGTAGAGTCACTTGTTTTTTCTTGTTTTATGCAGAACATTGATCTCAAGAAGTCACATGTAGTAAAGAAGTCTGATGTGAGCGCCTTTGCTGCCACACATTACCACATGCCTGAGAGCATAGTGGACAGACGGGTCGACACAGAACAGGTAAGCCCTCTGGTTCTTGGAGTCACCCCACTCTGTGCTTTGTATTTCCATCTTCTGTCAGAGTTGTCTAAAGTGTAGAAGTGTCTACAGCCTTGTGCCCGAGAGGAAGCCGAGCTGGAGGCGAGGAGACTGCAGGACATTGAGAGAGAAGAAAAGAGGAGGAGAGAGGAGCAGCTGGAGAAGGCTCGTATCAGGGGGAGGCAGGCTCTGAGGAAGGAACAGCTTGTGCAGGTACAACTTACCTGTTACCCAGCAGACCCCAAAGCGGTTGACGTTTAGTTGATCTGCTCCCGTTGCGTACTATCACTGTTGCAAACACCGTTGAAGTAAGAAGACTGACACTTTATGCAATAAGAAGACGGGAGTATCGCTGGATGTTTTTTTGTGTCTAATAGATTCAGAATTTGAGTTGGCAGGCCTTCAAAAGAAAAGGAGTAAATACTCTTAACATGTTCACTAGTTTTGTATCACAATGCCAATCTGCTATGTAACCTGTAAAAAGAGAAAAGAAATGTTTAGTGAAGCTTTTTGTACCTGATGACTTTTCGATGGGCTCCTTCAGGACCGTGAGCGTTTGCTGGTAGAACTGGAGCACATGCAGCAGACAGACCTGCTGAGGAGGAGACAGCAGGTGTCACAGATGCCCGCTCAGATCTTCCAGCCTCTCTACAAGAGACAAGAGACGAGGGAGGACTGCCAGAGGGAGATGGAGTTTGCCTTTGAGGACATGTACACCGGAGAAAGGAGTAAGGATTGTTCATTAGTGTGTGGGATTTTTTTTAAATTTTTTACTGTGAATGTGTTTTGTAACTAATACTCAAAATAAATGTCACTGCTTTTCACTACTTATCTTAGCTTTTAAAGCAGGCAAATCATTTTGAAGTAGCCAGAAGATGTGACTGTTAATGCAGTTTCTCAGATCGTCTTTGTATTGAGCCTTTTTGTGTTTTTGAAAAGCAAAATCACTGTTTTAATGAAGACTCTTGAAACTTCACTGTGTCTGGTCGCAGGGGTTAAAGGTGACCTGGTGGTCCGATTGGTACCGGAGCCTCTTCCGGCTCTGTCCACAGGCAGCCAGGACCAAGAGCTGGATGTCACACAGGATGAAACCCAAAACATACACCATGACACGGAGCCAGAAACATCTACTGAAGGTGAAGAGAAGCACCAGATTTGAAACCTGAAATTATTAGTTTGTTATAAAAAAATAAATAAAAAAAAATCAATATGCAGATATTAGGTGACCTTCGTACAGTATATTGTATGAATTATTTAAATTCTTCAGTTTAGGAAAACATGCTGTCGTGATCATTCCTCACTACGGTCTGCAGACTGTCATGTGCTGTAATCACTAAGCCACATGCGTTTGTCCTGACCTGCAGTGGGACCGTCCAAACCTAGACGAGCCTTAAAGAGACTCCTGGATCGTATCAGGAACCAGCGGACTAACCACAGCAGTCGAGTCCCTGCAGCTGACTCACAAACCATCTTCACGGATCAGATCCCAGAGCGGGACACAAGCATTGAAACAGGCTCTCTGACCAGCGAGGAGAGAGACAAACGGACGTCCGCAGAGCTCCGTGAACCCGCCATCTCTCCACCAGGTGAAGTCAACCACCTGCGCACACATTTGTTTGAATGTTGTTTGTCTTTTATGTAATGTGCATATTGCTTGTATATAGTGTACTGTCTGGAAATGTACATTGCCTATATTGCTTGAGAGTCATCAACTGCTGCAACCAGAGTCCTTGTGTTTGTCAACATATTTATCCAATAACCCATAATTTAATTTTTTTTTTTCCATAAATGTATAAATCTTCTTTGTATTTTCATCTATTTAAAAAAACCCATCTCTTATGTTCAACTTGATGATAGCAGGCGTTACAAACCTTCAGCTGTGGGAGTTCAATTTAAGTTTTCCAAATGTTTCTGTTTTGTTTTCCACATTTACATCCCTTAGTAAAAAAGTTTTTACGTTTAGTTTTTTTTTTAAACGATAGTAATTTGGGATTTTTCTTGTGTTTGACTTCAACAAGGACTGGAGACAACACAGTCGTCTGCTGCAGCAGATACTCGACTTCCTGATGTACTCGCCAGCAGAATCCGAGGATTTGAAGAAGAACGAAAGAGAAGGGTACATACGGATTCCTGCTTATAGGACACAGAGCAAGAACAGTGTTTTTACAGTGTTCACATAAATGTAGGAAAGAGCAGTGAAAACTGTGATGACTGTTAGATTACGTTGTAAGAAAATACTGTGGAGACACATAAGAGTAGGTTTGACATGTTTCCTCGAAACGCTGTGTAAAATTGTTCAGCGGGCTTTGAGGTGTATTATCTTGCTCGTGGTAGGCGTGTCAGAGGTGTTGCCCTATCAGCAACGACATGCATACGAACCCTGCGCTATTAAAAAGGCTTTGCATTTGCGTAACAGGGAGTTCAAGATACCACCGTCTCTGTTTAAATACAGGTTTTACTACGTTTAGTCGAGGCTCGATGAGCTCCTGGTTTCATTGTTACCTAATACCATCACGCATTTAATGTGATTGGTCAGAATTTACTGAACCAGGTGCTCCTCATTACTTAATTAGTTCAGCCTTTACCTGAAGCAGGAGCGCTTCGGGCAGTGTGGTCATGTCTTTTCAGAGGAGGCTTCACATCTCTATCTTCATTTCTTTTCTGCTTTGAAAATGCTTGCACAACAGAGTAATGTCACACTTTTGGCTTTATGAATTGTTTTGGAGCCAAAAAGGATTTTCTCTGAAGTTGATCATGATAGGGGCAGAAATGTTGCATCTACGTCTGGCAGAGAAACACAGGAGCCTCATTCCGGCCTCACTAATTCTTCCTGCTAGAAGGGTGATCCTTCGAAGACCGCATTTCACAGGAGGAGGTGCACGTTGAACCGGCTCCTCCAGGAATTCATCTCAAACTGCATTATAATTAAGACAGCTAAAGTAGCTAACAAATGAAAACTGGTTTCATGATCAGTCTGATCGGTAATGAGTGAAAGTTGGCGGCGCTCACTGTTCAACCCTTCTTCTTTTTTTCTTTTTTTTTGTTGTCCCAGGATGAAGAGCTTGAAAGGGAGAAGCAGCAGCAGATGTTTTTGCTGCAGGAGCTGGAAGAACAGAAGGTCAAATTGGAGCAGATGCTGCTGGAGGCTCAGCAGGAGAAAGAATATCTGAAGGCTGCTTTCACCCAGGAGATACCCACTAACCAAGCAGAAGTACCTGTCTATGACCAGGAAGTCACCTCTGTCACCTCCACTGAGGTTGGCCCCTGGCTGACTTTCACACTTAATCCTAGTTTTCTTTTAAAATTCCATGATACCACGTGTAAAGTATTCAGCGTAGTATCACTAATTGCTACCTCTGTCTGTGCACTCTACAGCTGTTACCTCCTGCGAGTGAAGAGAACCACACCAGAAGGGTTCGAGAACACCAGCAGCGGCTGCTGGATCAAAACAGGTGTGTTTTAAGCCTGAAGACAAACGGATCTTTTTTTTTTTATGATCAACCAGCATATCTCACCATTTTTCCTGCAGATCTCAACAGAGTAGTTAACCCCTCATAAATATCTGTTACTTTTACTGGATATATTCCTAAAAAAAAAAATAAAGTAGTTGTACAGGGGAGAGGATGGAGCTCGTAAAGCTCCTTGAGACATTTGTGACACTGGTCTGTATAAATACAAATAAAATGAGGACTTTTTTTTTTTTTTCCTTGGACCACCTTTTTGACGTTAGAACTCATCAGAGATCAGTGGAAGTGGCTCGCCAGCGCCTGGAGGAGTACCAGCGAGCTCTTCGAATTCGTTACAACATGACCGCCACGTCGCCGCCTGCTGTCGTGCCCCCAGGCCTCGTCCTCCCACCTCGGCACAGCACTCGCTCTGTACATCTCCCAGCTCCTCCACAACTCCCTACGGCTGCTGCTGCAGTGCCCGCACACATTCATGAGGAACCACAAACCTACCAGGAAATCACAACAAGAGCTTCTGACATAATGGGCTCGTGGAGTGTTGGCTCCGATCTGCTACCAGATGACATTGAATGTGCTTTGTACAGTCCCAGCAACCAGAGAGCCGAGGCCACCACCTGGCTGACTGACAACATCATGGAGAGAGTAACAGAGCACCTCCCAGAGAGACTGAGAGTCTCCCCAGTCACCAAAGAGCCAGTACCTTACAAACCGTTCACAACACATCTCTCAACCGGCATCGCACCACAGTCATCCTCGGACGCCATCAGCCCGAGCACGGCAGACCGCGCACCTCCAGGTGAGCGTGGCACCTTGTTGCAGGGCTCCCTGCGGACCGCGTCCCTGAGCTCCAGAGATGATGACATCACCTCGCCATTGGAGAGGCAGAGACGAGAGCTGCTGGAAGTCCAGAGACGGATGCTCGAGCAGAGGGAGGCAGTGATGCTGCAGCGAAGGCAACAAGAAGAGGAGAGGTGGAGACAAGAGGTGGAGATGGAGCAAATGAGGAGACAAAAGCAGATGTTGCAGGCTCTGATTAATACTGACGCACGAGTAAGTGAGAGTACCGCTACTCACCGTTGTATTTCTGTCACTGTACAGTAGACAAATCGTAGTTTTCTTTAGATTTAGATTTGTGTTCAAACAGAAAATGATGAACAAGCAGTACAAACAGGTCAGAAAGATCAACTCCTAACCAAGCAGGACTTGGAATAACAACCCTCCGGTGTATTATCTCGCCCACAGCCTGTTTCAAAGACCGCTGGTGAAGAGTTGGTTTCAGGGAAAGTTGATCAAAACCGCCTCCAGTTACTTGCATCCCTGCTGAGAGCTATCGAGGAGTCGAACAGAGGAACTTTATCACGCCTACAGGACGCTCCGCAGGAAGATGGCTCCCCTCAACATGTGCCGTCTACCACTGGTGAGACAGGTTTGACTCTTTCCACTTATTTTTAGAGTGGCTATTTAATCCAGCACTGACTATTGGTATTAATATCATGAGTTTACACATTTCCTATTGAACTCAAACCCAGGTATTGTAATGCTATTATCTTGGTTTTATGCTTCATTGGCAGTAAAAAACAATATGGTGCTGAAATTCTGAAACAAATGATTTTTTTTTTTTTATTTTTTTTACATTAACTGTAGAATATGTGTGTGCGTGTGTGTGTAAAAAGAGCGATGATGTGAAATTACTGAAACTGAAGTGTATTTAATGAAAATACATGTTATGATGGTTTCTACACTTGAACTGAGCTCAGTGAGTCTGTGTGCACATACATGTTAGAACCAAACACAAAGTAAAGTCAGACTACAGACAGATGAAGTAACTTACCAAATGTTAACAGAAAAAAACAATTAAAATTGGTCTCTAAAATTTCTTCAACACATTTTAATGTCTGCAGTTAAGGCTGCTTAGATAAACAATACAGGTATCATTCTGCATGGCTGTTTAATCCAGCACTGGCTATCAGTATTTATTACATGAGTTTATACATTTTCTATTTAACTCCAACCCAGGTATTGTAAAGGTTTTTAGCTTAGTTTCATGCTCTATAAACTTTCAAATGTGCTGAAATTCTGTAACACATTTTTTTTTTACATTTAACTTTAGAGCGTGTGTGTGTGTGTGTGTGTGTGTGTGTGTGTAAACGGAGCGATGATGTGAAATAACTGAAACGGAAGTGTATTTAATGAAAATACACATTATGATGGTTTCTACACTTGAACTGAGCTCAGTGAGTCTGTGTGCACTCGGGTATTTGCTGGATTTAATGCTCTTTAAACATTGAAATGCGATATGGTGCGGAAATTCATATTTACACTTTATCACCACAAAACACTTCAGTTTTATAAACATTGTAGAGTATATTTTTCATTTGAATCTTTTCCAGCTGCTGTATCTCAGAGTAATGTTCCTGTCACACCCGCCCCAGTGTCGGTCCTCCTCCATCCTCCCCGAGCAGCGAAGCCTCCGGTAACGCGTGTCAGGTTGGGCTTCATGGGGATGACTGAACAACATGAGCTCAGTGCTATTCAGGAGGCAGAGATTCCAGTCGACAGCAGCCAAGTCACAGGTCCGCTCAGCCTCTACAGCGCATCAACGCCACTGTTTTCATCACATGGCCAAACCACACACGGGAATATGAGTTGATTGGTTTTGTCATTGTTTCTTGTCTGTAGGCCCGGAGCACAGTGTGACGGTTCCTTCACGCACCGCAGCCTGGCATGCGGAGGAGGAATCCGAATCAACTGTGGCCTCTGACGGGACTCTTCAGACATCCTCTGTGTCCAGCAGTGGACCGCAGACCGCTAAAAGACCAGCCAGCTCGGGGAGGAGCTCGGGGAGATCCAGTCATCTCATCTGGAGAGAGAGGCTACTGGCGGGGGCAGGAACATCTCCAGAATCTTCCGACTCTGGTATGTAGAGGGCAGGTGAAGAGCGAGGAGATAAAAGAATATTGAAAACATAGAGAGCGAGAATAAAGCTATTTCACATTGCTTGTAATGTTATTTTCCAGATTCAGTCCTGAGAATAATCTCACCGTTTTCTTCTGACTCTGGGAGAGGAGCTGACTTCTCTGGTCCTGCGATAACCAGCTACGGATCCCCCACTGAGGTAACTAGGACCGTGACCATGTACACAACTTGGCACTACTCTGTCCTTCCCTGGGAACATGTCATCAACCCCTGTGGCTGATTACTAAGTGGCAAGAGACGGAACAGTTTTGGTTCACATGCAGTGATAAAGCATCTGTCTTTCTGCTTTTCTTGTCTTGTTGCAAGTTGGTGTTTTCTCCGGTGCAGTTGCATTTATGCCCACATTGTAACGGCACAACAGCGATGATGGATGACATGAATTTCACTGCATATCGGCACAGCGTTTTCTGTATTTCTAACATTCTCTGAGGTTCACATCTTGTGGATCAATGATGAAAATTAGCCAAATCTGAGAGCTCGGGCAACATCTACCTCAGCCGATGATTACGCTTGAGAAGCTTTTGTGTGTGTGTGTGTGTGTGTGTGTGTGTGCGTGCGTGTGTGTGCGTGCGCGTACTGAGCAATGATGTGAAAGTACTGAACCTGAAGTGTACTTATTGAAAATACATTTCATGATGGTTTCTACACTTGAACTGAGCTCAGCGAGTCTCTTTGCATGTACATGTTATAAAACAAATGCAAATTTAAGTCCTCACACTATAGAAGGCTAAAGTGCTTTATACCAAATGTTAACAGTTTGAGTATCCACCTGTTGAGAATTTAAAATGGTAAAAATTTCAGATTAGAATTGTAGTCTAAAATTTCTTCAACCCCTTTGAATGACTCCAGTTAGGTTTGCGTATATAAACAACGTGACCCTTACACGATGAGCACGCTGCTTTGATTTCTGTAAATAGTTGAAATACTGTGTTCAACAGCAGCTAGAAGACATACATGTATGTTTCATGATTCGGGTCTTTATCTCTATGACACTTGTACTTCGTGGCAGTGTCCACGTCGGCCTCCTGAGTCGGACTACCGCTCCTCCACCACCATCTCCACCGGCAGCTACAACACCACAGACCACGAGCAAAACAACAACACCGGTGAGTGACAGCAGTCTCAGAGGACACGGTGCTTTTGTTCAGCTTCTCACCACGTGGCTGACTGTGCTCGAGTCTTCATTAGGGATAAAAACATTTAAAAAAAAAAATGAATAGCCTGTGTATCTTCAAGTCAGACCATCTACTAGAAACTGAAACAAAAGCTGTTTCTTCATTATTAAACGGGGAATGTCATGATGTGGTCCAACATGGTAAGAATTACGGACGCTGGCGGCTGCACATAAGTGTTCCTTGTTATGTCTGTGAATCTTTAAGGTGATAACATGAGACTGTACACAGGACCCATACTGTGTACACACAAGACAACAGGAGCATTGTGTTTCTAACTTTGCGCTATCGTAAATGTGCCGACCTCTTTCTTTCTTCGCCCCTGAACCGACGTGAAGAACAAGGAAGTGGCGTCTCCTCTCCATCCGGTCGAAGCCGCAGTGTTGAAGAAAGCCCAGCTGCTGGTCCTCCCGGTCTGGCTGTAGACTCGCTGTTTAATGACAGCAGCATCCAGCACATCATAGACAGATACACGCGAGAGCTCAACATCTCCCTCAGCACTGCTGGGAAAACCACAGGTACACACCGCACACAGTGAAGTTAGTTGGATGGTAGAAGAGGAATCTTCAGATCAGTCTGGGATGTGTTTGGCAGGTGGTTTCAGACTTATTCTCTTTGATTGAGGCGTAATTATCATTTAAACGTTGCGGACATCAAGAGATATCCAGATGTTTAGAATCCCGTCTCGTGCCAGTACAGCGTCTGACTTCCTCTCTGTGGGTCTGCAGACAGTGAAGGCTCTCACACGGAGGAGCTCAGCTCTTCAGAGTCTCCGCAGTCTTTGGTTCGGGTCTCGCAGAGGAGAGGAGACGACGATCGCTCTGCAAGCCGCGAGTCTCTTCACTCCGACGCAGCAGCACAGAGCAGTGGCCCGGTCAGTGACTCGCCTTTTCACATGTTCTTTGAACCACACGGGGGAAATATTTTCACTTGTTAAGAAGAAACGACAACGCACCTAAAGTCTGAATCGAAGGCATAAACCTGTAGTTTGTCTCAGGTTTGTATGCAACTTTAACAAGTGTGTAAATTGAACTAAACCTGTAATTGTCTTGTAAATGTTTTTTTTTCAATTGATGTTGTTTTTGCTGCAGGAATGGGACACTGCAGCCAATCCCATCCCGAGGCATTTCCCAGGCGAGGGGCCGTCACTGGCCGAAGACCAGGAGCACGACTCTTTCCGACCTCTGATCGGTCAGCTGGCAGACCAGTCATCCTGTCTCGCTGCCGAACAGAGGGACTCGGCCCTGGAGCATCTAGTCGGTCAACCGTCGGCTCACTCGTCAATGATCGCTCACCCGCCGGATCAAGACGGATGGGATTCCACTCTGAATCGGATGATCGGTCACCTCTCCCATCAGTCCAGCTCTCATTGGCTGAGTGGCAGGCAGGACATTTATGCAGGTCAGCTGATGGGTCAGATGGCGTCGGAGCCGTCGACCACGTGGTTGAATGAAGCTCCAGAGGAGGAGTACCAGATGAGGCCGCTGGTCGGCGAGCTGGATGAGTCTGCTGGGCAGCAAAGTGGAAGCTCAGGTAAATGGATCGTACAGGGAAAGTGAGACATGCAGTGAGGTTTGAGATTACTGGTAGACAAAAGAGCAACTCCAACCTCCCGCTGGTTACCTACAATAATCTGATTATGGCCGTCTGTCACTTTTTTGGGGCAAAAAAAAAAAAAAAGGTGAATCAAAATGCAATCCTAATCTAGGGTAATATATAATACAAATAATGGACTTTCAATACAACTATGAAACACTGATCGTTAATGAGATGATGAGGTTAGAAAGTCGATTTTTACCTTGCAGTGCTTCTCTTTGTTCTGGTGGTTCGGAGGGAAAAGGGCTTTGCAGGCCAGACGGATGGGTTACTTAACATCCTGAGCGTGACTAGCAGGATGACACACTCAGAACAAACTAAGCAGGACAGAGTCAGGTGTGGTGATTCCAGGTATTCAGAACAGGTAATTGAACAATGTCCTCTACATTCAGGTTTTGTCATCACCCCGTCTGCCGTTTGCAGGTGAAAGGAGCGATGTGGCTCTCGGAGTCTCAACTGAAGCCAGCGTACTGTCGTCCCAGAGGTTGTCTACTGAAGCCTGGTCAAACAGTCCCTCTGTCTCGAGTGTGACTCCACATTCACAGGACCAGACACAGCAGAGCCGAACCAGTCCAATGGACCTGGACTCCGAAAGGGCTGAAGGTGCGCTATAAAATATTCGAGGAGTTCCAAAATGACCCAAAATTATGGAGGAGTTTGTCCTCATGTATGTACAGTTGATCTGATGTGTGTTTGTAACTAAAGCAAAATAAAAGTTGGGTTTGGTGAACTTGAAGGTGAAAAGAAGTCAGATTTGATCATTCTTTTACAATGTATTTTTTAACCTAGTTAGAAACCTAACTTTGTCACCAATTTGTTTTTGTTCTTTTTGTTTTTTATTTCCAGGCTCAGATTCATTCCAGCCACTCATGGTGGAAGTCACCCACAATATAACCGCAGACCCCTCCATGACCTTTCACCTGCCTGAACACAGCGAGCCTCCCTCTCCTGAAGGTCATCCAGCCAGCGAGGAGCGCAGCGTCTCCACACCTTCTTTCGAGTTTGAAACTCACACTGATGCTTCTGTTGGTTCTGAACCGTCACCGGAGCGCCTTCGAGCAGAGGAGTCGAACCGACGCACGACGGCTTCCCCCGCCTTCCACGAGTCCTTCTCCCAGCTCATTACCACCGAGTGCCGTCCCCATGAGTCTGTCCTCCTGCTGTCTCCCACCACGGGGACAGATGTGGAGCAGACGGTTCGGATTCTGTCAAATTTAACCGTGTCTGAACTTGCTGTGGAGGTGTGGCAGCCAGAGGCCAGCATTTCTAAAAGGAATGGAGACTCTGTCCCATTCACTGATCTGTGCGCCAAAGACCAGAAGTGTGAGCAGGGTTCAGACCAGAGGAATGATGGTCCTCTCGCGGATAAGATATTGGTACGAATACGTTCCCGTTCACCTTTTGTAACATTTGAAAAAGCAAGATTTTTTTTCAAACATGAACTCACCATTTTGGTGCCGAAATAGCCCCTACAATGTTCTGTTGTGCTACAAAGGCTGATTCCTGTTGTCCAATATTACTTACGGTTACGTCATTGGCTGAGTTTTGTACTTGTCATTGTCTATCAGGAAGCTGCCAAAGAGACGGGGATCCTGGAGCAGTCGGAGATCTCACTCGTTAGTCTGACGGACACCACACTGCAGGACCAGGAGACGGCCGTCATGGAGGAAGAGGGAGTTCAGGAAATACAACATCCAGGCGGCATGAGTGTTGACGGACAAGACGGCCAAGAGACAGAGGTAACGACACGATTTCTGTGACCGACATCGATACATTTTCACTTTTTGACTTCTGCTGCCGGCCTCTTTCTGATCTCTGAACACACACCTTGTCTTCTAGTCAGAATCTACGTTGTTAGCAGAGGAGACTCCAGAGGACGGCAGCCAAACACATCCAGGTACAATCCCAACATCACAGACTTGTGTACCTGAAATAACAGTTGGGAGTGAAGTGGTTCCATTTTGGGGGGGGGGGATAAAGTTTTAAATGTCCGAGAGCAATAAAAGGGTCAATTAATTGCGTCTCAAAATCCTTTCTTTGTCATTGCACTGAGCCTGTCCCCTCTCTCTTCTTATGTCCAGTGACAGTCCTGGAGTTTCAGTGGGGCCCCAGCAGAGACCTGCAGCAAGTCTACCAGAAGAAGCGCAGAGCTTTGCTCCAGAGATCCAACCGCAGGGTGGAGGAAGTCAAGGCCAAAGGGGCTCTAGCCAAGATTCAACTTGAGACCCGAACTCCATCTGAAGCCAGAGAGCAGTGTAAAGCTAAAGAAGCTCCACCAGACACCTGTAGGACAAACACCAAGTCAGAGCCGCCACACAAGACTGATACCAAGCCAAAGGGAGGACAGGCTGCACACCAAACCACCAAGAAGTCCACATTCATCAAGCAGAAGAAGCCTCAGCTTCAGCCTCCAGGTAGCTACGCTTCGGTTGAAGTACCACGAGCTCGACATTTGTATTGCGGCTGGAAAATAATGAAGAAACTCAAAGAAGCTGTCATGTTTGAGCCTTTTTGTTGGCGTCATCAGAAGAAACGATTTTCTTTGTTGTTGTTTTTTTGGACATTGGGGAGTTAGAGCTGTGTATTACATAATAATATAGTTAATGAGCTTTAACTTGTTTATAGCTACTAAATACTGCATCAAGTAATTTTGTGAAAGAATTACAAATTTTTTTTTAAACGCCAGATGCATAATTTAGAAACTTTACAAGATTTCCCCTGAAACATTTCCAGCTTTACGACCCTTTGTTCTGCACTACATGTACTTTCTTGTGTCAAGCCTCGTTAAATCTGTGCAACCATTTTCCTTTTCTCCCTCAGTGAGTGATCCCCGGCTGAAAAAGGTGGAGGAGGTGAAGATCTGCACACCCGAGCAGAGGAAACATGATGTTGCCGAGATGCACCAGAGAACTCGAAGGTGCTGCGAGAATACTATTAATAATACTCCTAATAACTTCTACACTGTCTACTGAGAGTAAATATTGTTCCTACACTTATATTTGAACCCTTTTCCGAAGTGCAAAAGTCCTTTTTTTTTTTTAGACATATTAGGCTGAAAATGAAAGTGATGTTGACTAAATCTAAATGATACGGCATTCACAGCGGAAGTGTATTTGTGACGTCGTGTGTCTGTGCAGACTGTATGAGCAGCTGGAGGAGGTGAAGCATCAGAAAGCTGCCAGGAGCAGACAGGACGATTACGCAAAAAACAGACTGAAGGCCAAGGAGTTCCACAAGGTCATTATTAAATGAATTATGAGCGTTTTTAAAGACTGTGTGCTTGTTGGAGAGCTGCAGGCACCAAACTGTTTTTTTTTTTTTTTTTTTAATTATTTTGAGTCACTTCATTAAAAAATATCTTTCTGCCTCATCTCTTCACAGAAAACCTTACAGAAGCTCCGTACCAAGAAGACTCCGTGACTTTGAACGCGTTATAGTTTTACTATGGAATATTTAAAAATTTTTTATCAATAAAGATTTTAATTTATTTGAATGTTTTTGAATCACAGCACTTTTGTGGTCACAAGATGATACAAAAATATTTAGCAAATAGCTACCTATCGTTTCAATCAGTCACATTAAACATTCAGATGACTTTCTTTACTAAGAAAACACTCGTGAAGTTTATTACAGATGTTACAAACCTCTCTGTTAATATTTTTAAAGCAATGAGCTGAGAATAAAGCACGAGTGCAGACGAGCAGCTCCACAGAACAAGAAGTTAGCGCAGTCAGATGTCACATTCACATGAGGTCCGACTAATCTGCTATTTCTGATATTACAGTATAAAGAGCTCCAACGTTACCCGGAGGATGTTAACATGGAGGACATGTTAACCTGCACACACGATTCCACACAGGCTGTTTCAGAAGGGTTTCCACCCAATAAAGACCATCTACTCTTTTTATTTTCAACTCCCAAAGTCCCACAATGCAAAAAAATAATAATTTGTTTTTGTTTGGCGTTACAAGCGCAGCGTAGACACAAACAATCTCAGGTGGTTCCTTCCCATGTAAAAGGCCACAGTAGCGGAGGGGTGGGTTTTTATCTGAACTTTTAGAGTTTGGAGAAGGCAATCATTTTGGCACTCTTCTTCTCCATGGAGGCCTGAGCTGATTTCATCACATCTTCAGTCTGAAGCATGCTCATGTTCCACGTGGCCTGAAGGAAGAGCCACAAGGCGTTGTTTAATAATCGCATTCAAAAAGCAGCTTTAGTGTTTACATGCATTCAAGTAACCAGGTTACATTCAAGCTGTCTGTCGTCAGCTCATTTCTCAACATGTCCATCTCGTGTCCTCACCATGTAGTCCAGTCCCTCTGCTACGCTGTGGTCTCTGGAGTAGACCAGGTTTATCTTGGTGCCCTGCACAGCCACAGGGCTGCGAACAGCGATCTCCCCGGCCATCTCCAGAGCTCCAGCCATCAAGGCCTCCTTATCTGCAAACACTCGGCTGGAGAGGATTTCAAACAGTCAGTACACCTGACGTTTTGCAGGCTAAAAAAAAACAACCCAATACAAACACTTGACTGCATGTAATTACTGAGACATGCAGCTGTCGAGAACGTGAGGCTGCAGGGATTTGGTTGGCGAGGTTGACGACACAATCTGCACGCCAGAATCAACTAAAAATGAAGCATCACCAGGAAGATACACACCGTCTGCTCGTGTTTGTGGCTCGAAGACTTCAGGCAGTAACTGACCAGAAAGGACTTTACTCTAAAAATTCCATATCGGGATTTAGTTTGTGTATCTGTCCAATTATTTATGAACCTCTAAACTTAGTGTTAAGAGGGTTTTTACCTCTCTCGGTTCTGTTGATGTAAACGTGCAGAGCACAGGAATGTGCACGGAGCAGCACCTTTGTGAGACTCACTGGATTTGGCTCCCCGCAACTTGTTTTTGCTCCCCTAAAATTTGATGTGCGCTCTGCTTCAGTTTCAGGGCGAACTCATCGATAAGAGGACGTGTTTACCTGACAAGTCCGCTGCTCTTGGCTTCATCGGCGTACATCTTCCTGGCGGTCAGAGCCAGCTCGTTCACTAAGCTGGTGTAAATAAGAGTTAATATAACATAATGGACTCACGACATACAAAAAAAAATTACCATACTAACATATGAATATAAAAGCACTTAATAATGTCACTATTTTATGTAAATGATGTTGTTTACCGTATCGTCCTAATTATTCCTCCTAAAAATCACCGTTGAGTTTCAGTTGTTAAGCGGCTTTAATTGTTTACACAGGACAACACGTGTATCCTACACGTAGTCTACGACTTCCACAATAAGCAGAAGGTGTAGATTAAAAAAATGTTTAAATTAAAATAGCCAGTTTACCTGCGGCTGCCGATGACTGTGGGAAGTCTCTGGAGAGTTCCAACATCTGCTGCGAGTCCAATATCAACTTCCTGTCGAGCCAAACAGAAACACAGGAAACAACAGCGCTGCACGTCACATCTGACACTCAATATCACAGCCATGGAAACCTTCAGATATTCATACAGGAAACTGTCCTCTTGTTCTAATCTGTCTTTTCTATAAATTATTATATTTAAATGTATGATTCATTTTTACATTCCTAAAATATAATTTTTTTTTTTAATTTATTGGGGTAATTTGTCTTGGGCTCAGAGACGCTGATTCTACACAGCACCATTACATCAATTCGCCGTACTAAAGAGCCAAAGTTAATAACTAAGTGCGGCAAGTTCAGTTAAAAAAAACAAAAACAACTTTAAAACCTAACACTTGAAAAAGGGATTAGAATTAAATTAAAAGTACAATAACACTAATAAACATTGAAAAGCAAGATCAGAATACTGTACGCGCTGCTGTGGGCTATTATCACTGTTAGTGTCCTCGTGATTAAACACATTGTGACTGATGACCACAACCGACGCAGGTTTCTTTAAATATTAGTTTTATATAGAGCCTTAAACACAAAAGGCAGTAAAAACATCATTGCTTACATCAGTTAGTTAAAGCTGTGATTCCCAAACTGTGGTGGTACCATTGACTGTATGTGGCTGCTACGCGAGGCTCCACCTGCTGGTACGTCCTAACAGGGACACTGGAACTGGCTCAAGTCCATGAAAACTGCTATTTAGTTTCATTTTTTTTTACTACAGAAAGTTTTTTTTTTTTAATATAAACATATTGTTTTAAAATCATGTAAAAAAAAAATATAAATAAAAATAATTTTAATATTTTAGAGATATCATTTTCCTGCCTTCAGCCAGGTAAGGCAAAGTGCTTCTTGTTTCATTCATGCTAAACTTCTCAGTTAAATTGTTGTGGCGCAGATTAAATCAGATATCTCGTCCATGTTTTCACATCTCAGAAGGATAACAAAGTTTGGACGGACCTTAACCTGGAACCAGGCGTCCTGGCTGCACAGGCGGATGTCACAGGCTGTAATCAGGTCAACACCTGCACACAGGAGCGCAACATCCACGGTGAACTCCACTTTCTCTAGTTTCGACTACACAACCACCAACATAAATACTTCTGAAAGTCCTCAGCGGTATTTTCCTCATCCAGATGCCTGGATCACAACGCGAGTTGGACTCGGTTCAGTTCACGCAGAGTTTCCCAGCATGTTCGTGTGGAGGATACTCATCTCACTTTGTGATTCGGACTGCTGGTCTGGTTACAATACAACAGTGAGGTACAGACGTCCTACCTCCTCCAATACAGGCTCCATGGACGGCCACCACAACCGGCTTGGGACACTACAAGAAAAACACAACGATTTCCCTCTTCGTTGTCACAGGACACGTCATGAATGTGTGCCGGTAGTCCGATCTCATCGTTAACTTGGCGAGATAAAACAGCTCCGACCTTCTCGATGACGGAGAACGTCTCTTGGTACTTGGCGATGGTTTTTTTGAGGTTCCAGGAGATTCTGGCCGTGTCGTCGCCTCGCGGCTGGAGTATGTCGCCGGCCATGTCCATCAGGTCGATACCTGCTCACGACACAGCAACACCATAGAAACTCAGCTCCGCGATGGCAACCATGTCCGTGAAAAATGGAAACAGTCGGGTACCCACCAGCTGTGAACATCTTCCCTGCTCCGGAGATCACCACCACTCTGCAGTCCGGGTCTCCAGCGATCTCATTAAAGCACTGCACCATCTCACTGAGACACAAACAGGTTCCCATCACTGTTGTGGAAACTGAAACACATCTGCATCAGTGCTCCGGTTACAAATTCCAGGGGTGTTCACTTTTGAACATAAATATTAATTATATTTGTAATGTTTCTTGTGATTCGAGGAGAAAATATCTATTCTATTAATCACATTTGTTCAGGTGTACTTGTCCACTTTCTGCCTCTGTAGTGACAAAACTACGATAGAAATATATCAGGCGTACCAATAATCTCCTGGGATCCACATTTGCACATCAAACCTGATGCAGCACTCGGTACTGAGCACTCAGAGACACTTTCACACTGTTGACCTCAGTGCACTTCTAGCTAATCGTGTTTCTATGATGACCAAGTAAAGAGTCGAGCAGGTTTGTCAAACCAGGCAGAATTGGGCCTAAAACATCTCCTGCGTGAAACGACAGTAAAAACACATTTAAGCTCCCAAACTAATTTGTGGAATATGATTTTTTCTTTTTAAAATCTGATGTAACGGATTCTTCATAAATCAAAACTCTGAAATGGAAATGAAACCCAGAGATCAGAGGCCCGACATCCAACGAGAGCATCCAGCAGCCACAGAGATTCATTAAAGATAAATCAAGACGTTAAATATGCCATCAGCCACGATGTATGTAATGTACTGCATGTGTCGTCACTTCCACCTCCAGAAAGCTTTGTTCATGGCGTTGCGTTTCTCGGGCCGGTGAAGCTCGACGTGCGTGACGGACTCCGCGGGGCGACTGACGGCCAGGAAGGTGTAGGGAGAGGTGGCGCCGCCCGAGGACGACATGGCTCTGACCGCAGCCTGACCGGACCGCACGCCTCCGTCTGAGAGGACAGAACGGGACCAACAACCTCACAAGTTCATCCGCATCATCAACAACAACAACAACAACAACAACGAGGACCGGCTCGATGAACACAGCTTCACATGGCTGTTGTTCACTAAGACAGACACGTGATTATTTATTCCACTGAATAATCAGTTCCATCTGTTTTCCAACAAAAATCCCCAAATATCTCGATTTCAATGATGATTGAATTCGACCAACTGATTTTAAGGGGTTTGAGCTGGTAGTTGAAAAATAAACCTGAAAGTTGGGATGTTTTAAGAAAACAAACTAGTCTGATAAATAATTGATCTCTCGAAAAGGCTTTTTTTTATACTCAATCATGTTACTGATTTTTTTTTTTGCAAATTAACTTAATTAGTTGCCAGATGTTCTTCCAGGTGTTAAAAAAAAAAATCTTTACACAACTTTTGTTGACCCTGTCCCAATTGTGTTGCTGGCATCAAAATAAGGACATTTTTTTTTTTTTTTTATAAACCAATAAAGTTTCTCAGTTTCAACATTTGAATGCAATAAAATGTTGGTTTATGTAATTTGTAAATCATTTGCATTCTGTTTTTCTTTCCATTTTACACCGCGTCCCAACGTTTTGGGATTATATTTTAATGATTGATTTATCGCTTTAAGTCATATTTAATGAAATAAATGCAAAGAAATGTTAAATATCAGCTTCTTAAATGTTCGTTTTTTTTTTTTTTTTAGTCCTACATGATAATAAACTGCAGATCTTCCGGTTGTGGACTGTTTGTTGGGACAAAGTAAACATACTTTAGACTTTAAGGAAGCATCGGTCGGTATTTGTATTGTTTTAGAGACCAAACGGTTAATCCATAATGAATATAATCGTTATTAGCAGCCTCGACCTTCATTTATAAACACTAATAATCATAAAATCGAGTAAAAACTGGTCGTTATCTCTAGTCATGACCGGTTGCAGCACGAGTGCAGTTATAATATAATTATAATAACATATTTAAACCCAGAAGATGAAATGTGCCTCTTTTATATCTTCCGCCGGTCTGGAGCAAAAACACCGGAGCTGACCTTTCACCTACATCCGCTGCAAACACTTTCAGTTCAGCGACTTGAACTACAAACCGGTCCGAGGTGACAAACATCCAAACATCAGGCACGTTATTTATTTCACATGATTTAAGATGATTTTTTTTAACACGTTTCTCAATGACCACGTCAGAGCGACTGGAGCCTAAACAAACAGGCGCAACGTCTCGACACTCACGTCTGGTGATCGCCGACCTGAGCGCCGCTGACAGCATCGCTCTTTGACCGTTCAGAGTCCGGACTCTTCACAGATTAAATGAAACTCCTGCGAAACACACAGTTCATTAACTTCACCTGCGGACAGAGACGCTCGGTCACCTTCAGCCGCAGCTCGGCGGCCCGAAGACGGATAATGCTGGAACGAGCATCGACGGCGGTCCGACCTGAAGTCCGCGGGTGGCGGATCGCCGGTGCTCCTCCGGCAAACCTACAGAAAGCGGCAATACTGTGCGACGGTCTTTACTTCAAGTTAAACTGCAGCCCACCGGGCGTGTAAACAGAAAATAACAATTGAACGTCCAGTAACCCTTCACACACTAACTTAGCTCAACAGCTACGAACAACCTCGTACGGTGGCCAACGAGGCTCAAACTCGAAAGCTGTCAATGCGGGGAAATGTACTCTCTCTCTCTATATATATATATATATATATATATATATGTGTATGTATGTATATATATATATATGTATATATATATATATAAAGTGTTTCCTGTCAGCATTGACAGCTTTCAAGTATATATCGAGATATATATATATGTAGTATATATATATATATATATATATATATAAACTGTTTCCTGTCATATATATATATATATATACATATATATATATCGATACGATATATATATATATATTTGTATATATATATATATATATATATATATATATATATATATATATATATATATATATATATATATATATATATATATATATTAAACTATTATCTGCTGCATTAACCTGGTGATAATTTAGCAGTTCATTACTGTTAAATGTTAAAACTCTTGTACACCAAGGTGCAACACTTGTTTTCATCATGGGTTAACATCCTGATTGTATTCTCATTTAGTCAAATTTCCCAAAAAGGGAAGCTACTAGTTATTGTAACCTTCTATTCACTACAAACAATGACTTTGGGTGAGGTTAGTACGATCCATCTTAATAACAGTCAGACACAATCTACATAAAGGCCAAAAATAATAAATCATTGTCTAAGAAGAAAATCTAGAACAAATTCCAAGTGATTATTTTTGATGGAATTTTTCAATTATCAAAAAATATTTGTGGTTGCACATTGAAAGTGTGTATGATCTTGTATCGCAGAATAAGTGACTTAAGTAAAAAATAATGTGCAATGATGTCCAATAATGCATTGCTCGAAGGTAATAGCAGCAAAATGTTAATAAAAATACTTTATCCAAATGAATTCATCAGATGTATTGTGGCCAGTGCTTTGTACTTCGCTGTGGTCTGCTGGGGGAGCAGCATTGGAGCCGGAGACACCAACGGACTTAACAAACTGGTTAAGAAGGCCGGCTCCATCATCGGCTGCAATCTGGGCAGTCTGGAAAAGGTGGTGGAGAGGAGGACGCTGAGGAAACTATTATCCATGTTGGATAATCCTGACCACCCTCTCCACCACCTGCTGCAGGGACAGCGGAGCACTTTCTCCAAGAGTCCTCCAGCTCCGCTGTCACGAGGACCGATACAGGAGATCATTCCTGCCCACCGCAATAAGACTGTACAATAACTCACCTCTGGCAAAATCCATCACACAACAATAACACCGTTGGTTGTGTTTTCTTGTTTGTTTAAATCCTTGCGCTATTGTTTAGTTCGTTTTAATTTAATTATTCTATTTTATTTTATTGTATATACTGTGCATTTTTATAGTTCATATTTTTTTTACTGTTGTTTCATTGCTTCCTGTGCCTATAATGCTGCTGTAGCGGAAAAAAAAAAAAGTCCCTTTGTGGGATTAATAAAGTATCTATTTTATTTGTGAAGTGTGATTGGCAGTGGAGCTCTGACAGTGCATGTACTGTCCTTTTACTATAAAAGTAAAGTATGTTGATTTCTTATTGTGAAATAGATATGACCAAAGATAAAGATCAGTTCATACTGTATACAGTTCCTCTGTTGTGAGTGAAGTGCAGGATGACATGCTCTTGGACAGCTCATCCTGTCCTGTGATGACTTGGACCAGTTTCTTAAAATCCATTTCTTCATGGCAGTGAAACACTAAACCTCCAGAGCTCATACCTGGACACAAAAAAAAAAGAAGAAGAAAAAAAAAAAAAAAAGGTCAACGAGAACAAAAGGCGATAAGGTAGACGCACTTTATTCCTAAAACAGAAGCTGCACCATCAGTAGCGGCACACAATTATATGTACACATATACACACACGATTACCTAAATCTGTTATATAAAATATATAATCTGACAATGTACCTTTTATTTCCTCTTCAGAGCTCATTGAGTTACTGTGCGAGAGACTCTGGAGCCAAAGCAGACAGAGAGGTAAGTCTCATCCACTCGTTGGGTGGGACACAAATGCCCAGGCCAGCTTTTACTTCATTTTTTTACAGCGTGGCAATAGAAAGGTTTGTACCCTTTGAAAAAAATAATATTCTAAAAGCAATCTACAGCAAATTCACTTGAACAGGTTTTTCCGTGTTGTAATTGAGAAAATTACACTTTTAAACCAATTCCTTTACAGTGAGATGTACACACCCTCTAGGATTTTTAATATATAAAAGATATTAAGCATTAAAAATTCCACATTTAAAAACTTACAATAAATAATATATGCAGGCATTTCATTAAGATAAAATTTCATAGATTGCAATCTACAGTCATTAAAAAGACAATTTATTCTCCTTTATGAAATGTCCCTTGATCATCCAAAATGCTAAAATGGATTCTTGGCATCTGATTGATTGATTGGAAACTTCCAGTCAGAGTTCTGTGATACACCAGGGAGGAAGAGGAGGAGGAGGAGGAGGAGGAAGAGCAGGGAGGAGGGTGCTTTCCTCAACATTTGCCCTGATGGAGTGTGAGGTCCTTTTGAGTGTCAGGTATCCACAATTCATCTCAGCAGTTTGATCCCGTTAACAGTTCAGAGCATGTTCTTGATAAAGTTGTACATCTGTGTGAGCACCACGAAGTGAACAGGCAGACAGGAGCGGCGGTCCTGAGTCGCAGGGTCGCAGGTCAGCCAGGAGAGGGCGTTGTATTGCTCGAGAACAAATCTGTCACCAACAAGGCAGATAGAGAAATGTTATTAAGACGCGCGAAATCAAAACGTCCCCCCTCATGTTAACAGACGGTTCGGTTATGGGTCATACCTGAGCACATCAGAGGTGTGGTTGGAGTCGAGGGGGTGGGAGTGTTTACTGTGCAGAAGCTCGTCTGATTGGACAGAAGACACGTGCAGGTGCAGAGAGGCCTGGGAGAAGAAAGACGGACATCCGGGTCAAATCGGTCGGCCTGATAAACAACAGCTCAGTCGATCGACGGACAATTAAGCTGCAAATATTTGGGTCGTCGATTCATCATCCAGCTAAAAAGGTGTGAACTGTGCAGGGTTTAGCTGCCTCCCCCGGGTGCAAAGATTCAAGCCCTTTTCACCTCCGATGACACAAAACATCAAGTGATGTTCAGCAATATCATGAAGATGGAGTTACGCAAAAACAAGCTGCAGAAAAGTAAATCTGGGATTATTCACCACATTTTGTGACCTTAAAAATACCCAGATGGATAAAAAGGATCGCTTGTCGTGCAGACAGTAATCGTTACCTTGAGGAAGAGGGGGCACTGGTTCTGGGCTTGAGGGCAGGCAGACCAGAACCAGTCGGGCAGCGGACCGGCCTTTGCAGTAGAGACAAAGTAACCCAAAGCCATCGGCTGCTGCAGGATGTTCAGCGCCTCCTCGTGGGACTCCATCCGATCGGCACTCTGGCCCTGCAGAACAACAACAGCATCACCGCACGTCTCTCCTTCCACACACACAAGGTCCATTTCTTCTTTCATAACCTGTTTTGGTGTCATATTAGACTGAACTGACTTGAATTCTTCTAATTCTTGTACCAGCGCGTTATTCCGACTGGAGCCAAAAAAGTCATTTCCAGCCTCTCGCTTCATATTTTGAGGTTAAAAACAAACACAAATCGAATATTTAAATGACTTGTTGATGTGTTGATTTGATGAACTGTGTCAATAGTTAAACTGTCGTAGCAGGTAAATAATGACACAGACTTTTGTTTTATTATGAAGTTATTCAAAAAAAAAAAAAAAAAAAAGAAAAAAGAAAAGGGGGCTGACCTTGCTTCCATCTCCCCCCTGGTGGTAGTGGGAGCCGGGCGAGTGAACGGGGGAGGTTGTGGGAGAGTTGGGCAGGATGTTGATGAGGTCTGGGTCCACCATGTCGTTGTCAAACAAGTCAAAGAGGCCCATTCCATCGGATCCGTCTGCGGACGGAAGAAAACCAAGTGAGACGGGGATCCACAGGCGAGCATTTAGCAGAAAGATATTTCAGATAATTCAGCAGCTCCCAAACGTACCGGGATTTATGGGGTTGAAGTTGATGTCGATGGGCTCCGAAGTGTTGATGTTGACCTGCACCATGGCTGAGGTAGGGAACACCAGGATGTGCGTGCAGGATGTGTCCTGAGGGGTGCTCAGCTGCGATGTTTGCATGTTGAGTGTGGTGCTGCGACCGAACACTGAACCTGTCGACACCGAGTCTGCAGACACGGACCACCGTTACATTTACAGCATTTGAAGTAAAACTATCACTTTTTTTCGGTTTTGTAACTTTTTGAAGTAACTAATTTTCTTTTACCTGGCATGATGACAAAGGAACCCTGGGGCTCCATGGCAACCAGACAGGCGCTAAGGATGCTGGGAGTGTCCGCAGCAGAGATGCCACACATCCTACATGTCTCCTTCAGGCGCTTACTGAGGGACTGCAAGTTCCTTCTGCTCAGCAGAATACTCCAGTCTGGAACAAGGACAACACAAGAGCACATTAGTGTGTGTTTTGGTGCATTTTGGTGCATGTAGTTCTCTGCAAACTCTGTGTGTGTGTGTGTGTGTACCTCTCAGCTCGCCGTGGCCCATCCTGCCGAGCCGACCAATGACGACCCTCCATGGCAGTGAGGTCACCTGCACCAGGCCGAGACACCACTCCCACAGCTTCTGCAAACCCACTCGTCTGGCCGAGCCCTTTTTCCTGCGCGCCCTGTGATGACAACATATACTTTGGTCAATAACTAAACTAGTGACTCTGTGGTACTGATGCAGATTTGCTCGGGCACGGACCTGTTGGGTACGTCAACACTAATGATGCAGGTCTCCAGCAGCTCTCCGTGTTGGTCGGTGCAGGAGGCCAGCAGCCAGCGCTGGTCATGGGACAAGCAGTAGCCGACAAACAGCACGTTGTACTTCTGCGACGCCTCACCGAACGTCTCCCCGAGCTCCGTTTGCTTGTCTTTGACCGGCGCCAAAATGAAAGGTGGCGTATAAAGACGCAGACACTCGGGCCTCTGCACGTAGGAGAGCAATCGTTAGTTCAAAAGGGCAACAACGCAATGTCGGACTGTTCTGGCCGGCTGCGTTTACCAGAGGAAAAAAAGCGCTTTCAAATACGCAACAGGAAAGGCGGTTACCTCCGGGTTCTTGAGAGCCATGTCGATGGCCAGACCGGGGCCGAAGCCCGTCAGAGCCTTGAAGTTGGTGGAGTTGGGCAGCGGCCGACGACACTGCGTGAACACGGAGAAAGCCAGCGACTTGAGGTGCTGGCTGTAGACGTGGCGCTCCCCGCTGTGCACCGGCTGCAGCAGATACTGGCAGGGAACAATCTGACAGGGAAAAACAACACCAACACAGTGAGGGTGAATTAAAAGTCACTGCGCACGGTTGGTTCTTTGTGTTCGTCATCGGTTTGAGTTTGGGAAGTCGATGACTTCAGAATTTCTTTAATATGTTAATGAAGTTCGTGTCATGATAATGGGATTATCACAACTTATTTTGCATGACGAATGCACACGCAGCAACAACAAGCATGAGTGAAAGTGGCGCCGCTGTGAAGGAGTTTGGTTCCAAACAGGGCCGCGACCTCTGTGGTGTGGTTACAAAGATCAGGTGCACAAACCACAGTAATACGAGGCAAACTGTTACAGTTATGCTGACTTACAAAACTATAACATTTATTTTGTTGCAATTCTACATTTCTAGAATTGGCACCAAAATATTCTTCAGTATTTGCGCAACGCATCCCGGTACACGGAGGTACCGCTGGCACGGCTCCGTGAGCGGGAAAACTCAGGAAGTGCTCAGCTGTCTCAGTCAAGACAGCACACACTGACATTTACCATCAATACCGAGGGGACAGCGACATAAAAAGTGGCGAATTTGTCCTTTCATGACAGCATATCTGAGAAAGAAGCATGTGTTTCAGCGATATTCTGCCACTGCTGCAATTAAGAATAAGGCTGACATCATTAGCACACTCAAGCCTCTTTGTGTTTGAAACTTCCCTCTAGCATGTTGATGCAATCTTGTGTCACAGGCGTGGCAATTACCACCTCTATTAGTGTGTGCTAATGATTCCCCTGCTTCTTCTCACCTCCCTTTATGCCCCCTGGTGACGTGCTCTAAACTAACACTCAGATTCAGAGACGGAAAACGTCCGTGTAGGAGTTTCCCTTCCACAATAAACATCAAGTCATCCCCTTGTATTGCAGTGTGTATTTTTCTCTATACCTGATCCCAAATTTGCATTCTCAACCTTTGCAGATGATTATAAAATAACGACGAGGAAACCTTTAAGTACCTGTACTGAGACGGCGTTTCTGATGTGAGCAGGCAGCAGGTGGAGCATCTCGATGTAGCAGCGCAGCAGGCCCAACGTGTAGGTGCTGGAGTGGACCTCTCTGTCTGCATCTTCGTAGCTGAACGGGTCCACGATGTACACCACTATGGCGGGCGGGTAAGAAATAGCGTGGGACTCTCCGTCCGTTGGCTTACCCACTTTGTCTCTCTCCATTGTGCTGTTCAGAAAAGTGAGATCATTACTCAGCATCTTCATAAAACACTTTTTTGTGTGTGTGTGTGTGTGTTTCGCATGCAAACTAACAATCCGGAGGAACGTCCAAATAATATGACAGAGATTAAAGAATCAACAGGTAGCGCTGGTGAATGTGTAATTAAAAAGGTATGTTTTGTTTTGAACACACGACTTCGCCACATTTTTAAGCAACTGAAGGTAAATGTTCCCAGTTGCTTGTGCAGCATTCACAATGATGCCATGAATACATATAGAATTTTTTTTTTTTTTTTTAAATCTATTTTTAAGAGGCACTTTGGGTCACTGAATAACTATCAAACCAACATAAACCTTCATGCGAGGCTGGCAAAGAAAATTCTCCAGTGTTCAATCTGTTTGAGTTCCAACAGTCGTCAATTGTTCTGAACAGAAATGAAACTACGGTTCAACAGACACATTCCAACTTGATAAAATAAATCTTTCCTCAGTTTTAGAAAAGTGTTTCATTGTCATCATCTGTTGCTTTTCTCTCCTGTGTGTCTGCTGAGTCTCACAGCACCGCTACAATATAAAGAAATCTGAACATGCAGCTCTCTCTGCCCAGCAGCTGTCCCCACAGTGTCTCTCAGTTTTCAATAATCCAAAACAGTGTTTTGGATGTCACCGGTGGTTTGGCAGTACATACATGCCAACTGTGGATGGGCCCGGTTTGATTATATAATTACTACTAAAATGATTTGTCGTCCTGGCGGTGTCTGTCAGTGGGAACAACTGAGGCACAAGAACTAACCGTGTTTGTCAGGAGTGCTGAAACGTATTGGTGGGGGGGGGGGGAAAGATCTTGCTGGTAACCTACCTCTCTGGTGCCTCAGTGGGCACTTGAGGCTGGTTGGCAGAGGGTCCGTTCTCTGCCAGCCCCCCCGCACCCTGTGGGTTTGACTGGGGCCCGTTCTGAGACGTGCTGCCTTGCAAGCCTGTCGTTCCAAATGGCGAGTAGGAGCTTGGCTTGCCTGAGGCCAATCCCCCGATACTCTGGGGGCCTGAGGAGGAGGAGGAGGAGGAGGGAGGGGTGCTGTTGACCTGGGGGGGCTGGGCAGAGCTGGTGCTGGAGCTGGTAGTGTTGGTGCCCTGGAGTCCTGAGGAGGTGCTGGAAGTGCTGGAGGTCTGGGAGGAGGCGGGCGGGGTAGGGCTGCGCTGGGATAACAGAGAGCTATCCAAAGACTGCTCTGACAGGTACGGAGCTGAAAAGAGTCACCAGGTAAAGACGCAATTATTAATCATCATTTCTATAAACCACACGATCCTACTAGCTTTTGGCAATACAAGCAAACGTGTTACCGAGATCATAGCGGCACACTTGAGCAAAGAGTTTGAGCTTGTTAAAGGCTTCATTGTTTCCCTCTCTGGCAGCCATCTTTAGGAACCAGTCACTGAGGGGCTGCTCTGTCGTGCTCCTGCCTTCTGTGGTGCCGACCTTCAATACACCCTCTGGGTGACTCTTGCAGATGGGCCTGTGTTGCCCCAGCTGGCATGCCTGTTGAAAAAAAAACAAGGGAGCGAAAGTGATAATGAAACAGTGTGAATCATTTCTTTAGAGCATGAAACGGCTTCAGTGAGCCTGTCAGTAGATGAAGGATGAGCTGTATTAAGTGCCAGGTTCATACCTCATACATAGCGCTCAGATCTTTGAAGAAGGTTCTCGTCCCACGCAGCAGAGCCTCATTTTCTGGGCAGATGACGACATATCCCACATCTCTCTGGGAACCAAAAGGATCCAAGAGAAGCTTCTCCCAGTAGGGCAACCCAAAAGGAGACAGTACCACGAAATCATACTCGTACCCGACCAAAAAGGTCGGGATGGGCAGAGGCTCGGGAGACTCATCTGTACCTGTGGTGAAGAGAGGACAGAAGAGTCATTGTCTTTTGCAATAAGAAAGTGATCAACCACCAAAACCAATCTCTCGAAAACCCTCTCCGCCTACCGTATGATCCCCTCCCAGCCATTTTGTGGAACTGTTGCCAAGTGAGTGGTCCCTGAATGCCCCAGGAGCGCACACTCCTCTTCTTCTGGATGGTGTCCTGCAGCACAGGCTGGAGGGACAACAGCACCCGCAGGACGTCCTGAGAGAACAGCTTGCTCATGTCTGCTGCTACAAGAGGACAAACCAAGAGAAAGAAGTCTTAAGTTTACGGTGTTGGATGTTTGCAATGAAGACAGAAACATAATCTCGTAGTATGAAGAAGTAATATTACGATAAATACGTACATTTGCATTTTGGCCACTGATGAAGACAGGTGCTTTTTACTAGTGTTTCATCTACTTTGCCTCCTGACATATTGTCCATGAACTGCCTGCCATGCTCCAGAGCCATGTAGCAGTCATTATAACAGTCTCTCTCTTCGATCCTCAGGAAGGAACAGGGGGCCGAGCTCGGCTTGGCGTACTCCACACCTGCCATCGGGGCAAACGGGTTGGTGCACTGGTCCTGCAGCAGCAGTATGAGCTCATCTGGAGGTTTCTCCTTCAGGCTGCCGGCCTTGTGTGTCGTGGAAGCTCGCAGCTCTTCAAAACATCGCTCTGTGTCTCGACTGGCGTCCGAGCCCCGTACCACCACATCCAGTTCATCCTCCAGAAAGAGCCCGGCCGACTGGCCGAAGCGCCGATTGGCGACGGCGCTGAAGCCGCAGGTACAGGGGTACTGGGCCTCGCCGTTGTCCTTGAGGTACACGCCGACATCCGCCCCTCGGATGTTCATGTTGCAGACGCACACGCAGCAGCTGTCGAAGTTGCAGTCCTTGAAGAGGTTCATGACCGACTCAGACAATATGAGGGTGACGTAGAGGCTGTGTGCCTCGGGGATGGAGGGTACGGTGGCCGGCTCTACGGAGCTGAGCGGCCGGCAGGTGGAGGGCGTGGAGGCAGGAGAGTAAAGGTCAGAATTGTCGTACTTGAGGGAGCCCTGGACGCTGGATGGGCCGCGGGGGGTCCGGGGAGTGCGCGGCGTGCGAGGCGTGGGCACGGAGAAGCGTGGCGTAGCTGGCGAAGGCAGGATGCCAGTGCCGCTGTTGCTGGGAGGAGCACTGCTGGACATGAAGGGGGTGTGGGTCTGAGGGGTGTAGCTCTGGCTGTAGTCTGGCTCCACACTGGGGACGTTACTGGGACAGAAAGGTAAACAACAAAAGAACAAATCAGTGTGGGGTATCATGGTGTGGCTGGACCGTATTCTTCACAGAAACGATGATTGGACAATGAATGAAACAATAACGAGCACCGTGACTTCTGCAGTCGTTCTTCTAAACGTTGTAACGAGAATCTAAATCTTTACAAACAATGTTAATGGACTCACTGGAGCTCAACTGAAATAAACTGTGACGAACACAGACACCGAGCTCTGAATATATTCACCTGTCTTTGGTGAGGAGATTGACGCTCGACACCGGAGGTATCAGTTCCATTTTGCCCAGAGTCCAGCTCGGCGTGTACACACAGTCTTCTGGCAGTTTGATAGGCAGCAGACACTGGCTGGGCAGCATCTTCAGGGGGGCGTACATAGAGCAGCCGAGGACCGACTGACACGCCTCCGGCTTGTACACGAAGGAGAAATCCTGCAAGCGCGGGCACGCACACGCACACACACACACACACACACACACACACACACACACGTCACTTAGTGATAAAGACAACTCCACCCTGTGACAAACACAGATGGAGCTGAAGTGTCCTCTCCCTGCCTACTCGTGTGGCGGTTGTACCTTTATTTCAGATGGTTTGGGGCTGCAGAAACCCTCCTCCACCTCCATCTTGAAGTGGCTGTTAAGCTGACTGCCGTCTAACAGGGTGAGGCCCGCCCCCGTTTCCAGGCTGTCCTTGCTCCCCGAGTTCATGGGAGAGTAACCCTGCTGCTCCAGGGACGGCGGGGTGGGAAACATCTGGTGCAGGTCTGCAGAGCCTAGAGCGATGTCAAATCATTACCTCTCGAACCAATATGCGTGTTAAACTGAAAACGTATGATGCTCAATAAGTAACTGATGCTTAGTCTCCTTACTTATGCAAGACAGGGGATCCAACGTGGCTGGTTTGTTGTCTTTACAGCCAAACTTGTCTTCTGTACCAGCTCCAGCTCTTTTAGATCCAGGCTGGGTGACGGGACAAAAAAAAACAACAACAGTATACTCAGGACATCTTCCATTTCAATGTGTTAACAGGTGTTGCAGGTCATCTGCAGCAGCACTTCCTGAATAAGAACATAGAAGTGAAACTTGTGGATTAATAATGTCGTTCATCGCACTTAAGCACTTACAGCGAGTTCATCCTCATCCGAGTTGAAGATTTTATCCAGGTCACTGTAGGACACAGCCAAGTCGTTTTCATGGATGAGGCTGGTGGAGGCTGAAGGTTTACTGCCTGATGGACCCTGACCATCTGCACCGCAGAACAAAGTGGAGGAACGACCAAGAATTACACACGCAAACCCAAATATATTACGTCATTAAATGTCACAACAAGGGGCCAAATGGACAAAAGGGAGGCGTTCTTACCGTCTGCAGAAGCTCCACTTCCATCATCCCCCTGGGTCAAAATAAGAAAATGAGCACAGGAAATAATGAACTCACCATGTATTAATTTTACACCCAGTAGCTATACAAGGGAAACTGCTACCGTTTGTACTTGATTATGGGCTCTGATTAGCAAACGTATTCCTGAAACAAACACGTTAAAGATAAACTGTCGAGTTATTTTTAAACCGCGGATGGACGACCGTTTTCATGAGTTGGCTACAAAATGCACAAAGATACGCCAGAGTCCTGTTACAAGATTTCGGTTCAACATATGCAGGATATATTTGCATTATCTAGTTTAACTAAGCCAAACAAATTTAATCAAGCCAAGCGGTCACATGAGGTGGTCAACAACTCGATAAATCAACCCAACGTTTCCAAATGCAGCTGCGAGCAAACTATGATACGAGACAGATACGATGAAGTTAAACACATAATCCAGGTTAAAAGCAGAACAGCTGCCGCAGCAAAATGCAGGAAGTGCAGCTGGCCAAAGGAGCCTCTCACTGTCGCAGCATCAAGCTCCACGGGATCTTTTACAATTAGCGATGCCATTTTTCCAAGCAAAAAAACGGGTTGGTCAGGAGGCTATACATTTTGATCTGTTATGTTGAACAGGACCTGATCCAGAGATGGTTAGGTCTGCAGCATAAGTTCCCATGTCGATGTATCCCAGTAAAGGTGAACCGCCTTCATAGTCTAGTCTAACGTTCCTCACTAACCCCAGATTCTGCTTACTAGGCGAGGCCTCTGCATTCAATGAAATCACATTGTTGGTTTACAAGAACACTCCGCAGGTGCCTTTAATTGATTGACTGTGATTTCCCAAAACAAAAGTGAATTTGCTGATATCACTGACTTGAATGTAATGATCTGTGCAACATTGTGACGTTATCTCTCCAAGCAACATATAAAAAAATAAGCAAGGCTGCAAATTGTTTGGAAGTCTTTCAAAACAGGTGTGATAGAACAGTTAACAGTTCTACCCAAAATCATACAACTTTTTCCAGGAACTGAATAGTTCGGGAAATACAAAGATATTTTCCTTCCATCTTCCTTCAACTAAAGACGCCTAACTTTTCAAATGTTACATGTTGTCTAAAAAAACAAAACATACTTTGATTGGTGTGCACACTTCATAATGCAGCTACTACTATGCAGCAAAAGGAAATAAAGGAAAAAAACAAAAACAAAGGAGAAGGATTGAAGGGTTATCTGAGATTTAAAAATGACTACTCCTTAGAAATATATCTAAATCTTTTCACACAAGCACACAAATGCTCCCACATGTACTTATTATATAACCCACCTTGTGTTTCTTGTTGCCGTCCTTCTCAGCTCCAGGCTTGTCCTTCTTCTCAGTAAAGCTGAACTCCTCGTCTCCCTCTACAAAGGCGTAAGGGTCCGGCTCCTCACCGTGTTCTCCGTCTCCTGTGGTGGAGGTCAGATGGCTGTTTCTCCGTTGGGCGTAAGTCCTGACCAGCTCTTGGGACACCTTCAGAGGCTGCGAGGAGCCCGACATCAACCTGAGAGGAGGTAAAGTTTTAAGAGCTATACGGGCCTTCTTTTTGAAGAACCGCCAACATTTGTTTTAATGGAGCAGAAGATGAGAAATGAAATACTTACTCTGTGACAGAGACTACATTTTCTGTTCCTCCTCCTCCCCCAGAATCATCTCGTATTTTATCCACAGGTAGCTGGGGTGTCAGGAAGTTGGAGGCCTTCTTCCTGGGCAGGTTGAAATACTTCCAGGGGTTGTGGGTGGAGTGTTCACTCGGGCTGACGGCTGAACCCACAAAGACGTTGGGCTCCAAGGTTTCATTGTAGGTTGGGGGGAAGGGCAAAGGCATAGCCATGTTCTCCAGCTGAGGCTCCTCCGACGAGCCCTTTTGTGGCATCAGACAGGGCTCCACTGACGGCGGGTAGAAGGGTTGGTGGATGGGCGTGGACGAGCTCTTCATGCCACCCGGAGTCATGTCGCTTTCGACGTGATCGCACGGATGCGGGCTGAGAGGAGGGGGAGGCGGGGAGCCGACGAGGTCGGCGGGAGGGCCGTGCGCGTGCAGCGTGGGCGCTTTGGATGGCACCGTGTCCACATGGTGCAGGCTGGGATACGAGCCCTCATCCTGCGATCGTAGGCAAAGCCTCTGGGTTTGCGGCTCCAGGGACTGGTCCTCGCTCACAGAGTTGCGGTGGTGAAAAGGCATCTGCGGCCTCTTCTGCTGCTTCTCCCCCTTCTCCAGCTTCTCGCCCAGCTTGTGCTTGGGGGCCGGCTGGGCAGGCTGGCACGATGAAGGCGGGTGTCCTGAGGTGCTGCTGGATCGCTGCTTCTGATTCTTATGCCTGAGGACAAAACAATCATTGATTTCAAAATACTTTCTTTTAGCTAAAAAAAAAAATAACAAAAAAACAACAACGATGCTAAATGAGTTCCACTTAACATACCTTGAGCAATTGCAATGAGGCCTGTGAGTTGGCTCCATAAAATCCCAGAGTCCAGTTTTGTCAGACTCCTCCTCACAGGTCCCATTTGTCAAGGTAGTAAACTTCCTCCTTGTAAAAAAAATAAAATAAAAGACAGACAGGAATTTAATCTGTCAGTATGGAGGTATGACTTTAACAGGAAATGCAAATTTTGAGGAAGAGAAGACGGCAAGCTTACTTGTTCCCTGTACGGTTTATGTTGTACTCCTGCCACACAGACTCCACCATCTGGCTGGCCAGCCTGCGAGGGATTTTACCCCCATGAAGAGTGTTGTTCGAGCTGTAGCCATCGGATGCAGAGGACAACTTGAGCCACCTCTGGGCAGGTTGATAATCTGAGGGAAGGTAGGATTAGAATGAAAAAAACAAAACAAAAAAAACAACAATTATTTATGCACAATTTCAGAGAAATTAAGACTCATAAGTGTGTTGACTTCTGTGTGTGTGCGCTGCTCAGAGTCTCACCAGTCTGAGCCTCCTCTGGTGACGTCGGAGGAGTCAGCGTGACAGACGACATGGCGGGGTCTCTGTGAGCAGCCTGGCCCTGCTGAGCACCACACAGGCTTCCTGAGGTGTTGGCTGAGCCCTGAGGGACCACAGCAGGGAGGTCCGACAGGGGGAGAAGCACCAGGCAGGAAGGGTAGACCATCCTCACTCCCGCTGGAAACAAACGCATTTATTTAGTTCAAAAACTGCCCGTGCATGAACAAACCTATTAATTACTAAAGGAAGGGGTTTTGATATGATCGATCGATCTCTGGAAGTCATCCTTTAAGGCCAAATGAATGTTGCACACATGGTTTTCTCTGAGTTGTTTGATGTTTCTAGATAATATATTTTGTTCTCTGGGCATAAAACATAGTTTTGTGATTATCACTATTGTAAAATATTTAGTGTTTTATTCTATAATTTTCACAAACCCACAATTAAGATTTTTTTTTTTAACCTCTTGGTTGCCGTTGTAGCCACGCACTGAACTCCCATTCACAATTTGATATTAAAGGACAAAGCTCTAGCAGCAGTTTTCCAAGAAAAATATAAATATCACCGAACACTTCAAGTTTAATGACAACTACATTGCTTGCATTCAGTCACTCGTCAACACATTTTTCACATATTTTGTAACCTTACCGACAAGGACCTCCACAGCTGCCAGGGAATCGTCCTCCCAGTCTGTATCTTCCATCTTATCTTCCTGGACCTCCTTGGGATTGGGGCTGATGGGATAAAACTGCCGCCACTCTTCTATGAGCTTCTGAGTCGGGTGGTCTGACATCTTAAACGCCTGTCCGGTGAGGGTGCCATTCAAGCCATATGGGCTCAGGATGACTGTAGGGCAGAAGGGTTAGTCCTTAGAAAGGATAACTCCACAAATAAATCCATTCAAAACAATGTTCAAAGAGCTGGACCAGTTCCATTTAAGTCATTGCAATCCTACCTTGCAAGGGGCTGGAGCTCTGCTGCGCGAGGCTGAGGTGCTCCTCGCTCAGTCGCTGAAGAGGCTGATGCTGTGCGATCTCCACACTTGTGCACACGTTGCTGTCGCCGTGCACGAAGAAAGTGAACGCGCAAGAGAGGTGCTCGCTGCAAGGTGAGTCAAAGACAAAGAGAGGTAGAGGAATGTTTAGAGAGATACGTCTGCGAGCAAAAGCGCTTCAGTAACTTAAAGAAACCCAAAAGATAACGTAAACCCGTGAGCGCATCCGTGTGCTCTCCATCACTCATTGTTAAGGAAAAGACGGGACCAGTTAGGGTGAAGATAATGTGAACCGGGCAATTCCTTGCATATTTATCGAGGCTCTTTAATCCATGTCATGCTTTCAGCTGACAACGTTTGCTTCCACAGAGGCAGCAGGGCCTGCTAATACCTCCAATCACATGGTGCATGTAATAAACACTCTGTTTCACCATAGCTTGAATTTTTATTCAAACCTTCTGACAAAACACAGGCAAAAACACGGGAAACCATTGCAGCCCTGAAATGTTGAAACAATATCATCTTTATTTTCTAACTGTGTCTGCAAGGCCAAGCGGCTAAACGCACTAAAATAGTACTTGTTGACATGGTTGCTGTAAAACCACACTGCACACTCAGCATTTTCCAAAGACTGCTGTGTTTACCAGCCGGAGCGGGCAGGCGACAGCAAGACTGCCAGACTCTTCTGTTAGAGGTGCTGCTCTGCTGCCTCAACACACACTTGTAGACCTATTTATTGAAAAAAACAGAAGCTAAACACCGGCGAGCAATAAATCATCTCCCCTTGTAAGCAACAGCTTTTATATAGCTGCTAAAATTCTCTGAAACCATTGACAAAGTTGCCAGAGGGAAGGGAGCCAAAAGGGCCGTGCATCAAACGCAAGCCATCATGGATGAACACAGACAGAAAGCTCAGGCTCAAATTAGCTTGTCAGGGAACTCTCGGGTTCCCCGGGCCCCTCATTCAAGAGCAGACACTAAATCTGTGTCACCATCATACAGGAAGCACGGAAATACAGCAGCGCTGAGCCCCAATCTGAAGCATAGATATTTCTATCCTCCCGCTGGTTCACCTCAAGTTTCTACAACAAACGCCAACGAGCAGTTTTGCCTTGCAGCTAAAATAAAAAGTGTAGGTTTGTATATCACTGCGTCTCGGTTACCTTCTAAAGTTATAAAGGAATTATGCAACAAGGTGAATGACTACTCGCAGGTCACGGGGTCGAACCAGGTGAAAACGCGTCACGGCAATGATATATTTAGAGAACTGTAATAACCGTGTCATACTTAATCACATCGAATTCCAGGGATCAGCACTTGCTGATAACTCGGAGATGTTGGTGATTCAAAGGAACAGGGATCACGTGGTAAACGCTACATCAGTACGAGTTAGCCAACAACGGACCACAGCGTAGACGAGCACAAAAGCTTAATAGGGGTTAAATCAGAGCAGCAGATGCGGTATTGCACCCAACAGTCTAGTGTCATGGTTACAATGCTCAAAGAAAGCCTTGAGTGTATTTGTTCAAGCTATTTTCATTAAAGGAGAACGTAGTTTCATCCCTAGAAACAGACACACGCTCATAACAAGATAGTTGGAACGATACAGCAGCAAGCAGCATTTTTTTTTACAGAGCTGGATGTGAAACATGACGGGTTTGATGGCAGCAGTTTTTGAAGCATGCGTGCAACATTTTAAATACAAGAGAGCTGGTTCTAAAACAGATGACCGTGTTATGCATGTGTGCGCTGCAGTGGGGAAAGAAGTCCTCATTATTATGAAAGTTGTGCTTGGAGTGGAGTGGAGTCCCAAATGGGAATTTTAATCATTAAAGGATGTGAAAGGCCAAAAAACAATTATGCCGACTCCCACATGCTAGAAATCTCGACCAAAGCTCCAACAGTCAATACGGCACCAGTACGACTCATCACGTGTTGTGTACGTGCGAGCTGGAGTGTGACGATGAGCGTCTAAAGGACCGTCGCTGCTTCCTTGATTGACAGCGATCTCTCCATCATTAATTCAGCTGACCTGTAGTCTGATTTCTGGACCAGATTTTCTAACTTCTGAGCCAATTTCACTTTTCCTTCTTACCGGAATGATTCCATTGGTGTTGAGGTGTCGAGTTTCATTAACAGCAGCTCAACACTCACAAACGTGGAATCAGTTAAAGTCCGTCAGTGATTGAGAAGATTATGTCTGTTAAAAGGAGCAACGCGTTAATATGTTGTTGTACCGACACAACATTCGGAGATACAAGGAAATCATGCCGATCCAAACTGAATGCACCCCCGGCTCCTCGTAGTGGAGCGCCTGCTTTAATTTAAGAATTTATAGCACGTCACATAACTTCGCTTACTGCTCTTCAGTAGGTGAAGACAAGCGATACGTCAGCACCGAGTCTATGCCAAAATTCTGAAAACGTGATGGCACTTGTTTCTCCTAAACCTTAAGTACTCAAGTGTCACTTGTTTGAACTTTTTATTAACACGTCACATTGTTTATATCCCAAAATGTTACTACGGTTTGTGACCTGCAACAGCGGCATCTGTTGCAGCAACGCTCCACAAACAACCATTACAAAGGCTAACGTTAGCTTGTTTAGACTAACAATTTGAGCTGGTTGCTGCTCGTAACATTAGTAGGCGAACTTCGTTACGGTTTAGTCTGTCAAAAATATATTGTGTGTGCGTGTGTATTGCTGTTGTTTGAGGTACGCATTATAGAAAAGAGTTCATTTTGAAAAGCTATCATTCGATGTGTTATTTTGGTACCGAGAACCTTCATCAATCCAGCGGTACTGGTTAAGACTACCAGACTTCTGGTATGGGGTCATCCCCAGCTATCAGGGGGCGGGACATACCTTTTGTTGATGGTCTTCTCCTCCTTTTGGTATGGCTTAACAAACCACTTGCCGATGCGAACGAAGCCGCGGTTCATGAGACAGCGCTCCAGCAGGTTGTGAATGGCTTTGAACAGGAGCGTCCGACACTCGTAGGACAGGCCGCTCTCCCACTCACCGTCCTCCTCACCTGGAACAAGGCAGACACATTCAACCTCTGACTGCCTCTTGTTGAATCTAAGCTCTGCTGTGCTAGATCAGTGTGACACACAAATGGAGATTTAGTTTGGTTTGCAAAGCACCACACTAATACCTGAAGTGACCCATTTAACATTTAGCTTATAGCGCAATGACATCGAACACAAATACTACATGTATTCTGCAGGTGAAGTTTACTCACAACGTATTTCTTTTGGGCTTCAATGTTTTTTTTGAGGAGATATACTGTCTTCCAACTACAAATGAACGATTTCAACTCTGAAACTTGTAAAGATGTTGCCAACTCTGTCTTGCTAAGCACCACTCTTGAGTTTTCTGCATGTAACACTGGACCGTCCTTGAAACAGTAGACAGAATACCCAGTGAGAGAAGCAGCCCCCGAAAGGGGACAACTTTTTTTTTGAAAGACACGAATATGAACGAAGCAGGATCAAACCTTCAAAAAAATCAGGACTTTGTCTGGTGACTCTGATGCACAACGGCTTGCTATAATGCAACCATAAGAGTCTGCGCATCTGTGGCTGAGAGCCACTGGATTCCAAAATGCTTTAATTACTTTTTAAAAAGGTACATAAGTTTCAAAACATTATCAGAAGTTGCAAATGACTGGTTTCACTGTCAAACACCAGACATGTTTAAACGTGAAGCCACTTTCTATAAATGGAACTATTCAGCCTGCTCTCCTCTGTTGATCATTACATTCTTGAATTTTGTTGTTGTGTTAATGTCACAGAAATTAACAACCTGCTTAGATTGTATGAGAATATACATGTATACATGTGATTTTGGGTTAAATGTCCAAATATTTACATCTGTGACTGAAATGTACCATGTCTTACATTCTGACATTGTGAGGATCGGAAATCCTGCAGACAGCATGAAGATGTTGTATGCACTTACTCGACAGCTCATTGTGGATGAGTTCTGCGAAACTGGGGTCATCCCCCCACCAGAAAAGCCAGAGCTCCCTTCGACCCGGGGTGGGGTGCCTTCTCCACACACTCAGCACATCTGCCGCCAGGCAGCGGCTGAAACTACACAAGATGGGGTCCTCCTCGGTCACTGGGAAAAGGATGGGCGAAGAGGTGGGTCCTTGCCACACAAAACGTCGCCATTTTATTCCAGTCAAATCAGCCTTAAGAGAAGAAGAAAAGCAATATGTCAAGAGTTTTGTTGACTGCAAAGTGTTTGTTTGCCCCCACCCCGACCCCACCCTAACCCCACCCCTACCACACCCACAACAGTGACCAGGTGAAAACTGCCTTTCCTGTCACTCATAAATTAAAAAAAAAAAAAAATCACTTTCAACAGCAAAGCTGAAAATTGAGGCTTTGCTGTTTAAAAGCGTAGCTTTAAAATGTTCACGTGCCACAACAATCGCACCTGAAAACACAAAGTGAGAGTTCAGAAGTTGTGACACGGACCTGCAGGTCGGCGTGAAACCAGGTGAGCTGGTCTAATGTGTAAAAGAAGCTTGTTTGACTAAACATCCACTGTGTGCATCATTTAACATTACAGTGCGATTTAAATTGGGGGGGGGGGGGATTATTGAAAAGGTGAGCTAAACAGGGTACTTAAAAAAAAATAATAATAATAATAATAATTAAAAGCATTGCCTGTTGACCTGACACCATCATGCAAGTAAAGCGTCAACGCTACTTCGACTACGTCTTGTAAAGCCGCAGCGGTGTAAACACACAATCCCACTCTTTTAAAATACACCACGATGCGGCCGTCCTCTGTTGGAAAAGTTGGGGCTGGATTACGATTTGCAAAGTTGCAGGCCCCGACGCCTTTTCACCGCCAGGTCCTCGCAAACTGACGTTACACACACACACAAAAAAAAAAAAAAAAAAAAAAAAAAAAAAAAGCTTGTTGCCTTTATTAGCCAAAATGGCTTTCTTTGGCCTCTTTGAGCGTCGGGGAGCTAAAACGCAGCCGTCTTACCAGGCAGAAGAGGTTGGAGTGGCAGTCCTCCAGGCTGGCCCCGTTTGGTACAAAGCTCGCACTCATCCTGCGGGGTTTTTTGTGTGTGTTTTCTTTCTTTCTTCACAGCGGGGTTGTAACGTTAAAGTCCATCGTCTCAATCAACCGTCCAGTTAGCCGATAACCAAACAACTTCTCCACCGGCGCTAAGTAGCCGCCGCTAGCCTCGGGAAGCTAACGTTAGACCGAAAAGCTTCTTCTTCTTCTTCTTCTCCTCCTTCTTCTCTCCCGATTCATCAATCTTGTTTGGGGAAGATGTTTTTTTTTTTGTTGTCTGGTGGTGAAGCCCGCACACACACACACACGCTTTTTGTTGTTGTTGTTGTTGTTGTTTTTTGGCCGCTGCTACATTTTTACCTTCGTATAAAACAAGTCAACGTGAACACAAAAAAAAAAAAAAAAAAAAAAAAAAAAAGAGTCCGGGCGACACGGGAAAAGTTAAACGCGCGTTGAAAATACGAGCTGGAAAACTAAAAAAAAAGAAAAGAAAACTTCCATCACACCCCCGCAAAAAAAAAAAAAAAAAAAAAAACAACAAAAAAAAAAAAGCAGCTTAAATGCCTGCTGTGCTAATTGCTAACAGCGGCTAGCTGCAGCTAGCTCTCCCCTCCCCCTTGGTCTCGCCTAGCCTGCTAGCGCACAAGCTAACATAGCGCACAAGCTCCAGCGGGGGCTAGCTCCGCTCTCCGCTATAAATAAAACAATCAAGCGCCACACCGTCCTCCCTTTCTTTTTCTTTTTCTTTTTTTTTTCCCCACTTTAAACCCCGCCCCGGTGCTCCGTCATGGTGAAAACTCCGCTCTTCAAAACGGACGAAGATATATATATATATATATATAAAAAAAAAAAAAAAATGCCGGACGGGGCGAAGACCGCTCATCGGCTACTCTCCTGAGCCGGATCCATGGCTCCTGCAGATTTCCATTATTTCAGTTCATGGATTGGATTCTTTAATGGCGGCCGGGTGAGGACGAGTCTGCCTCTTCCGCTCCTTATTGGCCGGTTCGTTGTGATTGGGGAGGGTGGGAGGAGGAGGAGGAGGAGAGGAGAGGAGGAGGAGGAGGAGGAGGAGGAGGAGGAGGAGGAGGAGGAGGAGGAGGAGGAGGAGGAGGAGGAGGAGGAGGAGGAGGAGGAGAGGGGCGTCATCCGGCTTCGAGTAGCTCCATGACTTCACAGTTTACAAGATGAAAGCTCCGGCGCATCTGTCACGCCGCGGTCACTTGTCTTCGCTTTGATGTCTGCACCTGGACAGGTTTCACCGCGCGAGCTCACAGATATCTGACTGACGTGTACCTCGTGCACGGACTGTATATTTTCATACATATAAATATATATATAATGTTTTTCCTTTGTCCGACTTACATTGAATCACACTGCAGATATATATATATATTTATATATATATATATAGGTCAAACTGTGCAGACAAAGATGGGTACGTCACCGATTAATAATGTCAACTGCAACGTGCATGGGCAACTTCTGTCCTCCACTATTTCACAGTGCTTAAATTAGCTTTTTGGGCATTTAATTGCTTTAATAATTGCATTGCATTGCATTGCAAAAATAAAAAAATAAAAAAAATGTAAATTGCACTCCGCTATTTGTTTATTTATTTGGCCTTTTTTGTTGTTTTTTTTTTTTTTTTACAACGCACATATATCAACTTTGATGTCTTCCCTGTCATATCCGAACCGGACCAGAGGGCGGAGACTCCGCACAAACCTTTAACTCTTGTTCGTCCCTCCCAAAACAGGCGGAGCATCGGAGGCGGCGGAGGAAATGTCAACAACATGCCGGAGTCTTGCGGGGAAACAGAAACAGAAACCGAGCAGGGAGAGAGGCTCAGACAACAAAGAGATCAAGGAAACCGGTCGGCTGATAACATCGTGTCCGTAATATCTCAGCTCGCGGATGATAATTTAACACTCGTGCGGGTAGGGGTTCTCCTTCGTCTGACGCGCAAGGCGTGAATGCAGGCTACGATATGGTCACTTCATTGCTTGTGAGCAACCTGCATCTAACCTCTAGTCTTTCAGTTAGTGCCGGTTTATTCTGGAGTAAACGAGGACATCTGGTGTCTTATCCTCGCGTCCGTGACCACATTCCCTTACACACCTTTTATAAATGACCGCACTGGCCAGATATCAGTTTTTGATGTCCCCCTCCCGCATTCAATGTCTGTCGGTCTTCCCCGCCTCCGGCACATGTTCAGCGGGGTTGATGGTGTCACTGTCATCTTGTCAGCTGTAAACCCTCCACTGCTCTCTCCTCTCTCACAGAACATCAGCACCGGACTGGCTGTTGCTGGAGTAATTATAATCGCAAGGAGTATCAAACTGGTAAAACACACACACACACACACGAAATTACAGATTACAAATTCACATAACTGCTACCTAATCAGAGAATACAATTTTAAAGTCTTTACTTTGTTTCAGGTGTAGAAAATGTATGAATCTCATTTTAGACATATGCATTTGTAATGAATTGCTTCAAAAAAAAAAAAAAATTTTTTTTTACCCAAATTATTCCTTAAACTTTACCCCTCAGTTGTCTCCTTTTACAGATCACAAAATTTCAAGCTGCGTGTGACATCCCTGCTCGTTTTATCGAGAGGAACGTCAGCCTTCGTGGGAAAGTTCATTCCATCACAGAGAAAGGACTCGAAGTGGAGCATGTCCCAATTCATCTGCCACTTCTCTCCCCATTACTTTCAAAGCACAAGGGTGTGTGAAGTATCCTTTGATGGAAATCATGAAAGCACGTGCACCAGCACACACGGGACGTACACAGTTTGGAAGCAGTGATTGGTGGCCAGTTTCTCTCTGTGCACTTCAAAATTGTTAAATTTGATCATCTTGTGATGAGTGAGAGTGATAGGTAAGCCTGTTAGCTGCTATATATCACCATGGCATTCCCTGAGCAATTAAGTCAGGAGGCTTATGTTTCATATGAAGTGCCTCTTCAGCAGCTTTAGTGCGAAGGACTTGCATGAAGACACCAGCGTGTGTTCCAGATATAACCTTTGCTCCATTTTACTCCCATGTTTAAAAGCTGATTAGATCAATTATTTGGGATAGTGACAATTAACTGATGTTTCATAAATGTTCTTGGTCGCAATTTGCTATTTACCATTTTATTCCCGACCAGCCATCATCAAAGTGGGATAGCAAACACTGAAACCTCAGTGACTGAGCATAAGACAGCTGTCATTAAGTGGAAGCTGTCGTGGTGGAAAGTATAAAATGGCATTTACTCAAGCACTGTACTACTTGAGTGCAATTTTGATATACTTTTACTTTACTTGAGTATTTCATTTTGATACTACTTACTTTCACTCCACTACATTTCAATGCTAAATATTGTACTTTCAATTCACCACATGTATTTGACAGTTTTACTTTTAAGCCACAATAGATAATATAACAAGCTTTTTAAATACAACACATTGTTAAAGTCTAAACCAGTGCTTTCCAACCTTTTTAATCTTCTGATGTCTTACAAAAATCAGTGTGTAGTCGAGGTCAGATTTCAGATGTCAGAGTTGTTATCAGCTCCACGTATACTTTCATTTAAAAAAGATGTTCAAATGATCCAACATCTCAGAAAAAAACCAAAGAGTAGAGAAAACGGCCCAAAACCTGAAAACTGATTTGTGGATGAGAACTTTGTTTTTTCTTCTTTTCTCTCCCACTAAACAACTGACGACTCCTCAGATTTATCTGTAGTTTCCACCTGCAGCAACTACAACTTCTTCTTGCACAGTTGTAATTTAACATCTGACAACTGTGGTTTATATGTTAAATAAAAAAAGAAGCATTCTGGTTTTGTTAGCAAAAACTATGATACCATATTGACACTGCTATTAAAAAAAAAACAACAAAAAAACTATAATACCATATCAATAATTAGTATTCTAAAGAGGGTGCATAAGTACATTTTCACCATACAAAAGCTGATTTACTGTAACATTTATAATACATGCTCTTTCTTTGTCCTCTTCAGGTGTGTCCCCATCTCCATTGCTGGTTCATCTGGCAGGAGTGGAGCTGACACCAGAGGGAAGGGTGTGGCTGCAGAAGAACCTGGCTCCTGCCCAAACAGTGGGGCTAAAACTCATCAGCCGAGAGGACGACATACTGCAATGTTTGGTGTCTCGAAGCAGGGTGAGGCATCTGATAACTCTGACGAAAGGTACTAATGTAATCCTTAATGAATCCCTGATGAGAGTTTGTCCCCTACAAAGTTATTTCCCTGTCTTCCCTCACGTCTCCAGCAGGGGTCATGGAGGAGCTACTGCATGAACGAAGAGGTCCTTAGGCTCGGCCTGGCTCGCACGGCGCCCATCGCTGGAGTCCTGCCCGACTCTCGCCTCTACTGGCGTCTTCACAAACAGCTGCACAGGGCAGAGGTGAAGGCTGAGAGGAAGGGTCGGGGTCTGTGGAAGGAGGACAGCCTGTGGGACAGGACCTCCAAGGCCTTCAGGGACAGTGCGTTATTCAGACTGATGAGGAGGATCTTTAAGAGGACTTGATGCACTAAGAGACTGATTAATCCAACACAGAATCCTAAAAACTGTTTGTTGGTTTTTAGGTATGAAATTCTTCATTAATGAAGGAGTTTGTGTTCTCATGATATCCTCACGCAACAACGCACACCAGGGTTTACACATCCTGCAAAAGGCATAAAACATCCCTATCTGAACTTTAGTGTGTCAGATTTGCTCCTCAGGTCATGAAAACATTTGAATTTCCCTGATTTTGAAAAAAGCAAGACCTATATTGTTTTTACACCATTACACCTGTTGCAAAGGTTTACGGTTTATTTATTTTTTACTTTGTTTCCATCTTTAAAAGTTTCAAATAATTAAAATGATTGTTAAAAGCTCAGTCTCAAATCCTGATCCTAATCCCTCAGCTTTCATTACCCATTAAACCCCAGCTAAGCACAGTCTCATCTGTTGGACACCCCACTAAACACAAGACAGGGGCAGGGTATGTTAATGGTGATCAAAATGGAGAGGGGGGTCCACTTGTCCACAGTTGCTATAGAAACACCAAATGTGAAATACAAAGCTAACCAAAGGCTAAACCCTATACTGGTGGCCCTCAAACCCCATGGGAGCCTTATATGTAGTGTGTTTGTGTGTGTGTGTGTGTGTGTGTGTGTGAGAGAGAGAGAGAGAGAGAGAGAGAGAGAGAGAGAGGGTCTTTAAGTACCAATAAAGAGGGCCCTTTTAGCTGTAATGTGACCAGGACATTAGAGTATTCAAGCACTAAACAGGAGGGAATGGAGACCGAGCCTGAACTGCCTTTGATTCCAGCACACTGTTGTAGAAAGGAAAGAGAAAAAAAAACCCAACACAACAGAAGAATAAATGATAATTTTATCTGCCAATTTCATTCCAATCTTGACACATCAACACCTGCTCCAGAGCCCATTTCCTGTGTCCAGGATTCTCCTCATGGTATTGTTTGCTTTGGCTTCTGCCAAAATTAAACCATGTGCCCCTGTTTGATATATTCTCCATGCTTCATCCATGCATGGCAGAGGAGGAGGAGGAGGTGCTGCAAATAAGGCCAAACTGTGATGTGTCCTGTGGGGTGCAGGGTGAAGGGAGGGGATCTCAGTGTAGTGAGAGGTAGGACTGAAGCAGTCAATCCAATGGGCACAAGGAGATTAGTGCAGAGGGGAGGAGGGTCACAGGGGTGGAAGGGGATTTTGGGTCTTGAGCACAAAGGCTGGAGAGGAGGAGTTACAGTGCAAGGGAAAGGGGAGAGGAGGTGGGGGGTTGATGAATCAGCTAGTCTCTCTTTTGTTGTGCAAATGTTACGAGCCACTGTTACTGCCACGGAGGCCTGTGATTGGTGGGCTGGTTTAAATTGTAAGGTGCATTTCTGGCTGATGGCTGTTGCTGCCAGACTTTGAACTGTCACCAAGGGAGGAGTGGGAGGGAAACCACGGCTGAGATAGATAATAAGGAGAAGGCAGGCGATGTCACTAAAGCCATTGATTGTGCCTCAATGTGGACTTTGAATGTTTCTGTTGTCTCTTTACTTTCTTGATTAAATCTTTTTTTTTGTTATGCCTGTTTAAGTGATTTTGGTGCAGGAAGGAGTGCAACCAATCACCATCTAACTGGAGGTATGCCGGCATCAATAACTGCAGAGTCACTTGCTGTTTTGTACAATGTTAATCACAAACCCAAAAAATGTCCAAACATAATCTTGAAGTAGCTTTTCATTAATGCAAACGGGTGAGAAAATCCTTCTAAAAATAAGAGATTTGCTGGAACATCAGGAGAAGATTTAAGTCCACTAGCTTCTTATCTTGTAAACATGATTGGGTGCAAAGATGACTGTTAAAATGAAAATAATTACAGTGCAATATAGTATAATTAACAGTTCGTCCAGTTAAAAGAAAAGAAGCTACAGACCTGCCATAATTTTTTTAAAAAAGTAATAAAAATATCAGCTTATGAAGGTTTATACCACAGTTTTAAAATTTAGGATGTAGATGTATTTAATAAGTCTGTTTTCCTTCTTTTTTTTCTTTTTCTTTAATAGATTTAAATGGAAAGACTGAATGAACGAGTAAAAAAACCTTACTCTGGTCTCTCTTATTAAAAGTAGTCCACTCCGAGATCCATGCCAGGCTTTCCCAAACTCTCTTGTCCCACACCAGTAGCAGTCGTTTGAAAAGGCACCATGCTTCATGTAGTGGTGGGCACTTATCCATAAAGTGAAGTTGTTGGGACCTTCTCCTCCAGAAACCAAACCTCTGGGACTAATACTGATTTACTTTAGAGCCTGATGCCATGGAAGTCCAGAGCCTGAAGGACCACTACTGGTAAAAGTGACAAGATTTAGTGAGGAAGCTGACAACATAGTTTAACAAATTTGAAACGGGAGTGAAAGACGTAAGTAAGCTGATGCTTGAATTGATGTATGACTTTTGTCTCTCTGCCTTTACAAAAAAACAGCCTGACATCTTTTCTTATGGTGCATTTTAGTAACTTAACCTTAACTTTGCTGTGCACTCTTCTGACTGGCAATCTGCACACAGTTAGCTGTCACTTTAAATATACTGTTGTTAGGATACTGTTTACAGTATCCTGGCACCTGTTAAAGCTGTGTGCCTGGATACAAGCACACAAGCGTGAAGCAGGAACTCAGTGTTTCAGTCCTTATCTTTATTGCACTGCTCCAGGTGTTGGATCATTTTGACCATCACAGATTGCCTGAGCTGATGTGATCATTTATACTTTTTTTTTCTCATGTAATTTGGCTTGTTTGCTGCTGCAATCAATAATTAATCAGTGTGGTTGATGAAACAATGTCTTCCACGTCTAAATCCAGCCACTTTTGGTGCTCTTTGCCAGAACAACAGAGATTTGCAGAAGGGCAGCATAACAAAGGCCTTTCTTACACTCAGCCGGTAGCCATCCCAGAGAAAAGGGGATGGGGCACTCCCCCATTAGAGAACACAGTCCTTGGGGATTTTTTTTATTTGATTTGAGTGGGTGGTGTGTGGTTGACCGGGTGTGAAAGACAAAGAGATTTAAAGAGACAGAGCCGGTGTGACAGTCACTGAAATGCATCCCAAAAACTCTCATCTCAGGTGCTGCTGCATCATAAACCTTACAGAGGATGTCCAACATCTAGTAGGAGGACTTTATTTGGTGTATAAACTGACATTAATGGATCAACCTGGAGTCCACATTCAGCCACTTTAAAATGTGCAGTTTACTCTTGTTATTGATTTTTCTGAGAAAGAGTAGGGTGTTTGTTTTGCATACTGTCACAATAAACACATACTGGTGACACTGGGAAGCTATTCTATCCCACACCCACATGCACTGGGAAGGCTGTGTGTGTGTGTGTGTGTGTGTGTGTGTGTGTGTGTGTGTGTGTGTGTGTGTGTGTGTGTGTGTGTGTGTGTGTGTGTGTGTGTGTGTGTGTGTGAAGGAATGCGTGAGCCGTAAAGTGACTCCCTTGTTATTATGTGACTTGAAGTATTGTGAACGGCATATCAGCTTGCTGGTGTTGGGTTGTAGGAGTGGAAACACGACTCTTTGTGGGTGCTCTGATCCCTCATGAATAATTTGAATAATTTAAGTTTCTTGGTGGAAAGACATGGAGGAGGCGAGAGAGTGAACGGTTTGGGATTGGGAATGCATGTACTGTGTGTGTGTGTGTGTGTGTGTGTGTGTGTGTGTGTGTGTGTGTGCGCGTGTGTGCGCAGGTAAATGTGTTGGTAAAAGACGTTCTCAGGACATTCAGTAAATTAGAATAGAAAATGAACAAGCTGTCACTGTGCTGCTGTGTGTCCGAAGCCAAATACACCCCTTTCTCATATTCACTTAGAAACACTGAAATGGAAACTGTAATTGAACTGGCACCTTTTACACGCTGACGTGGTATCATAGCTCCTCTCGTTCCAGCAGAAAATGAACAGTTCTCTCTTGTCACTGAGGACACAATGCAGAACATGCAGTTTGACAGTTTGAGTTGAAAAAGCTGAGAGTAAAAGTAAAGGATAGGAAGAGGAGGGAGAGTCTCTGCTTGAAATAGATCTGAGGGTTTGACTTATGACCTTATCCAACCCCTTAATTCCACGGTAAAGCAAAACGACCCCACCAGACACACACACATACACACATGTTGCTGCACACCCACGTGCACACATGGAGGTTAAAATAAAATGGAGCTCCTAAAGTTTTCAAACATACCTGATACTTGATATTCTGGTCCAGGAGACAGAATTTTTACCTAAAATGGACAAATGACACCATTGTTTATCACTATGTTACAGTGAGGTGTATAATACAGTCTTTTAGAATGAAATAATAATCTCAGGACGCGATAGAAAATGCTTTGAACTCTGATTCTGCTCACAAAACTTTGTATTTCAGGATTCTCATTTAAAATTTGTTTTCTATTTCAGGACTAAATCTAGACAGGATCCATCACAGTTCATCTGTCTACACTGTGTTTGTTTTTACAAGCCTGTAATGTTACTACTGTATCCGTTAACAGGCTCAGATCATCTGGAGCATAACGCTGGCCCCTCACTGACCTCCAGGTTCGTCATGTCTCCTTATCAGGTCAAAAGATCACTGACACAAAACTGACCGGGCCACTTGGATTTACAACGTCCTCCTCTTTTGTCTTGGCCCTTGTCCTTAGCAATCAGTCAATTATCTGAAAATAAATAATAATAATTGCTTAATTATGCAATTTTTTTTTTTTACCATGAACAGACAGGAGGTAGAAAATCTCCAGTTTAAGCCTCTAAAATTGGAGGATTTCCAGCTGGTCTCAGTTTAATGAAATAAACTGAATATCATTGGGTTTTGACCTGTTATTTAGATAAAACAAACAATCTGAGCATTTCACATTGTGCTGAGAAACTCAGATCTGCATTTTTTTTTTTACATGAAGCATAAAAAAGGTTCCGAGCTGTAGCTACGCATTACAAAAAGTTGACATTTGCGTGTGAGTTTCTCGTTAGAGGCCGTTTCAGACCAGCAACACACCCAAATCACAAATACACAAAACATAAAGCTGGTTTTATAGAGATTTGTAACCATGTGTTTAAATTCATAACATCCAGGAGTTAAAATACCAGTTCTTTCACATCTGTTTCCCATGCGGCTGATACAGCCTCCACTTTAAGTCACTCAGTTGTACCGTGAACAGATCTGTCTGGCCATCAGCATGAGAGTACTGCTCTGATAACTGCTTAACAAGCAATTACAAGGTACTCATTGACTCCAGAACATGGCTTCCAATCTGTGTGCCATTAGAGCACATGAGCTGGGAAGACAGGATTTATGTGTATTGTCAGGTTTAAAGAAGGTATGAGGTATGTCACCCAGGGCACTTGTATGAATGTGCACACAGAGATACACACACGCCAACAGAAACATTAAGTATTGGCTCAATGTGAGGCTAGATTTTTTAAAACTCTATCCATCGACCAGTATTTCTGACAGCTGGCCACATAACATGAAATAGAGCAACTGTTGTACATCTCATTATTCATGTCCTGTCCTGTTTGACATGTGTCAGTATGAAGTGACAGATGCTGCTCCCTTTGTGTCATGAGAGACAATGTTTGATGCACTAATACTTAAGGTCATACAACATGTCCCATGTGCACTGCATGTGCATGTACATTTGGAACCACATCTTCATAAAGTTTGCCATCCAGCCAAATGAATTAACCGTGCAAGAAGGGTCTTAGTCAGGGAGGTGACCAAGAACCCAACAGAAGTCCTCTGCCGAGATGGAATACTCTGCCAGAAAGATGACCATCTCTGCAGCCCTTCAGTAGCCGGGCCTTTATGGTGGAGTGGGCAGAAGGAGGCCACTCTGAGTGAAAGGCACATGACAGCTGGCTTAGAGTTTGCCAAAAATCATTTAAAAGACTCTAAGAGCACAAGGAAAGAGATCTAGTTGACTGATGAGACAAAAGCTGACCTCTTTGGGCAGAACTCTAAGCATTATGCCTGTCGAACCCCAGACACTGCTCATAACCTGGCTAATGCTATCCCTGTGGTCAAGCATGGTGGTGGTAGCATCACAGTATGGGTTTGCCTCTCAGCTGCAGGGACAGGTCGACTGGTCATAACTGAGGGATGAATGAATGCACCATAACACTGAGAGCCTGAAGCTTTGGGGTAAGTTGCGGGTTGAGTGGCCCAGCCAAGTGGAGACACTAGACACTTCCCCTCCAATTTAACAGACCCTCAGAGGTTCTACCCGGAAGAAGAGTTTTAACTGCCCAAATCCAAGTGTGTAAACCTTGTTGAGATTCACCCAAGAAGACTCAAAAGCTTTACTGGCTGCCAAATGGGCTTCTACACAGTACTAGATTAAACATCTGAAATCTTTCCAACTGAAATCACACTGTAAATGACAAATTTCAGTTTTTGATTTGCTAAATAGATTTGATTTTATTCATTTAAAATATAACCAACAACACATTATAGTGTGCAAAATGTGAAGTGGTCTGAATACTTCCTGAAGCAACAGATATAAAACTCCTCTTAAATAATGTGTCGGTGGACTTGGATTTGTTAAGTTGTAATTCAAAATTGAACTGTCTTGCACATCTCAAGTCCTAACTTTTTACTTTATTAATATCTGATCGAAGTACCAATTCCCTGCACTCTCTCTATAGTAGTTTTCTTTCTTCGAAAGACGCAATAATACCTCCGAAGACAGAGGAAACAATGTACCAGTGGTAATCAGGTTACTGCAACTAACCTTCTGTGTAGTGCGTGAATGTCAATATGGAGACATATGTGTCAGATAAAATATGTGCTTTACACACAAAACAGACAGGAAAAGTGGAAATATTGAAATGCTACAGATTGTTTTACTTCAGTTTGATTTGAATATCAACTACAACAGAACTTGGGGACATCCTCGACCTACTTCCTGCCAGGGCCGAAAACAGAGTAGCTGGGGCAGTCTGGCAGTGAAATATGTATTTTTAAGCCCCTCTCTCTCCCAGTATATGGTCCAATACACAGGAAAGAACAGCCTGTATTCCCTGGAGGTTATAACACTATACAGTAGATGAGAAGGCTACTAGAATTACATGCAATCAGAAGAGTATTTTTACAAACTCTCATGACAGGAGCATGACACTGTACACGGCAATAGACACACAGTTTGTGCTACCTAAACCATGTGTTTCTGTTTTGTATTAACTTATTATTAAAGGAATAGTTCAACATTTTGGGTAATATGATCTGCTGTCTTGCTGAGAGTTTGAAGTTGAAATCAATGGAGCTCATGTTTGCGCATTAAATATGAAGCTACAGACAGAGACTCACTAATTAAAAGGTCATAACCCATTTTTTTTTTGTACAAAAACAATCTCGCTGGCTGTTTGGAAAACTCACAGTGACAACAAGACTCAGTAATTTCTCTGAGACAATAAATAGTCTGCCACATAAGCCCCTGCAAAATCACTTTTTACATCTCAGGTATTTTTTTTAATTTTTTTTTACTAATTAAACAAAATATAATTTACATTGTAATTACTGGATTTTGTTATCATATGATATAGCCAGGCTACACTCTTTCTCCTGGTTCCCAGTATGGTAAGCTAAGATAACCAGCTGCTGGCTGTCTAGCTTCATATTTAGGACAGCCATGATATTGCTGTATTCATCTAACTCTTGGCAAGAAAGTCTATAAGTTTTTTCCCAACTTGTGTTGAAACATTCTCACAATTTTCTGAAATATTTTGTTGTACTTGGTTGGAATGGTAAACACAAGCTTCGTATGCAAACATGTCGTCATTTCAATCAACACACAGCTGCAATACATTGACAATTGTACTTGTCAATATAAATCGGCAAGTGTCTGTTTCTTGCCACTTTTCAGTAATTATATTTGTGTTGATATAAAAAAAAAGAGACTTATTAATGTAAGAAATGTGATTTCATAGGGTCAAGGCATTTTGTTTACTTTATATATAATTTCATATTTTTCTGTGTATCTTTGTACAGCATTGAAACGTTGGCATATTGCGGAGGCTTCTTCTTGCCATGTGACTGCAGTGTTTCTTGTGCTTCCATGTAATCTCTGTATCACAACCTGACATGAAATCAAAGCTGCTCAAACAATGTCCCCAGTCATCGACTCTCGTCTCTAATTTGGACTCTGTTATGAAAACAAACAGTGATTTAGCAACATTATTCTATAATTAAGCAGTGAGCCACGAGAGGCTGTGGTGTACAGAGGGTTCAGAGCAGCTACGAGACGCTGCAGACGTTAGGTGGAGCACAGTTTAATGAAGGAACGCCTCAGAAGGCTTTTTGTGCTTTTAACATGAAGGCAGCAGAAAAGTTGTCACATCTCCTGTAATTAAAGTGCTTTTTTTGTGACGCAGGAATGATGACATGTAGTCAAAGCTTAAATCCCCCCAAATGTTTTATGTCCTACTTTTTCTGTTGTTCTTATTCTTTAAGCACTCTATGCCTTGTTGTTAAACTACAATTTTAGGCTTCTCTAGTAGGTTTTTTTTGCAATGTTTCTTTTTGTTTTTTAATTTATTGCAAAGTTAACTCCCTGCACCTGTAATGCACCACTAAATCAGTAACTAACTGTATACATGAATTCTTATATTATTAACAGGGTCTAATCTGCAAAACTGGCCCTACATTTGGATTACTGGATTATTCATTCTCAAATGACATGGGTCTCATATTAACAGAACAAATGAGTCTCCGTCCATGTGACCTATCGTAAACACCGCGAGAGGGTGGCAGGGTCACAGGAAAGTACTCTCACCTCAGAGATACTTGACCTTTGACCTCTGCATATTCCACCAGACAGTTACAGGCGGCACCAGACACCAATAACTGCCCCAGAGGCTCCGAGCATGACCGGATGTGTACATCCCATGTATGTGTGTGTGTGACAAAGAGAGAGAGAGAAAGAGTATGTGTTTGTAGTGGGAAGCAGTAAATCCCAGACAGATGGATGAGCAACAGGTGGGGAATCACTCAGAAGTGGCAGTAGGAAGGGCAGTGAAAGGTAATCAGGAGGAAGAGGTGGAAAATTTGGAATCCTGGGATAGAAGTGAGGAGAAAAGGAGAGATGATAAATGAGAACACATGTTGAGAGATAGAGAGAAAAAAAAATCATAAAGGACAAGACGGTGGACAAAGAGACCCAGATAGAGTTCAAAGGACCCGGTCAGAGAAGGTTTTCATGGTAGAGACAGCAAGGAGGTCAAAATAGATAAGTTGTCTCTGCGATTCATTTCATTCAGTTACATGTTGATTTTGGTCATTGTATAATATTTTGTTATGGATTTTCAAATAGAATATATTATTACAATATTTAGAAGAGGCAGCTGGCACTACTTTCTGTTACCTGATACAATGGTCGGTAGAACCAAAAGTACCTCCCATAACCCATTTTGAAATTTTAAATTGCATTTTGTGATGTTTGACTGCAGATTTGTGATGCATTTGTTTTCCATTGTATGCTTAATTAAATTACTTTTATTATTAATTAAATTCCTGCAAAATGTTCAGACAACACACTTAACTTCTGTTTTCCATCACAGATCATCCAGTTCTTTGCCCTCCTCCCCCTCTTCCTCTCACCATGAGCTCCTGGTTGGTGAACAGGAAAGGAGAGCCTCAGTACCGCCGTCACTTCCTGACCGACAACAGTCTCTTTCATGGTAAATATCAGACACACACACACACACACACACACACACACACACACACACACACACACACACACACACACACACACACACACACACACACACACACACACACACACACACACACACACACACACACACACAAGGAGAATAATACAACGCACACATTATAGTTTACAATATATTCTCTCTGATAACTGTATGTCATGGAGAATGAACACTAGAGGGAGACTCATCTCCACTAATGTGCATGGAGTACTGGCTTTTAAAATGAGGCAACACAGCCAAGACAATACAGTCTTGTAAAATTAACAAAACCTTCTCACTTTGTCTGGCAGACAAAAAACTCTGCAGGCCAATGATTTATTGTATGACATGGATTAAAAATTATCCATAGAAGTTTGTGAAGGATGAAAATAGTGTTGTGTTTTACCCCTGAGTACCTGCCATACATGTCTCTCCATAACACTATAAGACTGACGTAAGAAGAAAAAAAATCCACTTTGATTTTGATATTTTAACCATTAAGCATGTGCAAAGGAACGAGTTTTTCTTTTGGTTAATGTATGAACGCATCATCTTTAACACCCTGACACTTTTCCTGTTATACACGATATAATTGAACAAAAATAGTCTTCTTTCCTTTTCATTCTTCTCAAAGCTGACCTTAATCTAGACTTGTAATTGCAATCGTTTCATCTGTCTTTATGAGTTTCGAGGTGGTGAGGCTGCACACTGACAGATGAGAGAGACACATCCTTGACAAATCTATAATGGGTCTGTTGGTCTGCCTCTGTGGCCGTCACACCTACAGCTGACAGCTTATTTAAAGCCTCACCTTCGCGAACCTGCAGCCAGCATCCTCATGGCACTCCTGCAGACTGTGTGTGTGTGTGTGTGTGTGTGTGTGTGTGTGTGTGTGTGTGTGTGTGTGTGTGTGTGTGTGTGTGTGTGTGTGCGTGCGTGCGTGCGCGCGCGACTTTCTTGTCAGTGACCTGCAGTGGTAAACAGGCTTGACTGCTCCAGTACTATTCTGTGGATGATGGATTGATCTGATTGATGCAGAGTGTAAAGTGTCTGTCTCTCCTGGCATGCTTGGAAATCAGGATGACATCACATTCATGGGAATTTCACAGATTTCTGCCTTTCTGAATGTATTTCTTGAGGTTGAAGTTTACTTTTCTTTTGGGAATCTGAGAGCTATTAATGTTGTGAATATGAAAACAAAAATCTTTGTTGTATCTTTGCCACTCTTCAGACCCTGTTGATCTCTGCCTGTACTCATTCCCTCATGTCTCTGACAGTTGGACCTTTCTTGTCAGTCAGAACCATTGTGAAAGCATATGCTCTTCTCTTTACACCCCATTTATTTTCCACATGACTTTGCTTCACTCCGCCTCGTTCCCTTTCTTCCAGTTGTTTCCACTTTTGGGTGAATGACAGAGCAGCTGATGGTTTTTGTTTGGCCACGGTCCATAAATCAGTCAGTGGGAGAAGAGGATTTGGGGGTTGTGTGATCAGGCCGTTGTGGATAAGAAGAGGTTTGCACTTAAATCAATGTGAGCAATCAGCGGGAAACCTCAGGTAACGGCTATTACATAGGGTGCTAATGGAAAACACACACAGGATCTGAGGGTGACGCTGATGTTCACGCATGTCTTTTTGTTCCTCCAGACAGCACTAATCGATTTGGTAACCTCTTCCTCTGGCTGAACACAACTGTGTGTGTGTGTGTGTGTGTGTGTGCTCGGTCACTCCAAAAATGGCCTCCTGCAATCCTAAATGAAATGGTTCTAATGTGGACCGATGAACAAGACTAATCTGGCAGCTCCAGGTTGAGTAAATTTTCATTAGGGAAATGACTCACCCAGAATGATACACTACTGATTGGACACACACACACACACACACACACACACACACACACACACACACACACACACACACACACACACACACACACACACACACACACACACACAAAATTAAAAAAAAAAAAAAAAAAAGACCAATAAATGCATGTTTCTATGAAACTTGCTCTGTCTCTGTCTCTCTCCCATGAAGACTGTCCCCTGCTGTGTCTCAGCATTTACACCTAAACTGAGGAAGACACCGAGGCACACGGTGTAAAGTGGGTCATAGCTTTGGCATCCCTGCGCAAAATGCCTTTTTCAATACACCGGGGAATAGCTGACCAAAAACAAGCAAACGGATGTGGCACGAGTTCATTTTGGTGGGGAATTCAAACTGTCGCCAAACAGCTCAAACAGACAGTCTGGTGAAGCTGATGAAATGCCCAAATGACCAACTGTGCTGGTTAAACCACTGCCCTACCCCGCTATCAGTGACTCTCGCTCATTCCACGCCCGTACTAAGCTCTTGCTTATTAACATCCACTCTCCGTCATGCCCATCGAGCGTATGAGAAATCGGCTTATCGTTGTGCCTGGTGTGAGGAGAGGCTGTGCGCGCAGAGGCTGTGGATGTGAGAGGTTCGGTGGTTTGTGAAGGCACTCCGCAGACCGCACTGGGAAGGCAGGTGCGGAGGAGCACTTTGATGCTACAGGCTGATTTTGTACTCCAAAAAAGTGACACTTCATCTCAATGGTGTGCGTCCTGTGAACGGCCAATCATCCCGGAGAAATGGACTAATTGGGCTAATTTGTGATGGCATTTTAAACCGCTTCAACAAGGAAATACAAATTATGGCCAAAGCGCATGGGGGCACCTTGTGAGACCAACAAGTCCAGTTCTAAATGGCAGAGCTTGAAGTTTGCAGAAATCTCAGTTTGGAGAAGGGTAAGTGATTATCCTCAATCTGTTGATTGTTTGGTTATTTCATATTGGTGTCTCATATGGAGAGGAGTACTCTGTGTGGTGCACACATTCATCTGGGTGCCCACCAGCCTTGCGATCAGGTTGGAGCCCAATTTTTGTTATTGCGCTTGTTGTTGTGGAGAATTCCATCACCCACGGTGCAAGAAACACTCGAAGAAATCCTGATTGGGGATTTTCAATTTGAGATTTATATGGGCTGATATATTTTAGATACAAAAATAATCAAAAATTATCACATAAAATCATTAAGGTGATTGATTTTTATGAGAATGCGTAAAGTGTTGGGAGATTATGTTAGTTTGGTCCATGATGAAAATCAGCGGGAAACTGTCCCTGGTGCTGAAAAAGCCCCTTTGTGCTTGTCACTAGGGGGCAGAAAAGGCTTTTGATTTGTTGATTTGAAATGACTTGCGCTGCCCTCAGACTATATAGGCTAGATGTACCACATCTTTAAAATCCTGCATCCTCTGCACTGTTCACAGAAATGTAACCACCTGATGTTTATATAGGCTCTGTCACTACAACGCCTCTGTGAGAAGATGTCTGAAAAACTGACAAACCACCACATGCCATAGCTCAGTGACAGAGGTGGACTGGATTGTCGTTGGCATCAGCAGAAATAGGATTGTACTGAAACCCAGGCAGGGCATGTTGAGCACGATGTGACAGAGCTGTGCATCCAGCTTTAGGGGCAAAATCGGTGTCCCAACAGTCCCTGGGCTATTAGAGCAACCCTTCTGCTCCTTTTCCCTACAATGTCTAAAATATGGAGCACCCTTGGCACTTAAATAGCAGAATCTGTCAAGCTGTCAGTCTTCACCCTGCAGTGCCTGGGTTTGTGTGTCTTCCTCTGTGTTGGGCTCTGAGGATGATGGTCTCTGTTAGCCTCAGTGGACAGGAACGCAACCTCTTTATTTGTGTTGGCAACACTTCTGCTTGATGGGTTGCATGCAAAGGGAAGCTCGTATTGAGAGAGAAAAAAAGACAAAAGGGAGAAAAATTATGGCGACAGAAAGGTTTGGAGGAGCATGCATGGCTACTAATCTCCTCCACATGGAGGAAATGGCTTTTCCATGTAAAATGTGTTTTTCCTCTTGTGTCTCTCCTGCACTGATGATGATGAATCTCAGCACGTTCCCTCTGTCTTCTCTCTAACCCCCCTTTGTCTCTGCCTCTTTCTTCTTGTAGCTCCAGGGCAGAAACAGCAAGCAGACACCATGAGGGAACACATTTTCATCCTTTTAGATCTTCTCTGTTTTTTTCAAAACAATTTTCTTGTTAGTTTCAATCTCCTTTCCTTTCCTTTCCTTTCCTTTCCTTTCCTTTCCTTTCCTTTCCTTTCCTTTCCTTTCCTTTCCTTTCCAATCCAATGAGTATGGTGCAGACTGAAATGTGACTGAAGAGTTTTTTCATAAAAATTATAGTCACTTGTAAATCTTACACAATTTTATGTTTGTAAATTTCTTACGGCAATAAGCTAGCATTGTTTTGGATTTGGTACTGAAAGTTAGGTTGTATTGGAAAAGGTCCCCTCTTCAACTCTTCTATCCAGTTTTGCAATAATCTGTGTCATATTAATATTTGTTCTTTCCTCTTCTACTTGCGTTTGAGGGACCATAATTTGCATGACAAAAGATTTCACTGATGTTGAATTACTGTATCTGCCTGTGTGCTGATCTAACCACTGGCACATCACATTTCTTCTTGCCTAGGGCAGGATGTAAGTGTAAAAATTCAGTTTCTATTACAGGGACTCTTTTGGCTGTTATTATAATAAATCTGAGAGTTTGCAGGTGCATTTAGTGCTAAATCTGTGGTAAAATAAAAAGTATTTATCTCTAAATACTGGCTTTTATTTAACTTTCTTCAATCTTCTTTGCAGTTAATGAGCTGCCCAGAAGCTCGGTTCACGTGTATCCGACACTTTTAGGCCTCTCTTGTAGCTGAGCTGAAGCACCAGGCAGGCAGTTATAACCGCTCTCTCTACATTTCTTGTGAAGCAGTCGAGATCAGACAGTTTTCATGGCAGTCTGGCGCTGCTGCCAAAGATACTGTATCTCAATCTACTCACAGGCGTCCAGAAGCTTGAACATTGCAGGAACATCAATATATAAGCCAATGTGCACATTAAACACACACATCCTCTCACACACATGCAAGCATCAGTTGGCTCCTTTGAAGTCAGTGCTGAACTCCTCCACTCGGGGAGCCCCCTGTAGCATCACTGGCGAATGCATTATCATGCTGCAGTTGTCATGTGTTTATTTTTATTCTGGTGTTGCTCCACACTCTGCCCCCCGGGGGGGACCTGAGAACCCATTTGTAACATTGCCGACTTGAGCGCCCTTAATTAGGCGAAGTGAGAGACTGTGAGATAAGACTGCATTTTCCCTCTTTTTTGCTCATCATTTCCCTGTGTTTTCAAACCTTTTATGTTGCTAATAAGACAGCCTACCAAAAATATTTTGGACTTCTTCCGTACAGGTTTTGTGTAATTAGTTTGCTTTAAAAGGTATTTATGCTTGAAAGTATCCCCCGAGGTGCCCATAGTTAGATGTGCTGGTATTGTGCTGCTTCAGAAAATGAGGTGTTGCGGCTGTAAGAGTGAGGCTCTTCTGCCAAAGTCTAACTCACTCAGGATTTTATGTATTTTCTTATGATTTTCTTGCTATACGCAGCGTTGATAGCAGTTAGGCAGGAATTAGAGGGCAGCTTAAAAAGTGAAAGAAAAAAATGAACTTGTGTACTGTGATCACCTAAAACAGTGACAGCATTGATGTATGGATCAAACACGTAAAATCTAAAGCGGGAAATCAGAAATCACTTTTAACTGAGTTCAGTTGAGTTCAAAGTTGTCACTAAAAGTTTAACTTTTTTTTCTCGACCAGAGCAGTTGTGTAACTGTTCAAATGCACTTAAGCACAAACGTCAGTAAGTTAACAGATTTATTCTGCTTCAATGTTCAGACAGTAGTGACGTTCACTTTTCTGCTGGTCCAAGCTTTCACATTTATAACTATCCTATACAGGCACCGCACATAATTAAAACAGCTCAGTATCAGACCATGATAAAATCCATGTCCTTTAAGTGTCTTCTAATATTTTTCTAAGAAGAAAATAATGTGGATCCCAGCTGAGCTGCCTGTGGCTCTCTCTGATGGTTCCTGTGACGTTGGGGATTCAGTTAGTTTACTCTGAAAATTCCTATCAATAAAGATAAATATTTGTTTACATGTACTTGTCACCTATTTCTAAAAAAGCGATATCCATTTGTAATGACGTTTGTAACGTTGCAACAGTCTTTCTGTCTCGAAACTTAACCAGAAGTCAACCATAAAGGTAGCAAATGATTTTGTTTTGTTTTGGAACTATGAAACATAATATATAGTGCAATTTTGACAACGGCGGCGCCAGATCAGGAAACACTCAAATAGTTTCTTGGAAGGTAAAAACAAGGTTTTTAAGTTTCACTCTGGAAACAAATGGGTTTTATTTGAAGTCCTTATCATCTACTACAGGTCGAATACTGTATGGTGATTAGAGCGAAGGGCTTCCTGTGTGTATCAGGCACATTTGAACAATTTATAATCATAGTTGTTGAGTAGTTGCTGACAAAAACCTCTTGATCAAACAGCTCTTACATTTTTTCTTAAATAACAATGATTTTTTTTCTAACTACAGTTATGATAATTGTGAATTCAGTCATGAATACTGAATATTCTAAAAAAAATAAATGTTTAAACTCCATGGTGTACCTGGTGCCGAACACAGCATGGCCAGGTGCAGTGATGTCCCTGGTTGCTTGGCAACGTAAAATTGACCACAACACCTACAGTGGGTACGGAAAGTATTCAGACCCCTTTAAATTTTTCACTCTTTGTTTCATTGCAGCCATTTGCTAAAATCAAAAAAGTTCATTTTATTTCTCATTAATGTACACTCAGCACCCCATCTTGACAGAAAAAAACAGAAATGTAGAAATTTGTGCAAATTTCTTAAAAAAGAAAAACTGAAATATCACATGGTCATAAGTATTCAGACCCTTTGCTCAGTATTGAGTAGAAGCACCCTTTTGAGCTCGTACAGCCATGAGTCTTCTTGGGAATGATGCAACAAGCTTTTCACACCTGAATTTGGGGATCATCTGCCATTCTTCCTTGCAGATCCTCTCCAGTTCCGTCAGGTTGGATGGTGAACGTTGGTGGACAGCCATTTTCAGGTCTCTCCAGAGATGCTCAATTGGGTTTAGGTCAGGGCTCTGGCTGGGCCAGTCAAGAATGGTCACAGAGTTGTTCCGAAGCCACTCCTTTGTTATTTTAGCTGTGTGCTTAGGGTCATTGTCTTGTTGGAAGGTGAACCTTCGGCCCAGTCTGAGGTCCAGAGCACTCTGGAAGAGGTTTTCTTCCAGGATATCTCTGTACTTGGCCACATTCATCTTTCCTTCAATTGCAACCAGTCATCCTGTCCCTGCAGCTGAAAAACACCCCCATAGCATGATGCTGCCACCACCATGTTTCACTGTTGGGATTGTATTGGGCAGGTGATGAGCAGTGCCTGGTTTTCTCCACACATACCGCTTAGAATTAACGCCAAAAAGTTCAATCTTGGTCTCATCAGACCAGAGAATCTTATTTCTCATAGTCTGGGAGTCCTTCATGTGTTTTTTGGCAAACTCTATGCAGGCTTTCATATGTCTTGCACTGAGGAGAGGCTTCTGTCGGGCCACTCTGCCATAAAGCCCCGACTGGTGGAGGGCTGCAGTGATAGTTGACTTTGTGGAACTTTCTCCCATCTCCCTACTGCATCTCTGGAGCTCAGCCACAGTGATCTTTGGGTTCTTCTTTACCTCTCTCACCAAGGCTCTTCTCCCACGATTGCTCAGTTTGGCTGGACGGCCAGGTCTAGGAAGAGTTCTGGTCGTCCCAAACTTCTTCCATTTAAGGATTATGGAGGCCACTGTGCTCTTAGGAACCTTGAGTGCTGCAGAAATTATTTTGTAACCTTGGCCAGATCTGTGCCTTGCCACAATTCTGTCTCTGAGCTCCTTGGACAGTTCCTTCGACCTCATGATTCTCATTTGCTCTGACATGCACTGTGAGCTGTAAGGTCTTATATAGACAGATGTGTGCCTTTCCTAATCAAGTCCAATCAGTTTAATTAAACACAGCTGGACTCCAATGAAGGAGTAGAACCATCTCAAGGAGGATCAGAAGAAATGGACAGCATGTGAGTTAAATATGAGTGTCACAGCAAAGGGTCTGAATACTTATGACCATGTGATATTTCAGTTTTTCTTTTTTAAGAAATTTGCACAAATTTCTACATTTCTGTTTTTTTCTGTCAGGATGGGGTGCTGAGTGTACATTAATGAGAAATAAAATGAACTTTTTTGATTTTAGCAAATGGCTGCAATGAAACAAAGAGTGAAAAATTTAAAGGGGTCTGAATACTTTCCGTACCCACTGTACTACAACTTGTTTACAAGGTCTCACACAGGTCTACAACATGGCGGATATAAAATGTTGATTGTAGCTGTTTCCTGTTTCCATTCTTTTTGCTAAGCTAAGCTAACCAGCTGCTGACTGTACAGTAGCTTCATATTAAACATACACACATGAGAAGGGGGATCTATCTCCTCATCTAAATCTCAGCAAGGAGGAAAATTAGTGTAACTGTTCCTTCCAAAAAAAAAAGTTCCTGGTCAGGTCACACTGACAGAACAACAATGAGCATGACGAAGGCTTTCAGCAATGATTTGTTCGCATGTATTCACGCTATGTTCGAACATTATCAAGCATTATGTTGCAGGTCGGTTGTGTGCTTGTGTGTGTGAAAGCTGCAGGTTATCTCTGTGTTTCGAAAACACATCAATTGGATTATAGACTCTAGTTGTCCCAGAGGTTTGAGCATGTGTGTCTGTCTATCTGTGTTGGTCCTGACTGACAACAGATTCGGGCTGTTTACCTGCTCTCCACCTAATGCATGCTGGGAAAAGCTCCGAGCCCCCATCAACCCTAACAGAAACGAGCAAGAGGACAAAATGAATCAGTGAAATATCATTTCATTATCTATGATTATTATGCTTGAACATATGACTACCCAGTGTATTGGCCATCCTCCTGGTGGAGCAGGTAATACAATATTTATCTTTCCAAGGAATCAGCTCAATACTGTCACACATGTGCTAGTGGCCTCCATCTCTCTGTGGTACAGCTGGATTTCCTACCACATTCATCCAGAAGTCATCATGTCTCCCAGAGCTGTGCACTTGACTAATTCAATTTCATAATCTGTTGATTTGCATCTCTTGAGATCTATTTCCATGAAAGTAAAATCTCTCTCCTTTTCAAAGTTACATCACTGTGTAATACAGGTTTCAGCAGCGGCTTCAGGTAGTGAGAAAATTCCTCGTGTAGGATTGGAGAAGGGAAGAAGTGGGGACATCCTTACTTCATGAGTTGTGCAATGATTTTCAGCTGTTGATCCTGGATAATGGCAGTTTCACAGTCTCCTTAATCACAGCAAAATGACTGGAATCAAGTGGCTGCCATGAGGCCTTGGTGGCATAATATCTGTATTGGCAGACATGGCAACAGGCCTACTCAGTGGAGCTTTATCAGATAAAACAAGTGTCCAGTGTTGACCTTGTGTGAGTGCACTTCAAGTTGTCTTGTTGGACAGTCAAACATGTTCCTCACATGTTGGATTTGGGGATCTCACCCTCTACGATGAGCCAACAATCTGTCCAGAAGGCCACCTTTACACAGCGACTGTCCCTGTATGCAGAGGTGTGACAGTAAGCAGGGTTTAAGTTTCTCTCTCAAGCTTTTTCATCCTTCCTTCAGGGAGATACAGACCAAAATTGTGTACCATTATCTCTGTATATGAACAATTATTGCGTCTGGCTCCTCTGTCTTTATTTGGTCTTTTGAGTGTGGCTGTTTTGAACAGCTCTAAGTGCTTTTGCCTTGAGAAGTGTTCAGGGTGCAGAGCTATAGACATATTAAGATGCCACTCCAAGACTCCTCTGCAAAAGGACAGGAAGAGAGAAAACAGTGCTCCAACAATGTCTGAAGGGTTTTACGAGGGAAAAAAAACAACCCACATTATTAATAGATATACCAAAACCACAGTAGATCATCCATCCATTCATATTCTAGAGCTTCTTATCCTTCACCTTAATAATTAAGTTGCGAACATCTAGCCTGGCCTCAGATTCATTGAGTGAGTATATGGATGTAGCCATGCTCCACCGGAGACTGTTTCCACATGTTGCATCCTAACGGCCATAGACCTGGGTTAGAAACTATTGGAGCAGCTTTTAACCAATTGGCATTGACCACCATATATCTACCACCATTGTTGGAACTACTTCAGCCTCAGGGCATTTAGCCACCTGACTGGTCGCTGATGGATCCACCCTTCATAGTGATAGAGCAAACCTTAATCTGAACAGGGTTTCCAGACCATAGGTACAGAAAAGACTAAAGCTGTGAGAGTTAGTTTTTTAGAGTAGTGAACATCAACTTAGGAGAGAAAAATCAACACACAAGAAAATCATGGGTTTTCCATCAGTGACATTGTGGTGTCCTATATGATGACATGAAGTCACTCTGAAAGAACAGCGTCTTCTTGATTCCTTGGTTAAGTAAATACAAATTTCAGTTGTGGAACATAGACGAAGTGGACTTTAACTTCAGGAAGGAAAAGCTTGTGTCAGATATATGAGCATTTAGTGCAAGATGGTCAGATGTGCTGTTTATGACTTTTCCTGTAGCACGCACACATCCCCCATGTCATCCCATTAAGTCATACTTTTGGTAATGCATTATCATGAATGTTACGTCACCAGTCTTATCCCTGTGGTCCACTGGTTGACCTAAATGAACCCAGCTGAAGTGCACAGTCACACATCTGCTGCTCTATCCTCCTCCCCCGCTCTTCATAATCACTCCATAAAGGACACAACAATACCTGAGCTGCTACATGCGAACTCTAGATCTATGTGTTAGGGTAGCATGTTGGCAGCCATGCTGACACATATTCTGGGAGAAATGTGAACCTCAGCGAGAGGTGGATGAGACAGCTGGAGGTGGGAGTGGAGACCAGATGACCAGGAGAAAGGTGGAGATCTGTGTGTGTGTTTTCAGTGAGACAAGACTGTCAGATGAAAGTGCTGCTTCAGATGAGAGCCCGCTTCAGAGGAAGATGAAGAGCTGAGTTTTGGGTTTCTTGCCTGTTGTCTGGAGAATGAAGCGAAGTCAGTCTGGAGAGACCGCTTACTGTGATGTGAGGAAAACAAGTGCTTTTCTCAGTTGTTTTGACTACAGGTGTTGCTGAGTGTGTTGCATTGTCGGACTGAGCTGACGTGGACTTCTACTGGCTTCTATTTTGTTCTGCTGATGAGATGGCGGAAATTTGTTCTTCACTTTTTGGTGCCACTGCTTTATCTGCTCATAAAGTACGAACCACCTTTATCAATGGACCTGCTAAAAAGTCTGTTGCGTTAACTGCAGCGACCCTCCTGGCGCACAACATCTACCATTTTGGTTGCACTGTGGTTGTACCACAGAAATGCAGGCTTGCACAGTTTGGTAAGTTGATGTCTGTGTATGTGGATTATGTGTGTGAATCGAGTCCTTGTAACACAAAGTGCCTCATAAAAAAACCATGAATTGTCATGTGTTGCGTAAAAACCTCTTCGTGTGCAGACCGTCTTCTTCTGTTTGAATGCTTTGATGTGGACAAACATATTACATAGTGAACATATTGCGTGCTGATGCTATTCATAGCATGGAAACAGAGCTAGAGCTCATGTTTATGTATCAGAATATCCTCAAGGATGATCGAATTGCTCACTTTCTGCTACTGAAACTTTGAACCTGCAGAAGGCTTGTCTTAATGAGCTGTTGTTCATTAAATGCAGGGGAAGGTTTCTCTGTTTTGTTTGTATTTTATCGCTTGACGTAGCAATAATTATGTGTAAATGTCATTCATTTCGTCCTGTGGACAGCCAGTCAACCAAAACTGAATCACATCTTGATTAAACTTCAGCGCACAAAACAAGCCTTCAGGTCATTAGAGTTACCAGGCATCACAGAGCAGGAAATATGTAAAATATAACAACACCAACCCTCCAATTATGGGGTCATGGAGCCTTATGTCACATGAATAGTGCATGAAGGATCAGGCAGATGCTGGTGAATATGAATTTTTGTAGTTATGAATAAATCATGATAAATCTTTGGACTTTTGTCCATTCCAGTCATCACCCTCAGACCAAATCTTAACATAGACTTCGTGCGGAGCTATTCAAGAATTGAAAAATTGACCCAAACACTTGTAGAAATGAGGCTGCAGGGACGGCTGAGAGGAACCTCACATCATTCTAAGATTAAAAGTGACAGATAAGATTGAAAATAATAAATGAAAACTGTTGCTGTTGATAATGTGATGCCAGGTGTTCTGCTTTATTGTATGAGTCTAAGTGAGGATGGGCTTTGTTCGTCTTCATCACCTACATCATTAAAATATGTTTGAATTGCCTCAGCTTCTGTGGCAAGACAAAGCTTTGATCTGTTCTTTGCTCTGTGCCGACAGAGATGATGAGGTGTTACACGTGTACGCGTATTACATGCACACATATAAACACAAATACGCAGAGGCCAAAAGGCAATGGTTGGATTTAGAAACAAAAATGCTTTATATATTGTTTTATTCTCTTATCTAACTAAAAATGACATTTCTAAAATGTGGTTGGAGCTGCGATGTATGTTTTTCTTTTTAAATCCTTTTCTGTACGGTTACAAGGAGAAAACTCCCAAAGAATAGCAGCTTAAAAAGACACTTATTATTTTTTTTTCTGAGATGTCTGCAAGATAGATACGGAAATTGCAAATTTAAAAATACATTGTAAATTTATATTCTCATGCTCAGATGGTTAGGGCATTAATGCTTGAAGGGAAATGGGACAAGAGATGAGTGCCAAGGTGTGGAGGGCACTAACCATTTGATTGAACCATCACTGGTCTTTTGAGAGCTCCTTACATTATTCCATATCGATGAGAATCTACGAGCTGACTCCCCTCTCCTAGGAACATATTAACCCTCTCGCTACCCTCCTTTCTGCTTTTCAGTCTTCAGCCTGCAACTAAGTTTGAGGTTAGACTCGAAGTGGAGCTTATCATGCGGATGGAGAGTAAAATGAATGGATAATGCCTGCAGAAAGATCAGGGAATAGCAGGGATGGCTAGAGAACCACTGGAAATAGGGCAAACATTGAGGGAGAAGCAACACGGGAGGAAGCAGACTCATTTTGAGTTTTAACACCCAACAGAAGATAAATTGATACCTGTACATGTCAGTATTTCCGGAGATCTGCCTGTTGTTGGCTGTTGAACTGGATGAAAAAAAAAATGGACTTCTGTGTTCCCTTTTAGGTTTTTCTTGTGAAATATATCTGACTGCCTCTCGGAAAAACACGTTTACATATTTATAGTCCGAGGGAATAGAGGGAGATGCCTGTACTTTCTAGTAATAGTGAATAGCGTTTAATCACTTTGGGGCTTAATTTATGATATTTAAGGGCTGGAGGAGTGTTGCTGTAAACTTGTCTAATCTGAGTCATGGATTTTACATCCTGAACCAGCGTGAGAAAAGAGCAGAGACTGAGTATGATCAATACCACAGGACCCCCCCATATGACATTACCTCCATTGAATTCAAATGATAATGAAGCTGTGGAGTTTCAGAAGTGGAAATTTGAGATAAACAATGCAACATGGCCTATTTTTTTTAATTTTTTTTAATGAATTCTTCTTGAGTATTGCTGTCTTCAGCGTCCTATTATTTTCTACAGCTCTGAGGCATTCTTACATTATGAAGTACTGGCTCATACATTATGCGTAGACAGGAGTTTGTGTTAATCCCTGCAATGTGATAAATGACCAAATACATTTTATGATAAATAGCTTAAGAGTAAAAGGTAACTTAAAGCTTGATAAAGTACAGTAGACAGTATGCATGATATTAACTATACTTAACTGTTGTGTACTTGATATGCAACACCGTTTTCAAAAAAGTTGGGACACTGTGTATGTGAGGATTTGCAAATCATGTAAACCCATATTTAATAGAAAGTAGACCAAAGACAACATGTCAAATGTTGAAACTGAGAAATTTGATTGTTTTATGTAACATCTTTTATCTGATTTTTTTGGGTTTTAGCTTTACTGGTTTGGTTTACTCTCACCAACCTAAAGTCCAGATTTTTCAGCGAAAATTCTCTGATGCGACCACTCCATACTATATATACTGCATATCTCCTGCACATTGTAGATAGATACAGTTGAGCTGCTGGAAGTTAATGAGCCACAAATGTTCCTTTAGGAGTTGGTGAAGACCAAAAATAGAACTAAAACAGGAGTAAACCATGAACTGACATAAATCAAGGGGACAGGCACGACTCAAAATTAATGTCTAAGAAAGCAAGTGTTAGATAACAGAATTGTTATTTTCAAAATGTAATAACAATATGTTTATAACTGTCATACCAAGTTAGACATGTTCACTTCAATTTTGTAGTTACAACTGCTTGTTTTATTTGTCATATCAGATATTCACATCAGCAACTTTATCTAAATAAGAAAATATCCAGGTTGAAGCATTGTAAGTTAAGTCTACATGAGATGGTTGCTGGTACCTTTTTTAATTTTTTTATTTTCTTTGAAGAGATTATTATTATTTTTAGCAACAGTAAATCATTTGTATCTCTCAGAGATACAGTAGCTTTGTATGAGGAGATCCTGTCTAAAGAAAGCTGAGCGCAAGCTGTAAAGCTTTGTTGTTACTAAGGGCCACAGTAGGCTGCATAGCTTTGTCTTTTACAGTAAAGACAAAGTATGGGCTCCATGTGTGCACTAATGCATGCTAACATAGAAATCTTGCAGAGTTACATAAAATCATGTGCTTCACACACGCTCACACATGCACACACAGATGTGTATACCCACTAATGAGGATGGAATCTCCTCATCTCTCCTGTCATCCTGTCTGTATCTCTGCCACCAGCTGCCACACAAAGTAAAAAGTTTGAAGTTTGGTCTTTTATCCTTCCTCGATGGTGGACAGTGCTCGGCAGTAAAGCAATCAAACACAAAACTACCTCTCACCATCATTTCAGTCCCTCTGTTTTCTTCTTCACAGTCCTCCACCGTTACACCCCCCTCATCCCCCATACTTCATCCCACCGTTCATTTTTAATGTCTTTAATTGAACCTTTGTGTTTAGATTAAAAAATTTCCCCTCGAGGATTAATAAAGTAAATACCTACCTACCTACCTACCTACCTACCTACCTACCTACCTAACTGCCAGTAATGGAGTTTACTTTTCCCTAGTATGAGACGCGCATACACACTGTAGCACAACAATGCATTGAAGATGCAGACAGTGTCTCGCTATCAGCCTGCACTTAATTTGGAAAATTTTAAGTGCAGGTTTGCAATCAGCATGTTGCGTTAAAGCTGATGAGCTGAGACATTTCTAAATGTCACAGTACTTAAAACAGTCTTAATACTGGCGCAACTGTTAACAACACCTTGCAGCCCAACATTGAATTCACTCAGATCCTCTCTGTACACCCCCCCACAGAAAAAAAAGATAGAGAAACTAGTTTCTATGAAATAAACAGTTCCAATAGTTTATACTGCTACAGTGAGCTCTGTGGATAATCCAGAAGAACAGGAACCCTGACGCTAAAATATATATATAGAGATAGATACTTCAAAACCATGGCACATTAAACCAAAAATTATCGAGAGGTAAGTAACATATGCAGCAGCCTTAAATGCAGCCCACCTGCTCTGGCATGATATGGAAAGTTTCTTTGTCAAACAGCGTGCAGGCCCTTTGTGAAACTTAGATCAGAGAAATACACATCAGATGAGTCTCTCTCTGTTTCTTCCTTCTCTGAGTTGCTCTCTGGAGCAGGTCAGCGGGTACCAGAAAAGCAGCCCTGTGTGCTCACACAGTGGCATCTCTGTTGCAGTTTGGACTCAGACCCACATCAGCTGCTGGTTGTGCGACTATCTGTGTGACTCTGTGACACTTCGCCTCAGGAAAATACAAATAAAGCCAGGCACCTGTTCCTTCTCCGTCTTAATACAATACTCCGCTGACCCCGGTGCGTGTGGTTTTATTTGCAGTGGAGCGATGCATGAGTGTGATGCAGTCCGGGACACAGATGGTAAAGCTGAAGGCAGGATCTAAAGGGCTGGTCAGACTCTTCTACCTGGATGAGCATCGCTCCTGCATCCGCTGGAGGCCCTCACGCAAGAGTGAGAAGGCCAAGAGTGAGTATGCACGCAAAAACACACACACACACACACACACACACACACACACACACACACACACACACACACACACACACACACACACACACACACACACACACACACACACACACACACACACACACACAGAGTTTGCAGAGAACTACATGCACCAAAATGCACCAAAACACACAACTCCACTGGTAAGGTGCGCAGTCAGGACGATTAACACACACGCGATTAATACACACACACACACACACACACACACACACACACACACACACACACACACACACACACACACACACACACACACACACACACACACACACACACACACACACACACACACACACACACACACACACACACACACACACACTCCATTGTTGTGCTTGTCATCCCACATTTTACAGACCAAGCTAAAGAACCTCTGAATATGCCACTGGTACTGGTGGCAGTAAATATAGCACAAGTTTTTGCCACTTAGGTTAGGTTTAGTGAATGATCAAGGTTTGGATTTCAATATGTCATTATCATGGTTATAAAAGTAAACATGCAAATAAGATGATGGAACGATCATGATTAAAAGTAACTTTCACTTCTGGTTTGAAACTAGGAACGCACACTGGTTGCCTGTGTTAAAACCAATGTTTAGTCAGCCCATCCATCCACCCCAACCTCTCCTCTGAAGGTACATCTGTGCTCTACTACGACAGCTAGTGGGCGCTGTCTTTATGAGATAAAACTATAGGTTGTCACAAATAGCTCCTAGCTTAAATGATTCACGGGGTCATTTTTTGTAGGAGGACAATTATGTAAAAACCCTGAGCTCAGTTTGTGTGATCAGCCAGTTGTTACTCTTTTTCCAAAACTGAACAATTACCTTTGGCAAATGCAACGCTGTCATAACGATATGATGGCCAAAGCCAAAAAAACGACACCCAATTTACAATAAACCAGAATGATTCTTTAAACTTGCACAACAATGATAATAATAACAATACTTGTATTTCTGCAGCACGTATCATGTTTTAAAGTGCTTTACAGATTGCCACTATCTTCCTTCTCTGAGCAGTAACCCTCGTATTTATCCTGAAATGTTTGCTGATGTTTTTTAATCTGACTTTGCCACACTCCTGTGGCTCTGAGAGGATTATCATTATATATTTCAATGCCCCCTCAAAGCATCGTTGTCACTTTTTTATTTGACAGGTTTTATGTATCAACCCACAACCTCTATACATCTGTCTAAGGACCTGTCCCTACATGTTTTTAAGTGGCCGTGTGTGTGTGTGTGTGTGTGTGTGTGTGTGTGTGTGTGTGTGTGTGTGTGTGTGTGTGTGTGTGTGTGTGTGTGTGTGTGTGTGTGTGTGTTGTCAGCACTAGTTAAGCCTCTCAGATCCTCTCCATTGACACGATTAGGAGAGACACACAACCGCTGCCCAGTTCTTTCTTTGAATGTGTGTGTACGTGCGTGTGTGCGTGTGTGTGTGTGTGTTTGTGTGTGTGTGTTTGTCTGTGCCGACTGTCTGATCAGGATAAAAAAAAAAGCAGCCGTATTGTTACTTTCAGCAGTATTTCAGAGATGAGATTATGTAACGGGATATGAGAACTGAGTGTAATGGGAAAAAGGACATGGGTCATTTTGGAAAGGATTACGGTAAAAATATTTTGTGCTAAGTAAGAAGGCAATTAACTGAATAAAATCATCATATCATTAATTCATTAATCAATCAACTAAAAACAAAAGTGCTTCTCCAGACAAAGAGGTTTATCGTTCTGACGAAAAGACATTATGCAGTGATGAGGGTCATTAATGAAATGTTTTAATTGAATGAGACCTGTAGCAGCATGTTAAAGGATACCACTGATGGATGAGGCAAAAAAGAACCGTGTTGTAGAGACACAAAGATCCTTCGCGTAAATTAAGAACAGGAATTAGTTAACTGCAGGCTGTCTCCTTTTTCTAACAAAGACACAGAATCAGAGACAGCTGAGTTTATACTCCAATCCCATTACACCGTGATACTCTCTGAAGCCTACAGGGAATGCTTAGTCTGTATTTTTACACACAACAGACTACAGGAATAAAACTGATAACACAAAATTTGGGTCATTGTTATATTTCAAAGGACAAAAATGCAATCTTTTGCTGTTATGCGTTTTGTGTTTGTATTTAACAATTATTCTGCCTGCTTCATTTATCTGTGGGAACTCTTAATTAGAATATTAAAGGAAAGCCCAGTGTTATTCGATTAATGTCAGCAAATTAAAAACTCTCTTACTTCCATCCCCTGTCTCTCAGCCCCAAGCCCATTCTTCTTTACTGAAGAATAGATATTTAAAACCTGGCCTCAAATATATACTGTTTTCATTTGTAAAGGCTCATATATTTTCCGAAGCAGCTGGGTACTGTAGTTTTTAGCGTTCGTTATCAAATCACTACTACATTTTCAGCAAGTAAATAATATTTAATATTTTGCACAAAACCGCTTGCCTGTGAGGCTTCTTTTCACGCCTCAGGTCTCACGCTCACAAATACTTCTACTCAGCGAGCAAGCATTTGAGATTTATAAAAAAATTTACGCACTAAAGTTACAGACACAATTGTTGGCAAAGAATGTTAAAGAACAGACAAACAAAATCATAAATAAAATATATACAGATGTTTCATACAGGATTATGGTTGCCAGCGCTGGTTTTCAGCCATGGATTAATACATATTTGTTGTTCATTCACAACAGACGGACAATGAATGGGCCACTGGTTCAAAAAAACAACAACACGTTTGTTATAGTCATGGAACATGCCACCCAGTGCAACAGTCCATGGATGTGTTTTTAACAGTTTAAACCACACTGCAGGTAAATGGCAGTGTATTTACAACTGCTACTACTCCTAGAATACATTTATAGTTGGTTTTAGTCTTTTCAAAAGCCACAGAAAAATCAGCAGCTTCACCATTCAAGTTGAAATTCGGTGTTAAGTAGAGACTAAAATCATGAATGTTTCTGACAAGAGTATTTTATTTTCAGTCCTTTGTATTAATTATCGTTGTTTTCTTCACTCCTTCAGTCACCATCGATTCGCTGTACAAGGTGACAGAAGGTAGTCAATCAGACATCTTCCATCGGCATGCGGACGGTGGCTTCGACCCGGCCTGCTGTTTCACAGTATACCATGGAAACCACATGGAGTCCCTTGACTTGGTGACATCAAACACAGATGAGGCCAGAACCTGGATAACTGGCCTCCGCTACCTGATGGCCGGGATCAGTGATGAAGACACCCTGGCCAAGCGGCAGCGTACACACGACCAATATCCTTTAAACAAAGAACTACCCACAAGTCACCGCTGTTTTTTCCGTTAATTTTGTTGCGGGAATGTTTTACATGTTGTAGAAGAGAGTACTATTATCTATATTGAGAAAATCCTTTAACACGCTGTGTTGAATTTATTTTCTTGCATCTGTGTCTGAGTTTTTATTCGTTCAGAGTGTAGGTGCTTGCTCACACTCAGTGGCTAAAAGACAAGCACCTCTGCAAAAAATAATCTTAAGTTAACACACTTGAAACTATGCAGACAAATTTGACATGAAAATCACCTTATTTTCCTTAATGTGTGTTTGTCTGTAACGTGGATGAAGCAGACGTTTGAGGAGGCTGATAAGAACGGCGACGGTCTCCTGAACATGGATGAGATCTGCCAACTTCTTCACAAGCTGAATGTCAACCTGCCACGCAGGAAGGTCAAGCAAATGTTCCAGGTCAGGATACGAAGCCAATCCAATTACATGCAAACAGAAGATCAAGAGATAGTGTGGGGCACTAATTGAAAAGATACATCTAAACAGAAAAAAAGCCATACAGACTAAAATGTTCCCAACTTCACACCAGTATAGGTCCATCTGCCTATTTCTCACAGCTTCAGTCTTTACTGTGATTATAGTCAGGAAACCCTGTTTGCATGAAGGGTCACTCAGTCGCTCTAAGGGTTGACCAATCAGGGACCAGTGGGAGTGGCTAAGTGTGATGATGTTGAAGTCAAGCATTTGTTTTGAAATGTAGTTTCAACAATGGCAGCGGTTGAAGAGCTAGATGAAGTTATAGTTATTGCAACACTAGCAAATGTTGAGCAATTGAAACCAGAGCAAGAACAAGGCCTAAAATAATAAAAATAAAGGTTATATGGCGTCATACGGTGGTCAACGCTGATTGGTTTAAGGCTGCTCCAGTTGTTTCAAACTAACCCAAGGTGAAGATGCAGTGATCCTGAATGGGGCGTGGGCAGAACCCCATCAATTCACAAAGTGAATTTGGGTGAGGTAATACCAGGTCAATAGAAAATAACCAGAACTTTTACATACACATTGCAAACCCACTTATAACATAAAAAAGTTTTCTACCATCAAACACATTAGAGACCTCTGATGTCACGCTACTGTTGCATTTTTCATTTTCATGCACATTTGTGTAATTAAAATAAATGCGCAAGATAGAAATATTTCATATGTTCACAAGCGAGAGAGACACTTTTAGAGGAAAAGGATAAAGTAGTGCAAGAAAAAGGACTGCTTAAATTTTTTAAAACAGTAGTCACATTGAGTAATGTCACAAATCCACAGACCGTATCTACTTGTGTCTACTCGCTTCTAATGTGAGTTAGTGTGTGCATCAACATGGTGGAGTGTTTAAAACACCACAAATGCAACTTTGATGGTGCTCTGTCAAAGATGACTGACTTTCATCAACCATTTTAATTAGAAAGCTGATATATTGTGTTGACACTTTTGCTTCCATTTTAATGGAACCCTTAACTGAAATGGAGTGTGATGGACAGTTGTGAGTTGTATTGAGAAAAACCTAAATGTTATCCGTTAAAACCTACCGTTTTTAGAAGGAAGCATTTGTGGGTTCAATCGGACAAAGTGGTGCTGGTGGATGCAGAGTACATACACTGGTGGTGCTGAAGACTAATGGGGAGCAGCTGTGTGGACGGTTGACTACTCAGATGATAGGTGGGAAACAGTGAGGGCAACCTCCAAAAATACCAGCAGGGAAACTTCATATAATCAGGTGGTGATGAATCAGGTGTTACAGAACACATTTCTAAATATATTTTGTGGATGTGGGATCAAAAGGGAGAGACATGTTTGTCCTACAGATCTGTAACATGTTTACACATCAATGAGGACAGTAGAAAACATTTGAATTACTCAATTAGAAATTGACCAGTTACCTTAAAGCTTCAAAATGTAAAGCATTTCTTTTTAACATTAAATATTAAACAATTAAAACCGCCGTTCTGCTTCATGAGGACAAAGTAGGTGTCCTGGCAAAATAAACAAACAAAGTAACAAGTGTTGTAACATTTTGATACAAATGTTTCTGTTCTGGCTATACTGTGCATATAGTTCATATATAGAGAGAGTATACTGTGTATATAGTTTATATATATATATAACTATATTTGGATGAGCTGTGTGGGAACGAGCGATGGATCTGACTGGATATGATTGAAAACCCGAGGACATTATGCCCAGCCCATCGTTAAGCAGAAACCTGACAGCACCACAGGCCTTTAAATCAAACAGACACACCCACAAAATGGACCGCCAGAAAAACGAAGAAGGAGCGACTCTAGCCAACGACACCAAATTGAATCATGGAAAAAAATCTATTGACTTTGAACTTCATGGAAGAAGTTGAATGGGAGTCTATGGAGCCAGAACCTTTTTGGAGCTGACCCCTTGTGGCCCTTAGTGTTATTGCAGTATTTCAGATACTTCCACATTGGCCTAGTTTTTCAGACCCAGAAGCCACGTCCACTTTTATCCTTATTTCAGTTCAGAGTGCTCTCAAAAGTTTTATTCGTCTTTTAATTTAAATTTGCTAATGTGATAAAAATACTTCAAAACATTACCCTCCTAACCTCCTCTTCTTCACCCTCATTAGTTCAAGAACTCACAATAAATTTCATAGTGTTTTTATCTCTATGTAATGGGTAAGTCTACAACATAAAAAAAATGCACTCTTTGGGTTTATATTAGATTTTTCCATTTAAGTACTGGCAGAGTGCTGCGTTGCCACCTGAACAGATTGTGCAGTTGCTTGAAATACCCTGAATCCGTTTGTTTTATGTCCATGCATTTCAGGACCATAAGAGCGATTTATCCTGCTGGGTTGTGTGTAGATTCTGTCTGTGATCGAGTCCCCAATGCTCACAGCAAACTCATTATGGGATTGTGATAGAGGCATCAGTCGGTATTATTAGATTTGGTGCGGAGCCGTCTGGGCCCACGTGCGATCCAGGTAATATGAGATGCTGGATCCCAACGAGCAGACGGAGCAAGCTGTCAGGATAGGAAGAGAGACAGTTGAACTATGCTGTGCATATCCTCTGGCAACATCTGGAGCAATATAAAGTTAGGGAAGGAAAAATGGTTTGTGGAGGTAATGCGGTTGTGTCATACAGAGCGGTACACTGTGTGCTCACTGGTACGAACTGTGTGAATGTGAAAGAGGGAGATACGTGACAAAAGATGGAGAGAAAAGCAGGGACAGTTTCCTGCTACACATCTGCACAGCTGTTCCTCTGTGCACACTGGTACATCTGACAGGTCCATACATCCTCTATTTCGACCATGTGCATTGACTGATGTATTGACAAAGTTGATGATGCGTTATCACTTACAGTAAATGTCAATTTTGTACAAATATTACGGAGCTCATGTTAGCTGATTTCTTGTTTGGCGGGGAAATCATTTTGTTTTATTTTGCCATAACCAATGTGCAACATCTCAATCTGTCTTTTGTGACCATAGACTGTCTAAATATGTACGTAGTCTCCAGGTCTGAAAAGTCAAGCCAGTGCAGAAGTAATACGTCTGTGGGCGAGGAGGGGCTCGCTCCAATAAACCTCCATTTCAATGGATAAAAACCTTATTGAACACAAAGTCAATACATTATGGTGTCATTAGCCAAATTCTCTCCTTCTGATCAGTGTTCTGGTGGTCTTTCTGAAAATGATCGCATAACTAATTATAGACTAGTCCTCAAAGTGAGTTATGCTTGGGGGCATGTTTGATTGACATGCCCTGAGGTGGGGGGTTGCAGTCCAGTTGGCAGAATAAGTGAGCAAGTGGTGTCCTCGGGTTCTCAGTCACATCGAGTCCATTTCACCCCTCATCTCGAACCAGTTCGTTCTAATATGGTCTCCTCCGGCTTAAAAACACCAAGATGGGGTCAGAGAGAATGCTCGACTCTCAGCTTCAAAATGGCAGATTACAAACCAGTAGGTGGGTTGAAACGTCTATGCAGAAGACAGGCTGTGGTATAGAAGCACGGACTACTTGCTTTTTGATCAAATATCAGGAAATAGAATAGATTCACGCATCATTGCATTTAGATCAGGGAGAATGGCACCACAGGACATACAGCATCACTTACAGTTTAACCGCATGCACTGGGTTGTGTAACAATGAGTGTTTGAAGCAACCCCACATGTTTCTGTTTGTCTGAGACAAGGACTGTGTGAATGACACACACAAAATCACAATGCAAGACATGAGTTTGTATAAAGTGAGTGAGTTACACTGAGCCTGTTTTTGCAGTTTAGGTCTAACTGTGAACATATAAAAGCTTTAGCTGTGCCACCCATGACACATCCCTGCCTCACCCTCACAGGAAGCAGACACAGACAATCAGCAGGGGACGCTGACATATGAGGAATTCTCCGTGTTCTACAAGATGATGTCTCTGAGACGGGACCTGTTCCTGCTGATGATGGCGTACAGTGACAGGAAGGACCACTTGACAGTCGAGGAGCTGACCAACTTCCTGCGCAACGAGCAGAAGGTGAGTGCTCACACTGAACTCCGATTAAAGCCAATCAGATTCTGGTGTTAAACTGTGTCACATTTTTTTGAGGTGTCCAAACTCTCGAATCAGCTTCTTTAGTTTTAGATGTAGCCATACAAGAGATTATAGCCCTGTTCACCCTCTTCTTACATCAGTAACTCCCTCTGTTTCAGCTGTCTGCCCAGGAACCTGCTCCACTAAGTCAGTCTACCACACCTAAAACTAGTTTATATCGAGGGAACGCTTGTTTTATATATTTCTTTTTTTCCCTTCAGATGTTTTTGTGTTTCTGACACACTATTTTTTTTCTCTCTCTTACACTGCAATAGAGACGTTTTCATCATTCTGTATTTACTGTCTCAAGCCTGTGATAGTTGGCATTAATACTGTTCTCTGAATGAGCTGCTTGTTTGACGTGGCTGACAATTTTGCAGGAACATCATTTTTTCACAAAAATGGAAAATTGTGTTATGATATATTCTGTTCATCTTCTTTCTCTATAGATGGCCAATGTGACTTTCGAGTACGTTGCTGAAATCATTGACAAGTTTGAGTTGTCTGACGAGAATAAAGAAAGCGGCGTCATGGGGATTGAAGGTAATTTTCACATATCTATTTTCCCTTCCCAAAGTTGCCTTTCCTTTTTTAAAATCTTATGCTCAGTCCTTCTGTATCCCTTGGTGTGTTTTTCATGGCTTACATTTATTGTCATTTTTTTTTAATCCTCGTGAATTAAAGATCTGCTATTAATACAGTTTATCCCAGTTTGTTTTTCCGGAAGCCAGGCTGAACATTATGTGGCTTACAATAAATAAACAATAAATGCCCATTCTGTTGTAAACACACAGGAATAAATTATGTGATGTTATAATAAATAAATAAAGTCTGAAACATACCCTCCATGCATCGCTAGTTACTCCCTATAATCAAAATCCTAACTGCTGACAATGAATAGCTGAAAAGAGCCAAGAATAACCATGGATATTTTGAGCTTTTGTCTTTATCTGTGAGTTTCATTTTAAGTAAGTGGAGGGTGACCTCAAAGATGGAGAAGGAGTGAGGATGGAGGAGGGAGAAGGGAGAAGGGAAAAGGAGTAAGGATTGAGGATGGAGACGGGAGAAGGGTGGATGGAGGAGGGATGGAGGATGGCGGAGGAAGGAGGGAAGATGGAGGAGGGAGAAGGAGTAAGGATGGAGGATGGAGAAGGGAGAAGGAGTAAGGATTGAGGATGGAGACGGGAGAAGGGTAGATGGAGGATGGAGGAGGGAGGAGGGAAGATGGAGGAGGGAGAAGGAGTAAGGATGGAGGATGGAGGATGGAGAAGGGAGAAGGGAGAAGGGAGAAGGGAGGAGGGTAGCCGAAGTGTGAAAATTAGGAAATGAGAATGAGGGCAGTGTGGGAAAGAAAGAATGAGAGTGTGACAGAAATGAGAAGAGTGAGTATGGGGGAGAGCAGATGAAGGAGGGTGAGACTAATCTTGTCATCGGCGGCATGAAGGCGAACATTGTGTGTCTGGCTGGCCAGAGCAGTGTGATGATGCCCTCCCTGCAGGCATGAAACGTGCATTTTTGAACACCGACTGTGCACAGATGTGACAGTAATGTACAAACAGATTTATATGCCCATCTTTTTACAGCGTGAAGAGGACCTACAGTGTCCGGTCTCTTTATATCTAAATGTTTTTAGTATCCAGTATATTCATGTTAGTATTCATGTCTCACAGTGTACTGCTGGTACAATATAAACTATGGCTGAGATTGCATGTTCAATCTGATCACTGACTTACCAAAGCAAAAAAAATCTTCCTGATATTTACGTCACATCTTTTTTTTTCCTTTTCCGATTTCTCCTGCTCTTGGTATTCCTGTCTCATTTCTGTCCCTCCTCACTGGATGAAAGGATGCTTTTCCCCCTCTCACTCCTCTTCATGCTGTACCAGCCAAAGAAAGTTAGCGGTGTGAAGTATATCCATCAGCAGTGTGGTTTCAAACCTCATAACTGTGAAACCACACTACTTTTCTTTTTCTCTGTTACCCATTTGTATTTTCCTGCAGATCATCCTGCTGATAAAGAATACTGTAGATGTCACTGTTCGAAGCGGTGCATAATGAAATCTGGTGGCTGGCAGTGAAAATGGAAAAGTTTTAGTGACTAGTGTCCTACTCAGACTTTAGCACATTTATACTGCATCACATAACCTCCATCTCATGATCTTTGTCACATGACCTTCTCGTTCTACCCTGGTCAAAGGTGCACTTCTCCCACCGAGGCTCGTCAAAGCGGTATACTGTATCCTGTGGTGGACTGACGAATCTATTATACGCTCTGTTACATGCTATTGAACTTCACACTGGATTAGACCTCACTCCTGGCAGGGTCGGGACATCTCGGGCTAACAGCTAAACTCTACTGACAGTCTAAACTCTATGATTATCTATTTAATATTCTAAAAGATGTAAGCATACAGTCGAGGACACTTTTACTATCCTCATTTTTACTATTGTATACACTTTGTATGTTCTTGCTTATACAACGTATATCCTTATTTCTAAATGACCTTCTTTTATGATTGCTATTTTCTGTAATCTGTTCTTTTTTATTATCTTTATTCTATCTTTTGTATGTCCCTTCATTTGCTTTTGTAAAGCACACTGAGTTGCCCCTGTCTATGTGCTATATAGATAAACTTGCTTGCTTTGGCATGATACTGGCCTGGGTGGTGCTACATGAAATGTCAGGGGATCGACAAAGTCATTAGGATTCATCATACGGGAACAATGCCTGTCTGAGCAAAATTTCATAGTAATCCATCTTTCGATTTTATCATCCAATGAACACACAGACAGACAGATATTGCCATTCACAGGACCATGCCAAACATGGCTAAAAATGCCCTTTCTACAATAAATGCAAGACATTTAAACACTCAGCTCAATTCTATGCTACGCAGATGTTTTGCATCTCATTAATTTCTGTCTTTCGATTTGTATTTCTCTATAGGTTTTACAAGTTTAATGCGCAGTCCAACGTGCGATATTTTCAACCCTTTGCACCATGAGGTGAATCAAGACATGGATCAACCTCTGTGTAACTACTTCATTGCCTCCTCTCATAACACCTATCTGACTGGAGACCAGCTCCTCTCCCACTCCAAGACTGACATGTACGCCTGGGTGCTGCAGTCCGGCTGCCGCTGTGTGGAAGGTAAACAATTCAATACTTCATAAATACTGTCATGACTTACCGAGACACTTGAGTAGCACCATTCAAGCTATTAGTAACACCTGCGCTTTTCTTACTATGCCTTATCGACATGAACTATTGTAATTGGACAAGATAACTTTGTTGCTTTCTTATCACAATAAACTCATAATCAAATGGTTTCACACTACACATGTAATTAAACAAGCACTGTTAGGGATCTTTTTGGATGTTAACCGCAACCTAAAACCCAAAGCCAATAGTGCTGTGTTTAAGTTTGATAAATAAATGTAAAGAAACATTACATAACTTCTGCTGAGCAGCAGCAACAGCGGCCTCTGTTGCCACAAGTGGTAATCATCGCATAAAATCATGATTTCAATGCAACCAGCAATCGCGCAGTACACTATGTCAAGTGAGAATATATTGCATGCTAATCGTAAAATATCAGCCAGTCACCTAAATTAATCTTGCACAATTTGGATTCCCCTGACACAAAGTGATGCAAACATAGCAAGCTTGCCAACATCAAAGTCAAAGTCAACTTTATTGTCTATCCACCATATGTACAAGACACACATAGATCGAAAAAAAAAAAAAAAAAAAAGATTCACAGTCCCACGGTGTGCAAAATAATAAGATACAACAAGAAAAGTATAAATATGTAACAATAAAACAGACAACAACCACAGTGAAGCGCAAATACGGGTCCATAGTGCAAAAGTTCAGACTTTATGGGTGAAGGGGGAGAGAGAAGAGAGAGTTGCGCATCCTGACAGCCTCATGGGCGAAGCTGCTACTCAGTCTGGAGGAAGTGACGGAGGTTGCGGTACCTCCTCCAGAAGGCAGGAGGCTGAAGAGGCTGTGTGAGGGATGGTTGAGTCTCCCACCATGCTGACTACTCTGCGGGTAAGGCGGGTGTTGTAGATGTCCAGGAAGGAGGGGGAGTGGGGAACCAAATATCTTACCAGCTGCTTTCACTGCATGCTGCAGGGTTGCGGTTGGAGGCGGTGCAGCTCCCGTAGCACGCAGTGATGCAGCTGGTCAGGATGATCTCCATGGAGCCTCGGTAGAAGGAGCACATGATGGGTGCTGGGGCTCCTGCTCTCTTTAATCTGGAGGATGCAGAGGTGCTGCTGGGCTTTCTTAGCCAGTGATGCAGTGTGGTTTGTCCAGGAGAGATCCTCGGTGATGTTCACACCCAGAAATGTGGTGCTGCTCACCCGATGGTCAGAGGAGGGTGCTGGGGGTGTGGGTTCTTCTGAAATCTACAACAATCTCCTTTGTTTTCGTACCGTTGAGAGAGAGATTGTTATCCCTGCACCACACGGCCAGTCGGTTCACCTCATTCCTGTAGTTTGCCTCATTGTTGTTGCATATGAGACCCACCACAGTCGTGTCATCCGCAGACTTTCCAATGTGATTGGTGGTGTAGAGTTTGTGCACAGTCATGAGTTAGCAGGGTGAAGAGCAGGGGGCGGAGCACGCATCCTTGGGGAGCCCCCATGCTCAGTGTGATGGTTCCTGATGTTTTGTTTACAACCGGTACTGCTTGTGGTCTCTCAGTGAGAAAGTCCAGCAACCAATTACAGAGAGAAGAGCTCAGGCCCAGCCGGTCCAGTTTCCATATTAACTGCTGAGGGATAATGGTGTTGGATGTTGAACTAAAGTTTATGAACAACATTCTCACATAGCAGTCACTCGTGTTCAGGTGTGTGAGGGCCGAGCAGAGTACAGAGGAGACGGCATTATGGTGGACCGGTTGGCTCGATATGCAAATTGTTATGGGTCCAGAGAGGGAGGGAGGGTGGGTGGATTTTAATTACGAGATGTGTGGACAGCAACCAGACTAGGCCTCATTACCAGTTGCAATGTCTGAGGGTTCTCTAGCAAGGTTGCCAACATCACCTCGAGATCTCTGGGTAGCGGATAGCCGTCTGTCAAAATGGGATAACTTGGCTAATGATCTAAAACTAGCGAGTCGAAAACTTTACCAACACAGCCGAGCACCAAAAAAGGTCAACAATACAAGACATACATGCATCTGGGTCACAAAATGGGAAATTCAATATCAGAGTACCATCAAAATGATTCATGGTCAAATACTTGCATAAAGATGCGTGAGAAACAGACCCAGAGATGCAGCAGCACGGAAAAAACTCACAATGTGCTACAATATTACAGTGAGGCTAAATTCAAATCAAACAGTGGACAGTAAGAAGGGACAGAGGACTGACAACAACAACAACAACAACAACAGGATGCTGTGTTTCCAGAGGACAGAAAGACATAAATATTTTCCATATTCATGAATCATTTCTTGTGTTTTCTGCTGCAGTGGACTGCTGGGACGGTCCCGATGGAGAGCCGATGGTCCAACACGGCTACACTCTGACCTCCAAGATACCTTTCAAGTCTGTCATCGAGACCATTAATAAACATGCCTTCATAAATAACCAGTGAGTCAAAGCTTCGAGAGAGTATGTGTGTGTGTGTGTCTGTGATGGCATGTGTGTCATTGTGAGTGTTTGGAAACTATATGGATCCCATAATTATTATGGTGAGAAAAAACAGACTTGAACATCAAATAGAAATTCCATTTTACTTACTCCTCCGTCAGTTTACTCAGCAATAGAAATCAGACTGAATCATAAATTGAAATACAATTTCTTGCGTCAGGACAAACAGCATTACAGAGATTACCTTATTGATTGTAGATTGGCCTCTACTGCTTAATTGTGTTAAGCTGCTGTATGTAACGAGATACAGGAACAACCCACTTATATAAGGCTTTAACTGAACTGAAAAAAAACCCTGAAGAACTACTATTCAAAAATAAAAATAAAACAGTCATCTCAAACGGCCAATTCTCACACGGTTAAAATGAGATATCGATGAATTTGATGGATGTTTAGCCCAGGAGGTTTAAGAACAAAAACCAAAGTTGCAAAAACTAGATAAACAGGTTTATGTTTTTGGGAGAACACTGTGATGCCTGGCAGTAATTAACACCTATTACTGAGCCATCTGCTTATCAGCGTTTCTTCTGGATCCCTGAGCAGTCACTGTTTGTCTCTGCTGGGTCCAACAGTACCCAAACAAAGTGCTGAATGATGCAGCGTCCTGCTGCCACATTGGCTCAATTTGACATTGCAGTTTTTTATGATGGCAGTGGCTGCGTTATAAAACCATTTGTTCTATTCAAATTTGGAGTAGAATCAATTTTTTTTTTAATTAAACAAGAAGTGTGGCTGCATATGGCAGCTTGTTGGAATATTTTACTGAAATCAGATTGACTTTTTAATTTTTTTTTATTCTTAGTCGTTCTCTAATTGCTGGTTAGTAACTTAAGGTAAGATAAGTGTTTCCAGGCTGTAACCCTAACCCTATTTTAGAATTTTGGCTGTTGCTCAGCCTGAATAAGCAATTCGATGCCACTGCAGGATTTAGAAAATTGGGAGAGGCATTTTAGGCAATTAGGCAATTAACCAATTTATTAAAATATAATTTTATTTCTGTTCTCTAAATAAACAAAGATATTCGGTGTTTTTCTCAGGGGTTAGCTTTTCTAAAGATTTTTTTTATTCCACTCAGTATTTAACTAAAAGTGTATGTTCAATGTCGCCTCCTAAAAGAAACACACTCTTGCGCACTTGCTAATTAGGAAATACCTTGATATTCTGATCAGCTTATACCTTATTAATTCATCATTGATAAATTGACAGATTAATAATACTAACAGCGAGAACAGAATAATAAACTGAACATCCTCCAGTTTTGCTCCGTCTCTCTCTCGTTCTCTTTCTCTCTCTCTCTCTCTCTTTCTCTCTCTCTCTCTCTCTCTCTCTCTCTCTCTCTCTCTCTCTCTCTCTCTCTCTCTCTCTCTCTCTCTCTCTCTCTCTCTCTCTCTCTCTCTCTCTCTCTCTCTCTCTCTCTCTCTCTCTCTCTCTCTCTCTCTCTCTCGTTTCTCCTGTTGCTCTACTCACTTCTTACATGCAGCTAATATTTTATCATCACCACCACCTGTTAATATAATTAATGGTCCCTGGGGTATATATTGAAATAAAGGGAGCCTCTGCTCTCCCACACACACACACACACACACACACACACACACACACACACACACACACACACACACACACACACACACACACACACACACACACACACACACACACACACACACACATAGTTCATCGAGCAGCCCCACCGCTTCACCGGAGAGGAGCTGCTCGATGTTTGTGTGTGTGGAAATAAAATGACTGGATGTTGCTCTCTATTTTTGTCTTTGTGTTCGTTCAGTCAGTGTGTGTTTGCAGGATCAGATGTAGAAGTGAGAGCGGGGCTGTTTCCCCTGAGGGAGAGCTGTCACTGTGACAGACCTGACATTTGAGCTTTATTGTTGCCGCAAGTCACCTCACCTTTTTTTATACGAGAAAAAACACACACACACACACACACACACACACACACACACACACACACACACACACACACACACACACACACACACACACACACACACACACACACACACACACACACACACACACACACACACACACACACACACACACCATGCCACTGAGGTAAAGAGATGCATGCGGCTGTACTTTTAGCATTTACCTCCTCTCTGTTTTGTTGGTTGGAGGGGAGAAATGGAAGTACAGTTTGACATGGGATGCAGGTCAGACTCCCTTCAGTCCATTGGCTGCATTCAAGACACATTTCTGAGCTTCTTGTTCTTTTTTTCTTTTTTTTAGGTACCCAGTGATTCTCTCTGTAGAGAACCACTGTAGCATCCAGCAGCAGAAGAAGATTGCACAGTACCTGCGAGAAATCTTTGGAGACAAACTGGATGTAAGCGATGTGCTGAGCAGAAACTCCAAAACATTACCGAGCCCTCACAGCCTGCAAGGGAAAATACTCATCAAAGTAAGTGGGTGAAAGTGGACATAAAGTTCATGTTTTAAATGAATAACTTACTAAATTAAAATATAACTGGTCTTTTTGTGTACTTGCGAATGACAACATCTGCATCACCAACCCCCATTTCCTTCCTCTCGCTACAGCGACAAAAGAAGCGTGCTCGCTGGCTTATATTTTATTTCATCTGCATTGCCACCAAGGATGTGGAGTAAGAGAGGCAACGCGAGGGTGCTAATTATTTCTCATAAACGGATGAAGACAAGGAAGAGAAGTGAGGGAGGACAAACCGGTCACTGTATTAATCATAGATGGAAAAGAGAAAGAGGAACAAAATTCTGGCATACGATAACTAAGCGACAGATTCTTGGTTTTAATGTTGTGGAACGCAAACATTATATACACAAATGGAGGCAAAGATATACACAACCTGCGGGACGACTTTGTTGCCGTGTCAAGTTTTTAATTAAAAAAAAAAAAAAAAAATCTCAATATAGTGCTGTACTGTCCATCAGACATAATAGGATGAATTCCAGTGGGCCGCTGCTTCGGTGGGCCTGTGGACTGTCAGAAAATGGCATAAAGTTTTTACCGACACTCGTTGTCTGCTTGTCATTCGGAGTGCGCCTCAGAATGTGCCGTGGGTGGTCTTGTCCCAGCGGATAAATCCAGGCCTGAATTTCTTTCCTTTCCTGTGCTTTCTGAAGACAGCCTGCAGTATTAGATGAGCAAAATACAGAGTCCCCGTATTTCTGGAAGATTCGTTTTTGTGCAAACATTTAATGCTTTATTCTTCGGCCTATATTACACCTTTCCACCAAGTTTCATGGAAATTGAGCTGGTAGCTTATCCATAACAAACTAAGAAAGAGACAAATCAAGATAAAAAAAAAAAACAGGTTAATTTTGCAGTGCTTCTTCTTTAACAATTTACATAGACTAGTGGAAGGTATACTTAAATATTCTAAACCTTAACTTATGGTTTTGTTGCCTAAGCTTTTTGAAAAGCACTGACGAACCAGTGTTCATTTTCATTATGAGGACTTTAAGTACATCGATGTCATACATTGTGTTTAATTATATCAGCATATCAGAGATAACATATGGCATTAATTTTGTTCTTTCAGCTATTTGATCATTTTACAAGTCGAAAGCAATGATTAAAAGTTATCTATCCATGTAAGTGGCATACTTATAAGTTTATCTGAGAGCATTAACATGTCTAGCTTCACAAGCGTATCACTATGTAGCAACTACTGGCCCACAACGATGATCTGTAAATCATGGTTGAAATAATCCTTTTCAAAAAGATAGAAATTCAAACGTGTTTAAAAAAAAAAAAAAAAACAGTTCTCACGTTGACAGCCTCAAACCTAAGATCCTTATCCAACAGCACAGTAGGACCCATTCCTACAAAGGAAGTGAGACAGAAAGAGCATCTGGATGAGCAAAAGCTTTCAGCGTTTATTGGATTTTTTTTTACAAGAACCAGATAAAGTTGACTTTATCTACAATGTGAAGAAAGTCTGCATTGTTCCCTGGGAAAAGAGACCTGGCTTTGTGCCTTCTTAGTGAGATGTCTGAAAAGTGAAAGCCCATTATTGATTATCTATAAAGGCCCTTAACCCCACCCTGCTCCCACCCTTTCATTACTTCCCCTCTCTGCCCTCGTTTGAGAGCGTTTCACCTCTTTCCATCCCCCAGTGGAACAAGCGGCCAGAGATTCCCAAGATAATAAAGGGAATTGGCATACATATTTTTTTAACAATCACAGATAGCAGGACGGATGGACAGACGGGGGGTAGACTACTTCTGGCAGTGGGGGAAGTGAGGGCGGCGATGTCAACCAGAGAGACTCAATGTACTGCAGGAAGCTTGTAGTCTGCCACTGATATTTGAAGAAAGTGCTTAGAAAAGCTCGACTCCCCCTCACACCTTCAGAACAGCTCACTAATGGGCCTCCACTGTGCTGAGAGAGCTGCTCAGGGAGCTTCTCAGAAAACCTGCAGCTGATTGTTCATTGTGTATGTGTTTGCGTGTGCACCAGTGTGTGTTTTGTGCCCTCTTGTGTGCTTATACGTTTTTATGCGCAGAGATTTGAGTCAAACATTTAGAAAATCTACTGGGTTATTCTTGCACTATCTTTGAGGTGCAACCCGTGTGGGCGTTCATGTGTATTAAAGGATATGAGTGAAGGATAGTGCTGCATTTAAAACATGGGCCAAATGAATGTGTCACTCTCCTCCCATCTCTTTGTCTGTGTTCTCTCCATCCAGGGGAAGCGCCTGCCTGCCTATCTGTCTGCAGATGCTGAGGAAGGAGAGGTTTCTGATGATGACAGCGCTGATGAAATTGAGGACGACTTCAAGCTTAAGAGCAGCAATGTGAGTTAGAAGAATGTAGCTATAAATCCGACGTACTCACAAACATGTGTGAACCCTACAGTTACAACCTTCAAACAGACATGTTTCTTCACTTACTTACATGTGTTTCATTAGTTTTCATCATTCGTAGGCAGGTTGTGCCCATCTATGGAGTGTTTTTATGTCTCCGTGGCAGCAACAGCCGAAGCCAGAGGCATTATGTTTTTGGGTTGTTAGGCTGTCTAATTTTCAAAGACTCGATTTTTCAGGAATGCCTTTCAGACTTGGCACAAACGACTCAAAGATACATTTTGGTGGTCAAAGGTGAAGTTGAGTTTGACCTCATATCCGTTCATGTAAACAAAAACTATTTTAGGAAATCCTTGAGAGAATTTCTTTAAATGTGACACAAACATTCGCTTGGTCCAAACCAATTGGACCAAGATGAACTGATTAGATGCTGGGGATCAAAGGTCAAAGATCAAGGTCACTGTGACCCCAAGTTTGTCCAATCTGTCTTTTACATTCTTGTGAATATAATATCTCAGAAACGCCTTGAGGGAATTTCCACACATTTGGCACAAACATTCACTTGGACTCAAGGCTTAAGTGAATAGATATCAGGAGCCAAAGGTCAAGGTTACTGCGACCTAACAAGATCCATTTGTGGCACTAACTCAAGAATTCATGCACTAATTCTGGATTTTTTTCCCCCCACAAACTTAAAAAAACCACAAAAAATTAATGACATCTATGAAAATGCTAAAATGTTTTCATTCAAAAGTGCATCTATCACATACAAGATGTCTGCTACGTCACTAAAGTCCGTTCAAACTGTTAATGTAACACTAAGAATGGACACCAATGTTCCTGGTCAAACATCCAGAAGAAGAAACACTGACCAAACCACATTTCTGAGTGAAGGGGCAGCAACTTTTAATTCTGTTTATTTTACTTTTAAAACATAGTTTCCTCTTTAAATAAAAGATGCAATAACTAATTAAATTAAATTTACTCTTTTTGTCAAACTACTGAATCTTTCTTTTGTCTTTCTTTAATTCTTTCTTTCTTCTTTGATTCTTTGTCAGCTCTTTAAGTGTTGCCTCATCAGTTCATTCAAAAATAAGACGGCAGCAACATCCTATCTAAAAAAATAAATATATAAATAAAAAAACCAACAGTTACAGATATCATAAACAAAAGTTAGATAATGGCATCTTAATGATATTGTTGTGCTCGATGTAATGACCACAGAAATCAGGTAGTAATGTCTGTGCTTGTCCAATTTTAATGATTATGATTGCAGTAATGTTTTGGAATAACCAGTGGTTAATGATTCAGGTATGAATTTTAAATCAATGCTAGCACAGAGAAAAGTTTGAACTTGTTGTTTATCTAAAAAGATAAGGACAGCAGCAACATCTATCACTATCGAGTTTTCCATGTGCCATTTTCATCATCATTCTTAATCATCAAAATTTGTTTGTGATACAGTAGTGCCAGGGTTCTCCTTACCACATTTAAAGCAGGAAAACACTAAATTTTTGTTCCAGATGGCTCAGTTTTGTAGCGGAATATGGCATCATTCTTCCACATTTAGCTGGAGGCGTGGGGCTGCAGATGCCACTTTGGATGATCATTTCCATTTTAATAGGGGCAGTGGCAGGTTTCCACTAATGGGTTTTTTGAATTGAGCTCATTTAAACTAGTGTTCTTTCACAGCACTCACCACTAACAATGCATCAATAGTGCGATGCAAAGTAACTTTTATACAGTGGTAAGGCTGTGGAAGAAAATGTGAAATATTTCCCTTATTTTTCCTTTTTTAATCAACCACATTCAGCATGCAGCAGATTTCCTCAAGAGAGAGATGTTAATGGTTTATCAGATCAGTTATCCAAAACGGTGCCTCCTGTAGTGAAGAAAATATATGGCAATAGCTTTTAAGACTTACAGATAAATAAATGATGATATGCAACTACACAAAAATGTCAAGTATAACTTGTATGTTTGGGAGGGTGCCTTATTTAAATTGGCATATTGAACTGCAGTCAGATTGTCGGTATAGGTGGCCGTGCATAGAGTTGGGCTCTTACTCAAATCGCTCATCCAGCTCCACCCTCACACTAAATATAGTCACTTCTGGTGCAAAGAAAAAAATAAGATGGAGACGGCCAAAATGTGAGACTCGAGGCTTTAAAATCGCCGTTCACAAACCAATGGGTGACATCACAGTGGGTTGCCACCTGGTTGCACTGGAATTGCAGGTTTGATTCCTGGCATGTTGGCGCTGCATTTAGTCAATATAGCTTGGACCTGATTATATGTGCTTTGAAACAGTGATAATGTGTGTTCTTGCTCCAAAATAGCATTACTCTCCACCGTCTTGAAATAAATGTCCTGTCTTTCTCCTCTTCCTTCTCCTAGGACAATGGCAATCACCAGGTGGAGTCTCACATCAGAAAGAAACTGGACTCTCTTTTGAAGGAGTCTCGGATCGGAGACAAGGAAGATACTGACAGCTTCAGCATCCGAGCTCTGCTCCGAGCCACGCACCAGGGCCTTCAGAAGAATCTGCGGCAGGTAGAGCCCAAGGCAATGTGTGAGCTAGCATATGGAGCAGAGAAGTACTCCTCAGCAGATAAGGAGAATAAAGCAAAAGGTGGGGGATAAAACTAGGCCATGGTATTAGTCATAGAGGGGGATGGAGAAAATAGAGGAGCAGACTAGTTACTGCACCAGTCACAGGTCAAACACACTCACCGAACAGATGAAAACCGAGACAAAGTGCTTCCCCTCAGGCTGCTCTTGAGGGGCTGCTGGGCGTTCACCTGCATAAATTGTGTTTCATCCAGAGCACGTCTGAACAGACGGAAAGTGATGACAAACTAAATGTCTGCAGTGTTACTTAATATTTAATGTTCCTGCTTGCTATTTTTAGAAACATCAGTTTCCTGACAGTCATTTTAACGTAGTGGGTGTTGTGCATCAGGGTTTCCTATTCTCTTTCTTCTACTCCTGCTATGTTGGTGATTCCCTTCACCCCAATCTGTCTTCAACGCTTTTTTTCCTCTATGTGTTCCTTACTCCAATTTAGCTTTTTCCGTTTTTTTTTCCCTCCTTATTTCTCACCCACTATCTTCTTCAGCTGTGCTACGTTTGGCTGATGTCTGTTGCAGCCGCTCCAGCTCCTGAGCTTTAGGGTTTAAGTGACTCACTGGGTGCTAATGTGGTTGTTATTAGGTTCACACCAAATGTTCCACACATGAATGAAAACAAGCACGCACAACCACAAACATGACAAGTCTCTGAATGTGTTCTCCTTCTTTCTAGAGCTCCAAGGGGGTTTTGAAGAAATCCCAAAGCAGATCCTTCATCACAACACTCAAACAGAAGGTAAGAAACACGGAAAAGGAGCTTGCTCGTTGTGGTTTGGTTCTTGATCTGTTTGTGTATCCAACGACAATTTCAGCTTAGTTCAGCTTCAGGTCAGGGAGTAATGAAATATTTTGCCACTGAATACCACAATATTAGAGAACTTAAAGGAGTTCTCTTTTTCAGGGCTCCTTTATTATACAGTATCTAACAGCCTTTTCAGGCTCTTGACACACCAAACCTTCCTCAAGCAACCAATGCATCCACTAATGCACCCACAGTGGCGCAGCTGCTGATTTCACATGCTCAATCAGACTAACAGCTGAAATTATAGAAGCAAATTGTATTTAAACTCAGAATAAACAAATGACATAAAATGTGTTAATTTGTGACCTTTACAGGGACAATAGAGGATTTATTTTTAACTTTGTAATGCACCTTTATAGCTTGTTCCCCATGCTTCCACTCTTTATACTAAGCAAAGCTAACAATGTTCTAGTTAGTGCGACTTCATAAAGAATCTCTTTGACTAACTTTCAGAAAGAAAGAGAAAAAAGTAAAATCATCTACAACCCACTTTCCAAAAAAGTTGGGACACTGTAAAATGTGAATAAGATCATAATGTGATGATTTGCAAAACATATAAACCCACATAAAACCAACATATCAAATGTTGAAACTGAAAAATTATATTGTTTTGTGTAAATTATATTATTTGGAATTTGATGGCAGCAACACATTTCAAAAAAGTTGGGACAGGATCATGTTTACCACTGTGCTGCATCTGGATGGCAGCATATGTTGCTCCAAAACCTGAATATATCACACAGCATTAATAGTGCCTTCCCAGATGTGCAAGCTACCGGACACATGTATGTCTTATAATTATGGATGCTAGATTTTGAACTGTGTGCTGAAAACAACCTGGGTGGTCCCGCTCCTATTCAGCTTGGACCTCAGTCCATCTTAAATGAACTTGGGCCCAGGGAAAGCATCGGTACTTCTGAATCATGGGTATCTATGGTTTCTTCTTTGTATGGTAGAGTTTTAACCAGCGTTAGTGGAAGCAGCAACAAACTGCGAAAAACAGACAATGGTTTTGGACCAGTCTTTTTGGAGATGTGTTGCTGGCATCAAATTCAAAATGAGCATATATTTTTAATAAACAATGAAATTTCTTAGTTTCAACATTTCTCAGTTTCAACATTTGATATGTTGTCTTTGGTCTACTTTCAATTAAATATGGGCTTACATGATTTGCGAATCATCGGATTCTGTTTTTATTTACATTTTACACAGTGTCCCTATTTTTTTGGAAATGGGGTTGTACGTAAATACAATCGCTGTTGTCAATGAAATGTTTCTTCAAGTTACGCATGGAAAATACTTAAGTAAAGCACATTTTGTAGAGTTCTCTTGAGCATTTGGTAGGTAGCTGGATCATAAGTAAGTGCCACACATACCTTCTAGTTACACACAGCAGATCAGTGCAATAAATCCATGCATTTGCATATATGTTAATTACACATGCAGAGCTAAAGCTTGTATAGTCTTAATTTAGATCCACTCAAAGATGTGTTAGTCTGTCAGAAAGGTTCTAATGGTCTATAGACCCAAAGACAAATACTAGTAGTTTAATGGATTGAGATGTTTCCTAGTCCTTGTCTCTTTTTATATACAGTCGCATTAATTCAGTTTATATAGATTTAGACATCAATGTTGTGTGAGTGGTTGTTTATACAGACATCCTTTCAACATTCCTCTTTTTCTCAGTTTGGTTATTTCCCTCTCTGAACTTCTTCCTCCATCCATTTGCTTATTTTTACCTTCCTCTTCCCCTCCCTTGTTTACCCACTCATATCTCCTCTTCATTCTTTTATGCCTCCCACTCTGCATATTATGCACCCTCCCACACGTGTGTGTATATATTCGTGCATGCATGGGTGCAAGTAATCTGCTGGCAAGCAGCCTGAACCCTGTAATTACTGCAACCCTTATCCTCTTCTCGAATCCACTTTAGCTATAATAAAGATGTTGCTTCAGTTTCTCTAAAAAAAGCACACACATCAAATACAGTCATGCTACAATTACATATGCTATACCTAAAAACACCCACTGACATGTACAAACACTGCTACTACAATAACAACACTCTCTATGAATCGCACAGCAGCCTCTATGAGATGCACTGAATTTACTAAAGACAAACTAGCAACAACCCCTGACTGTTAAACAACTCATGAGCGAGTGTGTAGGTGGTATCATGCCCGATGTGTGTTTAACACATTTATCAGGATTTGAACTGAAGGCAAGGATATAGGTAATACTCTTCAGTCAGTTTGAAGAACCGTCACTGTGGTGTAATGCATTTGTTTATATATTCTGGTGTGTGTCCATTGTCCAGAGGCATTCCAAATCCAGGCTGTCATGCCAAAGCGTGGACAAGGAGGAGGATGTTCAGGAGAGATCTGGGAGGGAAGCCGGAGGACAGTTCAACAGGTGACCTTTGACCTGCTTCACTGCAACATTGACAATTCCTGACAAATGAGAGGTTTGACACTTGCTGACTGCAGCGAACACCAGAAAAGTTTAGGGCATCAGTCGTGCCAGAGCTTCCCAGACAAACCTTCACTGTACGTTTATGTGAGAGAATGATGCACTACGAGCTCGACTGGGTCAGAATAGGAAAGGAGAGAATGATGAGTGGTTTTAATTCCTTGTCCTTTTCTGTGAAATCTCTGATAAAATGTACAATCATTGTTTTCCACCTTTCTGAGATTGTGACGCTATGTTCACTCTGCATGCCTTGCTGTGCAAGTATACCTTTCTCCTCTGATCCTATGTTTTATTTTTTGGTCATTTTTCAAAAATATTTTTAGCATAAGAAGTAATTTTACTGACTTTTTACATTGACAATATACAGTACATAACATTTATAACAAGATATGATACTATACAACGCTGTTATCATTTTACACCAAGTGTGCAAAATATGGACGACACGAGGAGAGATGAGTCGAAGCAACAGAAATGTTTTAAAATTTACAAATGTCTGAACACTCGAGTTTGTAATTGACAAACTGAACCGTCAGGCACAACCCCGATCACATCAGTTCTGGCTCAGATTACTTTACTATTCCAGCAGGTTGAACAGGGTCGGCTCAGCGCTGCGTTGGAACAAATTTACTGTGCAAGGGGGATCTTCCACAGCTGTGGATCAGATGTGTCTTTGAAATTAGAGGCAAGGCAAACTTAAAAAAAGACAACAAAAAACAAAACCCAGAGGAGCCTTTGGTAAAACAAGTGTCAGGTAGACAGGCAGTGTTTTTATTTAGTCAACAGCTGCTTCAGAGCCACCAGTTCTGATTACAGTAAATCTCTCAGGCTTTCTGTACAGTTCAGCTGCACTCAGCAGTATTACGCAGGATTCAACATTGTCATATGCCAGTTTGCCAGACATGGCCCAACTAGAGTGGGCGATATGGCCCTGAAATATGATCATATTTCAGGGTATTTTTAGTAAACTGATTAGCTTGATGTTGACGACATAATTCCTTTGGAATGTATTTGATTATATTAAAATAGATATTCCGCTTCACTATTACTCTACTGAACAAGTCCACTTCAGCAGTTTTGCATCTTTTCTCATGCATCAATATAAGTAATGAAAAATGTTGCATTGGATTGACATAACCACATGATTAGATATTATTGTTGCATCAGAGGTTTCCACAAATGTGATCTGTATTAAATTTAGAAATCATTTGTGAAAGTGGCTCAAAGCAAAATATTGTAAGTCAGAATAAATGTTTTTCTTTCTGGTTACACTATTATTGAAAAAGAAGAAGAAAATAATCAAACCGAGTCTATTTTTATCTACAGTTTGAACGTAGCACACTACTCCCTCACACATGTTCTTTGTCCACCGTGGTCTCGCGTTTTCCTCTCTCTGTGTGAGTGAACATTGGGCAAGACGTATGGAAATTCAGCTTTGTTTTCCTGTCTGATTATAAGACCTCGTCCCTTTTTTCTTCCAGTCTCTGCTCCTGGTTGCATAATCATTTATGCATGTCCCAGGGAACTGTCACAATACAGATTCCGGCAAGCATGCGTCTTGAGTTGATATGTAACGTACTATCTTTGTGCAACAAGGCGTGTGCATGAATGCGTGGGTCTTGCTGCACTGCATGTGCTCTGGTCCCTATGAAAGCTTTTTGCCTTTGATGTTCTTTCCTGCAGTTTGCAAGCTGCCTCTGATGGTCAATCCTCTCTACCCTGCTGCTTTTCCACAATAAATGCTTACATGGGTAGATGAGTGTGTGCATGTCTTATCTCCTATACTTTTTACTTTACCTACCTTATATATCTTTACATGATCTCACTTTGTCTCCTGTGTCCATTCTTGCAATTGTTTTTGGCCATCTGGCGATTGTTGTAGGGGTGGAAGGAAGAGGAAGACGATGAAACTGAGTAGAGACCTGTCCAACCTGGTGGTGTTCACCAACTCTGTTGCCTCTCAGGAGTGTCTGAATGAAGGTGAAACGCCAAAGCTCTGACACCTGCACACACACAAGCAGAAAGGCACTTTATAATCTTTACCTTGAAAACATTTGCTCATGTCTAACCCGTGTTTCTCTTCAGGTACTCCAGGTGACGTCCTGTCGTTCAGCGAGACCAGAGCACAATCTCTGGTCAATCACAGAACCGAACAGTTTCTGGCTTTTAACCAGAGGCAGCTGTCACGGATTTATCCTTCAGCCTATCGTATTGACTCCTCCAACTTCAACCCCCAGCTTTACTGGAACGTGGGTTGTCATCTGGGTAAGACTGCAGTCTATTACTCCAAGGTTTTCACCTGTATGGAGGCTGTTCATGAAAAAAACACCAGGTGCCTTCTGTTCTGCCACATACCTGCCAAATTAACTGACACTGCAAATCACATACCGGCAATCTTACAAAAACACTCATGTGGGGCCTTCACATGATTCACTTCATACATGTAATGTTGTGTAGTTTGATAGTGGTCATGTGTATGGAGGCTGTGAGCAGCTTCTGTATGTTTGCATATTGTGTGAGCTTGTTGCAGGATTACGGTCAGAACAGGATTTACTGATATTAAGGGAAGAATATAAAAGTAAATAAATGATAAGATGTGGAAAAAATAAAAAGAGTTGGAATTGAATATTTGTATCTGTTCAGAAGTAAATCAAAATGCAAGGAATCTAATATGTACCCAAGCCAATTGAATTTTCCGTCCATTATCTATACCTACTTTATCCTGAACAGGGTCACAGGGGGGCTGGAGCCAGAAACAAAGACCATTCACCCCTAGGGGCAATTTAAAATTAAATTGCACCAATTAAATTGAGGTGCATGTTTTTGGATGTTGGGAGGAAGCTGGAGTACCCAGAGAGAACCTATGCAGGCACAGGGAGAACATGCAAACTCCACACAGAAAGGCCCAGGCCCGGATTTGAATCCAGAACCTTTTTGCTGTGAGGCAACAATGCTAATCACTGCACCACTGTGCCACCTCAATTGAATTTTATTTCTGGTAAATTCTGAAGGCCATATTGGTGTCTTATTTTCTAAGAAATCAAAACACAGAGGGGCTTACAAAAGACTTTGGTGATAACTGGATGAATTCATGTCAAATCTGGATGGAACTTCAGTGACATTTTGTTGTAAATTAAAAGTTGTTTCTTATTTTCTTTAGTGGCCCTCAACTACCAGACAGACGGGAGGATGATGCAGCTCAACAGAGCCAAATTCATGGTGAATGGAGGTAGTGGCTACGTCCTCAAGCCTCCTCCAATGTGTAAAGGTATGGCAACTTACAAACCGCATGAACACAGACAAGTACGACTACACACCTACAAATCATTGTTTGGTCAAACAAACAAAAAACAATGTGCAAATTATTCTATTTTGTTGTAATTGTAGCTATCAAATAATAATAAGATATGGCCTCAGGAATAACATTATAGTAAGTAATTCTGCTTACTTCTGCTTACTGAGAACGTACAGAACATGTGTTGTGTGGAAACAACAGTGAGAGAGGCTGTGGATATCAGGATTCACTGACGATATCAATCAAAGTTGTTGTTCTGCTGTCTTTTATTCCCGCCAGGCTCCTTCAATCCATTCAGTGATGACCCACTTCCAGCTTACCCCAAGAAGCAGCTCATTCTCAAGATCATTAGTGGACAGCAGCTACCAAAACCACCAGACTCCATGTTGGGGGACCGTGGAGAGGTGAAAACACAGCAGAGCACATCCACTGGGAACTCACAGTCTCCATTTGTTCTCTCTCACACACTGTCATTCACACACACCAATGCACCGTTATACTGCATTATTTACAGATGCTCAACTTGCTCTGAGCATCAGTGGCTATCACTGTCATGAAATGAAATAAAATGTATTGTATTTCCCTCTGTTCTATCAGATTATTGATCCGTTTGTGGAAGTGGAGATCATCGGTTTGCCAATTGATTGCTGCAAGGAGCAGACACGAGTTGTTGATGACAATGGTTAGACACACACACACATACACACCAATTTTAAAAATACCACAATATCACGTCACTTTACATTAATGCTGTGACGTGCCAACCCTTCCTGCACAAAACGCACTGAGGCTTTGTTTTGTTTTTCAGAAAACCCATATTTAATGAAGTCACTGTCGTTTGCATTTCGCCATGTTTACAAATGCTTGAATGTGAGCTAACTACTGTTGACATGCATGTCCTTGAGAAAAAAACAAAAAAACCACACAACTGAAGTTTTGTATACTTCTAAATAAAAATGTGAGGGTTTCTTCTAAACCTTTTTTCTCCACAAACATCCACAGCCTACCCAGCGTGACCCTGTGACTCATGTTTTGGGTCGGAAACCCACCAGCAGAGAACCACTATACTACACTACATGTGGCACACAAACAAAAGTAAATACAATCAGAGGTATTTTCACCTCTGTGACCTTCTGACATTATTTAAAAAAACAACAAAAAAACAGAGCAGAGATGAAACAATGCCGTAGCCACAGATGCTGTGGAGCACTGCCGGGATCAAAAGTCAGATTAATAAATTTGAGGCACAAAGGAAGCAAAACGGAGTGATCTGCATGTTTCACACCTAACGTGTCTTAATGGAGGAGGATACGCAGCAGAGGGGTGGGGGTGTGAGGTGGGTGGAAGAAAACCTCCTCTAGCAAAGGTTATGAAACCCTGGTAGCGCAACAGTTTTATAAGATTAGTGTGCAGATCATTTATCCCTGAAATACATCATTTGACACACCACTATGACCAACTCCATCTTTCTCTTTAAAAACAGAATAAGATACTGATGATATAGAGACTAATCATCATGATCATATATGTGTGTATTTTCCTCAGGTTTTAACCCAGTATGGGAGGAGACTCTGTCCTTTACACTTCACATGGCTGAGGTGGCACTGGTGCGTTTCCTTGTCTGGGACCATGACCCCATTGGCCGGGACTTTATTGGTCAACGGACTGTTGCCTTCAGCAGCCTGATGCCTGGTCTGTGCAGAATTTCTGTGTTTTCAGCTTCAACTCTTTTGTGTATGAATGACATGAACTTACAAGGGGGCACAGTTTGTCATTGCAAGTTATAATCACTACAGTACTGCTACTTAACACAAATAGACACACACACTCACACTTGAAAATAATTTACCCTATGGCTTTGTCAGTGTTATGGTTATGTGGCACATTATCATGTGTGTGGTGAACCATTATTTGATTGATTTGTATGGTGAAAGTCCTTGGCTTCCACTATATAATTGGCTTGGCAGGTTAATTTTGTTATCGACATCCATGAGAGTTAAATCTGAACCTGATGCCCTCTCCTGAGGAATCATCTACAGAATAACCATTGTGATGACTGGACCAATTCTTTAGCTCATACGTTTTCTTTCTTTCATCTCTGACAACAGGTTACAGACATGTTTACTTAGAAGGACTGACTGAGGCTTCCATCTTTGTGCATGTGTCAGTGCATGATGTCTATGGGAAGGTGAGTGCTTTATAGTCCTGCTGTTTCCTGTTGCATCCCCTGTTAGCTTCTTTTGTCAACTGAGATTAGATTTTGGAGGTAAACAGAAAAATAATGTTTTTAATGTTCCCAATACATCCATCAATTGAGGCTCTCTTCCTTCAATTATTTGTCTTTCTAGTGGAGCCCTCTAGTCCTGAACCCCAGCTTTACCATAATGCACTTTCTAGGATCAAACAAGGTATACTTATGCCTGAGGCTCGTTGTGGTGCTGCACGAAAAAGTAATGCATGATGCAAATGTTAAATTTGTGTTCAGCCATATCGTCAATGACTTGTTTGTGTGTGATATTAAACCACTGGGTCATACAGTTTGCTTACAAGGTTAGTTTTCATTCTGAATTCTTTTTTTTTCAATGGGTGTTTTTTCACTGTCAACAAAGATGGAATAATAAGCAATGCAAGCATGCCTGCACAACCAAACAACAGCTTCTTGCATTTTGTTTGCTGTGGTAGTTTAAGGAGTAAGGGTGCCATCTACAGGCCATGTTTATACAAACATTCTGTTGTATTTGCTGCAAATCAAGTTTAGTACATGGCATATCTTTTCATTGTTTCCATGAAAATTAATACCTTGACTACAAACTGTAATGTGTGAAAAGTTGTATTCAGTGTGTGAGAAGTGCAACCCAGCTTGTGTTTATGTAAAGGGAATTTCCTATTTACTGATATATTTTCCTAATCTTCTTTCCTTCCTGTTTGATTCCTCCCTTTCCTCAGGGTCATCATCTGCGAGGTATACGGGGTTTGTTTAATCGTTCTTCCAAGTCCTGTGTGGACACAAACTCCGGCGGTCTTCGAAAACGCTCCATCAGTGACCACCTCCTGCGACGAACAGCCAGTGCCCCCGCGAAGGGACGCAAGAAGAACAAGATGGCTTTATCAGAGTCAGTGGCTTCGATATCAGACCAAAAGAATGGCACAGGTGCATGGGCCGGAGGAGAGGGCGTGTCAGGGAAGGAAGGAAGGGTGGAGAAGCGTCTCCAGCCCCGAGCCCCACTGATCCACAGACCTATCTCCATGCCTTTAGACAGGCTTCTGCAAGGGCAGCTGTCCCTCTGCTCCCCAGACAAGGAACAGCATGATATGGGAGCAGACACCATCATTGGTGGGTATTTTCTTCTCATCCCATTCAAAGAAAAAAAGAAATACTTTGGAATTATGCAAATTAAACTTAAATTACATCCATTCTAGTTGAATTTCCCATTAGATATTTGTAAGATTTGTGATACATTATCTAACACCAACACTATCAAAGTCACATAAATCTATGTAGTAATAATAGAGTCACTATTAGTAATAGCTATGTTGTATTATTCAAGTCATTTCATAACAAAATATGAGTAAAGTACTACATTGTTTGTGATAAAATGCTTGGAATTGACTTAAATTTGAGTTTTGCATTTACCTGAATTGCTTTGCACGTTGATTTAATGCAAAATGTTTTCTAATTTCTCTCACTTGCTTTACTTCCTGCTACAACTATCTAAAACTCATGTACAGTAACCATGTGCACTGACAGACTACAGCCTACTCTCCATGATACCTTAACGTGCCTTTTCTGTCCCATCTTCATTTGTTGTGTTTCTTTATAGTAGAGAACTGACTAGGATATTCCTGCAGGTAATCTAAAATACCTATTGTCTGAAGGTTGCATCGTTCAAAAACATATCAGTATTGCGTCCACCCAGTGTATTTTGTTCAAAAGTGGTCTGAGAGATATATTGCTGTGTCATTTGATCCCAATCCCATTTGACCATCTCTGTCCTAATCTGATATTTGCAAACATGGACTCTTTCCTTTTTTTTTTAAACTTCCACAGCCCCATTTTCCAGCTTCCCCTTTCACAGTTGTCCTTGGTGATCCATTTGTCTGTGTATTGCTATTGCCTTGTATTGGCTGGACTGTTACTTGTTGTCATTTATTTGTTGGTTGGCTTGGTGTTCTACAACGTACATCAACTATAGTATATTGGTATTACATTTGTTCTTTAACTGTCTGTGTCCACAGGAGGTTGTCCCTTCAACAGGCCCAGGTCTTCCTCTGTGGACATTATCATCGAATCATCATTCTCCATTGAATCAAGCCTCTCTCCGCCCTCCAAGACGTACAGAAGTAAAGAATTTTACCAATCAGAGGAGGCTTCTTATCTGGTTATTGGAGGTGGAGAAGTAAGAAAGGAAGAAGAATATGTCAATTACCAGTCAGAAGTCACCAAATCAAACACCATCTCCACAGGAAGAGAGAAAAACTGCTTTGGCTCACCATTAACAAATAGCCAGATGAGATCAAATAAACCAGAGACATCTTCAAATAGCACAACATTCACAGTTGCACCTTCAGTCTCCTCTTCCTCCTCCTCTGCTCCCTCCTCTGTGGCCCCTCTCTCCCCTGTCAGTATGGACTGTGATCTGAAGAGTCCCAGCTCTGTGCATGACAGCGCCATCTCCAGGCTCATTGATGCTGTGTCCTTAGGCAATGAGCAAGACACATGTGGCTCTATTTCTGCCCTGATTGGTCAGTTTGAAAGCACAGTTGACCAAAGTGATTTTACAACACTATCTCCAGATGTAACCCCTTCTGGTCACTCAAACCTCAGGCCTACCACCCCTAAAATCCTGGAAGAGTTAAGCTCTCCTCTAAAGACCAAGACAGCATCTCCTAATAAGAAACACATGATAAGTCCCCAAAGGGTGGCTCAAAAAACAAATAATTTAAATCGTGATATCTGTTCACCCCGCAAGATTTTCCAAGCAAATAAACCTGCTCCAGCCCTCATCTCCAGCCCAGAGACTGCAGACCTGGAGGAGGTGTACACCATTCTGGACGAGGAGGTGCTGTTGCCTGTATCAGTTTACAACCTGAGGAAACAGACGGTCCATGTTCAGGCAGACCCTACAGAGAGCGCACGCTCAAGCTGTTTGGGGTCCTCTCCAGAAAAGGTGGTTCAGGGTTTAGGGAAAGGACACAATGTGGGCTGGGATGATGTGCACAGAAAGAGAGGCAAAAGGGAAGAAATTGAGGAGACAGAGGAGAGGGTATATGAAGAGGTGAGCGATCTCCCTGCACCAGTGTGTGACACAGCGCGGGGTACCTCTGAAAAGTACATGAGCTCCCCTGTAAACGACTGTTTCCAGTTTCTCCATGATTCAGCTGGAAAGGTTTTTGCAGGAGTGGAGCTAAACGTTGATGAGGATCCATTGGAGAGGATGCTGACTTCACAGAGATATAGCAGCAAATGGGACGGGCTTATAAGTCCAACCAAACGCCATGCTATTTACCAAAACCACGAGTCCACCCCCAGCCACCCCCAACAAAAACAACCCATGTCTTATCGTGACCCTCAACAACAGTACCCGTCACATTCATCTCCTGGAGCCTTTTCACAGTGTCATTCCCCGATGAATAAACCTTCTTATCAGCTGTCTAATCACCATCCACACCAGGACAACACCCAGGCTCCACTCCACCATAGACATGTCAACTCTCGACCCTCCAACCCCAGTCCGCTGCGTCAGAACAGCTACCCTATACCTCAGAGCAATTGTAAGGCCCTTAACAACAGCAGAGACTTGAGCAGTTCCTACACACAACAAAGAGGCTATTGTGGCAGCCACATCCTAAACAGATCGCATCATGACAGGCAAGGGTATAAACAGATGGCAAGGGAGCAAGTGGGGTGCTTCCGCAATGGTTTCTCCTCTTACGAAAGCCTCCCTGGTCAATCTGCTGCATCTGTAAACATCTGTCGAGACAGAGACCTGCATTCCCCCTCTTCAGACTGTGAAGCAATGTACAGCCAGTTAAACTCTGGCTGTATCATGGCCTCATCAGAGTTTTCAACTTCTGGGAACACCCAGCCACATAGCCAAAGTCCAACACAATCACATGCCCTGAAACAGTCATGGAACCAAAAGGTTTCCCTCATTAATACTCAACACCAGCCACAGGCTGAAACCACAGTTTCTCTTCACTCAGATTCAGGGCCTTTATCAACTCATCCCCAATCTCCGACCATAGACTCCACCAACTCTAGCCCATGTAAGTCCAAGTCCCTGGGAGACCTAACCTCTGAAGACATATCATGTAACTTTCAGAGCAAATACCACATTATCAGTCGAAGTTTCATCACTCCTAATATGAGGAAGCAAAAGAAGATGGGCACCATGGGGGGAGTAACTTTCCAATCACAGTCTTGTGATCCACTTACAGAACAGCTGCGCAAGCTGGTCAGCCTGGAGGGGGATGACAGTGACAAAGTTAGGCCCCAGTCTCCTCAGTTGCATCAGAAAGCCAAATCCCCACTGTCACAGCCACAGGAAACTAGTACAGCCCCTGTTGTTCCCAGGGATATAGATGATTCCCCTCCACTTCTTACCCGTCGCCTATCCTCTCGGAGCCAAAGCCGAGTGCGTCATATCAATAGCCGTGCCCGTGAAAGACAGCAAGAAGCTCTAAAAACACGGGCAGGAGTGGTGATCAATAACACTGCCAGCATTGGTGGGGTGGTATTGAGGAATAAACCAGCCTCACAGAATCCACAAACTAACAGACACTCTACTGGTTCATACATAGCAGGCTACCTTGGTCAGCTGGAGGACAGGGGACTTCCTGAAGGAGCTTGCACATCATTACTTTATGGAAACGGAGATCATTATGGAGATCGATACTATACTGACGACTCTCTCCCACCTGCAAACACTTCCCACTCAGCATCCGAGCCCGAGGTCTACTTTCTACTGAGATTGTAGCTCTAACCCTAACATAGCATGACATTAAGACTCAGGCAGTGATTCTTGATCAAATTGGATTATACCAAAAACCAGAGGATCAAGGGAGTAAAGACTTGCCATTGTTTGTTCCTATGTTCATTAACCAAGATGTTTCCCTCATAACAGTTAAATAATGTTATTCTGGGCTATTTCTGGAAAGAGTTATAGTCTGTACAATATAAATGAAACATTACATATAATCCATGCCTGGATCTGACAGCATGAATTTCCTGTATGACATGTCCACTATTCAATAGTGAATGGTCTTTCTAGTCGGCTGTGTATTGTCTATATTCTGCTTGATGTGTAAATGTACTTGGGAACTTTGAGTCCCACCCAATGGCTTCCTTAACGGATTGTACAGATACTTGTTAACGTTGTCTCTGTGATGTTCTGTCCAAACAACGTACATTGACTATGAAGCCAAAAAAAAAACCCCCAAAAAACCGAATTGGCTTTTAAGCAGAGGGAATGTCTTTCTTTGAATCATTTAATTGTGTAGTATAATCCAACAACTACTTTCAATAGATGGATTCATCTTTTCAAATATCAACTGTAAGTCTTCCTTCTCTTTTCAGTGGTATTTTGTTATTTGTATTGTGTGCAAATACTCCTGACATGATTTTTCAGTTTAGTTGAGAATGTATGTTTGTGCATGTTACATGTGAACATGTCAAGCATGACTATGCACCAGTTTATATAATAGATGTTGCATTGCCCAACCACATTTGCACAGAACATACAATTGTATTGGATACAACAGAAGGACGTATGCTTGTTTGTATTGGGTGCAGTACAGTACATAAACGTCTGTGCTTGGACTTGTTGCTCTCTATGACCTGTAGAATAAAAAAAAATGTGATTGCAGATTTTTAAAATTATTATTATTTTTATAATTGCTTTGATACAGATTGCAAAAATAATCTCTTGTTGGTTCGGGTTATTTCATTTTGTATACCTTAATGAACTGAACAAACAGAGTGACAACTACACAGGGCCAGGCTGACGAGGGCAGGGCGGCAGAGCTGCAGTTTTTTTTTGAAAATTATTGTTTCAGTATTACACCATCCTTTTTTCTTTGTATTGTTGCTCACTAGAGAATTGTGAGCATTTTCCTACCAATGCAATAAAATACTGTAATATTTGATTTCGACAAATGGCATGTCTATTTCCTTTTTTATTCGAAAGATAAAATTAATCAAGCTCAATCTCAAAATCAATTCATTTTAAGCCTCTTCTTTCCCCTATATGCGACCTTACACATAATGGGATGTAATTGCTCATAAAAAAAACTGCAATAGAGATGGCAAACAGCACACCTGTTGCTCTGGGCATACAATTCCCCAACCTGGGTCCAACCTAGACGGCCACGCTTTAGTAAGTTTAACAGATCAATTATAGTAAAAGTCTTTGGAAATCAAAGAAAAAACCCAGATTGCTTTTATCTTTGATTGTCACTTTTCAGATAATGAGGATAAGCCGTAAGCAGTCAAACCTCTTCACTTCCTTATCCTGAGGTGCAGTATCTCAGTTACCATAGTTAATTTAAATGAGATAATACAGTATCGCGTCTGTGGTGTTGGATCTCAACCTTTTTACAAGAATAATTGTATTTTGAAGAAGGGCAACAAACTGAAAGGTTTAAAGAATTGGAAGACGTTTTTCTCTAAAATTATAACAAAAAATGTCCAGCTCGGTGTCATGCCAAAATGTGTTCCGCACGCGTCAGTCCACTGGAGAATACCATGTTAATGTTTAGTGTCGCTAAAGTGTAAAACGTAGATGCATGCATGATGAGGGTCTAAGAAACAGGTCATGTCTGAAGTACAAAGAGAAAGTTGTTGTAAGAAGTAGGTTAGGGGTTGTTGGTTGAAAGTAACACAGGATTTTCATTAGTGTGACTGGTGTTAAGTGTTTAAGAAGTCAACGTGGATTTCTTTTATATGATGTGTCGTCTGCTGCTTCGGTCATCACTTTCACCTCCTTGCAAAACACACACACACACACACACACACACACACACACACACACACACACACACACACACACACACACACACACACACACACACACACACACACACACACACACACACACACACACAAGGCGTTACACCTGTTATAAAACCTCACATCAACACCTCACATACAGAGAGGGAGGGAGGGAGGTATGTGTTAGTCAGGATACCATTTTCAGACTTAAACTTATCATTGGAGATTTTTAACCAAGTGAAAGATATTTGTTTTTATTAGTTTTTCTTTTTGAAGGTAACTAAGATGAGGCTATAATGTTATATTTAGAAATGTAGAATGCATTTAATGTACTCTGCAGTCAGGCTTGATGAAGTATTTTTGTGTTGAATTGTATTTGAAACTGACAGAATTTATTGCAATTAATGCATATTTTGATGTTCCTGTATGTGTTATCTGTCCAGCAGAGCTGCATCCATGTCTTGGTTTCCCCGGCTCCTCTCTCAGTGGCTCTCCCTGCTGCTTCTCAGTGGAGTCGGCAGACGGATAGGACTGGAGATGGTTCAGGCAACAGTGTGCACCCAGTGGGCTGCACCGGGAAACAAGAGCCTCTTCCAGGATGGAGATGTGATTATCGGCGGATTTTTTAATCTTTATTATATACCTTCAGTTGGAGAACAAGACTTCACCAAGATGCCACATTATGAACCTTGTACCGGGTAAAACCTAATCACACTGTGCATTTTTGTTAAAATGCTTTTTTTTTATGATATTATATGATATCTTATCATATTATGACTTTTACTCACATAACCTTTCACAGGTTATTCAATACACCATGTGTTTCTCCTCCTGTGGTCTCAGTTTAGATCTAGAGTCTTTAAAGTTCATGTATGCTATGGTGTTTGCGGTGGAGGAAATCAATCGTAACAGCACCCTGCTGCCGGGAGTGAAGCTAGGTTACCGTATACTTGATAGCTGTGCTCAATACCCCTGGGCTCTGCAAGGACCTCTATCCCTGGTCGGAGGAGACGCACACAGCTGCAACCTACAAGCCTCTACGCTTCATTCTGCAACTTACCGACAACCTGGAGACACAGCAGGTTTGACTTGATATCAGATATGAGCAATTAACATTTGTTACATCAGAGAGAAAACAACTGATTTTCACTGCAGCATGAATTTTTTTTTCTTGTTTGTCTAATCATCAGGTGGTCAGCCTGTTCCTTTGCTCATTGGTGGTGCTGCATCTACAACGAGCATAATGCTGTCCAGAATCCTGGGGCCTCTTTCTGTACCCCTTGTGAGTTTCTTTACCTGAAGAAATATAAATCTCTGATGAGACTTTCTCATAGTATATTAAGAGGCTTGTTTAACCTTTTAAAGAAAAGAAAAAATGGTATTATTGCTGCAAAAACTTTGTCAAAATAGCATTTGTGTTTTGCCCTCAGATCAGCTACTTGGCAAGCTGCCCCTGTCTTAGTGATAGGTCCAAGTTTCCCAACTTCTTCAGAACAGTCCCCAGTGATGTTTATCAAGCTCGAGCCATCGCACAACTGGCCATACGTCTCCACTGGACTTGGATTGGAGCTATGGTTGTAAACAATGATTATGGTCAATTTGCGATGCAGGTATATATCTTGTTACTGTACGGTTAAATGTCTGTTAAAGTCTGTCATGTCTCTCTTTTACGAAGAAATAACATGAACATATTTGTTGTTTTGGCCTCCATATTTCAGGTATTTCAGGAAGAGATTCAGGGTAAAGGAGTATGTTTGGAATTCATAGAGACTGTCCGCAGACAAACTATTGTGAGTGATGCCAAACGTGCAGCACTCACAATTCAGGCTTCGACTGCAAGAGTGATTGTCATCTTTTGCTGGTATACAGATGTGAAAAGACTATTTCAGGAACTGGCCGAGAGAAATGTGAGCAAACGGTGTAGAAACATGATGGCAGGTGTTTTTCTTGTAAGTCTTCTTTATTTCAGTGTCCTCTCACTGTAGGTGACTGACAGACAGTTTCTGGCCAGTGAGGCTTGGAGCACCAGTGATGATCTTCTCCACGATCTCACCATCTCCAATGTGACAGCTGGTGTTGTTGGTGTGGCCATTCGAAGTTCAACAATACCTGGATTTGGAAACTATCTCAGAAGTTTGAACCCCATTTCTCATTCTTATGATGAATTCTTGAGAGAATTCTGGGAGAAAGAGTTTGGATGCAGTTATGGGGACAGTTCGCTCTTTGCATATCGCTCTTCACCCCTCAGGACACTGTCTGACGATCCGTCAAATGTTTCTACCTCAGTGCCTGTAAAGGGGTTCCTTCACAAAGTTTCACTCCCTCCCTGTAGTGGCACAGAGTCCATGGAGGGAGCGCAGCGACCCTTTACGGACACCTCCCAGCTTAGGGTATCGTATAACGTGTACCTTGCAGTTTATGCAGCAGCCCACGCCCTTCACAGCCTTCTCTCCTGCCCCAACACAGAAGGCCCTCCAGGAAACAACAGCTCCACCTGCTCCTCTCCAAAACACATCCAACCCACAGAGGTGCAACACAACTGTCACGGTGTCACCAACAAGAGCGATTGTTGTTCAAGTTTTCACTAATTCAATGTGTTTTTTAAAAACATTTATACTTTGGATACTGATTTTTTTTTGTGAACAGTTTCTTCAACATTTGCCTCTTTCAGCTCTCACAGCACCTGAACAAAGTGAACATCACCACACCAAAAGGGGAGATGTTTTATTTTGATGGAGCCGACATTCCTGCAAAGTACGACCTTGTGAACTGGCAGAAAACCCCCGAGGGGACACTGAAACTTGTCTGGATTGGTCACGTTGATGGTTTTGACCTCCACCTTAACGAATCAGCTATTCAGTGGAGCACAGGGTCAAATCAGGTAGTCAGATCAAACAACTATTTCAAAGCTTTTAAGAACATTGTGACAGAAAATAATGTCAATTCACATGTTGAAGTCATACGGCTTTTTGTTTAGGTGCCTGTTTCAGTGTGCAGTGAGATCTGCCCCCCAGGTACCCGAAAGGCCAACAGGAAAGGAGAACCTGTCTGCTGTTTTGACTGCATCCTGTGTGCTGAAGGGGAGATCAACAATAAAACTGGTGAGGAAATATGAACGTTGCCCATCTGAGTTCTGGTCCTGTTCTCAGCCCTGTTTCCTCTCTATCCACTCTGTCTAGGTTCCCTTCACTGTGAGCCGTGTCCATCTGAGTTCTGGTCCAATGTTGAAAGAACTGCCTGCATCCCTCGACAGCTGGACTTTCTATCCTTCAATGAGACCTTGGGCATCACTCTGACAACAGCAGCTGTGTCTGGTGCTGTTGTCACAACAGCTGTGTTTGTGGTTTTTCTTCACTACCGTCAAACACCAATGGTGAGAACCCGGCATAATATCACAGAGTTGATGGTATGCTGTCTTTCTGTCATATTCCTTTCTTTCGTTGTTTTGCCACCTCAAGGTACGAGCCAACAACTCTGAACTGAGCTTCCTGCTTCTCGTGTCACTGAAGCTCTGCTTCTTGTGCTCCTTGGTGTTCATCGGTCGTCCATCAGTCTGGTCTTGCCGGTTCCAGCAGGCTGCTTTTGGGATCAGCTTTGTACTTTGTATTTCCTGCCTCCTGGTAAAAACCATAGTGGTTCTGGCTATTTTCCGCTCAGCTCGGCCCGGTGCTGAAGCCTTGATGAAGTGGTTTGGTCCGGGCCAACAGAGAGGAAGTGTCTGTTTCTTCACCTGTATACAGGTATGTATATTTTTTATTGGTTAAATAATGGAAACATTTATTAATATTATATGTTACAGTAATTTCATTGCATGCATCAGGTATAATAATCACTTACTGGTTGCTGCTTGTATTTGTAGGTATATTGGAGGAAAACAAAATTGTGAGGAACAAATACTTGACAACATTTAACTATTTCATTTTAAATGTATTTTAGTACCTGGTTCATACAAGAAAATGATACTGGACATTGTAAGCTGTATTATAAAGTATTTCTTCATATTTTATTAGCAGCTTTATAACTTTGAAATGTGTTTTCTTTTCATCCAGGTTATCATCTGTGCAGTATGGCTGTCCCTCAGCCCCCCCATGCCTCGACGTGACCTGGGTTTCCAAGGGTCAAAGGTCACAGTGGAGTGTGCCATGGAATCTGTGGTGGGCTTCTGTCTGCTTTTGGGTTACATTGGCCTGCTGGCCTGCACCTGCCTCCTCTTGGCCTTTCTTGCACGGAAACTCCCTGATAACTTCAACGAGGCCAAACTGATCACCTTCAGCATGCTTATTTTCTGTGCTGTTTGGGTGGCCTTTGTGCCTGCTTATGTTAGCTCTCCTGGGAAGTATGTGGTCGTTGTAGAAATTTTTGCAATTCTGGCCTCCAGCTATGGTTTACTGTTCTGTATTTTTGCCCCAAAATGTTTCATTATTCTTTTGAGGCCTGACAGAAACACTAAGAAACACATGATGGCTAGATAGTTTTCCTGGCATGAATTTGATCGTATGACTCTTTATCATGTCCCACCAATTCCTCTTGTGGAGCCCTTTGGTGAACAATATAAGACCTACATTGACCTGCATCATGCACATATTTATGTTTATGTGTAATGCCAATTCCTTTCATTTAGATAATGCTAACCCTTAATGTACCACAAATTTCCAGCTTTTATTGCTAATTGAATAACTAATATTTCTGCTGTTGTGCTGACAATCAATGCTCCTGTAATACTGAAGCAAAATGTAGATTTAAACACACGTAAATGGGATTTTGTATCAATGTGGGTAGGTTGGTTTCTTTTCCTGTTTTTATTAAATATTGTATCTCAGCTGGATAAAACTCTGCACCAGTTTTAGACATGCTGTTTCTGGGTCTAATGTTCTTTATCCTTGTTGACATAAGCTATTTCTGACTAGGGCATGTTGCTGCTGCTCTACCTGCATCTCCATCGTCCAACGGTTATGTCACTTGTAATTTTGTATCACTGACAGGAGCCACTTCCAAGGAACAATTTAAAACACAGTGACATGTTTCTATGTAACAGACAATAAGGGTATGAGGAAGGTATAACTGTTTATTATTGCAGAGTTGTCAAATTTCCTGCAGAAAAAAAAAATCCTTCTATATAATCATAAGAATGGATACGATTGTACCCATGTTAGTAAATTAAAAACCCATCACACACCTACAGTAGTCCCAGTTGATTGCCTACCTCTATTTCGTTGTATTCTTGAGTAAGGCCTTTTTCTAAATCGTCTGGTTAATCATTTATTTTGTGAGTGCAGTTTTTCCTCTACCATTGCAACTGCAGGTGGAGCCGGAGAGGGACGCCTGTTTGCTCATGAACAGGTTTCTGCCCATTCTTGTGTCAGTTTTAGAATAAAAAATGAAAACTGTATGTCAATTTTATTTTAATTTCTTGCCATAATTCCTCATGCTGTCTATAAACCCTACTATCATAATCCATAATAGTCATGTTTCCAGATTACAAAGAAGAGCAGAAATTATGTTCAGTGATAACCCTATGTTAGCAAAGACAGACAAGTAATGTCACCTAAGGCTACTATGCCTCGCATTCACCTAGACTGATTCCTCCTTCAACTGACCAATCAGAGAATATGACAAACAACAAACTCTCCTTTTTGTTATTTTAACCTTCGTTGGCGCATATGTTCTGATGTCTATTATGCAGATATTGGAGAAGTCAGTTTGAAAATGTAATATAATTTTTTTTAAATAAATTCCACATCTGTTTAAGTGGCCACAACACCCAGTCTAATTTATTTGCTGCTACAATATTATAATATAGCTACTTTAAAAAAAATAAATGGATGGTACAATGTCACTTATGATCTGTAAAACCATGAAAAACAGCAAACAAATATGCACACAGCCTCCTGGTCCCTCTGTGCCGCCTCACTGTTAGTGTATAATAGGATGTAATTGCTTGTGAAATAATCAATGATGGGGCTGAGGAACTGCACACCTGTACCTCATCCTTTCTTCATTAAGTTTGATGTAACTTAATCCTCGGCTTTATGATTGGCATTAGGAGTGTAAAACATGGTTTGCGTGTCCTATCAACTACTTTGCGTTTATGTAAAGTTTGGTGTGAGCTCAGTGTTAAAAACATGCAGCTTCAACAACAGATCAAATCCAAACAATCAAATTAAGCACTGTTTTTCATTTTAGTCTCTTGTCAATAAGGTAAACGCTTATATAAAGTATCTGTGAGTACTTTCAGATGACCGGGACAATGTCAAAGCTCCTTGATGACATGATATACTGTACCTGCCTGCTGATGTTTGGAAACGTACACACGAACAAGTAAATGGCATCCATAATGTCCTTCTCGCGTTCTCTCCTTGACTTCTGACAATGACTCCACGGCGTGTTAATGTCCAGCACTCACAGCATGTGTCCGAGAAAAAAAAGTGGTTTCTTTACGGAACCGGCGGCCCTCGTGAGCAAAATGTCTGCCGGGCAAAACAAAAGGTGCTGAACGGTTCGTGGTGATCGAGCCAAGGATATTTTTCATTCAATAGGCGACTGAATAACTGCAATTGCAGTCTGCACTTCTTAACAGAGTATTTTCTCAGCACAGCTGATATCAGGTAGGGGCAGCAGAGCGGAGGCTGGCTGGTCCTGCTGCTGCAGGCCCCGTAGCTCGGCCACCGCTTCCTCATCTTACCGATTCTCATCATTGCGTTCATAGGAGCGACAATGCACGAGGTCCTCGCTGTTGCGTTATCGTCAGTGTTGTCCACTACAACGCTGGGAGGAGCAGAGTTTGTCCCTGTCCGGTGGAGTTTATGGCATTTCCACTTGAGCAGATGAAGCCAGCTACATTAGCCAATGTCACTACCGGTCACTACCGTACGTGCCGAACCCCTGAACCCCGACCTTACATGCTCTCGCAAGACTTGCCATAGATTTTACGTACTTGCTGAAAGCCCAGGAAAAATATTTTCTCCAACCACCATTAAACACAGGAAACTGGAAAGTCTTCAGTCGGAGTACTTTCTTCTAAAAATAAATATCCAAATGATAAGAGTTGTTGGTGAGTCCTCTGAGACTGGGACACTTTCTGTGAAGAGATGTTGCTGATTTAAACAGCACCACTAAAGGTTAGTGATTTAGATATAGTTTATTTTTCTTAGTTTATTCCAGCTCCATTATTTATAATACACAGTATATGACAGATTTTCTTTTCCTGGCAAATCTTCATTATATGATTAATATAGTGAAACAAGCTAAATTCTTTTTAGAATTTTCTAAAATGTTTTCATAATGAAATTTAATGAACACAAATAACAGCCTGGCTTTGCAGCTAAGGGTGTGTGAAAGGTGTAGTTGTGTTTTAAGTATTTCTAATCAAATCTCCTTTTCCTAATCAACTAAAAGGTAACGTTGAAAATCTTTTGGGATATCTGTGACCACAACCCTCCGGGCAAATACTCCAGTTTCTGTATCACACACACCAATCCCCATCATTATTGTTCTGCCCTGTTTTTTGTGCCATGTCATCTTGTTTACTACAACTCCACTTTGGGCTTTAGAGCTATTATTTATACCGAGAACAACATGTAAGTTGTGCAGAGCAGGAGGGGGGTAAGTCATGGTTCAGATCCCATGTCATTTGTCAGTGCAAGCTATAACTGTTTTAATATGCATGTTGTCAATAATTATTTTTCTTTATAGGTGGATGCCTAAAATATTTCACAGTACTTTTTCCTGTTTCACAGTGAGAAATTTAATACAATTTGACCTTTTAGTTTCAGAAACCGCTGAAGTTTACAGATATTTAATTTATTACTTCTCTTATTGATGGATGTTATGTCAATGAAAGTTATCTAATACGGTGCACATATTCAAAGTTTCAGAACAGCTCCATCCATGTCTTGGTTCTCCTGGCTCTTCACACTATGGTCCTGCTCCACACCATTGCTGCTCCTTGTGGGGCTTTCCGGCAGACAGCTGGGGCTCGGGTCTGGACCGCAGGTGGTTCAGTCAGTGACTTGTTCTCTTTGGGGGACACCGAGTGATGAGGGTTTGTTCGAAGATGGCGATGTAGTTATTGGTGGGCTTTTTAGTCTCCGTTATGAACCTCCAGATACAGACCATGACTTCACTCAGCTGCCACACTACAAACCTTGCACTGGGTAAAACTCTGAAATGTGGTGTTTACTGTCAATGCTGTTTGATACATATGCACATGTTTGACATACACAAGTGCATTTTTAGTTGTATCTTTTCTATTCGAAAGGCAGCATTCACCTGTTAATTTTCTTGTTAAAAAAAGTGATGCTATAATTGCTTTTCCAGTGACGCAAAATGATCACAGAGTTGTTCACAGATTAACAGTTTCACAATCACTTCACAATTATGATGATGTTTCTTCTCTCCTGTGTTTTCAGCTTGCAAAATCTTCCATTGCAGTACATTTACGCTATGGTGTTTGCATTTGAGGAAATCAATCATAGTACAACCTTGCTGCCAGGTGTGAAGCTGGGTTACCACATTCGTGATAGCTGTGCCCTTCCCCCTTGGGCTATACAGGCAGCACTGTCACTGGTTGGAGGAGACAGCACCAGCTGTAATACAGCAGCTTTGCCTGCTGGAAATAAAGAAGAAATTGAAAAGAGGAGAGGTACTACATCTAGCTTTTAATTGATATAATGTATGTCCTTTCCTGTTAATATCAAGCATATAATATTGCGTCGCAGTTTTGTGTTGAGTGCAAAGTTAATTACTATTTCAAATTAATGAATTTAATTATTTTGTCATCAGGTGATCAGCCTGTTCCTTTGATCATTGGTGGTGCCTCATCTATAACGGCTCAGATACTCTCCAGAATCCTGGGGCCACTCTCTGTACCTTTAGTGAGTTCCAATAAAATCAAAACTATTTTATACTTCATGTGTTTTTAAAAAGCTTTAAATTGAAATCACTTGTTTAGCGTTTTCTTTTTTACACACTCTGACTCTGACCATGGTGCATTAATAGTGCCATTATCTCTTCATCTAGTGTATTTACAGTGAGCTGTTGCAATACAGATGCCATGTTTATGAGTTTTCATATTATAGACTGTATGTATGTGTTTTTTTTCTTTTAGATGAGCTACACGGCTAGCTGCCCCTGTCTCAGTGACCGGCTCCAATATCCGAATTTCTTCAGGACCATGGCCAGTGATATTTACCAAGCCCGGGCCATCGCCCAGCTCGCTATACGCTTCAACTGGACCTGGATTGGAGCTGTGATAGCAAACAACAATTATGGCCACATGGCAGTAAAGGTGGCCTCATTTGTTGTTGTATTTGTTGTAGGAGAAATGTCACAGCATCTATACAAGACATCTCTTTATTTTAACACTTTGAGCACATCTAATCTTTTTGTTCTTGTTCTTCACTTGTAATATCAGGTGTTTCAGGAGGAGATTCAGGGAGCAGAGGTGTGTCTGGCATTTGTAGAGACGCTCCAGAGGGAAAATATTGTGAGTGATGCCAGACGAGCTGCTCTCTCAATTCAGGCCTCAACTGCGAGAGTGATTTTGATCTTTTCCTGGTATACAGATGTGAGGGAACTGTTTCTGCAGCTGGCCAACATAAATGTAAGAAAGTGAAGTAAAATGAAATAGAATGTACTAAATGTAATCCAACTGGAGTCATTTTTGACTTGATTGTGTCCTCTTGCTATCACCAGGTTACTGACAGACAGTTTCTGGCCAGTGAGGCTTGGAGCACAAGCGGTGATCTTCTCCAAAATCCTGTCACAAGTAAAGTGGCAAGAGGTGTTCTTGGAGTTGCAATTAGAAGTTCAGCTTTACCTGGATTTGAGAATTATCTAAAAAAATTGAACCCGTCTTATCGTCCTGATGATGAGTTCCTGAAAGAATTTTGGGAAAAGGAGTTTGGATGTAGTCCTGGGGCCAGACCTCCTCCTTCATATGCCTCTTCATCACATTTTTATATAAACAGGTTTCTTCAGAAGGATTCTCTACCACCCTGTAGTGGCACAGAATCTCTGGAGTGGGTGCAGAATCTCTTTATTGACACCTCCCAGCTCAGGGTATCGTACAACGTGTACCTTGCAGTTTATGCAGCAGCCCACGCCCTTCACAGCCTTCTCTCCTGCCCCAACACAGAAGGCCCTCCAGGAAACAACAGCTCCACCTGCTCCTCTCCAAAACAAATCCAACCCACAGAGGTGCAACACAGATATGTCCTTTTAATAATTTCCATCAGATGAATTTTAGACTTTTATAACCTATGTTTTCAAATTTCAATTTTTTTTAATTTTTTTTTAAAGGGAGCATAAAACAGGTGCATTTATCAGATAGAATTTAACTAGTACTGTTTACATGAATAATAGAAACATTATTTTCTATGTCAACATTTTGATGCTTTCAGCTTTTGCAGCACCTGAACAAAGTGAACTTCACCACACCACAGGGTGAACTGTTTCATTTCCAAGGAGCCGACATTCCTGCAAAGTACGATCTTGTGAACTGGCAGAAAACCCCCGAGGGGACACAGAAACTTGTTTTGATTGGTCGCGTTGATGGCTTTGACCTCCACCTTAACGAATCAGCTATTCAGTGGAGCACAGGATCAAATCAGGTGCCTTAAACGCCAGTAATTTGAATCATGCCAATACTAAACCTTCTGTTGAATCAATTTCACAACACATTATATACTCAGGAAAATGGTTTTACTTGTTGTTTAGGTGCCTGTTTCAGTGTGCAGTGAGATCTGCCCCCCAGGTACCCGAAAGGCCAACAGGAAAGGAGAACCTGTCTGCTGTTTTGACTGCATCCCGTGTGCTGAAGGGGAGATCAGCAATAAAACTGGTAGGGAAATGTACACTGTGACCGTAAACATTTTATCTAGTCAGCACTGCAATGTCTGCGCAATATTTAAATATGCAGTAAGCCGAACTTTGTCTAATGCTTTTAGCTCATCTACATTTTCCCCCCTAAATTTTTGCCTACCTCCCTGTTGTGTGTGTTTTCTTCTCCCAGGTTCCCTTCACTGTGAGCGGTGTCCCTCCGATTTCTGGTCCAATGCTAAACGAACTGCCTGCATCCCTCGCCATCTGGACTTCCTGTCCTTTAATGAAACATTGGGAATTACCCTCACTGCAGTAGCTGTTTGTGGTGTCGCAGTGACAACAGCTGTGTTTTTGGTATTCCTCCACTACCGTAAAACACCAATGGTGAGAACCCAAATTAAAACAGACAATGCCCTATTATTTTGAGAAATAAATCTTTCGTTTTTTTTTTGTTCTTGCATGTTATGTTTTTAATGTATTTGTCCATTTAATGCAAATTCCAATTCTCATGTTAAGGTACGAGCCAACAACTCCGAACTGAGCTTCCTGCTTCTCGTGTCACTGAAGCTCTGCTTCTTGTGCTCCTTGGTGTTCATTGGTCGTCCATCAGTCTGGTCTTGCCGGTTCCAGCAGGCTGCTTTTGGGATCAGCTTTGTACTTTGTGTTTCCTGCCTCCAAGTCAAGACCATTGTGGTTCTGGCAGCGTTCCGTTCAGCTCGGCCTGGTGCCGAAGCCTTGATGAAGTGGTTTGGTCCGGGCCAACAGAGAGGAAGTGTTTGCTTCTTCACCTGTATACAGGTCGTACTTACAGAGGCGCTCATTTGATTAAAAAAATATTACTCATTAAGGCATTTACTTATATTAAAATGACATGTGCAATGCTTTTTTTCATCAAGGTTGTCGTCTGTATTATATGGCTATTGCTCAGCCCCCCGGTGCCTCAACCTGACCTGGACATCCCGGGGTTAAAGGTCACCCTGAAGTGTGCCATGGCCTCTGTGGTGGGCTTCTCACTGGTCCTGGGTTACATTGGCCTGCTGGCCTGCACCAGTCTCCTCTTGGCCTTTCTTGCCAGAAAACTTCCAGACAACTTCAACGAGGCCAAACTGATCACCTTCAGCATGCTGATTTTCTGTGCTGTTTGGGTGGCCTTTGTGCCTGCTTATGTTAGCTCTCCTGGTAAATATGCAGTTGCTGTTGAAATTTTTGCAATTCTGGCCTCCAGCTATGGTTTACTGTTCTGTATCTTTGCTCCAAAATGTTTCATTATTCTGTTGAGGCCTGACAAAAACACTAAGAAACACCTGCTGGCTCGATAGCAAAGAAAATCCCAATGCATGCTATGACTTGCCATTTTAAGTCATCTAAGTTATTATTTGCTTATTAGCCTGAAAGGATTCATTCTATGTAAATAGTATTTTAGAACAGGGATAATTATTTTAGGATTTTCCTAAATGTGACATATCCTTATATTCTGTCTGTGATAAATTTCTGCCACTATCTGCTCACAACAATCTGTTTTTAATTAATAGCTTTGTGTGTTTGCTGTTGGGATAATTAAAAAAGTAAAAATTTAAAAAACAAGTAAAAAAAATAAAATTGTCTTTACTTTTCTAACTAATCAAAACTGTGTATGTTTTACTTCAATACTTACAACAGCTACTAATGTAACAAATGTTACACAGAATATAAACAATCACAGCCTTAATAAAAAAATAATGAAAAATAGTTCCCTGGTTTGTGTTAAAAAAAAATCTTTGTAGTGATTGCATCACAGGTTGTTCTACAAATGTTAATTTGGAGAAGATCAGAGTTCTGGCAGGGAGTTACATTGGATTACACTTGACAACTTCAAGAACTGACTCAGAAAGGAACCTATGTGAATTTATTGCAGGGACAATTAGTAAGAAGATGGTCAGAACAAAGTGAACATCACCACACCACAGGGTGAACAGTTTTATTTTGATGGAGCCGACATTCCTGCAAAGTACGACCTTGTAAAACTGTCCCCCCCGAGGGGACACTGAAACTTGTTTTGATTGGTATTCAGTTATTCAGTGGAGCACAGGATCAAATCAGGTCTTAAATAAAAATTTTGTATTTACATAATTTTTGCTGTTGGTCCAAATAAATCTATTTTGTCTTTGAGAATATGGATTGGCTTTTTGTTTAGGTGCCTCGCTTACAGATATTCTAACGATTTATTTGATTCCCTATGGCAATATTTTCTTTACAGGTACGAGCCAACAACTCCGAACTGAGCTTCCTGCTTCTCGTGTCACTGAAGCTCTGCTTCTTGTGCTCCTTGGTGTTCATCGGTCGTCCATCAGTCTGGTCTTGCCGGTTCCAGCAGGCTGCTTTTGGGATCAGCTTTGTACTTTGTATTTCCTGCCTTCTGGTAAAAAACATAGTTGCTCTGGCTGTTTTCCACTCAGCTCGGCGTGGGGCTGAAGCCTTGATGGTCCGGGCCCTCAGCCCCCCCACGTTTTTAACGTGACCTGAGTTTCCAAGGGTCAAAGGTCACGTAGGAGTGTGCCATGGAATCTGTGGTGGGCTTCTGTCTGCTTTTGGGTTACGTTGGCCTGCTGGCCTGCACCTGCCTCCTCTTGGCCTTTCTTGCATGGAAACTCCCTGATAACTTCAATGAGGCCAAACTGATCACCTTCAGCATGCTGATTTTCTGTGCTGTTTGGGTGGCCTTTGTGCCTGCTTATGTTAGCTCTCCTGGGAAGTATGTGGTTGTTGTAGAAATCTTTGCAATTCTGGCCTCCAGCTATGGTTTACTGTTCTGTATTTTTGCTCCAAAATGTTTCATTATTCTTTTGAGGCCTGACAAAAACATTAAGAAACACATGAAGGTTAGATAGCACAGCTAAATTACCAATAAACATAGTTTATCAAACATGACTGATATTCACGATATTTCTATTTTTAGGGCCTATTTATATCATTGTATAGTTCCTCCTGTTTTCCTTAATTTGCATGAATTTAATTTCATTCAATTGTATAAAAGAAATATAAAGTAGCATAACTCTATAATTTTTGATTTTACATCAAGTCACTCATTTAATGTATTTTTACAAATGTATGTTCTTTACCTGATGGCTTTGTTTATCATTATTTTAAAATATTAAATCTTTAAGAAAAAAAATACAGTTTAAATTGTCTGTTTTTTACTCTATTAAATGATCAGTCAGTCATGTAGAAATCACACAATGAAAGCAGGCTCCTGTCTCATATTAAATACTTTTTGCACTGGTTTCTGTTGAAGTCCAGATCACAGATGTTACCATAGATGTCACTGAAAAGTATCTGTACTTGATATCTTCATACATTGTTGGGAAGTGACTGTTGTCAATATCACATAGACAAATATTATTAAGAGTAGGTGTGAGGGCTGGATCTAACAGACAGTGTGCTTTATGTGGCATGCTGAAATGCTGAAATGACACCATGTTTTGTTGTAGCATTAAGCTGGAGTTGGAACTTGTACAATTACATTGATTGATTTACAATCTGATTCATTGATAATTCATTTGAGTTGTATGTACGTTTAAACGAAGATAGATTGTTTCCACCTGTGTCAAAGTGGCACTGATTTAGCGACCCTCCATGATTGGTCAAAGGTATCAGATGATAAGGCAGCTCAATGGTTGGTTGGTTTTCTCTTTACTCTTCAAGAAAATGGTACAGGCTGTGATTTAAGTGTGCTGTGTGTGCGTGGTTTGGCCAGTCTGAATATATTTTATTTATTAAAAAAAAAAAAAAAAAAAAGAAGGTCTCAGTTCAGAGAGAAGCTCATTTTGAATTTGGTGCTATTAAATAAACTAGTGAGGCTTTCTTCAAGTCTGAATGAGCTCCAGAATGGCCAAATACATGTGCTTGCAATTGTTCTGGAAGAATTCAAGTTGTGTGCATAATTCATTCAGAGAAAGGGATCTACAATTGAATTGGGGATAAGGTTAACTCTAACCACGAAGTCACAAAGCCAATGATTGCATTTGAAAAACAAATACTTTGGTGCCTCGACCCATGATGGCTTTCTTGGTGTTCCTCTCTGGTCTCAGCAGGATTATGTAACATTTGGGTCCAAACAGTGCCACCAAGAGGCCAAAACTGGAGGCCAGGATGGCAAACACCTCCACTGCATCTGCATATTTGCCTGGAGAGTTGACATAAGCAGGAACAAAGGCCACCCACACAGCACAGAAGATCAGCATGCTGAAAGTGATGAGCTTGGCCTCATTGAAGTTGTCTGGAAGATTCCTCGCCAGAAATGCTAGCAGGAAGCTGAGGAAGGCCAGTAAGCCAATGTAACCCAGTAACACTGCAAAACCAATGGTGGACCCAACTACACACTCATACACTATCATGTCATTGTGGTACTGAGTGTTCTTATGAGGAGATGGAGAGGAAGACACAAGCCAAACAGTGCAGATTGCAGCCTGAACGCAAGTGAGAGCTAGAACTGTTCCTCTCTGCTGCACAGCTCCAAACCACTTGAGATTAGCTCCCCCTCCTGGCTTGGAGGCCTTAAACACAGCCAGAACCACTATTGTTTTCACCAGGATACATGAGACACAAAGCACAAAGCTGATGCCAAATGCTGCATGTCTCAGTTGACATGTCCACAGTCTGGGTCGTCCGATGAACAGCAGTGAACACAGGAAGCACAGTTTAAGGGACACCAAAAGCAGGAAGCTCAACTCTGAATTGTTGGCTCGTACCATGGGTGTGCTGCGATGACAGTAAAAGATCCCTAGAACAACAACACAGATAAATGTGCCCAGTAACGAAGCGGCTGTCAAGCAGATACCCAGAGGTTCATGGTAGGAGAGGAACTCTGTTTTCTTAGGAACACAGTGGTCCCGCTGGGGGCTGGACCAGAAGTCCTCTGGACAACTGATGCACTCCATGGAGTCTGACAAAGAGGGAAAGATAGACACATTCTGTATATGCTACTCCAAAGTAAAATAAAAAAGTATTTAAATATGAACACCCACCAGTCTTATTGCTGATCTTTCCCTCAGAACAGGGGATGCAGTCAAAGCAGCACTCAGGTTGACTCTTTTTTCTGGCCATTCGAGTACCTGGAGGACAGCTCTCACTGCACACTGACTGGGGAGGCTGTAAGAAAATACATCTGTTTTCAATTTGTTATATACTGCTGAAATCTACTTTCATAAAAAGATGTCTGAACAGTTAGAAATCACCTCTTTTGACTCAAAGTTCCAGAAGATTTTGTGTTCATCAAGTGTGAGCTCTTCAGCTTTGGAGGCTGACCTCTTGACCTCACCCACATTCTGAACTTTAGTTCTTCCATCAGGGAGCCACAGCCAGTTCATGACATCATATATTGGTAAGGCATCACCATTCTCATCAAAGGACACTTCATCACCAAATGGAGTGGTGAAGTTGATCTTTTGTAAATAATGTACAAGCTGCAAATGGAAATAGAAAAAAATAAAACTTGAGTGTGACAGACTCCATCCAAACAGTGATTAATCCAACTGTTTAAATGAACAAAATCATGATTTTTTTTTTTCTTTTAAGTTAAGGTCTCACTTTGACTGCACACTGAAAATGAGATGTGAATGGGTTTAAAATGGTGTGTATTGTAAATATCTACAAAATGATATCATTGACTATGACCTCCATTTCTTGTTTCTGTCCTCAGAGTACAGAGTTTTGTCATATAAACAGCGGGAGTGTAAAATGATATCACACCTGCCAGGGCTCCAGTGTTTGCACAGTGGCACAGCTGTGCCCACTGAAAGGCCCCCTCCCTGGCTCACACTGCAGCATGTCATCCAGGGCATACGCCAGAGCGTACACAGCCTTGTACACATTATATTCAGGCCTGAGGTTAGAAAGATCCAAGAACTCTGTCTCCACAGTCTCTAGATTTTCTTCTCCAGTGCACAGTGCTCCACCAGCTTCCACCCAACCTGCTGGATCAAATCCACACTGAAATGTGTGTTCCCAAAACTGTCTCACCTGGAACATTCACAGAAAATATTACATTCAATTATTATATGATTTTATGTATCATTGATTTTATTTAAAATCAGACTGTAAGGTTAAACTCTCACCATGTTATTTCCATAGTTTTCCTTTTTGTCAGGACGTATTTGTAGCAGGAAGTCCCTGAGCCCTGGTATTTCTCCTCGACGGATGGCGATGCCCAGTGTGCCACCCAGGTACGGCATGAGGCGAGGTGTCTGCAGCACTGCAGCTGATGTCCAGGCTTCACTGGCCATCCACTGCAGGCCTGTCACATTCTGGTTCATCACCTGTGTATTGCATTATAAAAAAAAAAATGTTTTCCAAACTTCTGTTGACAAAGTGTAGTTTAGAGCAAATATTGACTTGTCAAAAACATTTCTGTGATTAGGAAAAACATGTTTTTTAATATAGTTAAAGAAAGAACGAAATATGATAAGCTTTTTGCATGACACAACATTACAGAAGTTCTATGATCTACGTGTAATAACTGAGCAATTACAATGAAGCAAGTCCAACTAGAACTGCTGTTTTTTGTTTATAATGGGTGGTTTAACCCTGCTCATAATGTAAAACTAAAACTAAACCTGAAGATTCAATTTGTCTCATAACCAATATAATCCAAATATGGTAATAATTTCATCATTTATTTCATATTTAAAAAACATTCCTTTCATTCCTGTACACTGATGGAGACATTGATACATATACAGAGATACAATATCAAACATTTTGCATTTCATGTGATGATCATCACAAAAGAACCAAATCTGTTGTTGCAGAAAATGGTTGTGCTTAAAACTCATGATATTTCTGATCAGTGAAATTCAATGTACAAAATATCAATAAAATAAACAGAGTTATGTATTTTAAAATACTAACCTCTTCCATTAGATGAATCATATGGATCTCGTGAGCAAACACTATGACCACACGAGCGGTTGATGTCTTTATCAAATGTACAATCCTCCTGAGTTCATTAAGGTCACTGTCCCAGGGCAAAACCTCCACGTAGGCCAGACAACCTCCCCCAGACTGAGCCAGGTCAGACTGGAAGGACTGGGCAACATGGAGTCCGTAGTCATCGTCACTGACCAGCAGGCCGACCCACGTCCAGCCAAAGTGTTTTAGAATCTGAATCATAGCACGCACCTAAGAGGATATATTAGGGTGAAGGGATTAGTGCGCAGAGTAGGATATTATTTTAAAAAAAGACACACAACTAACTTTAATTATTGTAACCCCATATTACTCAAATTATTCATATATTTTTTTTACAATGAAATCTGTGTTAATTATTAACATTAATATCAGAAACAACATTTCTGTGTCATCAGGGACAGTTTTTACAAGCTTGCTGTATTAACTTAATTACACAGATTTTGCAGTTGTCAACTTAGTAACAGTGTTTCACCTGGAAAGCATCGCTTGGGATTGTTCTGAAGAAGGTTGGAAACCGCTGGCGATCACTCAGGCAGGAACATGTGGCAAAATAACTCACCTGTACAGAAACATACAGGATGAACACCAGTCAGAATTTATTTATATATATTACATCAACACATCACTTTTCAAAATGAATAAAATAAATATACAAGACAAAAGGTTTAAGAAACTTACCATAGGCATTTTGAATAAACTTAGCACATTGGAGGAGGCAATAGAAAATGTTGAGTAGGAGTCACCCACGATCCCCAGGACTGGAGGGGTCCCTGAACAGCTCTCCTGAAGCAGAAACTGCTCCTCTCGACCACTGGCCAGTGATAATGCACCACTGAATCCAACGACAAGGGCACCACAGTTGTCATACAGACTGTATCCCAGAGTCACATTAGGCAGCAGCTTGGAGTTCTTGTTGATCTCATCAATAGCAAAGGCCATGGTCATGGCGTGTCTGAACCCTAGAGTGTCAAAGCTAACACACAAAATGTAAAGATTAAACACCAAAAGTTAATATATCACTGTGTGAGTGAGTATATATGTTTGAGTAGATATGGATATTTACAAAGAAAAACAAACCTATGTTCATCATATTTCAAACTATTCTTACAGTAATGTACATTTTACAGTTTTATTTTAATACTTCAAAAGTATTGCTAAAATAGTTATGAGGCATAATATTTCATAAGAATTTGTGCGATCATACAATGAAATGCAATGCCATTCTCTTCTACATCCTCAGAACAGACCTGTGAATAATTTACACAGATTCATGCAATCTGCTGCATGTGTGAGAGCCTTACCCTTTGCAGCGGGGCTGTTGTGGCTCAGAAGTAAACGTCCGCTCAGGAAAAACAGACGTGTAGTGGACCTCAAAAAGCCCACCCAGAACAACCTCACCAGGCTTGTGCACTTCATTAAGATGAAACTTGCTCCGTAGTTTACAAAATGAAGCAAGAGAAGATGACAGGGAGCACACAAAAGAAACACTCAAGATCAAATCTACATCACGTAAAGTCCTCATAACTGTCCTCCTCCCTCACCTGTTTTTATCATTCATTCAAGGTTACCTCATTTTATATGCAAGGCTATGTCATCATGATTATGTGCTTTCCATTAGAGTTTTATCCTTCACACATCCTATGAGAGCAAGCTTTGGAGGCAGGGCACATGTTTTCTTAACATTCAAAATAAAATGTGCCTACACATGGAAGAACTAAAGTTCAGAATGTGGGTGAGGTCAAGAGGTCAGCCTCCAAAGCTGAAGAGCTCACACTTGATGAACACAAAATCTTCTGGAACTTTGAACCCAAACAGGTTACTCCTATTAATTGTTTAACCCCAACTTCTATATCACATGCAAAAACAGCATAATAAATGTGACATAAACCTTTGTATGCCTACAGCCACCGTGCTCAGTGTGCAGTGAGAGCTGTCGTCCAGGTACCCGCACTGCCAGAAAAAAGGGACAACCTGTGTGCTGTTTTGACTGTGTCCCTTGTTCTGAAGGAAAGTTCAGCAATGAAACAGGTACCATTTTATCATCGTATTTGTATACAGGAATCATTCCTTTCTTGGTGCCCAGGTGATGTAGACAAAAAGCACATGCCCACCATGGCAGAAACACAGGTAATATTTGGCATCACTGGTCTATCGAAGATAAACAATAAATCTTGTGATTTACTAGTCATAATAACAACCAATTAAAGGTGAATTTATAAGACTTAAGTATAACATTTGATAAATCAAGTCAAAGGTGGAAGCATATGGAAATATTTATTGTTTATAGTGGTAACTTCACAAGAGGAGAAAGGAAACAGGGACATAAAGTTCTAATTGCATTGTACAAACATGTCATCAAAGACCTCGCTGGGTACGGGCATCAACTCTCTGATGTATATAGTATGCTGACGTGCAGTAGACAGTTTTGTGTTGACCTTTATAAACCAGGAAAAACACACATACGCCCACATACAGGCGGTTGAGGGATGGAGATCTCAGCTCTCCTGTTTGGCCTGAGATTGGCTCTGTGTTTGTTTGAGCTGAACTCAGCTGTTGAATTGGGTGGGTCTCTGGATGGTCTGAAACAAGGGACTGTGAAATGCAAGTTGCAGAGTTCCACTCGACTACCTGCATTTTCAATGGATGGTGATTACGTTATTGGTGGTGTTTTTGCCATACACTACTACATGCACACAGTGAAGCAAAACTATACCATCATGCCTGAGCCACTAAGGTGCACAGGGAGGTCAGTAAGAGAGAGATCTGGGGGGATAAAAGGATGTAAGATTGTTGGAATACAAATGTTTTGATTTATGCAGTTTACCATGTTGGAAAACGTTTGTGTAGTATATTATATTATATTGTTATGTTATGTTGTGTTATGTAGGCTGTATATGAAAAAAAAGGAACTTTTGTGTATTTTAACTTGAAATATAACTTATTCAGCAATTGATTTATAAACATTAAACAGGACAACAAATGCAGACATTGGATTGAACATACTACTGCTAATCTATTTATCACATTTGTGTGAATTTGGACTGACATTTAAATTAATTGGTGAAGCAGCCCTTTATTTTCTGGAGTGCATTGTCCACTTTCTATAATTGTGGATTTCCCTGACAGTGTTTTTTTGTGTTATTGTATGTAAATGTCAACGGTGATACGAGTGTCTGTGTGCAGCATTGTCTCCCGTGAACTGCGCTTCTCACGCGCAATGGTCTTTGCCATCGACGAGATTAACAACAGTACGGAGCTACTGCCGGGTATCAGACTCGGGTATCAGATCCACGACTCGTGCGCCGCAGTGCCCGTGGCGGTGCACGTGGCGTTTCAGCTTTCAAACGGCCTGGACCCCGTGTTCCACCCCGGCGACGAGTGCTCCCAATCCGGTACGGTGATGGCTATCGTCGGGGAGTCCGGGTCCTCGCCATCCATCAGCATGTCACGCGTCATCGGGTCCTTTAACATTCCTCAAGTAAATACTTTTAATTTCTGGCATTCTGCGTGTTAAAAACATGACTGTGGTAATATTTTTTAATTCTTGCTCTCAAAGACTTATACGGTCATGTTTTGCTTTAGGTGAGCCACTTTGCCACTTGTGCATGCTTGTCCGATAAGCAGCAGTACCCGAGTTTCTTCAGAACAATCCCCAGCGACCAGTTCCAAGCGGACGCGCTCGCCAGGCTGCTGAAACACTTCGGCTGGTCTTGGATAGGTGCTGTCCGCTCAGATTCGGACTATGGGAACAATGGCATGGCGTCTTTTCTGGACGCAGCGCACCAAGAGGGGATCTGTGTGGAGTACTCTGAATCTTTCTACCGGACCCACCCTCGGAGCAGGATCCAGAGAGTAGCTGATGTCATCCGCAGGTTCCTACATCACTCAGTTTGTTTGTGTGGACATTATTTTATTCGTTATTTTGACAAACACATACATCTCATAGTTGTTTTGATATTGCAGAAAGTTTGATGTGTATGTCAGCATCCTAAAATGCAATATAATGTCTCTCCAGGTCAACAGCTGTGGTTGTTGTTGCATTTGTTGCTTCTGGAGACATGAGGATCCTGCTGGAGGAGCTGTCACGAGAGCCTTTTCCACCTCGCCAGTGGATAGGCAGCGAGTCCTGGGTGACCGACCCGAACATGCTGAGGTTCGGTTTCTTTGCCGGGGCCGTCGGAATTGGCATTCAGCAATCTGTCATCCCAGGTCTGAGGGACTTCCTGCTGGATCTGTCCCCCTCTGAAGTGGCTGCTTCGCCAGTGCTCACTGAGTTTTGGGAGGATGCGTTCAACTGCAGACTGGGAGAAAGTGAGAGTTGTCTCGAGTTTGTGATGAAAAGTAACCACTCACAATAGGCTCCTGTTTATTTAGTTGTTGTTTGAAAGGAGAGGTGGATGTAAGGTGCATCTCTGCAAATATTCTCATTCAATAGGAGGATATTTCAGGTAGAATTAATACGATTTAGTTTGAACTTAACTGCAGCAGTCTCACAATGTCAACACAGTGTATAGACAGTCACCTATTCACCAAATGAATTCTTGAAACTGTACTTACGAGCATGTATCAGTTACAGGAAATGTACATCTGATCAGGCTATGAACATATGGTATGAATATAAATCAATATAGTACAATCAGTGATTTCTTTTAGTTATTTTTAAAACAAGGAAAGTCAGTTGGTGATTGAAGTTGTGGAAATGTTTTTTTGCACCCACTTATAAATATGAGTAATTGTTTTATATGTGATTTGTGTTATCCTGAGATAATGGTAGAAAAAAGGACAGTGTAATCAGCTTTCATGGATTAAAACATCTCCGTCTCTGTGTGTGTGTTTTTTTTAGGTAATGCTGCAGACAAGCGTGTGTGTGACGGAAGTGAAGACATGCAGAAGCTTCAGAGCCCGTACACGGACACATCTCAGCTCAGAATTACTAACATGGTGTACAAGGCTGTTTACGCAATAGCACACGCCATTCATAATGCCGTGTGTCAGGAAACTAATTTCACAACTCACTGTGACAAACTCAGCGGGTTAGAGTCCGAGCAGGTCAGTCAAAGTAAATAAGTATGTCCCAGTGTCTTTAATGTACTGTCAATGAAACAAAACATTCATTTGATTTTACATTACATCCTTTGTCTCCCTTCCCTTTCTGTCTACTTTACTTCATCCTCACAGGTTTTCACTCAGCTAAAGAAAGTCAATTTCTCTCAGAATAGTTATGATGTCTCATTTGATGCTAACGGGGATCCCGTGGCTTTTTACGAGCTCGTTAACTGGCAGAAAAGTGAGACGGGCATCATTGAGTTGGTAACCGTGGGGTACTACGATGCATCTCTGCCGGTGGGTCAGGAGTTCCGTATCAACAGGAACCTAACCTGGCTGGAGGGTGGCACGCAAGTAATGAGCCAAATGACAACAGGTGAACTTAATCATAACAACTGGGTTGCAAGAATATACGATGATCTTTCCTGTATCTCTTTGACAGGTGCCGGTGTCAATGTGCACGAACAGTTGTCCCCCAGGATCTCGTAAAGTGCTGCAGAAAGGAAAACCTATCTGCTGCTATGACTGTGTGCCATGTCCTCAGGGAGAGATTAGTAATGCTACAGGTAAAATAAAATGCTTTTCCACGCAAATGAAATCTTTTCCTGTACATATCTGCAACATTGAACATATGACAATCTTAAAATGTATTGAAAAGGCCGCAGCCAGACCTATAGATGGAAAGATAGATAATAAATAGATAGATAGATAGATAGATAGATAGATAGATAGATAGATAGATAGATAGATAGACAGACAGACAGACAGACAGACTATCTATACAGCTGTAGAATGACCTACCAAAGGACATTAGGGAAGCTAACAGACTGTCTTCTATTAAGTCACTCTCAAAAACTCACCATTTCAGACATGCTTTTTATTGAAAGCGCTTTATCAGCACTATATGAATAAAGATGTTAGTATCAAAGATATTATTATGACTGCTAAAAGCCCTTTCTGATTCCTTTTTCCAGACTCCCCTGATTGTTTCCCTTGCCGTGAGGAATTCTGGCCTAATGCCAAGAGAGATGCTTGTTTCCCCAAGCCTGTAGAGTTTCTTTCCTTTGACGACGTCCTAGGAATAATTCTGAGTGCATTCTCCGTTGGCGGTGCCCTTCTGGCCATCACAACAGCGTCTGTCTTCTTTCATCACAGGACATCTCCGATCGTCAGGGCCAACAACTCCGAGCTGAGCTTCCTCCTGCTCCTCTCCCTCACTCTCTGTTTCTTATGTTCATTAACCTTCATCGGTCGGCCCTCTGAGTGGTCCTGCATGCTGCGACACACAGCGTTCGGCATCACCTTTGTTCTCTGTATCTCTTGTGTTCTGGGGAAAACGATGGTGGTTTTAATGGCCTTCAAAGCTACGCTTCCGGGTAGTAACGTCATGAAATGGTTTGGTCCCCCACAGCAAAGAATGACCGTAGTGTCTTTCACGTTTATTCAAGTATTAATATGTACTATTTGGTTGGTACTCAGCCCCCCCTTCCCAATGAAAAATCTAACCGTGTACAAGGATAAAATCATCCTGGAGTGTGCATTAGGCTCTGCTGTCGGTTTCTGGGCTGTGCTCGGGTACATAGGCCTCTTGGCTGTCTTTTGTTTTGTGTTAGCTGTCCTAGCTAGGAAACTACCTGACAGTTTTAACGAAGCCAAGCTCATCACCTTCAGCATGCTGATATTCTGTGCAGTCTGGATCACCTTTATCCCAGCGTATGTCAGCTCTCCCGGGAAGTTCACTGTAGCTGTGGAGATATTTGCTATTCTGGCCTCCAGTTTTGGACTAATTCTGTGTATATTTGCACCAAAGTGTTTTATCATATTGTTTAAGCCAGAGAAGAACACCAAGAAATATATGATGAGCAAAAATCAATGCTAGTATATTAAAGGTTTTGAACTAGTTGAGAAGGAAGCAGCAACTATGCAAATTTAATGCAGTCAGCAACGTTATTCATTTATAACTCTTAATTTAATGTTGAATATTTTCTTATTTACATGTCAATTTATGAACAGATTTGAATGTTTTTGCCTTATTTTATTTTATTTGCTGAACAGATAGAATGAATTAAAAAAACTCAAAATTGATAACAACAATGTTTCTCTGTTCTTTTTCAACATTTTAGTACCACTGTTGAAGATGCTGTTTATTTATATACTCTTTTATGATTTTTTTTTTTTTTACCAGCTATCAATGGATTGATTTGTAATGGTATGAAATCAATAAAAAGACTTCCTTCATCCTCTTGTTCACATTTCAAATGGGTCAAGCACATTGACTTTACAAGTTTAGTTAAGATGAAATTGATGACTATTTCATATTTGCAGAACAACCAAAACATCAACAATGCACAACTGTCAATCAGTAGATGTAAATTATGCAACTTGTATAATGTGTTACATTACATGATATCCAGAAGGTGGCAGCAACCAATTTTTTTCTTTGTTTTTTAGAAACAGTATTCACTGTAAGAATAATTTTTCAGCACCACTTCATGCAAATTGTTCATTAGATTGTTGTATTTGTATAATCCAACAATCTCAAACTTAGAACCAACCAAATGAAACCCTGCGCATTATTTTTCTTTTTATTTCTTAAAATATCGGTTTTTTTTTTAAATCTTTAATTTCTGTCATGTCTAGTAAGACAAAAAAGTCCATCAAACTTTTTTCAGTTTTATTACTACTAGTTCATGTGTAATGTCGTGTCCTCTCTCCTGTGCTTCTCACTGATTGGTTGATCTGATGATGACGCGTATGACCGATGAAATGAGCATCACAGTTTTTAACCGTCCACCTCATTAATCTGGAGAACCCCATCTTCAGCCCACACACAGTCTTTATGGGGTCAGTATCGACAATGCAGCCAACCCTTGTTGGGACTGGTCTTTGTGTCTTCTTCAGCTTTTTTTCTCTAGTTTTCTCTGGTTTTCTCTATGCTGTAGATGAAAGAAAAGCCCTCAGTGTGGAGGGAGGTGTTGTGGAAAAAGAAGAGACTCCAGACAGAGTGAACGATGGGGGGACAGAGGGAGTGAGTGGTTTTGATTCTAGTTTGTCTCAGTGTGGGAAACTGGGAGACAGTGAGCCTTTAGCCCTGCAGGCGGAAGGAGATGTTGTGATCGGAGGGTTTTTTCCTCTGCATTATGTGGCCTCCGAACCACAGCACATCTACCACAGCAAACCCCAAATCACACCTTGCAGCGGGTGAGTGTGAGGATACTGTTAATATCTGCGATGTATTCATTTTGGTTTGTTTTTCTTCACCCCACATTCAAAAATCTCCTCTTTTTTTGAGATAATATCAAGTAGCTCTTACTCAACATGTCCCGATTTATATTTCTGTGATACTGTGATGTTTGTCTCTTTAAGACTTACAAAAACTGCACTCAACCTAATTTTCTGCAGCTTTGACCACAGAGCCTTCCGCTGGATGATGACAATGGTGTTTGCAGTGGAAGAAATTAACCGTAATTCAAGCCTGTTACCAGGTGTTAAACTAGGCTACCGGATCATGGACAGCTGTGACCACGTCCACACCAGCCTGCAAGCTCTGTTTCCTTTAGTCAGTCAATCCAAAGTTGTGACGAGTGAGGTCGAACAAACAGAAATGATGATGAAGGTAGATATGACAAAGGATGTCGGTGTTGGAATCAAGACTGTAGAAATAAAAAGAAAGCAAAGGATACTGAATGATACCAATGTCGAAAATACTGGAAATTACATAAAGGAAAATGCAACAAAGGAGATGAGGTCAACACAGTCTGATGCATCCACTTGTCTGTCTGGTTCCCCTGTGCCTGCTGTGATTGGTCTGGCATCCTCTTCCCCTACAAGAGCTGTCGCTCAAACTCTCGGCTCTCTCAACATCCCACTGGTAAGAAAGGAAGAAAAAGGCACGATCATGTACAATACTTCATGTTCACACAGTGTTTAAAAATGTTCAATGATGTTTTATTTACAGCTTTTGTTTTATCCCAGTAGAGGTAAAAATGAAGTTTATCTCTTTCTAGGTGAGTTATTTTGCCACTTGTACCTGTCTTAGTGACAAGAAAATGTACCCATCATTCTTACGAACGGTGCCGAGTGATCTCTTTCAAGTCAGAGGTCTCGTGCAGCTGGTCACTTTCTCAGGTTGGCTCTGGGTGGGAACAATAGGTACCACGGTAAGATAATGACCCTTTTTTTTTATTCTATAATTAGTCAGTAAAACATAACGACATGATTAACACGACTTTTCTGTATATATTTCAGGATGACTACAGTCACTATGGCATCCAAGCATTCTCTAATCGGTTTAGACAACAAGGTGGATGTGTAGCATTTCATCTCACTATCACCAAATCACCCACAGTGGCTGAGATACAAGGAATGGCAGACAGGCTGCAGAATTCAACTGCACAGGTTGTGGTGGTCTTTGCCACAGAGGGACAACTGCTGGATCTGCTCTTCGAAGTAAACCCCTTAGTTGATGTACAGGCCTATTATATTACATGATGTCTATATTTATAATAACAATATGTGAAGTAGTAAATTGGTGTTCATGGTTATTATCTAATTTATTCATGTCTGCTCTTCAGCTTGCTCAGAGAAATGTGACGGGGATACAGTGGGTAGCCAGTGAGGCCTGGGTGACCGCTACCCTGCTGACCACGCCCCACTTCCACCCTCTCCTGGAGGGAACGCTGGGCTTCTCCTTTCCCGGAGTCAGGATCCCTGGCTTGAAAGAGTTCCTTTTCAATGTCCGTCCCTCTCCCGAACCAGGGATGGAGTTTATCAACATGTTCTGGGAAGAGCAGTTTGGTTGCAAGTTTGGAGGAGACAAATCCAAAGAAAATGAAGCATGTACTGTGAATAACTTTACAGGCTTGGATGCTTTTGGTTACAAAGCAGACGCTCAAAACAATTCTGGGTCGTTCGCCGGGCCTATTGTAGGACAAAAAAGCCTATCTAAGGTGTCAGCTGATGGAAATGATAAAGGTGCTTTTGAAAAGCCTGTATGCACAGGTTCAGAGGATCTGAGGTACACTGACAGCAGCTATGCTGATGTTTCTCAGGTCAGAATATCCTATAATGTGTATAAAGCTGTGCACGCCATCGCCCATGCTCTGCACACTTTACTGAACTGTGATCTTTCAGGACCTAACAAGGGAATATGTGAGAAACACAAATCATTTACTTCTCAGCAGGTGGTTTAAACAATTACAAAATGTCTAAATCAATCTGAATGTGATTTCTTCCATTTTCCTTTTTTTCCCTCATTCTGTTCTGTTCTCTTCTTTTAATATAGTTGCTGCATCATCTAAAGACCGTGAATTTCACCAACCAGTTTGATGAGAAAGTATATTTTGACTCCAGCGGAGAGCCGGTCCCTCTCTATGACATCATCAACTGGCAGAAGGACAGCAAGGGTGAAATCAGGTGGAAAATTGTCCTTCAAGATGCAGCAGTTCAACTATCTGTTAAAATAATCATCATCAATAATTGTTCTTTATATTTGTTGTGGCAATCTGAGCATCCAGTTGAGCCATGGTGCAACACTGTCCCATGTATTGAGGATTTTTATGCTGTGTTTAGATTTATTAAAGTGGGAAGTTATGATGGATCAGCTCCACTGGGACAACAGCTGCAGATAAAGCAGAGCACCATTGTATGGACAAAAGGACAGTCACAGGTGGGTCATTTCACATCCCCCTTAAACATGATTTCTTTAGGGAATATATAATATTTTAACCGATTTACCTATTTAACCTGTAAAAACTCTTTGTTGTACTCTGTTAAGTCTGCAGAAAGAAAATCTTGTTCCTAAATAATTGCCAGCTCTTCTCTGATCATTGTTCAGGTGCCTGTGTCTCAGTGCAGCGCTGCATGTCCTCCTGGCAGTAGGCAGGCCAGACGTCCAGGAGAGCCCCGCTGCTGCTTTGATTGTTTGCCCTGTGCAGATGGAGAGATCAGCAATCAGACTGGTAGGCTATACGTGTTTAATTTAGTCATATCCTTTCTACCTTCAAGTAGAAGTAGGTCATTAAAGGCCAATAAAGCCACAGAAATGTTGCACAACTTGAGTCATCAATGTGGATGTGCGTAGAGAAAAGTTTCAGTGTTTTCACAGCGCTGATCTACTTTGTTTTTCTCCCAAAGGCTCCACTGAGTGCACGAAATGTCCTGACTACTACTGGTCAGACAAAGAAAAGGTGAAATGTGTCGCAGGGGTGGAAGAATTCCTGTCTTTCTACGACACCATGGGCATCATCCTGGTAGCACTCACCCTGCTGGGCGTCATTCTGACAACCATCATCACCATTGTCTTTCACCATTTTCGCTCTACACCCATTGTCAAGGCCAACAACTCAGAAATAAGCTTCTTGCTTCTCTTCTCACTCAAGCTCTGCTTCTTGTGTTCCCTGGTGTTCGTTGGCCAGCCGTCTGTGTGGACATGTAGGCTCCGTCAGCCAGCTTTTGGGATCAGCTTTGTCCTTTGTCTGTCTTGCCTCCTCGTTAAGACCATTGTGGTCCTCTTGGCGTTTCGTGCCAATGTACCTAGCTCCAGGGGTCTGAAGCTGTTTGGTCCATCCCAACAGAGGATGCTGATCCTCTGCACCACAGCTCCTCAGGTGGGGGACCATAGAACTGTTTATAATTTTAATATGAATATGTCACTGTATTTGTTTAGTTTTTTTTTAAAGAACTTTCTATCTTCCTTTCTTGCCCTCAGATTTTTCTCTGTGCTGGCTGTATATTGGGTGCACATCCCTTCCCATTCAGGAACCCAACCTACCAAGCCTCAACTGGAAAAGTAAGAACCATGTTTTGATATGTTGTTTTTTTAATATTGAAATCAGCAGCTGCCAAAGTCAGAAATGCTTCCATTCAACACACAGGGGCTTTAATGTTGGTCTTTGAGATCAGAATGACTCGATATATAATCATACTAAATTGATTTTCTCTGTGTATTATGCTAATTGATCTGCATTATTGTGTTTTTGGACATAACTAGATTGTTGTGGAGTGTAAGGAGCCATGGCCTCCAGGATTCTACCTGATCCTCGGTTACATTGGCCTGCTGGCCTTCGTCTGCCTCCTGCTGGCGTTCCTCGGACGGAAGCTCCCCGACACATTCAATGAAGCCAAGCTCATCACCTTCAGCATGCTGATTTTCTGGGCCGTCTGGATCTCTTTCATCCCAGCTCATGTCAGCTCTCCTGGGAAATTCACTGTGGCTGTAGAAATATTTGCTATATTAGCATCTAGTTTTGGGCTGTTACTGTGTGTTTTTGTGCCCAAATGTTACATAATATTACTACAGCCTGAAAAAAACATTAAGAAAGGCATTACTGGAGTATATCCCAGATGAGCTTAATATTTGTAGTTTATGTGTCCAAACACAAAAACGAGCTGTTTGATTTGAAATCATCAATCAATTATTTTTTTTATAGGTAAAAGTTGTAAAAGGTTTGTATATTTGAATATGAGAAAAAAATTAAATGCAATATGAAACATGCCGTCATGTTTTTGATTCTTCAAGAGAGGACCTGACTGAAAGTTTGCCCAATTACTGATATGACTGGAACGTGTGGACACTATTTCTATTACTTCTTTTATCTTATGAATGTAATTATAATATATATATAATATATATCTATATATTGCAGCCTAATGGCTGTCTGCCTCGGTCAACCAGTGAAGTTGTAGTTTACATTCATGTCTGTCCAGACTAATGTAATTTTTATAGTGAAGACTTTGAAGGAATCTTTACTGTATATGCGTTCACATGCTTAGTCAATAAAAACTTATTCTGATGACCTTTGACCTTTTCGATAAAAAGTGTCATAATTTTATCCTGTTTAGTCCTTTGTGTGAAATTTTGTTATAGTTAGCATATAAATTATTTAATTATTGTCACCAATATGTGACCATCGTGACCTTTGACCTTGAACACCAAAATCTTACCAGTTCATGGTCTAAAAGCCTTGATTTATATTCATGTCAATCCATATTTTTTAAGAAACAATAACTGAAAATCATTACGCAAGAGCGTAACTGTATAACAGTGTACTTCACAATACAAACATACAGTATTATGGGACCAGTTAATCAATAATTGGTTAATGATGATTATCTTGTCCTACGTGCGCAGTTCTAAACCCTCTGACATTGGATCAGTCCTCAACTAAAGTTTATCATGAAGCAAACTGAGCATCAGAAACTTCAAACAACAGTCACAGATGAATTAAATTTATTTCTTAAAGATATACATTAAATAATAAGCTTGCTGCATACATATTTAACATAATATACATAACATCTAACAGTTGCAGTGCTATGATTTTGGTTCCAAGCATATCTACCAAGTCAATACAAATGTGAAATAAGTTATAATATGTGAAGAAATAACATTAAACATTGAATAGAAAGCTGAAATATTTTCTCAAAAAGTTAAACTTATGCCACGTTACTTCTTTTCTTTTCCCATTAGGTGCTGTTTTGTATTTTTTTCTGGCTTCAGTAAAATAATGTAACACTTTGGAGCAAACAGGCAGAACAACAAGCCAAAGCTGGAGGCCAGAATGGCAAATGACTCCACTGCATCCGCATAGTTTCCAGGGGAGCTGATGTAAGCAGGGATGAATGCCAGCCACACAGCGCAGAAGATCAGCATGCTAAAAGTGATGAACTTGGCCTCGTTGAAGTTTCCCGGCAACTTACGTGCCAGGAAGGCCAGTACAAAGCAGAGACAAGCTTGAAGACCTATATATCCTAAGACGCACCAGAATGCGAAGCTAGATCCCACACTACACTCCAGTATGATCTTTGAGCGTTCATATTGAGTATTTCGGGATGGATAAGGAGGAGCATCAATCAGCCAAGCTGCACAGATAACTACCTGAACCAGAGTGCAGCTGAAAATAATGGCCCTCTGCTGCTTGGACCCCAACCACTTCATCAGGTTGTTCCCGGGCCTGGTGGCAGTGAAAGCAGCCAACACCACCAGAGTCTTTCCCAGGATGCAGGAGATGCAAAGTGAAAACGTGATGCTAAAGGCAGTATGGCGGAGCATGCAGGACCAAAATGTTGGCTCCCCAATGAAAACCAGAGAACAAAGAAAACACAACGTCAGTGCGAACAGTATGAAGAAGCTGAGCTCTGAGTTGTTTACACGGACGATGGCTGAGTTTCTGTGGTAAAAGAACACTGAAAACACAGCTGTCGTGAGGAAGGCACCCACCACAGAGATTACTGTCAAGGCTATGCCCACAGAATCGTAGGCCAAGAACTCCACCTTCTTGGGGATGCAGTCTGTTCTGTCCTTGTTTGACCAGAAGTCCTCGGGACAAAATGTGCACTCTATTGAGTCTACAGAGAAAAGGGTCCAAAACAGAGCAGCTCATTTTAGTATTCAAATATTATCTGATTGTGAAATAAGTTTAAATTGGAGTGATTTTTACTCCTTAGTTTTAAGCTTACTTGTCTGATTGCTAATTTTGCCACTGTCACATGGTACACAGTCAAAGCAGCAGACAGGCTGCCCACGACGGACAGCCTTCCGGGACCCTGGAAGACAGCTGGCACTGCATACAGACACCGGCACCTAATGTGACAGAAACAATAATGGTCTCAAGCTCCACTGTGTCAAAAGAAAGTCCTGAAATTATTAAGCAATTATTGGAGTAGTCCACTGACAAAAAATACCATTTACAGAAGTGGTTATGCAGTTTATTAAGAAAAGAATACACTGTGCTGTTTCAGCTCCTCAAATGTGAGGATTTTCAGAATATTTCTGTTTAACATAATTGAAAATCTAGTGTTTTTACATTTTGTGATGTTGGTGAGACATAATAAGCAATTTGCAGGCATCACTTTACACTCCAGAGGACTTTAAATACTTTTCTGCTTGCAAACATATTACGGTATCTAATCCTTTTTTTTTTTATCGTTAAGTACAAAACGGGATACATTAAATCACCAAATATGTCACAATGTATGTTTAGCTTTGAATTGACTGTTTACTGTATGAATGCAAAGGGACTCACATCAGATCCAACCTGTCCTGCCCACCTGACTTACCTCCACCTCAACCTACAGAGCTTCAACAGTTGGCATCTGATGAAGCTAAAAACACAGTGGGAGCAGCTTGCCTCACTCTGATGCCCTGCCCACATTATCCTGTCCTCCCGGATCACCAGCTCCTCTCCAGCACGCTTGGTTCCATCAAACAACCCCACGTTGACAAATTCAATGTTCCCACTTGTGCCTCTCTGCCAGTTGATGATATCATAATAGGGAATGGAGTCACCCTTCAGGTCAAAGTTCACCTCCTCCCCGGCTATGTTGAATGTCACTTCCTGGAGGTAGTACTGGAGCTTCAGAAAAAGTGTATAACATGAAATACTCTGAAAAAACAGATTCTAACTGCAGCACCGTAACAGTAAGAATGCTGGATTTTACCTGCCAGGGGAATATGTTGTTGCTTTGAGCACATGAGTTGCTTGGAAAAGGTCCACTGCCTGGTTGACAGAGAAGAAGGTTGTGCAGGGAATGAGCGATTGCATATACAGCCTTATAGACATTATAGGCCACTCTGGGGCTGGATGTGTTCATGTAGGCTGAATGCTGCTCCAACAGTGACTCCTTCCCTGAGCAGAGCGGCAGCTGGGAGGCAGAGGATAGAGAGGACCTGCAGCCATACAGAGCCTCCCACAGCTCCTGCACCAGGAGATCATTGGGATACCTCTGAGGGTTTACTGTCTGCAGGTAGTCGCTGAGTCTGGAGATGTGACCTTTTCTGATGCCAAACCCAATGGTGCCCCCGAGGTAGGGGTAATACTCGCTCCCTGTAAAGACAGATGCTGTGACCCAGGCTTCACTAGCCACCCACTGGATTCCAGTGACGTTCTGCATCATGTAGTCTCTCAAGAATGGTGTCATTTCCCCCTCAGCTGAAAATACCACCACCACTTTTGCCCCAGATCTACGCATCACCTTCACAGAGAAGCACATGATAGACAAGGGGAAAGTTTACAGGACAAAGTGAAATAAAAAACAGCAGATTAAAAGATAGAGCTCACAGAAACAGCACATAATATGAAACAGCCCTTAAATTTAGGATATGGTCATTTCCTTATCTGGTGACCACTTGTGTTAACATCAAAAAGGAGGCTGCAGGTGCATATCAATACACCCCTCCTTCCCTTTGTGGATCCAACCAAGCAACCACCAGCATAAATGGGCTAGAAGTCTCTTATACCAGGGAAACAATTTTCACCAGGATTGTCAAATTTTATGACAAAACAAGATAGAAATTTCACACATACATTAAACGCTTTAGTATCACTGATATGTAATCAGCACCTTCTATAAAAGGGAAATGAGGTGAAAGAAAACTCAATGAAATCATCTGTGCTTATTTGTATTACCTGCATGATCTCCAGTGCCCTCTGACGATTATAGAGCAGAGGGATCATTTCTTGGTATGCCACACACACTTTAGTACCCTGTAATTCCCTCAGTAAACCTTGCACAGCAAAGCGGCCATATTCGTGGTCCCCTCGCACCAGCCCCACCCAAGTCCAGTTGAAGCGTACCAGCAGCTGAGCAATGGCCTTCACCTGGGTTCAACAGAAAAAAGAGCCAACTTGCTTGGTCTCAAAACACTGACATAAAAAACAGTTCACTGACATCATTTGAACGTTGTGTGGTAATAACTTTTTTGCTCTTGATTTTGTATAGCACTGCAAATTAATATGAAAAGCTAATATAAGTTTTAGTAAGAAGATTGTACAAATAAGATATGCTGATTACTTGTGTTCAACTCAAAATTACCATATAAACTAGATGAACCGTCTTGGTAAATTGTTTGTTCTCAGAAGGTTTTTACATAAATATGTGACATATTTAAACTTGTGATTTTTGTTCTACAGCACTGAAAAATCCTCAATCATCAAACCCATTCAATTCTGATTTCAAACTCTTACCTGATAATCATCATTAGGGATCACTCTGAAGAAGGTAGGATATTTTCTTCTGTCAGTCAAACATGCACACGAAGAAAAGTAGCTGATCTGTGCAAAGAAGGAAAATAAGAGTACAGTTCAGTGAATTACGTTAATCTTTGAGGGTACAGAGACAAAAAGAACCTCTATTACCATTGAGATCCTGAATGGCTGCAGGATTCTTGACACTACGATGGACTGAGCAGAACCAGATTCCCCAACCACAGCGAGAAGTGGAGACGCACCGCCACACGTTGGAGAGTCGTCCTCACTCATCCCATTCAACACAGACAGAGCAGCCCTCTGGCCAGTCAGTGGATATGCACATGAATCGAAGATTTTGTACCCCAGGGTGTGATTAGGCAGCAGTTCCGGACTCTGGTTTATCTCCTCCACTGCCAGCCTCATGGTCTGAGCCCAGCGGAAAGCCCTGGGATCAAATCTGTAGCTCAGCATACACAAATGCACAGACCACACACACAGTGAGCTCAGTGGAGAGGAGAGCATTTTTGATTAGAGACAGAGATGTTCTTCTGATCTGAAGTACGAAATGCATTTGTATCTATCTTGTGTGATTAAAAAACGGAATAATTCCTTTTGTCCATGTTTTCTCATTCTCTTTTTCTTATACGTAGCAAGTTATACTGTACTATATGTCTGTGGCAGTACTTTTTTCAAATAATATTTGAGATGTTACCTCGAAAGATTTATGTAAGTTGTTTTAGAGAAAATAGACCCATTGTTCAAGCGCTAACTTGCAAGTTATTACTAGTAATTTCAATTGTGTAACAAGGAGAAAATTTCCATTTTTTAAATCAGTACTACCAAATTAAATAGTTCTTTTCTGATAACTTCGTCAGAAATATTTTTAAATTACTGGAGAATTGCAAACATCTAAGATACCAGTCCAGTCTTTTTGTGTCTCTTATTGGAACCTTTTTTTCAAACCTAAATATAAAAGTCACTGTCTAGACATATTCTGAACGAGTGCAGGAAATTATACTGAATTTTAAAAACTACCTACTATAAATATATGCAGCATAATCGAGTCAATAATTAAACTCACCCATTGCACCTCACTGGTGGTGGCCTGTAGGTGCAGTTTAGGTCCGGCATTTCCTGGTTGTAATGAAGGGGAAAGATCCCTCCGATAACATAGTCACCCTCGGCCACAAAACTGGGCTGAAAGTTGTTTTGAAGAGTGCACACTTCAGCAGCAGAGGTAGAACTGGAGATTGGGATGTAAATTAAAGTGAGGACAATGTAAAGCAATGTATTTAAAGTCATATTGTTCCACATCCCCATAAACAGTGAGAGAGTGAAGAATTAGGAAAGTTATATACAGAGTATGATCTTCTCATTATTAATGACAGAGTGCCTCTGGATTGGACATCCATAGCCCCGCCTAATTCACTAAAGCAGGTTAATGCAGACAGAATGACAAAAAATAGATTATGTAAAAGAACAATTCTATTGGAGGTAGAATTTCCTAATAAAATACATCAATTATAACCAAATCTGCACAAATTTCCTCAAGGTGTTCCTGAGATGTCACATTCACGAGAATGGGATGGCTGGATGGGATGAACATGAGGTCACAGTGACCTTGACTTATCAGTTCATCCCTGAGTCCAAGTAAAGTGAGATATCATGTACAAAAGACAGACCTTGGGTTGCAGTGACCTTGACCTTTGACCCACAACATCTAAGCACGTCATCCTTGACTCCAAGAGAACGGTGCCAAATTTGAAGAAATCCTCTTATCTCTTATCCGGAGATAATGCATCCCCCCAGAATAGGACAGATGGATAGGAGGGATGTGAGATCGTAATGACCTTTAACCTTGGACCATCAAAATCTGATAAATTCATTGTTGAGTCCAACTTTACTGTAACCTCGCAATGTTCTGCCAAAACAATCTTCTGTTCATTATTCGACATCATAACTAAGGAACAGAAGTGGAGATCATATTTCACATTTGGTCGGATACTTGGTGACACTGATCTTAGATGTCCACCTTGAAACTGTGATGATTGAAGCATCCACGTTTTTAGAGTTTGTTGCTTCTTTGCAGCAACATTAATATTTGAAGCATTGTTCATCGTCATTGCTTTATGTTTTAGTAACAATGAAGGATAATGATTTAATAATAAACATGTGGAGACAGTGACAGATGTTATTGTAATATTTTTATTTTGGTTATGATGATAAAAAAAATCTAATAGCAAGTACAGTGAATGTACTTGAAAAAAGATAATGCCATATTTGTACTATAATAGTGCTCAATGGTGGATTATTAATATTTTGCATGTATGTTAAATCCATATGTACATTTATTTATAAAGTGTGTCCACAAATTCAGTTTAAATGAAATATTTATTTTTTCTGAGTTATTTAATTTTACAGCACTCATACAAAGTCAAAATTTGTACAAATGTCCCTTTACTATTACAGTGCACTACTACAGCATATAAATAAAAAGTATTTTCAAAAGTAGATAAAAAAAGAAATTATATTTTTTTGTTAACATTAATTCCCATTACATGTTTCTTGGTATTTTTCTCTGGCTTCAAAAATATGATATAACATTTAGGTGCAAAAATGCAAATTAACAAGCCAAACGCTGAGGACAATATTGCAAATATTTCCACAGCTACCGTGAACTTTCCAGGAGAGCTGACGTATGCTGGGATGAAGGTGATCCAGACAGCACAGAATATCAGCATGCTGAATGTGATGAATTTGGCTTCATTAAAGTTATCAGGCAACTTTCTTGCTAGAAATGCCAGGACCAAGCACATGATTGCAAGGATCCCTATGTACCCCAGCACCGTGTAGAAGGCAGCCTCAGATCCAGTGTTACATTCTAAAACAATCTTCTTATTGCTGTATCTAAACACCATATCTGGGAAAGGTGGGTTTAACTTCAGCCACAATAAACATATCACTATTTGAATCAAAGTGCAGGAACAAACGATGATCCTTTGCTGTCCAGGACCAAACTTTCCTGCAAATTTGTTGCCAGGAAATGTGGCTCTAAAAGCTGTAACAACAACAATAGTTTTTCCCAGGATACAGGAAATACAAAGTGCGAATGTCACACCAAAAGCTGTGTGGCGCAGCATGCATGTCCAAACTGTTGGTCTGCCAATGAAAGTGAGAGGACAGAGAAAACACAGTAAAAGAGAAAACAACAGACAACAGCTCAGCTCCGAGTTGCTGGCCTTTATTACAGGAGTTTCTCTGTAGTGGATGAAAACCATCATCGTGGCCAGCGACAGGGAGGCCCCTACCAGGGATACAACTGTGATCGCTATTCCCATCGGCTCATGATATGTCAGGAACTCAACTGTTTTAGGAATGCACTCATCTTTCCCTTCATTGGACCAGTATTCCTGTGCACAGGATGTGCAGTCTGCTGCACCTGTTGAGGATAAACAGAAAGTGTGAGTTGGACATCCTGTTTGCAGAAATTTGATTCAGAGGAAAAAAGTGAAATGAATTTTAACACAATTAAAATCAATGCGGTGCAGTAACATTCTCTAAATATGAAATATATGCAAACGCTGATTAAATGTCTCTGGATCGTGTATGTTTAGTTCAATGTGGCATCTATGCTTTCAATACATATCTGTTTACCTGTTGAGTTGGCAATAGTTCCATCAGCACATGGGATACAGTCAAAACAACATGTGGGTTTTCCCTTAATTTGTGCTTTCCTGGTTCCTACTGGACAAACATTTGAGCACACTGATGTGGGGACCTGAGGGGGGAAAAGTACGTAACAATAGTGAAGCCATATTCAGTTGATATTAACAATTTTATTCAGCAAGCCACAGAGCTGAGGAACTACTGTATATGACATTATAATTACCCTTTTTCCTGTCCTCCACACTATCTTTTCCCCCTGGATGCTGATCTTATAATCACCGTTTGCATCAGATGCAAAATAACCCAGTGTCACATGTTGCACCTGCCCGTTTTTCAGCTGCCAGTTAATAATATCATAAGAAGCAGGAGGGTCACCATTCTCATCAAAAAACACATTATCCCCGAACTGATTCCTGAAATGGACTCTTTGTAGGTGATAAGTGACCTGAGAAAAGGATCAGATTACATGCTCATGTAAACAAGGAAAGTTCAGTTTAAATGAATTGTTTATTTACTGATAGTCAGAGGTATTGTGGACTATATTTGCACTGTTTCTCACCTCTTTGGGCTGAATTTTTGATACGTTCAAACACGGCTTCACAGGTTTTTCTCCAGCTGGTTGGCAGAATATCAGCTGATGAAGAGCGTGTGCAATAGCATAAACTGCTTTATACACATTATAGGACACTCTGAGCTGTGTGACATTAAAAAACACATCCTGGGAATCCATTAGAGTCTCATTGCCAGTGCATATTTCATTTGGTGCCTCAGTACCTGCCAGTACCCCAGGTAGAAACGGTCTACAGTTTACCATAATCTCCCAGAAATCCCTCACAAATGCTGCACCTGGATCTGTGTAAGGACTAATACCTGTAAGAAATGGGTTTAGATTTGGGATAGGCATCTTCTGCACCACAAATCCCAGGGCTCCACCAAAGGCTTGGTAGATTTCAGGTGTGGAGGGACGAGGTGCTGTTATCCAGGCCTCACTGGCAATCCACTGAATTCCTGTAATGTTCTGTTTCACTACTTCTTTCATCAAAGGATAAAAGTCACCCTCAGGAACAAAAGCCAGAATGACCTTGACAGATGACTGCTTGATAATTTCCACAACATCCAGAATTTTATGCATCGAGTATGTACGCAGAATAGTTCCAACAAAAGCAATACAAATCCCGAGTTTTTTAACCTCTTCAGTAAAAGCCAAGATTCCATTCCGTCCGTAATCGTTGTCGGACTGTATGGCCCCAATCCACTGCCATCCAAAATGTTTGACCAGGGCTGCCAAAGCTTTAGCCTGGAAGTAGTCGCTGGGGATTGTCCGAAAAAAGGTAGGATATTTCGCTCTGTCGCTCAGGCAGGCACATGTTGAGAAGTAGCTTACCTAGAAAAGAGGAAAGGACACTAAAGAAGTTTGAAAAAAAGAAAGAAAAAGAAGCACCTAAACAGTCACTACACAAAGCATCAAATATTTTGTTCTCTTACTATTGGCACTTGAAATGGTCCAAGAGTTCCAGCCACAGCTAAGGACTGAGATGATCCTGACTCTGCTATGAGAGCAGATATAGCTGGAGTACAAGGAGAAGTCATCTCTGTCTCCTCTGGTCCACTGGCCAGTGTTAGTGCAGCACGTAAAGTATTTGTAGGAGATGCACAGGAGTTAAGGATCCTATAGCCAAGAGATATGTTTGGCAGGAGAGTAGGATCTTTGTTGATCTCTTCTATTGCAAATATCATCACTTGAGTCCATCGAAAAGCTCGCAGGTCAAATCTAAAAAAGGTTTGGTGATTGAAATAAATTATATAATGATACAGTTGCAGTTGTACATGTACATACAATGGCAGGTTTACAAGATAAGAATGAACAGGCATGTATGAAGTGTGGAAATCATACCCGGCACACTTTACTCTGGGCGGCTCCCTCTCAAACGTAGAAGTGCTGCTCATCTCTTTGTTAAAAACCGGGAAAATGCCCCCGATCATTATGCTCCCCTCCTTAAATAAACTTGGCATGTCAAATCTGCCATACAGTTCACAGCCAGAAACTGTGTACGTGTACAGAACACACAGGAAAACGAGAATGGCTCTCTGCATGTTTGTGCTGCAACATCAAATGCAGATGAGATTACAACTCTTATATCTGTGTTGGATGGAGGCAGACTTGATTTCATCATGAAGGGCTGATTCATTTCCCACAGGGCACAGCTATTTTAGATAAGTAAATTTAGCACAACAGGGATTCCCATATTCAAAGTGCACTTGTCCAATACATTGATGTGCACATACATACACACAATCCCTTACATAATGCATAATTTAGTCAACAAACTGACTCATTAACAAAGTGTCAATCTATTGATTACAGTAAAGCATCCAAAGCTACGTAGGTGATTCACCATCAATCTGCCTAAATGTAAAACTTGAACATTAGATTATATCATTCATTTGGCAGAAATTTGTTTTAGGCCATTGAACTTTAAAAAAATAAATAAAAATGATGTTGCCCATAGCCATATAATCTGACCTCATAGCCTTATTTTCATATTAGTTATGCTCAGAATAAAGGTATTCAGTTCAATATAAGCATTTTCACTTTAAATGGATTGTTTGCAGTGTACGTCGTGAGCTTCTGGCGTAAACAGAGTACAACCTACCCTGTTTAGTTTTGTCGTATATAATTGGCTGTTCATGAGTTATGTCCCTCTTTCTGAATTGTGATTGGCTGCGGGGAGGGGCGCGAGGAGGGCGCTTGTTTCGGTCAAGCGAAGAAGAGTAAGGGAGCGGCTAGCAGGAAAGCAAATGATAGGCAAAAGCTGAGAAACATATTTCAAATAAATACATATTTCCTCTCTGTATACATTGCAAATTAATACACTGTATAAACTAGGCTGTGTTGAGACTGAGGACCAGTGAACGCCGGGTGTGCGCGGACTGTGAAGAGTTGAACTGCCCAGAAAGCGCTCCGGGGTGACCAGAAGAAAGCCTGGCAGCGCCTCTGGCAACGAGGCACACCTGGGATTAACCAGAAAGCGCTCCAGGTGAGTAGGATTAAACCTGGTAGCTCCTCTGGCAACGAGGGAGATAGACTCGCTCCAGCTCGGCCTGTTTATTCCGCCCCGCTCAAAGGCAGCACCCTCCTGACGTCCATCTCTATTACTGAGTACTCAACTTTTAGTCGTGTGTATTGTGGACTTGATAATGTGTTTTTAATCAAACATTTTTCTGAATCGGATGTACTGGACCTTTGCTGACCTAGCCAGACTGTTTCTTGTCGGACTTGTATGTGTTGTTGCTGGACTATGAGGCTTTATTGGTGAGTTATGTTCATACTGTGGTCTTTTGCTTGGTTGGCGGTGGTCTTGACATGTCTGTTTACTGTGCCCGCTGTGGTGATTGTGTTTTGAATTGTTTTATAACTGTGCATTACTTTAGGAGAAGGCTGCCATGCATATGGTTTTGTGTGTATTGGCAACAAACAAATGTTCAATTATTATTTTGTGGGACTTTATTTTTCATTCATTTTTATTTTCTCTTTTGGACTTTGGAGTGTGTGACTGGATCCATTTAAAAATAATAATAATAATAATAATAATGAGTGAGGAAATAATCCTTGGTTCACATTCTTAACCAAATCAGGGAATTTAGTTCACAAACTCAGGGTGTTACCTAAAGGAAAGGATATAAAAGCACCAAATTTATTTTATAACATTTTTCTTTTTTACGACACACAAAACCTCCACAAACAAATAAACATGACAAAATGTGAACTCCGAGAACTTGGGACAGTACCACGCATGTCTGTCCATACAATGACAGATATGTCCACAAGTGGATTGAGTGTCAATGCAATCAAGACCAAGTGAGGTTGAGAAAGGCCTGAAAACCTGAAGTCACGGTGGATCAATACTGTACAATACTGAACAGTGCAATACAGTGTGAAATCATTAGCTCCCAGGTGTGACACCTTCCTTAATATAGTCAATGAAGGGGCTCCAAATCTTAACAAACTTACAGCTGGCATTGGTCAAAGTATGTCAAACTTTTATTGGCAAGACCATACAAAAGAAAACAGCAATGTAAAAATCATGTTGTGGACAATTGTGGAAGTATGCAGTTACCAAAAGTTACTATTGTAAATCATTATTTCGATTTTGAGTGCAGTGCCTTGTAGACCAAGTTACATCTTTTTGCAGTCATTTTTACATTTGTTGTTCTTGTACATTTTCATGAGCTGATTGGTTAAATTAAAAAGAATAATAGTTACTACTTTCCTAATGGACACTGATGGCAAGCGAGAATGTTTTGTGTTTATCTTTAATCACTTTTATAGTATTTCAATTTGGTTGAATGACTGTTTTCAGTTTATTCAACATTTTACAAGTTAAAGGTTACAAATTACAGCAATGGCTTGTACAGCTACAATAACTGTCAGACTAATCATTTGTTCTCACACCAGGACTGTTTTTTAGAGGTCCTATTTGAACTACAGATTAAAGAGTCCTTGGTGGTATTTTCCCCATCAAATGCTTTTTTGAGTTTTGTTCTGGCCTGAATATAATGATATAGCACTTTGGAACAAAAATACATATCAACAAACCAAAACTGGAGGCCAGAATAGCAAATATCTCCACAGCTACAGTGAACTTCCCAGGAGAGCTGACATACGCTGGGATAAAGGTGATCCAGACTGCACAGAATATCAGCATGCTGAAGGTGATCAGTTTGGCCTCATTAAAACTGTCTGGCAGCTTTCTAGCAAGAAAAGCAAGTATAAAACACAAGAGAGCAAGAATTCCAATGTAACCCAGGACAGCCCAGAAACCAATAGCTGAACCCAGGGCACACTCTAGGATGATCTTTTCTTTATAGTACTTCATGTTCATCTTTGGGAATGGGGGGTTTATTGTAAGCCACAGTATACAAATCACAACCTGAATGAGGGTGAAAGAGAGAATGCTGAGTCTCTGCTGCGTAGGCCCGAACCATTTCATGACATTACTACCTGGAAGTGAAGCCCTGAAGGCCATTAATACCACTATAGTTTTCCCCAGAACACAAGAGATACAGAGGACAAAGGTGATGCCGAACGCTGTGTGTCGCAGCATGCAGGACCACTCAGAGGGCCGACCGATGAAGGTCAGAGAACACAGGAAGCACAGAGTCAAGGAGAAGAGCAGCAGGAAGCTCAGCTCACAGTTGTTGGCTCTGACTATAGGAGTATCCTTATGAGTCAAAAATAGTATTGATATCAGAAGAGATAAAAATACACCCATTAAAACAAATCCAGTTAAAAGTGCCCCCATGATCTCTTCGTAGGAGAGATACTCAGTAGGTTTCGGAAGACACTGGTCTCTCTTTTCATTTGGCCAAAATTCAGGTGGACAGATAAAACAGTCTGGAGCATCTGTGAAAGATATGACATAAATTTATTATACAAAATAACACCCCAATTTTATCATTCTGTCATGCTTTTCATATATTTTTTTGAAATCCCTACTCACTTGTCTGATTACTAATTGTTCCCTCTGGACACTCGAAGCAGTCAAAGCAGCACACGGGCTTATTCTTGTTTATGGCCTTTCGAGTCCCCGGTGGACACGGTTCTCTGCAGACAGACCTTGGCGCCTGATTAGACAAACGACGGCACGTAAAAACTCAGAAATGAAACAAAAAACACGGCATGTCACGGACATTGAAAAGTTGCTGTAAGATTGGCATTAAGCTATGAAAGTTAAACAAAATTACCTCATTGCTCTTTCCTCCCCAAACTATTTTGGTTTCTTTTTTTAGTTTGAATTTTTCACCCTCTGGAAAAGAGGTATCGTATTGACCAATATTTACAATTTCAACAGAGCCGTCCTCTTTCATCTGCCAGTTAACTAAGTCATATTGGGCAAACGAGTCACCATTTTCATCAAAGAAAACCTTGGCCCCGTTTTTTGTCGTAAAGTTCACATGCTTAATGTGTTCCAACACCTAGAGAAGGATAATCAGCACATTTTAGCATATATACAAACATGAAAGTATAAAAAAACACATCAAAACAGTTATGAAAGAAGTGGTACTGTCAAATGAATACCTACAGAGAATAGAATCACCACTTGTAAACCGGTATAAATATATCAGAACTTACTAATTTAGGCTGAACTTCACTCTTGTTCACACAGGCCTTTCCTGTGGTAGGATTGGAGCCATTTTGACATTGCAGTAGTGCATTTAGGGCATATGCTAAAGAGTACACAGATTTGTATACATTCATCTCTGGCCTGAAATATGCCACATCTGTGTAGTCATTGGAAACTGTCCGTAGATCCTCTTCCCCAGTACACATAGTAGAAGTATTTGATGGCGAAAAGCTGCAGTCAAAGAACTTCTCCCAGAATTCTTTAATTATTGAACTCTGTGGTTCATCAGAAGGTTTCAAGCTGAGTAAGAAATCACCAAGACCTGGTATCGATGCCTGAGGGAGGGCGAAGCCCAATGCTCCCTGTAAAATGGCCTTTCTGTCAACAGAAGCCAGGTCTCCCTGTGTGATCCAAGCTTCACTGCCAACCCACTGCTTTCCAGTTATGTTATATGCCTCCACTTCGGACAGGAACGATTTGGTTGAAAAAAAGGCCATAAAGAGCAGAACCACCTTTGACGAGGATTCTCTCAGAGCTTTTACAATAGCTTTCAATTGTTTGTCAGATGTATTTGAGTAACTCAGCCTGTATTCAACACATATGCCTTCTTTCTGTCCTTCCTTCACAAAGTCAGCTGTACCCGCATCTGAGTACAGGCCTGCAGTATAAATAATCCCCACCCAGCGCCAGTCAAAGTATTTCATGAGATGCACCAGACCAGTGATTTGGAAGCGGTCACTTGGCACAGTTCTGAAGAACGTGGGGTAAATTCTTTTGTCACTTAAACAAGCACAGGTGGAGAGGTGGCTCACCTTCAAAGACAAGAACAAAAAAACATTAAACACAACAAGGCCATGTATGTTTTAAAAATGGAAATGTAAGCAAACGACGTAGGACTGTCTGCAGTTAGCTTCCAGTCATTTTCTTCTCACCTGTGGGATTAACAGCGGGCTAAGCATGAGGTTTATGTCTTCACTAACCCCAGAGGATGAATGGCCTAAGAGAGCCTGGATCTGCCCACTGCAGCCATCGGAGTCCTCTCCATTCACAGCTTCTACAGCTGCTCGTATCAGGTTTTCACTCCCACAGCCGTTGTACAGCCTGTAGCCCAGACTCACTCCGGGAAGGAGCACAGCATCCCTGTTGATCTCCTCCACCGTGAAAATCATTGTCCTGGCAAACTTTAGTTCCCTGTCATTCAAGCTGCAAACACGGTGTTAGTATTGACGCATTCCTAATAAACGCATTATTACAGACCCATCATTTTGCAACACATCCCACTGGGACATTAAGCATTTCCCTTATATAACATACATATATTACTATTATTTTTTTTTTTTAACCTTTACCTTTTGCAGTATGTAGATGGCAATGCCTGGTAGCCTTTATCTATCAGTTCCCGTCTACTACTCATAGAGAAAACTCCTCCGATAATAAGATCACCGCCTTTAGAAGACTCCATGAACCCAGTCTGCCCGATCACTTTGCATGTTTGGTTCTCTGACTTTGTCCTTGCCAGCAAGGTGAAGAAGATAACAGTGATCCAACCCATCATGAGCCACCCTCCCCTTCCCTGAAGCAGCTGTGACCTGACCTTTATAGTATCGTCTACCGCGAGAGAAATATCACCTGCCAATGTGAGCACATTCTCAATTCTCCAAAGATGATTTTGTTGTTTACGCATCACTGAAACCGACCCTGCAGATTGACATGTAGAGGACAGACATCTGATTTACATTTTTTTGGGGGAGAATTTACACAAGTCCTTTTAGGATAATGAAGTATTAAACATGTGGAGATATGCTGTATTAGACAATAATAGTTAGATTTCACAGTCAAGGATTTAATGAACATTCCCTGTCTGTATTTTACTCAAGCAGTCATGAGAGCAGAGCTTCAGAGTAGTAATTCACAGCTACTGTGTAAATAACCAGTATAATTTTGCTATAAGATGATAAGCTGTGCCATAAAATCATGCATTACATTTTTAAACAACCATTATTGAACATCATAAAAAGAACCCGTTGTTACCAGGCTCTGGAGCTCTTTAGGTAAAACTGTGTGACGCTGTGAGATTAGACGTCACGGTGCAAACAGGAGAAACATGTGAAGACAACTACATCCCTCAGAAAGTTCTGCGAGTGTAATGTCGGATGTGCTGCGCAAACAATGTCCCTCATCTCAGAGATGAAGCTGAAGACACATTTCTTGAACAAAGTGAAGATTTTAGAAATTGGATGCCATTTGTTAACAAATTAACAAGTTAACAGTGCAAGTGAGTCTCTTTCTCTCTCTGTGTGTGTGTGTGTGTGTGTGTGTGTGTGTGTGTGTGTGTGTGTGTGTGTGTGTGTGTGTGTGTGTGTGTGTGTTGCCTTTAGCACAGAGATAAGACAATAATATTTTTGGGGTCAAGGTTATTGCCTCGTACCTCAAAACATGTGGTTGTGGCTCAAGACTAGGCTAATTATGACAACATTTCGAAATGATGAAGTAGTGACATTTTATATCCAAAAGGTCAACTTCCCAGTGACATCAATATATTCTGCATAAACACTTTTCTGGCCATTATTCAACACTATAATTCAGGAACAGATGAGAATATTATGACTGTATTTCACATAATTGTCAAATATTGGATTGGTGACACTAATCTTGGGTGGTCCACCTTGAACCTGTGGCGACTGTATGGATCTGTGTTGTCGGGTTGAAGATGTGCGAGGCGTCGACAGTTTAGAAAATGTAGGATCTTTCCAACAACATCCATATTTAAAGTGTTGTCTGCTGTCATGGCTGCAACTTTGTGTCGTCAGAATCAAATTAATTGGCCAAACTGAACCAAACTGAATAATACGAGGTGACTGAACTATTAACCTTGTGTACAGTGCTTTTATAGTCTTGTTTTATGCTGAACCAAACATCACAGCTCAACGTGTTCAATCACTTAATGCATGTGAAGGAGTGCATCTAAACATGGATGTGACTGTTTAGTGAATAAAAGCCAACAAAAAAAAGTCAATGCAATGTTTTAATATCAGAAAAAAATCTAAATGAGGGGGAAATTGATGCTTACGGGTTAAATTTTATATTTTTAATCAACATTTTTTTAGAATTCTCGTACTTTGTTTTCATTTGCATATAATATGGCAGCTTCAATGGTACAGAAAGATGCTCGAAAAGGAACTTTAAATCAAGCTGCTGATCTTTATAACCAGTACATACTTTGCTGGTATCCTTGAACTCTGTAGGCAGGTAACCAGTTGCACATGAAAGAGGACAGTCAAAAAATTCAGTTTAGTCAGGATAGATTGTAGCAAGCAGGGAAGTGAGACAAACACACTGTACAAAGTAGTCAGTAGCTCCATCTGCCCTAACACAGCCCAGGGTCTTAATGCTGATCCCACACTACCCTCAACAAGTACGTCTTCAGACCAGTGTCTCATGCTCTTATCTGGGAAAGGAGCACTTAACGTCAGCCAGAGGAAAAACACGGTAAATGGTAGAGCCCTAAATTGCCGTTTCATGACGGTATGAGCAGCCCTGAAGCCAATTAACACGTGTAGAGTTCTTCCCAGAGCAAAGGAGAGGTACATGGCTGTCACGGACCACTCGGACGGCCGGCGGATGGTGACCGATGGTGAACAGCAGCGCAGTGCTACGGTAAACAGCGTCACCATTGTGGAGTTATGGTCATGAGCGCGACTGACTCGGTTGAATGTTTTTTTTCTTGTTGTGTAGGTTGTAAGCAGTAACACAGCTGCCAGAAAAATTCTTCCAACCCATCTGCTGGAGTCTGTAGGTCGCACACTCTCCACCCGGCCTGTACAAACAGGGACTTTGATGCCATCTGAGGGGGGTAGGGGGGAACACGATTAAATAAATGGTTAAAACAAATAACAAATAAGCGGGCTCTCCTTGTAATAAATGACACACTTCACTCTTTGCTTTTTTATAACATTACCTGCTGCTGTTAGAAATGCCTTTTTTGGACAATTGAACGTGGATTGCATCTGTTGATGGAGGATATTAAAATTAGTTCATGCACACATCATTAAATTAATGCGCTTAAAGGTGGTTAATATGAGAATGTATGACAACCATTTTTACTCATGGTCATACTGAATTTAAAGAATAATGCTTATAGATTGATATATCAATAGGGTGCATAAGTACCACACACACACACACACACGCATATCACCACACGTGAAATGTATTACCTTCTTTTCTAAACTTAATTACAACTAATACAAAGTGTGTGTGGTTGATATATATTTGCTTGGACAGTTCACTGTCCGGCCTTGGCAGGGGGGGGAGCACTGATGACACAGAGAAACTGCTGCTCTTCATAGAACAAGGCTGCACACACACCTTAACACAGCACATCCAAATATAAGCTCTCTTTGATCCTTCAGAGGATTTATGGCTCACTTGGGTGTCAGACAGTATGAAGATGAAGTGTTCTGAAAATTCAAGGCTAAAAACTTGCAGGATTTTGTCGTCAAGGTTGCACACCTTCCAGATGCAGATACAATCCATTCTTTTCCCGTTGTACATTAGAACAAGGGTGGGGATGTGGTGGGCCACACATCTCAGGAGGATATTTCTGTAAGTCACGTGTGTGCTGTGGTAATCGGATGTTTTCTGTGTCAAGGAAAATTACAGACATGAGATCAGGAATAAATGTCACAATAACCGTCATGATGGAATATTATAAATTCAGTAGTCATTTCACATGCAGGGATATTAATTTGGGGCGCTTACCTCTATCATAAGTAGGTGACAACTGGTCTTGGACAGGGAATGTACAAAAATGTGCATAATTTTACACCTGCAGACACGCCTGTTTTCCTTCTCACCATCCTTGGCTCTTTTCAACAGGTTCACACAACCATTACAGAGCATGCCGTCATAACATACACCAGGAAAGACAGTAAAGTCTTTTGTGACCATATCTTGTGTGAAAGTCCTCCCAAAGGCAACAGTAGAGCTAAACAGGCATGGGAAAAAAAATACAAACATAAGTTTGTTACTTTGCATTATATAGTAGATTATCACATATTCATAACACTTACCTAATGCCATACATTGCATTAACTACTGCTCATCATTTCTGGCACAAACTAACACTTAAAAAAGCAGAAAATGCAGAATCCTGGTAAAACACCTTCTCATGTGAGTGGATAAAGAGAAAAGCATGGTGACACATATAATTAGAGTGAAATGATTTTAGATTGTAATTGACTCAAAAACTTCTCCTGAGATTATCTAATTGCCTTTTGAGGGGTCTCTCAATACGGTGTTTAGGCCCTGATAATTCAAGCTGGTTCCCTTCTGAGAAAATCATTAAATTACAAGCTAATTGTTGATGAATCTGTGGGAAACCACTCTGGGGTATCCAGGTCCTTGACAAGAAAAAAGCATGTTAATGAGCAAGATACACGTGAAAAAAATGGAGAAAACACACATCAATATTTAGGAGTGCTTTACTCACCTCTCGTATATCGGTGTTAGTTTAGTTTTGTCATTGAGTTGAATGACAACATTTTTACGTGGCGCACTTAAGGCCTTTGTTTCTTCATAATGCCCATGCTGACTCAGCTCACACTGGTCCAGGCTGAGCCAAGTGCCAGATGACACCATCCAAAGGAATAGTGTTAAGACGACAAATGGGACTGGTGTCATCTCAAAGCCTTGCCTGTGGCACACGTGTTTCTTGGAAGGATGTGTTTTATAGCTTCCTCTCTGCTACTCAAGTGTAGGAGGCAACGTAATGGGCCATTCGGAGTGGTACATGCAAATTATCATTGCGAAAGACTTGAAGAGTCTCGGGCATGAAGACTAAATCTTGACAGGAATACACATGAGCCCTGTTTCTCAACAACAATCGATCTTAGAGTGTTTACTGAGACCTTAAAGTTAAACAGTTAAGTTAAGCGCAAACAGTTAATACATTTGAAAGAAATCATGTATTTAATTGTCATTTAAGCCACAGTGTGAATTACATAAATTACAGAATATATGTGCATGTTACAACTCAAGAGAGTACTTTAACCAAGGACGTTGGTTACCTGGTTGTGATTACATGTATGAAAAGGACAAAGTGAAAAAGGACTTTGCACTCTTGGTTTGTGTTTGTTGATTAGACATTATTTTTCTATGAGAAATAACAGTGCAGATTCTACTTGTGCTCTTTTTCCACTGCAGGTACCAGCTCTGCTCTTCTCGACTGGCTTTTGGTACCAGGTACTTTTCTGGAATATATTTTCCACTGGAGACAGCACCCCCACTATGTGCTGCGGAAAGTCTGCACCTCCTAGATTGATAAAGGCATGATTTTATGGGTTGCCATTATTGCCACTTAGTAATGGTGGGTTGGTGCAGGATGTTACGTAACATATTACACACGTTTACTGCAGCTACCGATTGTGACCATTTTCTTACAAATGGTTTGCAATATTTTCATGTCAACTTTTAGTATTGGTAGTACCAGATACGATACACAGCTTTTTCCCAATGGCAACTAAAAAAAAAAAGCGTGTAGAGTCGAGCTGGTGCAGCCAGTGGAAAAAGGGCTTTAGCCCAGTTTATAGCCAAGTACCTTGCTAGCTGTTTGGAGAGGTTCCAGATTTTTCAATTTCTGCTCATTCTGTGTGAAATGTGAATAATACAAAACGAAACTGCTTGTGTCACCATCTACACTCCATGTCTGCAGGGCAGCCCTCCACAGTGCAAAGGGCTTTTTTCATTTTGGCTGTCACAGTAGGAAAAGGACGGGTGTGAATGTTAAGAATAATCAATATCGTTGTTAGCTACACTTGTGGTTTGACCATTTGCATATGATTTGAAGGGCCAGATATACAGTGAAGCATGAAGGCAGAGACGTGCAGTACCGCCACATGGTCCCTGCAATAAAAGATACATCCATGGCAACACGTTGGTCTGTCTGAAAGCCTTGAGTGCACAGGTGGACGACGGGGCGTTGCAGCCTTCTTTAAGTGAGAACTCCATAACCTTTAAAAAAAATGTACATTTATAGAATACCTAATCTAATATAAATATGCACTAACAAGTGAAGATAAGCCAGCAATCTCCACATTTCTGCAACAAACTGGTCTAGGAAGGATGGCAAACAAAATTACCCAATGTAAGTCAGTCAAAAGATACAGAATGAATGGTCAGATTTGAGTAAATGTCAAAAATGCAATCAAAGATTTCATTAATAACCAACAATTATGTTAAAATTTGATTAATTTAGGAATTTATTATATGTAGAAATGAGAAAGGTATTTTGGAAAGCAGATACTGATTAAATGATTTCACATACAAACTTTTGTTTAGTGTTTGTATAGTATGTCAGTAACAACAGTGGGTTTGTTTACACAATGGAAAAATGCAGGATTTTAAACATTAATAGACACTGGGAAATTCATTAACCATTAAAAAAAAAATTTAAAACTCAAAAGACAGGCGTTACAATGATGTCAAATTATCATGGATAATGTTTAGTTTTTCCCATTATGTGTTTCTTAGTATTCTGTTGTGGCCTAAACAAAATGATGTAACATTTTGGCAGAAAAATGCAGAAAAGAAGTCCATAACTGGAGGCCAGAATAGCAAATATCTCCACAGCTACAGTGAACTTCCCAGGAGAGCTGACATACGCTGGGATAAAGGTGATCCAGACTGCACAGAATATCAGCATGCTGAAGGTGATGAATTTAGCTTCGTTGAAATTATCGGGCAGCTTTCGGGCCAGAAAAGCGAGTACAAAACACAACATAGCTAAGAGCCCTATGTATCCTAACACAGCCCAGAAGCCTACAGTTGAGCCCAGAGCACACTCAAGTATAATCTTCTCATTGTAATGGTTCATATTTTTATAGGGGAATGGAGGGTTGTTTGTTAACCATAGTATGCAAATTACAACTTGTATGAGAGTGAAAGCCAGAACGCTGAGTCTCTGCTGCGTAGGCCCGAACCATTTCATGACATTACTACCTGGAAGTGAAGCCCTGAAGGCCACTAAAACCATTATAGTTTTCCCCAGAACACAAGAGATACAGAGGACAAAGGTGATGCCGAACGCTGTGTATCGCAGCATGCAGGACCACTCAGAGGGCCGACCGATGAAGGTCAGAGAACACAGGAAGCACAGAGTCAAGGAGAAGAGCAGCAGGAAGCTCAGCTCACAGTTGTTGGCTCTGACTATAGGAGTTTCATGGAAGTGAAAGAACACTAATGCTATAATATTGCTCAAAATCCCCCCCATCAAACAAAAGAATGTTAAAATGATCCCCATGACCTCCGTATAGGACAAAAAATCAATTCCCTTCAAGATGCATGTGTCTCCTCTGGTGTTTGGCCAGAAATCAATGGGACATTTGAAGCACTCTGTAGAGTCTGTTTCAGAAAGAGACACAATGGTGTTTAGGTTAATGAGGAAGAAGGAAAAGCACACTACATGCAGCATATTCCATTTGTGAAATTTATTTTTGTGTAAGTCTGACCTGTGATGTTGCTTATTTCTCCTTCTGCACACAGAATACAGTCATAACAGCAAACAGGTTTTCTTTTGTGCAGGACTTTGCGTTTTCCAGGCGGGCAGCTCTCACTGCACACCGACACAGGCACCTGGTGGAGTTGTAGGTGACCCACAGTATATTCAATTTGATTCATCAACATTCATCAAAGCTATGAACATTTGTATTTGCTCCATGCTATTCTACTGGGTTATAACATATTATGCAGTATGACGTTGTGACTGACAAGCCAGAAATGTGAAAACAAAGCAATATGAATATGTACCGTATCACTTCCTCCTCCCCAAACAATATCCATGCCATTCATAATAAACTGATGCTCACTGGGCAGAGTGGCATCAAAAATACCAACTGTGGCAACATGCATGGTCCCTGAGGTTACGTGTTGCAAATTTACGAGTTCATATCTCGCATACGAATCTCCATTTTGGTCAAACGTCACTCTCTCCCCCTCACTTGTTGTGAAGTTGACGTTCTGTAAATAATGTAGCACCTGTAAAGAAGAGGAAGGACCTTTATGCGTTTTATTGGAAATATAAACGTTTCAGAATTTCTAAAGATCACTAACCTTGGTCTCCTTCCTCACCTGCCATGGTGGAACGTTTTTAATATCAGCACAGCTCCCATTGTAGAAGGGGCCATTCCCCTCTTTACATGTGACCAGGTTGTGGAGAGCGTTGGCCACGGCGTAAGCTGACTTGTAAACATTGTTAGTGAATCTCAGCTCAGAAACATCTGTAAAGTATGATTGAACACCCTTTAAGCTCTCAGAGCCGCTGCATGGCTTCCTTTGACTGTTTACGCTGTTGCTCAGAGAGCAGTCAAACATGTCTTCCCAGAAATCTCGGACAAACTGACTGCCAGGAAACTGGGAAGGTTGGAGCCGCCTCAGGTGCTCTTCCAACCCGGGGATCTGAGCTCGGCCGGTAACAAAGCCCAGCGAGCCCACCAGCACGCCGTGTCCCTCGCTGTCAGTCAGGGAGTGATCTGTGATCCAGGCGTCGCTGCCGATCCACTGCAGTCCCGTAATGTTCTGCTTGTACAACTCACCCGCCAGCACTTTAATCTCTCTGTGAGACATGAAAGCCACAATGACTTTAGAGGTGGAGTACTTCACAGTTTCTAGTATTTGATCTAACTCACGAGGAGGACCTGTTTGCTCAAACGTCCGGTAGTACTCTATGCACACCCCTTCTTCCTGTGCCACTTGTATGAATGAGGCGATCCCGTTGATGCCGTACTCATTTTTGTTACTTATCGCCCCGACCCATGTCCAGCCGAAGTGCTTGACCAGCTTTGCCAGGGCTCTGCTCTGATGGAGGTCACTGGGAATTGTTCGGAAGAACGATGGAAACTCCTCTCTGTCGCTCAGACATGTGCAGGTTGCAAAGTGACTGAGCTGTGCAAAGGAAATTTGGAAGAGTGGGAAATTTGTTACTAACAAATCAGTCATCTAGGAAACTCTCATATACAACTAAATATCTAAACTATTAGAGAAAGTGATCATGAAAGGTTTTGAAATTCACAACTCAAATGGCAGGCAACTGAGAAAAATGCGTTTGTATAGGAGTTTTCGTCGTTATTTATGCATACACACAGAATAGAAGTAAGATATTTACCACTGGTACGTGGAATCTTCCAATAATCCGAGCAAATCCGACTGTTGGTGCTGAACCGGAGTGGCCTAGTACAGCCTGAGCTGCGTCAGCCTTTGTACAGTTCCTCTCGTCTATGATCTCTCTCTGCCCGTTGGCTAAATCTAGAGCAGACTTCATAATGTTTGTCATTCCACATGAATTGTATATCATGTAGCCCAGTGTGTGGTTCGGCAGAATAGCAGGGTTTTTATTGATTTCCTCTATTGCAAAGATCATGGTCTGGGCAAATTTGAATTCTCTTACGTTGATGCTAGAAAATTTAAAAACAAAAACATACATGTTTTAAAAACAATTTTTGATGAGCACAAAATGTATTGAAAGCACATTATAGAACTAAATCTAAATTGCATTTTGTATGACTTATACATAAAAGCATGAAATTAAATGATACAATTTTTTTATTTTTTTTAAAAACACACTTACTTGAGGCATGTTGGAGGACTGGGCCGGGTTTGAAACGTCGGCACGCTGCCCGTGTACCCAGTACGAAAGGTGAAGATGCCCCCTAAGATGAAGTCTCCGGCCTTGGTCAGCTCCGGTGGTTGCGTCCTCCCCTGCAACCGGCACACAGGTGTCCCTCCCCTGATCAGATGAACTAAGAGGACCAGCTTCAGCAGTGGCATTGCTCCGCTTTGCAGACTGGCCTCTTTACCTCTGCTTGCCCATGACGCCCTTTATGCCCTCAATATGAATGTTCAGCCTAGTTCCTGCCCACGCTCATGTCCGCGGAGCTACTGCTTTGATTTAGGTGCCCGAGGGAAAGGGGGAGAAAAAAAAAGGGGGCGTGGTGTATAACAATCGGAGAGTTCGCAGTAAATACACTCAGAATATATCTTGTTTATGTTTTAGTTCTTCTTTTTTAGCGCGTGAAGCTGAACACTCTCGGGGGGTGTTAGAGGTAGAGTGCAAAAAAAGAGGTTTCACGTACACAGTTACACATTAAAGCTGTATCGTAAATTTCAGTGAGCAACTTCTGTGTAAAATTCTTCAGTTCTTAAGTCATTCAGTGAATCTCAACCATACGTTGATGTCACCATGATGCCAATGTCTTTATTAACCAGCTGAAGTCATTTTTTTTTATCAAGTTTTTATAAATCTGATGTCTCTGTTCGCAGAAAATATGAGTAGTTTTCTCATGTATTGTGTAAAAAATTTTGAAAATTTAGCTAGCTACCAACACCAACCTTGACAGTTATTTGAAAAATATTTATTTAGTCGTTTTAAAAAAAACAAGCTTTTTTTTTGTTTGTTAATTTTGATAAGAGGCTTATGTTTTCAGCCTTTCACGTTGTCCACATGTTTCTTTGCAGGACATCTCACTTTTGGCAGTTAGGCCATGAGTAAACAGCTGAAACCAGGAAAATATCTGGGGATTTTTAATGGATGTCTAAATATTGCATGAAGAAATTTCTGAAAGTTTTGGCCTGCTGTACTGCACAATGAATGCAAACAGGACACGCAACGGAAAGCGTTGGTTGAACTATGAAATTTCAAATGTAATGTTTGAAGCTAAGCTCTTACAGACGGTAGCTGGACGTTGACATATCGAGACATGGGCAAAATTTAGGCCTTCTGTTTATCAGGACTCTCTAACTAAAGAGGGAATAGCAGACAATAGCTACCAGGATCTTAATGTTTTTTTTCCTTTCTGTTTTAAAAAAAAAAATTATATATTGTATATTATATATTTTTTTAATATTATATCGTGTCAAACAAATGACACTTTATTTAGATTGCTTACAGGGTAAACAAGACCTGAAATCTCAACAAATACAAAGACATTTTTTTTTCTTCTGAAAGTAAGCCAGGGGGAGAGTGATCAAAACAAGTCTTAATTAAATTACGTGTAGTCGTTACTTGTTGTGACAAAGGTGTTGGTTAATTGCAGAGCCTCTTTTGTTCTGCTTGAAGAGACTTGCCACCTGTTGTTCCTGTTGTTGTGTAAAAGGATGAAGCAATCTGTTGCAATGTTGAATCTCTTGTGTGTGTTATTTGGTGCCCTGCTGCAGCTGTGCCACTGGAGTCAGGCCACTGGGTAATTAAAATCATGCATGGAACAGATGGTGACTTATTTACCTGACATTGTTTTTCTTCTGTGTTGTTTTCGTGCATATACACGTCACCTTTTTTGGTTTTCTGTTGCATCATTGTATGTTTGAACTTGAGAGTGTCAGGTGATTTTTTTTTTTTAATATTATATTTTAATTTTTTTCTCATTAAATGTCAGGGGGATTTATGGGCTTAGTTGCAGGCGACAGGCGCTACTGAGTCCTTCATGCTATCATAAAGTTTCACAGTTACACAGTTTTTCATAAACATTTGTTGGTCAGTTTATGCTTTGTAGCAGTTTTAGATTCAGATAAGGGCTGTATTATACTTTTACAAACCTAATATTGTCTGCATACTCCATGCCTGACTTCATCTTAACCCGAGCTTGGCCCCAGATGTTTGTGTAAGAAAGTTGAGGACTCCAGTTATAGTTTATGCATAAACACTTACTATGTGGAAGGAGCCTAACAAGTGGAAGAACCCACAAAATGATTTAGACAGAAATATCAGTGGTATTTTGGTTAATTCTGTAATATTCACTGTAATATTAAGCTGTAGTGTTATATCTACATTTCTCTCATTGAAAATACTTGAACTAAAAGATTATATGAAACATACAAACTCTTGGGAATATACAACTATGCTATTTTTTTGCTCATTGAAGTCCTACTAACTGCTGTTATATAGTGTTTTCAAAATTGTGGCAGCTAATCTAATATTGAGGACTTATTTCTTATTGCTGTATTCTACTTATGGACAATACTCTCTTCTGCTCTTTTTTTGGACTTCTTGTAGTTGAATATTTGCATGAGGGCGAATAAATACACGTGTGGAACAACATGACGACAATCGAGATTTATTCACTGCAACAAAATCAGGCACTAAAAATACAAATAAGTAGGAGCACAGATTACAGCTTCATCACAGTAGAAGCACTGCACCAAATAACAAAAATACTTGAAAGTTAAGTGTTTGAAAACTGATAACAATTTTAATAATGTATATCAGTATGAGATGTCTTTCCCATTATGTGTTTCTTAGTATTCTGTTGTGGCCTAAACAAAATGATGTAACATTTTGGCAGAAAAATGCAGAAAAGAAGTCCATAACTGGAGGCCAGAATAGCAAATATCTCCACAGCTACAGTGAACTTCCCAGGAGAGCTGACATACGCTGGGATAAAGGTGATCCAGACTGCACAGAATATCAGCATGCTGAAGGTGATGAATTTAGCTTCGTTGAAATTATCAGGCAGCTTTCGGGCCAGAAAAGCGAGTACAAAACACAACATAGCTAAGAGCCCTATGTATCCTAACACAGCCCAGAAGCCTACAGTTGAGCCCAGAGCACACTCAAGTATAATCTTCTCATTGTAATGGTTCATATTTTTATAGGGGAATGGAGGGTTGATTGTTAACCATAGTATGCAAATTACGACTTGTATGAGAGTGAAAGCCAGAACGCTGAGTCTCTGCTGCGTAGGCCCGAACCATTTCATGACATTACTACCTGGAAGTGAAGCCCTGAAGGCCATTAAAACCACCATCGTTTTCCCCAGAACACAAGAGAGACAGAGGACAAAGGTGATGCCGAACGCTGTGTATCGCAGCATGCAGGACCACTCAGAGGGCCGACCGATGAAGGTCAGAGAACACAGGAAGCACAGAGTCAAGGAGAAGAGCAGCAGGAAGCTCAGCTCACAGTTGTTAGCTCTGACCAGTGGAGTTTCTTTGTGGCAGTAGAAGACTAGTGTTGCGATCAGAGTTAGAAAGACTCCCAGCAGTGAAGATAATGCTATCAGGGTTCCCAGAATTTCATCACAGGCCAGGAATTCAATTGATTTGGGGACGCAGGCATCTCTTTGTTGATTGGACCAGTGTTCCGATGGGCATTTCATGCAGTGTATTGAATCTGCGAAATGAAACGAGGAGTTATGGAGTGAAAGTAGATGGTAAAGTTTCAGAGGTCCACTCTGAGTCATTAGAACTGCTTTTCTTTCAGGTCATTAGTAAACAGTTACGTTGTTTATTTACCGGTTAAGTTACTGATCTCCCCTGCTGGACAGGGGATGCAGTCATAACAGCAGACTGGCTTTCCTTTCTGGAGGACCTTATGAGTTCCCGGGACACATCTCTCACTGCAGACTGACACAGGCACCTCCTGCGCACATAAGGATTTATTCTATATAGCTTGTACAGCACAGTTAAATACACATAAAATCAAGATGTTCAGAACAGTTTTCATTAACTTTGAGTCCAATTCTTGCTTTACCTCAGTCAAACCTTTACCCCAGATTAGTGAGATGTTGTTCATAATGAGCTGGTGACGGTCTGGAAGAGAAGCATCATAAATGCCAACGGTTGCTCCTTCCATTGTTCCTTTGTTAGTAATTTGTAAATTGACAAGTTCATATCTTGCCGGTGAGTCGCCACTACTGTTAAAATAAACTCTTTCCCCTTCCTCAGTGGTGAAGTTTACTGTGTCGAGATATTGCAAGACCTAGATAGAAAATACACGGTGGTTAAAGGACAGATTCCTGCTGTTCTCACTGTGTTACCATTACCTGGCAGATTCTCACCTGCCATGGTTGAATCTGTTTGGGGTCAATACAGCTCTGATTAGAAAAGGGCCGTGTACCGTCATGGCATTTGATCAGGTTGTCGAGAGCATGAGCCACGGCATAAACCGACTTGTAGACGTTATTGGTGAATCTGAGCTCAGACACGTCAGTGAACTGTGATTGAACATTTTGCAAGCTCTCAAAGCCAGAACATGGCTGTCTGTGCGTGTTTGTAGTTTCACCCAGAGAGCAGTGGAACACGTCTTCCCAGAAATCTCGGACAAACTGGCTGTCGGGGAGCTGTGAGGGGTGGAGCTGCCTCAGATACGCCTCCAGCCCCGGGATCTTAGCTTTAGTGACTGAGAAGCCCAGCGAGCCCACCAGCACGCCGTGTCCCTCGCTGTCAGTCAGGGAGTGATCTGTGATCCAGGCGTCACTGCCGATCCACTGCAGTCCCGTAATGTTCTGTTTGTACAACTCACCCGCCAGCAACTTCATTTCTCTGTGAGACATAAACGCTGTAATCACTTTGGAAGTGGATTGCTTAATGACCCCAATTATTCTCTGTAGTCTATCAGGTGGATCTGATGATGAAAAAGCTTCAGAATACTCGATGCACACGCCATATTCTTGAGCAGCTTGGATAAATTCTGCAATGCCATTGAAGCCATATTCATTGTCCACAGCGATAGCCCCAATCCAGGTCCAACCAAAGTGCTTGACCAGCTTTGCCAGGGCTCTGCTTTGGTAGTGGTCACTAGGAATAGTTCTGAAAAAAGTGGGATACTCTCTCCTGTTGCTCAGACAGGCACAGGTGGCGAAATGGCTGATCTGCAATCAAACATACAAACACCTGAGTGGCAGTGACAGCTGTTCTTCATTCTTGCATCATAATAATTTAAGCTCATGCACTACTGTAGTTACAATTTTGCACAGCAGAGTACTAAACTGTAGGAATATAACAGCATACTTCCCACAAAGTTAAATGACACTTCTTGACCTTTGTTCTTTGACTCACCACAGGAACTCGAAACCTTCCAACAACCCGTGCAAATGAGATAGTTGGACTTGATCCTGAATGTCCCAAGATAGCTTGCACTGTTTCAGTTTTTGTGCAGTTGTCATCACTTACTTCTCCCTGTAGTCCGCTCATCAGAGCCAGTGCAGCTCTCAGTATGTCCATGGTTCCACAGTTATCATAAATCCTGTAGCCCAGTTTAACATTAGACAGCATTGCAGGGTTTTCGTTGATTTCATTTATAGCGAAGATCATAGCTTGAGCAAATTTGAATTCTCTCAAATTCAAGCTGTGATAGTGAAAGACAGAATTAAATATGTTAATGGTTACAGAGCAAAATATAAACAGCCGCATAAACATTTGAAAATATAATCATATGATGAACATACAATAAATAAATGCAAAATTTGATGCCCAACAATACATACTTTTTGCATTTTCTGAATTCTGGAACTGTCTGAAACGTGTTAATTACATAATCCTGCCCTGTGTGAAATGAAAAAATGCCTCCAATAACAAGGTCACCATCCTGGGCTAGTTCAGGAGGTTGTACTGAGCCTTGCAGTCGGCACACAGAATGGCCATTCCTTGTTAGTAGAACCACGACGAGCAGGCGAAATAACGGCATATCTCTACTCTGCTCTGACGGCCGGGCCAGTCAGCTGTGCACCTCGTGATAGAGCTTTATAGACATTCACAGCAGGTTGTTGTCATGGGTGAACTCAGCCTCAGGAGACCAAACCAAATGAGTTCAGAGTTTTTAAAAGGGAAAATGTTTTTTTTTTATTGTTTGTAATACAATTTTATTAACTGCATTATACAATGTAACATTCATAAAAATTTGGTAGTAGGCTTTTATAATATAATTATAAGAAATGCTGCATTTTCCATCTGCTATGTCACAAATGAGAAGATGTCCAGCCAGAATACAATATTGTTTGAGAACACAGATGTTCAAAGTAACTGAAGATATGTGTCTGGTTAACAAAATATTATGTACATTTTGTTGCCCCCTTTTCCATCATGTTTTTTTTTGTGTTCTTCTCTGGTTTCATTAAGATGATATAGCATTTAGGGATAAAAATGCAAATCAGTAGTCCAAAAGTGGAGGCAAGAATAGCAAATATTTCCACAGCCACACTGAACTTTCCAGGAGAGCTGACATACGCTGGGATAAAAGTGATCCACACTGCACAGAATATCAGCATGCTGAAGGTGATGAATTTAGCTTCGTTGAAATTATCCGGCAGCTTTCGGGCCAGAAAAGCTAAAATAAAACATAACAATGCCAGAAGTCCGATGTACCCAAGCACAGCCCAAAAGCCTACCGCTGAGCCCAGAGCACACTCGAAGATGATTTTGTCCTTGAATTCCTTGAAGTTCTTAAATGGAAACGGAGGAGAAATTGTTAACCAGAGGATACAGATGACGACTTGAGTAAGAGTGAAAGCCAGAACGCTGAGTCTCTGCTGCGTAGGCCCGAACCATTTCATGACATTACTACCTGGAAGTGAAGCCCTGAAGGCCATTAAAACCACCATCGTTTTCCCCAGAACACAAGAGAGACAGAGGACAAAGGTGATGCCGAACGCTGTGTGTCGCAGCATGCAGGACCACTCAGAGGGCCGACCGATGAAGGTCAGAGAACACAGGAAGCACAGAGTCAAGGAGAAGAGCAGCAGGAAGCTCAGCTCACAGTTGTTGGCTCTGACTATAGGAGTCTTCCTGTATCTGAAGAAAATGAATGCCACAACCACAGTCATGCATGTTCCAAATAGAGATGCTGCAGTGAGCAGGGCTCCCATAATTTCTTCGTATGACAGAAACACGGCCTCCTTCTTTATACAGGCATCTCTCCTCTTATTGGACCAGAATTCAGGAAGGCATCTCACACAGGTGATAGAATCTGCAAAATGGAAAGAGATGTTAGACTTGCTGAGGACATTTCTCTCATGATTGTTTCTTCTTTGCATCAGTACTATTTATATGATGATAGATGGATAATAGAATTACATGTATCTACAATGATTGGAAATGATTCAGTTATGAAACGGAGCTGAAACGTGGAAAAACAGAAATGACACCAACATTCCCAAGGATATTTTTGTATTTGTACAGACAGCTAGAAGCAAATACAATTTTCAAGTGATAACCTTGTTTTGAAGTTTACTGAGTGTGAATCATTGATTAAGGTGATTTCTGGAACTTGATTAATATTACAAATCATTATCCTCTGAGAGATTCCCTCAACGCTTTGAAAATTGCAATACAAAAAGAAGTTACTTTGACCAAAATTTGTCAAATCATCATTGCAACTGTATTTTATTGCACGTAGCCCAACATCTTAAATGAAACATTACTGGACCTGTAGTGTTGCTTATTTCTCCCTCAGCACATGGTATACAGTCATAGCAGCAGACAGGCTTTCCTTTCTGGAGAACCTTGCGTGTTCCTGGGGGACACTTCTCACTGCAAACTGACACAGGCACCTACATCAACAACAACAACAACAACACAACGTGAAAAGTCCATAGAAGTCCATATCTTTATAAGCATCTATAATTAACTTTCTTATACAAATTGAAAGCAAACAATAGGATAGAGAATAACATTTCTGTAATAACTTTTCAATGTACAGTTATTAAGAATCACGTTGGTGTTACCTGCTGTGATTTCTGGGCCCAAATTAAAGACTTATTTTGCAGATTCAGCTGTTTGTCTGCAGGTAACGATGCATCATGGAGACCAACTGTGACAAAGTCCACAAGGTCGTTTGTTCCTGGCTGCCAGTTTATAATTTCATACTTTGCTGCTGGATCTCCGTTCTCATTAAAGTAGACCTCATCTCCTTCCTTTGTTTGGAAGTGAACACTTTTGATGTGCTGCAAAATCTGAGGCAGTGTGTGTAATTTGAATTAGTTACCTGACAAGCATATTGAAGCCCTGTTGACTGAAAAACAGACAATTCTAACAATTTTCCTTAAGTAGGACTTCTTGTAAATGCTGTAATTTAAGTCTGTGATGTTAAGCTCACCGTGAATGGATCAAGCTGCACCCTGTTGTTACATGTTTTATTACAGCTGAGAATGCTGTGAAGTGCGTGGGCCACTGCATACACTCCTTTATAGACATTGTTAAAGATAGGCATGAGGGACATATCAGTGAAGCTGTTTTGCACTCCAGTCAGATCTTCATGTCCAGTACAGTCTGTCTGCTTGTCTGCTGGCGACTTTGACTGCTTGAACTTACAGTTGAATAAAGTCTCCCAGAACTCTGTAAACATTTCATTATTAGATGAATTGAGCGGCTTTACGTTTATCATGAACGCTCTCAGGCCCCTGACATGTGCTTTGGGAATAGAGAGGCCTATGGCTCCGTCCAGGATGTGATGCCTGTCCATTGCTGCAGTTTGCGAATCAAATATCCACCCCTCGCTGCCTACCCACTGGTAACCAGTCAGGTTGTGGTGGGAAAACTCATGTATTAGGACATCCATGTCCATATGGGAAAGAAAGGCTACAATGACCTTAGATGTTGAAGCCTTGATAATATCAATTATCTTTTTGATTTTGTCAGATGGATCTGTTCTGAAGAAAGATACAGAATACTCCAGACAGATGCCCAGCTGCTCTGCAGTTTCTGTGAATGTAACCATGCCATTATTGCCATAATCATCATTGGTTCTAATAGCTCCAACCCAAGTCCAGCCAAAGTGCTTGACCAACTGGGCCAGGGCTCTGCTCTGGTAATAATCACTGGGTATCGTTCTGAGGAAGGACGGGTACTTGGTTTTGTCACTGAGACAAGCACAAGTAGCAAAGTGGCTGATCTAAAAGAAAAAAAGAAACGATGAGCTGAGATTAAAGGATGAAATAAAACATTTGCTGTGAGATCCTGGAATAGATCCTGTTTTTAAAGAACACAGTTACATTTTTACTAATCCTTACCCACCAGTGGCATCTGAAACGGTCCGATAACCGTAGCTATGGCCATGCAAGGAGAGGAAGAGGTCTCTCCTATTATGGCCTGCACGTGTGCAGGTCTGGTACACGTTGCCTCAGAGGGTGCAGAAACAATTTCATTCCCATTAGCCAAGACTAGTGCCACTCGTACGCTTCTGGCAATAGAGCCACAAGAGTCATAGATCTTGTAGCCCAGAGAGATGCCCGGCAGTAGGTCTGTGCTGTTATTTATTTCCTCAATGGCAAAAAGCATAGCCTGGGCATACTGGAAGCCTCTGAAATTCAAACTTGATACAGACCGTATTAAATGTTACATTACAATCAATTTACCATGAAACAGAAATATGGCATTTTAACTCATTTGTGCATGAAAAGAAACAATAGCAACACATCAGTTAACATATCTTATTTCTACTCAGTTTGATCTTCTTTTCCCACCTAATGGGGTAGTTTACCTGGTGCACTGCAGTGCCAGTGGTTTGTGCGTGTAGGTATCCTGTCGGTCTTTCCAGCTGCTGTGGAAAGAAAAGATCCCCCCCAATACAATGTCCCCATCCTTAGATAGCTGGGGATTCTCAGGATCGCCCCTCTGCCTGCACACCGGCTCCTCAGCCTGAGACAGAGACACCAACAACAGCTGTAAAAGAGCCCAACCCTGTTCTGGCCACCTGTGTGTGGACGTCATGCTGTCTGAAAGAGCTCCAATACCTTAATGCGTAATGACGGATTAGCACTGGTATTTATACATTTTGGAGCAGCATAAGAAATAACAGAACGGTGATGTTTTATCTCTGTGGACCTGGAGAATGAGGAGGGACGTACCCAAATAGAAAAGGAGTTTTGGATGTAGCTTGTTCAAAATCCCTGGAGAATATGTGTTGTCTGACTGAAATATTCACTTCTTTCAAATATTTGTCCTTTTGAGAACCTTTTACATGTCAAAGGAGAAATGTATACAAATGAAAAGTGCTAATCAATGAAAAACAATGCAGGATGAAGGTAGTGTATGCTAAGTGAATAAATTTACACTTGAGGCTGGCTCACCGAAATATGTGGAAACCGTACAATTGATTCAGTGTAAAAATGAGGGATGGGCATTTTAAGAATAAATACTTCCTGGTAACTAAAGCCCTGTTACTAGGTGGTGAGGTGGTGAAGTGTTCAGGTGGTGAGGTGTTCAGGTGGTGAGGTGGTGAGGTGTTCAGGTGAGGTGATCAGGTGGTGAGGTGAGGTGGTGAGGTGTTCAGGTGATGAGGTGTTCAGGTGGTTGTGCTGAGGCTTGCACTTGGCACAGAACCAAAAAACCAAGTCGAGCCACCTTGATAAGGGCTTAGCTCTGCTCTGCTCTGATGGCTGGCCCAAACAACTCTATAACTTGAGGTGGTGAGGTGATCAGGTGGTGAGGTGTTTAGGGCTTTATACACCTTCATCAATGGGAAGGAAGTTGTCATGATTGATCTCATACCCATCAAATCAATTCAAACACGTAACGATGTTTTTGTCTGTGAAAATTCATAGTTTATTCTTTGATTGCAATTGTACGAACTGAATTAACTGTAAAATCAGTACAGAATTGGGTTTTAGGCTCATGCATTTATTTGTATTCATAGTAAAAATATATATGAAATCATATGATTGCAAATTGCAGACTATTGTATTAAATGTTGTCAAAATGGAACACAACACAGGTCTGGAATAAAATAAGCATAGGTGTGTACTTGAATGTCTGGTTTGTAATTGTTGATATAAAAATAAAAATAGCATTTGAAATACCCTAACGCTAACAGTACTTCGAATGATTTTAGTGCCCCTTCCCCATCATGTTCTTTTTTGTATTCTTCTCTGGTTTCATTAAGATGATATAGCATTTAGGGATGAAAATGCAAATCAGTAGTCCAAAAGTGGAGGCAAGAATAGCAAATATTTCCACAGCCACACTGAACTTTCCAGGAGAGCTGACATACGCTGGGATAAAAGTGATCCACACTGCACAGAATATCAGCATGCTGAAGGTGATGAATTTAGCTTCGTTGAAATTATCAGGCAGCTTTCGGGCCAGAAAAGCTAAAATAAAACATAACAATGCCAGAAGTCCGATGTACCCAAGCACAGCCCAAAAGCCTACCGCTGAGCCCAGAGCACACTCGAAGATGATTTTGTCCTTGAATTCCTTGAAGTTCTTAAATGGAAACGGAGGAGAAATTGTTAACCAGAGGATACAGATGACGACTTGAGTAAGAGTGAAAGCCAGAACGCTGAGTCTCTGCTGCGTAGGCCCGAACCATTTCATGACATTACTACCTGGAAGTGAAGCCCTGAAGGCCATTAAAACCACCATCGTTTTCCCCAGAACACAAGAGAGACAGAGGACAAAGGTGATGCCGAACGCTGTGTGTCGCAGCATGCAGGACCACTCAGAGGGCCGACCGATGAAGGTCAGAGAACACAGGAAGCACAGAGTCAAGGAGAAGAGCAGCAGGAAGCTCAGCTCACAGTTGTTGGCTCTGACTATAGGAGTCTTCCTGTATCTGAAGAAAATGAATGCCACAACCACAGTCATGCATGTTCCAAATAGAGATGCTGCAGTGAGCAGGGCTCCCATAATTTCTTCATATGACAGAAACACGGCCTCCTTCTTTATACAGGCATCTCTCCTCTTATTGGACCAGAATTCAGGAAGGCATCTCACACAGGTGATAGAATCTGCAAAATGGAAGGAGATGTTAGACTTGCTGAGGACATTTCTCTCATTTCAAAATAGCCCAGTCTATTTATGAATGGAACACAAACTGGTTCCTCAATACCAGTGTCCTCAGGTGTGATTTTATCTGAAGGGCTCCAAACCCCACAGAGAAAATCCTGCTCTTCACTAAACTTGTGACCTGACTGCAGCGCCATTATGTTACTGTGACGGGAGGCCAAATACTACCAGCTCTGTGTCGTTTTGTGTGTTTCCAGGTTTTGTGACAGTGGGGCAGCAATACTACCAAGAGGTCAAACTACAATCCTATGTATTTGACATACCTCAGGTTGCTGTAGCAACCTTATACACGAGAGATTAATGCTTTGAGGACCACAAATTAAATCTTGTTCACCCTCAATTCATCTGAAGCTTGAAACAACACAAACTGCACTGATCGGCCCTGGCTCGTTTACATTTTTCAACAAAAACAATTATTATTTAGAAAGCTCAGATTCAATCATTTTTAAAGATGGAGATTTTCAATTAGTTTAGTGTGCTTAGTTTAATTAGGTTGTGAGACTTTGATATAATTCTAGAAAAAATAATACACATTCATATTACATGATACTCAAAGGGGGTTAATGCATACTTTGGAAACTAAAATACAAAAATATGCCATTTCTTACAATTGGCCTGACTACCTGTTTTTTGTGATACATTTAAGCTCAACATCTTAAATGAAACATTACTGGACCTGTAGTGTTGCTTATTTCTCCCTCAGCACATGGTATACAGTCATAGCAGCAGACAGGCTTTCCTTTCTGGAGAACCTTGCGTGTTCCTGGGGGACACTTCTCGCTGCAAACTGACACAGGCACCTACATCAACAACAACAACAACACAACAACAACAACAACACAATGTGAAAAGTCCATAGAAGTCCATATCTTTATAAGCATCTATAATTAACTTTCTTATACAAATTGAAAGCAAACAATAGGATAGAGAATAACATTTCTGTAATAACTTTTCAATGTACAGTTATTAAGAATCACGTTGGTGTTACCTGCTGTGATTTCTGGGCCCAAATTAAAGACTTATTTTGCAGATTCAGCTGTTTGTCTGCAGGTAACGATGCATCATAGAGACCAACTGTGACAAAGTCCACAAGTTCGTTTGTTCCTGGCTGCCAGTTTATAATTTCATACTTTGCTGCTGGATCTCCATTCTCATTAAAGTAGACCTCATCTCCTTCCTTTGTTTGGAAGTGAACACTTTTGATGTGCTGCAAAATCTGTGGGAGTGTGTGTAATTTGAGTTAGTTACCTGACAAACATATTGAAGCCCTGTTGACTGAAAAACAGACAATTCTAACAATTTTCCTTAAGTAGGACTTCTTGTAAATGCTGTAATTTAAGTCTGTGATGTTAAGCTCACCGTGAATGGATCAAGCTGCACCCTGTTGTTACATGTTTTATTACAGCTGAGAATGCTGTGAAGTGCGTGGGCCACTGCATACACTCCTTTATAGACATTGTTAAAGATAGGCATGAGGGACATATCAGTGAAGCTGTTTTGCACTCCAGTCAGATCTTCATGTCCAGTACAGTCTGTCTGCTTGTCTGCTGGCGACATTGACTGCTTGAACTTACAGTTGAATAAAGTCTCCCAGAACTCTGTAAACATTTCATTATTAGATGAATTGAGCGGCTTTACGTTCATCATGAACGCTCTCAGGCCGCTGACATGTGCTTTGGGAATAGAGAGGCCTATGGCTCCATCCAGGATATGATGCCTGTCCATTGCTGCAGTATGAGAGTCAAAGATCCAGGACTCACTGCCTACCCACTGGTAACCAGTCAGGTTGTGGTGGGAAAACTCGTGTATTAGGACATCCATGTCCATATTGGAAAGAAAGGCTACAATGACCTTAGATGTTGAAGCCTTGATAATATCAATTATCTTTTTGATTTTGTCAGATGGATCTGTTCTGAAGAAAGATACAGAATACTCCAGACAGATGCCCAGCTGCTCTGCAGTTTCTGTGAATGTAACCATGCCATTATTGCCATAATCATCATTGGTTCTAATAGCTCCAACCCAAGTCCAGCCAAAGTGCTTGACCAACTGGGCCAGGGCTCTGCTCTGGTAATAATCACTGGGTATCGTTCTGAGGAAGGACGGGTACTTGGTTTTGTCACTGAGACAAGCACAAGTAGCAAAGTGGCTGATCTAAAAGAAAAAAAGAAACGATGAGCCGAGATTAAAGGATGAAATAAAACATTTGCTGTGAGATACTGGAAAATATCCTGTTTTTACAGAACACAGTTACATTTTTACTAATCCTTACCCACCAGTGGCATCTGAAACGGTCCGATAACCGTAGCTATGGCCATGCAAGGAGAGGAAGAGGTCTCTCCCATTATGGCATGCACTTGTCTGGTACACGTTGCCTCAGAGGGTGCAGACACAATTTCATTCCCATTAGCCAAGGCTAGTGCCACTCTTACACTTCTGGCAATAGAGCCACAAGAGTCATAGATCTTGTAGCCCAGAGAGATGCCCGGCAGTAGGTCTGTGCTGTTATTTATTTCCTCAATGGTAAAAAGCATAGCCTGGGCATACTGGAAACCTCTGAAATTCAAACTTGATACAGACCGTATTAAATATTACATTACAATCAATTTACCATGTAACAGAAATATGTCATTTTAACTCATTTGTGCCTGAAAAGAAACAATAGCAACACATCAGTTAACATTTCTCATTTCAACTCAGTTTGATCTTCTTTTCCCACCTAATGGGGTAGTTTACCTGGTGCACTGCAGTGCCAGTGGTTTGTGCGTGTAGGTATCCTGTCGGTCTTTCCAGCTGCTGTGGAAAGAAAAGATCCCCCCCAATACAATGTCCCCATCCTTAGATAGCTGGGGATTCTCAGGATCGCCCCTCTGCCTGCACACCGGCTCCTCAGCCTGAGACAGAGACGCCACCAACAACAGCTGTAAAAGAGCCCAACCCTGTTCTGGCCACCTGTGTGTGGACGTCATGCTGTCTGAAAGAGCTAAACCACCAGGTGACATCATATCTGCCTTCATCTAAATGAAAGAATTACATGGGTATTTATACACTATGGAGCAGCATAATAAATAATCGTGACTCAGTGATGTTTTATCTCTGTGGACCTACAAGGTGGAGTAAGAGAAGTGTTGTGGTGACGGGCTCATTGCTTCATGTTCTCAGCCCTCCTTGATCATTGTGAGGGTCTCCGTTGATGAGTTTGTTTGATACTAAATCTGACGTTCGCCCCCTGGTCATGTCCAGGAAACCAAAATCGCCGACACACCCAAAACACTCACAAAAACATGTGTAACTCAGGAACTGATGATGATCAAGCAACGACATCTGCACCAGTTACTTATTAGGGTTACATTTTTCTCTTGCTCCGTGCACGTCACGTTGTACGTGCACGGGCAATAGTATCAAAACTTATTGATTTACCCTCATAGGTACTATGTGTAAAATCAAGAAAAGTACACATAAGGCAGGCCCACAAAAAAAACAAAAAACACACTTTACAACATTTAGTACAATGTAGTCTCTCTAAATCTGAGGACTTTGCAATGAGCTGTGAATGTATCACATATGAAGTTGATATTTTGATTAAGTTAACATATAGAGTCGGATTTGCAGATCCAGTCGAGGAAAGAGCAACGTTAGCATTTAGAGACATGTTTGTTTTACCCTGATGAATGTAAAGCATCTGTTTTCCTTTTTGATGGGACTGGCTCCTTATGTGACGTGTGAAACCCTGGTTGTCTGAATCTGTGTTTTTGGGACTGTCAGACTGTCACTGCAGTTCCAAAATGGAAATGCTCAGCCATGGCAATGACATGTTTGTGCCTCGCGATTTCTTCTGCCTTATAATTGACCACATCGACAGGTTAACAAGGTTAAAAACTTGATTTTCACTAGACGGCATCTTTAAAGATGCAAATGATGGAGAGCTATAGAGTTGAAGGAAACTGCAGATTAGGGTGAACATTTTTTTTTAATGGGTTTATCACAAGCCGTCAAACATTGTTAATGTGTAATATTGATTAGAACATATTTAATCCACTGGCTCAAATTAGAATTCTGCCTCTGTACGTTGAAGAGAATCTGCTGCAATTATAGTGTTTGAAATCATAAAGCCGTCTTTACTGTCATTGGTGAAATGTTGGCCTTTGACATGCTATAACTTTTAATAAACAGCCATAAGACTTGGTTGGAACTCATTTATTTTTATTTTTATTGTGGCACGTTGAACAAATCAGTGAATAATAAAAGAAGTATTCATCAACTGAAATAAGAAATGTTACTATTCCAGTCCATAGTCAAAGTGCTTGAGTGAGTCTTCATGATTCTGCACTCACTGCATGACTCGCCTGCGTATATATATGATAAATGTGTAGGGAAAGACTGCTGTCCTTCCTCACTTGTTTTTTTTTTGTGATGATTGGACATTTTATGTAATCCTTTTATTTAAATGCTAGGAATAAACATCGTATATATACCAAAATGTATTCATTTAATTCTATTTATAAAAAAGAAAAACATGTGAGCTTATGACGTGAGAAAACTCAGGTGCACATTGCTGTTTCTTTGTGATCACGTATTGAATTTATGACAATATTTTTCAAGTCATCTTAGTTGTTAATATACAGACATTTTAAGAAGGGTTTTAAATATAGGTGTATATTGCTTTTTTGTATAGGCCAGAGAACCAGCCTTTACCATCAATAATTTACTGTAGTTAAAGTGTTGCCTGAAAGTTCCTATTTCATCAGAAATTATGATATTTTAAGTATCTAAACTACATTAAAGAAACAGAAAAATTCTGTCATGTTCTAACAAATATCCTAAAGGGCTTTCAGGGTCCCTTTACCCATCAAATGTTTCTTTGTGTTGTTCTCCGGTTTTAATAAAATGATGTAGCACTTGGGCAAAAAAATACAAAATAGCATTCCATAACTAGAAGCCAGAATAGCAAATATCTCCACAGCTACAGTGAACTTCCCAGGAGAGCTGACATACGCTGGGATAAAGGTGATCCAGACTGCACAGAATATCAGCATGCTGAAGGTGATGAATTTAGCTTCGTTGAAATTATCAGGCAGCTTTCGGGCCAGAAAAGCGAGTACAAAACACAACATAGCTAAGAGCCCTATGTATCCTAACACAGCCCAGAAGCCTACAGTTGAGCCCAGAGCACACTCAAGTATAATCTTCTCATTGTAATGGTTCATATTTTTATAGGGGAATGGAGGGTTGATTGTTAACCATAGTATGCAAATTACGACTTGTATGAGAGTGAAAGCCAGAACGCTGAGTCTCTGCTGCGTAGGCCCGAACCATTTCATGACATTACTACCTGGAAGTGAAGCCCTGAAGGCCATTAATACCACTATAGTTTTCCCCAGAACACAAGAGATACAGAGGACAAAGGTGATGCCGAACGCTGTGTGTCGCAGCATGCAGGACCACTCAGAGGGCCGACCGATGAAGGTCAGAGAACACAGGAAGCACAGAGTCAAGGAGAAGAGCAGCAGGAAGCTCAGCTCACAGTTGTTAGCTCTGACTATAGGAGTCTGCCTGTAGTGGAAAAATATCAGTGCTATGGTCATTGCCATACATGCACCAAAGACAGAAAAGGTGACCAACAGCATCCCCATTAATTCCGAGAAGGTGAGAAATTCAATAGCTTTCAAGT